>NC_090177.1:48755643-49484810 GCF_024679245.1 Pseudorasbora parva
TCTTGTTTGTGCTAGTCCAACAAGATCCAATCAAAATGGAGCAAACCTTTGTCCACTGTTACGGGCAAAGAGGGGCCCGGCCATAAACTGGGCCCTAGAATGTGCTGTTCACTACAGGTTTGTATGAAGATCAAGCTAAATGGTTTTTGTTTAAAAGGAGACATGAGACAAGGGAGAATGGGGAGGCGTGTAATGGTGGGTTTTTTAGGTCAGTAAGGGATCAAAAAGAGAAGCAAATAATTGTTGAGTTAAAGGATAAGGAAGGGGAGATTCTGGGGAAAACCGAAGAGATAACTGAATATGTGGGTCAGTATTTTCAACAATTTTTCAGTAAAAGAGAGATAGTAAAGGAGAAAAGTGATTTTTTTGTTAATTTCCTGTCTAGCGTAGTCCCTGATGAGGTTGGGGCTGAGTTAAATTCTCCAATAACATTGGAAGAGGTGGAAGGAGCATTGAGAAGGATGAGTAAAGGTAAGGTGCCAGGGATTGATGGCCTACCAGTTGAATTTTATGTTAGGTTTTTCAATATTTTAGGTCCTCATTTGATGGAGGTGGTGCGGGAAGTGTTAGAAAATAAAAGTATGAGTGGTTCAATGGCAACTGGAGTGATAACTCTTCTATATAAAAAAGGCGAAAGGTCGGACATAACAAATTATAGGCCGCTCACAATGCTTACAGTGGACTATAAGATTATAGCAAAGGTGTTGGCAGACAGATTGAGGAAAGCCCTTCCCCATGTGGTGCATGTTGATCAAACATGTGGAGTTGAGGGTCGCAGCATTAAGTGGAATCTTCAGCTGATCAGGGATGTTATAGCATGGGTGGAGGATAGGGAGTTACCATTGATGGTGGTTAGCTTAGATCAGGCTAAAGCCTTTGATAGGGTGAATAGATGGTTTCTGTTTAAGGTAATAGAGAGGATGGGTTTGGGTGAGGAATATATAGGGTGGATTAGAACGCTGTATACTGGGGCTAGGTGTTTGGTGCAGGTGAACGGGGCATTAGGACAGAGCTTTGATGTGTGGGAGGGAGTGAGACAGGGGTGTCCTCTCTCTCCTTTACTTTTTGTTCTTTATATGGAGCCATTGGCTCAGGCGATAAGGCGAGATGGCAGAATAAAAGGTCTGCGGGTACCAGGAGGTAAGGGGGCGGTAGTGAAACTATCGCAGTACGCAGATGATACTACACTACTGTTGGATTCAGACAAGTGTCTTGAGAGGGCATTGCATTTGTTTGAGGAGTTTTCCTTAGCATCTGGGGCTAGTCTAAATATTTCAAAATCAGCTGTTTTTTGGGAAGTTTAGGCAAAGACGGAATGGAATTGGGGGGTTGCAGGTGTGTGAGGGGCCTTTAAAAATATTGGGTATAAGATTTCAGAATGAAGGCTCAGCTACTCTGAATTGGGAAGAGCGCATTGTTTCGGTGCAGAAGAGGCTAGCAAGGTGGAAAGGGCGAAGATTGACATTGTGGGGGAAAGTTTTGGTACTGAAGATAGAGGTGTTGTCAGTGTTTCAGTACTTGGCTGTCATTTATCCTTTGCCGGCTAGTATGAGGAAGTCAGTAACAAGGTTAATATTTACTTTTGTCTGGGGAGGAAGATATGAATATGTAAAAAGAACTGAAATGTTTAATTCGATTAAGGAAGGAGGGCGGGATGTACCTCATGTTCCTTTAAAGCTTGATTGTTTTTTTGTGTCTTCAATCTTAGCCCAGTTAGCGGGGACTGCTGAGCATCCGTCTTGGTTTTTTCTTAGGTTATTTTTTTCTTATCAAGCAAGGCACGTGATGAGGTGGTCCAATGAGGGTCCAAGGTCGGAAACGCTGCCGTGGCATTATAGGCATGCAGTTAAATGGATGAGTAAATATCCTGAGAGTAAGGAGATAACAGTGTGTTTGGACCAGAGGATGTTGTATGGAAAGGTAAGGGAGAGGGTGTCTAGTGTAGTTCGGGTGGGGGTCTCAAGGGAGGTGTGGTTGAATATTCAACCCAAAAATCTTGATAATGACTTAAAAGATCTTAATTGGTTGTGTTTTTTGAGGCGTTTGCCCGTAAAAGAGATTATGTATAGGCACGGTATAGCAAAAGATGGAAAGTGCCCAAGGGAGGGGTGTTGGGAAGAAGAGACAATAAAACATACTTTTTGGGAGTGTGGGTTTGCACAGAGTGTGTGGGTGAAGGGAAAGAGGGTGTTAGGGGTGATCTCAGAAAATTTTAAGGTGTCGGGGGAGAATGTAATCGGTGGAATAAGAAGTAATAAGGGGGAAGGGAAAGTGGCTTATATGCTGTGGTTAATAATAAGTTTGGTCAAAAAAGGACTTTGGGAGGAAAGACAGGGAATATGTAGGGGGAAAGGGAAAAGGTCAGAAGAAGGGGTAATACGGGGAGTGGAGTATGAAGTAAGGGCAAGGATTAGGTGGGATATACAAAGATGGGGGAAACATGCAGCTAAAGAGAGGTGGAAAGGGTTGTTTGGGTTATATGATGACGAATTGAAAGAGAATGAGATGAGATAATATGTGTATGTAATTTTGAGTTGTATGTGAAAAAAAAAAACTGTTCTTATCAGTTTAATATCTGATACGTCCCCTATCCGGGGACTGCATATTAAATTGATTTTTGGCACATGGAGCCGGAACCGGGGCTTGCTCCGTCCACTCCACGCATCGACCTGGTATTGCAGTGCCTCCAGGAACGGTGTGCTTCCCCTTTTGGGGACTGCGAATTGTTGTGACTAATAGAAGAACCAACAACACCACTGGAATTTTGTCAGAGAATACAGAAATACGCAGGAAGCGCATACAGAATGACGATGAGGTGACGCAACGATGACCGTGCCACAGAGAAAGCAGCAAGCTGCGGTCATATGAGCATAGGGAAAAAAGAAGAACAAAAGCGTCGGTTGCCGGCCGGCTGACTCATCACCGTCACAGCACGTTTTTTGATGTCCCTCTTATTTGAGAGTCTTTACCAACGAGCTGATGAGTCGAATCAGGGGTTTGTGTTGGATGGATTAGGGACACCTGATTCAAATCAAGGTCACGCACGCACGCAGCAGTCAAGCAATGGAAGGTGCCCCGTCCTTCCTTTTCTTGGGGGAGGGGAAGGTCACCTTGTTTGAGGATGGCGAAGGGGGATAGGGCGCCTCTGCCTGGAGGCCAGGCAACTCATACTTACCTGGCAGGGGAGACACCATGATCAGGAAGGTGGTTCACCCAGGGCGAGGCTCGGCCATTGCACTCCGGTTGTGCTGACCCCTGCGAATTCCCCAAATGTGGGAATCTCGACTGCATAATTTATGGTAGTGGGGGACTGCGTTCGCGCTCTCCCCTGTACACACTGGTTAAAAGCAGATAATGTGGAGGGAAAAAGCGTGCGGTTCTTGACGCTTGTGGCGCCGCCCACTGCCCCAAAGGGTGAAGTTGCACCAGCTTTGTTATGTTTCTGTCTCTTTCTGCTGTGTCAGCCAGTGACCCGGAGAGTTCAGAGAACTGAACTGCGTTTGTTTTCATCGAGGTTGTCGAAACCTGCGACCGGTTTGCCGAATGTGGTTTTTCCCACAAACTTTGATATTCAACGGGCGAGTTGATTGACAGCAGTGGTCCCAAAGGCAAAGTTGTTCGGATGGAGGTTTTCTGTCCTATGGTACGACTGTCTCGTGCGCGTGCGTGAAAAAGCACGCGACATACGTTCGCCTACAGCCGCTCTCATGTTGTTGCTTTTTCATTTTAAAGCGCCACTAGGTGGCCTTTCACCGCGTCCTTTCTCGCCTGACCCCAGACTGAGCCCGTGCACGGGTGTACCAGCTTGGGTGAAATTGTCTCGTTCCGTCCAAGAGCTATAGCCGTTCTAGCAGACCCCGCCTCGCCCACCCCGTAGGTTTCGGCCTGCCGCCGCCAAGCTGAATCGAAATTCCCACTTTTTTTCCGATCTGGACAGACAGTCAGACTCCAGAGAATCTTTCTGCACTGGTTTGGGCCAGATCGGGCAAAAGACCTAGGACTAGTGTGCAAAAGTAGGTTTTTCACAAAATCCCAAATACCCGAAAATTTCGCCAGCGCAACCTTCGAATCCGAGGCGTGCGTCTCGCTCGGCTCGAGCCAAGGATTCCGATGATATAAGACACTTGGTTCTGCGGCGTGCGGTTTGGGAGCTACGAGCCATTTCGTACTTTCAGTGGCTGTCACTGCATGAAAAGTGGGATTTTCGTCCCCGTAAACGGCCAGAAATCTCCCTGATTTTCGACAATTAACGTCAGTTTACAGCCTGTGAACGTCGCGTTCGTCTGTGCCACATATTGACGGAAACGAACCATGACGTATGTGGAGCTTGCGGAGGCATGCTGGCGCCGGCGCTAATGGCTCTAATTAGCATATAAATAGCAGCTCTGGGCGGCGCCTTGCCGGAATGGCTTGAATTTTCTCACTCAGTATTGGTTGAAACTACTACATTGAAACAAGAAATATCACTCGTGATTGGTTGGCAGATCTGTTACTATTGGTCAACCTGGGTAATAAATTAATAAATTTAAACCCCCAAATTATAATAATTTTACACACATATATATAAAATTATGATTTGCATATTATTTTTTAATTGTATATATTCATATTCATGTGATATGCTATTATGTTTTATATTCATGTCATTGTTATCCTATGGACTACGCTATTATAACCATCAAGGACATTCATTTATTGAGGAAAGGAAAATATGCCAGGGACGTGCAGTTTATTCAAAGAAAGAGCTTTATTAGAACAAACACAAACACACAACCAAATGCAAAACGTTTGAGATCTGCCCACACAACAATAGGAAGCTCACGAGAAGCCCAAAATCCTACAGCACCATGAAGTCTCTGTTTTCCGCTTCAGAGCTGTAGGTAACTAGCGCCATTCTGTCTGTTTTAAGTCCTTTTTCAGACGTCTGTCGTGCGTTGCCCTGTTCTTTGGAATCGCCTCTAATCTCGATTGCAGCGTGGCACAGAGCTCGGCGAGCTCCTGGCTGGTCAAACAGTCCATCCAGACACCGCGCAAACGATGCCGTCTTCCTCATCAGACATCAGGTCTATGGTAGCGCACTTCCAAAGGCCCACCTCATCCTCAGCTAACACACTCTTTCTTGCTTGTAGCAGCTGTAAAAACAAACAATAAAGACAATCAGTATTGCGCGATGTACTGCGTAAAATGCACCTGAAAAATAGTCACACTGACCAAAAACGGATCTAATCTAATAAATCTTACCCTCTTTCTTCTCAATCGACTCCGAGTTGAACTCTTCACAGCTTTTCAAGAACTGGATGTTTGTACCTCCTGCGTACTGTCTATGTCTTACATGCAGCTGGAAAACAATTAAATGAGTGTTATGACGAAGTTGTGAAGACGGCGTACTGCTTCCTGTAAAATGACCAGAAAAAGAAAACACTTTTATAAAGCAACTTACATTTGTTCTTTTACAAGGCTAATTTCAGCTTGTGCTACTTAAAAAGCTTTGCTTTAGGTTACTTTAGCTTAGATCATGGGCGTAGATTACGCGGGGGACGCGGGGGACGTGTCCCCCTCACTTTTAATAAAATGTATTTTCGTCCCCCGCACTTTTACTGGGTCTCACCGATCCTAGTCGACCCGCTCCGAGCGGGATTCGAACCTGCGCGAGGGCGGGCAAGTTAACAGGGACGCTAAAAAACAGCTTTCTCTAATCTCGGTTGAGAGCGCGCTTCTTGAGGTCACGGGCAAATGTATTTACATAGAAACCAAAGTGAATACATCAAGATTTAAATTCAGAGACAAAAAATTATCTATGCAGGACCTGTAATTTTATTCGAATCTAAATATGAGGAGGGCGCCCTCTCACAGAAAGTCCAAAAGCGGATTCGTAGAGGTAATACTGTCACGCTGGCGCTGCAGCTGAAGGAAAATAATCGTTATGATGATGAAACGTGACGACGACAATCAGAAGATTGCGACAATATATGCTTTATGTGTGTTTTTCAAGTCATCTCAATGTAGGCTATTTATTGGCAATAAAGTAGGCTATATGAATAATGCAGCTTTTAATGTTTAGTATCTTCTGCTCACCAAGGCTGCATTTATGTAATCAAAAATAGTTAAAACAGTACTATTTTGAAATATTATTACAAATTAAAACAGCTTTTTTTCTATGTGAATATATATAGTAATTTATTCCTGTGATCAAAGCTGAATTTATAATCATTACTCCAGTCTTCAGTGTCACAAGATCCTTCACTAATCGTTATAATCAAGATATAATAATCAAGATATAATCAAGATATAAGATATAAAAAATAATTTATAATCAAGAAACATTTATAATTATTATCTGTGTTGAAAACAGTTGTGCTGCTTAAAAATGTTGTGGAAACCACGATAGCCTACATGTTATTTTTCAGGATTCTTTAATGAATAGAATGTTCAATGGACAGCATTTATTTGCATTTATTAAATACATTATCTTTTTTAATCTTAAAAATATCACTTGTGATCAATTTAATCCATGCCTGATCAATAAAAGTACTAATTTCTCTCTTTTTTAATTTTACCACAAATGTTTAGATGGTTTCCACAAAAATTAAGCAGCACCTTGAGCAGCAAAACTGATAATAATCATAAATGTGTGTTGATCATCAGATCCTCATCTGAGAATGATTAGTGAAGGATCATGTGACACTGAAGACTGGAGTAATGATTATAAATTCAGATTTGATCACAGGAATAAATTACACTTTACTATATATTCACATGGAGAACAGCTGGTTTACATCAGAATATATCTATATTTTTTTACATTGCATAAAATCTATGGAATCTTAATGCACAATTGTTTGTAGTATATAAACCAATCATAAAATTGGCATAAAAAATAGGAGAATAATATTATAGATATTAATTAGTGGTTATTGTTCAGCAGTGTATTTGATATCTTGCCCAATTAAAAGCAAGAGATGTGATAAATTATATTGGTCCAAAAGGGGGGGGGGGGGGGGGGGGGATTACGACATTTCTGTCCCCCTCACTTCTGAAAAGATGGCTACGCCCCTGGCTTAGATAACAGTCTTACCGCAATCTTAGGACTGGTCTTCTCTTAGGCACTCGTCTTCTCTTCTTAAAGTTCGTATCTTCCACACAGTTTTTCGACTCCAAAGCAAGCAACCTATCATCTACCCAGATAGCACACATACGTCGGGCCGATGTCGGCGCGATGCACAAAGTTCCATCGGAAAGACATCGATCAGAGAGCGTTTGCTAATTGGGACAAAGTCGCCGAGACATCGGCATTTGATCGCGAATGCTGTCCGGCCGACGTGTGGACGATGCAAAACAGCAAATCCTGGCCACTATTCATGGGCTTTCTAGGACCTTTATTTAGGTCGAACCTTTCGGGTTACACCCAGATAGCACACTGGCATAGAATCAACGTTACACTCTCGGCATTAAAGACCAACGTCACACACTCCATTCAAAACATCAATCTACGCAGATCATTTACTTACCTTATGCTGAATGACGTTGATGTCAGTTGAGTGAAACACGATGTTGATTTCAGTTTGGTACAGTTAACGTTAACACATTTTCTGTTTTAAAAATAGCAAATACTTAATACTAATAAGATACATTAGCCTGTTTATGTAATAATCACACATAACATTCAGTTAACATTGTTTTAATATTTACAGAGCAGTTACAGATAGCCTACATGTTTAGAGCAAACAATCTATATAAATATTCAATATGACAATATAATAGAAAAGGCATTTAATAGAAAAATATATATAATAGAAAAGGCATTTACATTCAAATACACAAAGAGGTAGGCTATACAGGTACATAAATTAAAAGCAATATTTACTCAAGAACAACTGATCACCAGACACATTATTTTTATTGGAGCACAAAAGGATATGTCAGTCAGAACATAATGAGACTCAAATGACAGGTTCTTTTCTAATGGTGACTGAGACTATGTGACTCTTTTTGTGTTACACAAAATAAATGCATATGGGTGAGTAGATGGTTTATAAAGAAAGCTTACCCTTGAAAATGTAGGGCAGAAGAATATTGCAGATGAATTGGTTTTCTTTTGCAACTATTGCAGCCTACTATCAGCAAGTGTAAACTCCTTGGTGAAAAAGGTGACAAAGATGTAACCCACATTTTCAATAGCATAGAGAAAATATTTTTAATTACTTTAAAAAATAAAATGCATATTATGGGCCAAAAAAGAGGTTTAAACCACACTGAAAAGTCATTATTAAATACCGCTGAGAATGATGCAATACTAGAGAAACTGGAAAATTAAAGTTTGACCATTGGACGAGAAATACTGATCGAGTCCGCAAAGTCCAGCCAATCTCTTGAATTAAATATAAATTGTTTATATATTGACTACAAACAGAATTAATAGTTGTTAATGAAATAGGTTTGGCATTGGTAAATTGAGACTGGAAAAAATATAACCAGAACATCGACTCAAACTATGCATGTGCTGTATAATATCGAGTATTATTTTAGCAAAACTAAGCACTGCTGACAGTGGAGAAAATTTCAGTCAAGTCACAGAGAAAATGTATTAGGATTTGTAAACTTGTAGTTTTCTTTTCTCTCACAAACACAACAGTTACATTTGTACTAATCCTATTCTACAAATCACAAATTAATAAAATCGTGGGCTCATTTTTTCCATCAAGGGGGAAAAAATCATACTCACGATCTCACATCATCTAACAAGTAAAATTTGTCCATGGCTTCACACTTTTGATACATGGGTGCACCAAACGCAGAATAAAGATACAGTCACACTACACTTTACATTACATTGACGAGAAACCTTTGTATTAAAGTCAAGTAGATATTTTTTTATATTTTGAATATACTGTTTTTAAATGTTGAATTCATGTTTATATAAAGACTCTGCAGAGCATGAAGTCATATCATGTTTTGTCATGTTTTTATCATTTGTTAATTTGTAGAATAGGACTTGTGCACCACCAGAAAATAATTTGAAAAGGTTTAACTGTTGTGTTCTTTGTGAGAAAGAAAAGTTTGCAACTTCTAAAAAAAACATTTTCTCTGACTTTAAGGGTGCTTTCACACCTGCCTTATTTAGTTCAGTTGAATCGTACTAGAGTTCATTTCCCTCTTTGGTGCGGTTCGTTTGGTGAAAGCAGCAATCGCACTCTGGTGCGCACCAAAAGCGGACTAAACAAGCGTACCGAGACCTCCTTGAAGAGCTGGTCTCGGTGCGCTTTCAAACGAACTCTGGAGCGGTTAGCTGGTGGTGAGAACGTGATCCGGCCTCGAACAGAACCAACTGCAAAAGTACTGATAATATTTTGACTAAACCAGCTGCCATAGTTAGCTGCGCTGACATTATGTGCATGACATTATTACCTGATAGATCGTTGGAAATATTTTCGGAATGAGCGTGTCAGAGTTAAGAATAATTAATGCACGCCTCCGATTGAAGTGACGAGTGATGTGCGCTTGCCGTCTGCAATACGTTGTTTTCAAGTCGCATCCGCGCTTCATTATAGAAAGGTATTGTTTGCATACTGTGGTTAATACACAATATGTAGTAGATTATGGCCAGGGACAAAACCTGCCCGCAGTCGTCTTTTTTATAATGTTATAGTTTGCTGGCTTTTCCTCTTCTGTTGAAATTTTCCCACAAAGTAAATTCTGACCAATCGAAAAGCAGTTTAGGTAATACACCATGGCCAATGAGTGATGTGGATGTTGTCACGTGTTTCAACTGGTCCGGACCAAAGCAATCAGTGTGGTGTGAAAAGGAACCAAAAAAGCTGTAAAATGCAACAATGTATTATTTAATTGTTTGGCCTTGGTTCGGACCAAATTAACTGAACAAGAGATGTGAAAGCACCCTAAGTGCACTGATGTGTGACTATTCTTTACAACTACAAATCCCACTGTCACAGGTGTTCAGTTTTTCTATAATAATACCCTCACAGAACAGGGTAGCAATCAGCCATCCATGCAAAAGCAGAGGTCAGTGTGGTGGCCTGTTGGTACATCTGTCCAGGCCAACATTTGATGTCTTCATGCCTTCAACTGGGGATTCCCAGAGAACCTGTAACAAAAATAGTACAGTTCAAAATCCATTGTACATACTCATTTACAAAGTATTGAATCTGGTTACACAAATTATCATACAAGGTTCAATTTAACTTTAGCTCAATATACAATATTTGCAGCATAATATTGCACAAAAGGCACGGTTTTGTCTTGCACTCTGAATATTCCATTAATTTGGCAATTTGTGACAAGCAGTGACATTGTCACATTTTCTTCTCTATTTAATTTTTATACAAAATGAATGATTAATGTAAAATATAAATAATTACATAACTAAACTGGAAAAATATTAGGGATGTCACAATTCTCAATATAATATTGACCCATTCGGTACGACACCCTTGGATCAATAGGCGCTTGTGTATTGCATTAATTTCTATGCATTTTATTTCTCTCTGAATTGGCTCTGTTTTGTGTGCCAATGAGTCTATGCTGATATGAGCAAAATATCCAATCACGATGCACTAAAGTTAGGGGGTGTTTAGCCACGGATGCAATGCTGGTGTCTTAGAGCGGTGAAGTGAGGCTGCAGGGCGCACCACCATCGTTTAAACCTGTGGTGTGGGTGGGGTGTGCGATATAAAGTTAAAGAGTTAGTTCACCCAAAATTAACCCAATAACCCAATAAATTCTGTCATAATTCCTCCTGTGGTTGGACACCGGTCAGACCTCCGTTCATCTTCACACACAGATGAAGATATTAGTGTTGAAATCCGATGATTTGATCGGTTTATTTGAAAGGGGACAGTGCAATTTCATAAAACACATGAACAAACATGGTTAAAAAAGCCAGAATTAGCTAAAAGGCTATTTTTCATCTGTAGTCCCCTGGCCAAGATGTAAAAAAAGCAATTAAATACATATAAAAATATGTATCAGATGGCTCAGAAAGGCCTTCATTGACACCAATGTAATTTCCTCTCTCAAGACCCATAAAGGCACTAAAGACGGCGTTACAAAGCCCATCTCACTACAGCGGCTCTATAATCATTTTATGATAGTAAAGTAGTAAGTAAGGTAATACTTTTTCAAAGTTCAGGAACTTTCGAGGGCGGGACTTGGGCGCTGAACATGCTGATTGGTTGAGCTCACGCAGCATTTTATTTCAAACGCGCGTTCGTCTCAGCCATCTTACGTGCAATGTCTGTAATAGCTAATAATAATATATATTGTCATTTTAAATCTAGCTTTACAAGCTTTCTGAATATGCTGCTGAATCTGCATATTAGTGCTCTTTTCTGTCATAACCAGCAAAAGCAGCACAGCTTGAATCTCTTCCATACTTGTTATTAATTTTTTTTCACCATGTAAACGACCTGACCGATTACTTTTAAGTGTGCGTTCTTACATGACGTGACAGCGCGCGCCGCGCTCATGTTGACAAGAGAGAATAGTTAATTTTTCTGAGGGGTAAACATTTTATTTCGTAAGTTATGAAGATAATGTTGGAGTAATGACACAGTGTATATTGCCCCAGGCAGTTTTTACTTTAACTGCGCCTGACAGAAGATTTTTTTTTCTGAGATGATTATTACACTTTACAACAAATAAATAGCTATAAATAATACTGTATTAGTCCTGGTGGCTGTTAAGAGTTGCTATGGCTACAGTTAACACACTCCAGCTGCTGGAGAAAACAGCGGTTGACATTTTTGATGCGGCAGACAAGCTGCATGTGACAAAATGATTGCGATTGAAAGTCAACACATGTAAACACCAGATCAGTTTAGATAACGGCTCATGTAGACAGTCCACTAAATCTTTCAATCGGTATACACAAAAATGATTACTGTCCGACATTGATGGAGGAGCAGTCGCGCAGTAGGTTACATCACCAGACTAATTTGCCTAATCTTCCCGGAACTTTAGATCGCGGTCGAAACGCAGACAGTTGCAGGTTTGGGGGGGGTCTTGATGAGTGTCTGCTTGGATACTCATCAAGATGGACATGTTGACATACTTCTTGTGCGAGTTTGTCCGTTTAAGCGCAAGACTTGTAAGAGAACTCAATATTTGAGACGTGCTGTGAGACGTGCGCGCTCTCGGATGATGCACAGAGACAGATCTTCTGAAAGCGCGCTAGAGTTCTCATTCGTGTCTTCTGGCTCTACACGCGGGTGATGAAGGTGAAAATGACTGGTTTTTCTTTTATTATCACTGTTGTTGTAGTGTATAACTGAGGAGCCAGTACGTGTATCCATCGACAGGATAATTTAATAAACAAAGCATAATTTTCAAGTTATAACCCATATTATATAGTTCGGCCATATTGTTTTGGTGATGAAAGTCTTTTGGCAGAAAGCCGAAAATTTGGTGCATCCCTACTAAATAATGACTTCTATAGTGATGGGTGATTTTAAAACACTTCTTCCTGAAGCATCCGAGCATATCGATTCATGACCAAACTGCTGAAATCACGTGACTTTGACGATCCGAATCATGATTCGATACTGATTCATAACGGTTCGAAGCTTCAGGAAGCGGTGTTTTGAAAACAGCCATCACTATATAAGTCGTTATTTTGCTTTTTTTGGCGGACAAAAACTATTCTCATCGCTTCATAAAATTAGTGTAGAACCACTGTAGTGAGATTTTTCATTTTTGGGTGAACTAACCCATTAAATTCATATAACAAGATTATAACAGATAATTCCATTAGATTTTGAAAAATGTAATTCAATTTTGTGGAAAAGTTTTCCTTAATTTAAGTTCGTTCAATAGCTTTGTTTTTGAGTGTATTTTCCAGACTAACAATGTAACATTAAACCTATCAAAATAAATTAAAGGGATAGTTCACCCAAAAATGAAAATGTGATGTTTATCTGCTGACCCGCAGGGCATCTGAGATGTAGGTGTGTTTGTTTTTTCAGTAGAACTCAGATGAAGATTTTTAACTTTGACATGCATTATACGAGCGATATTAATCCATATTAAACCCCAACCCCTGTTGCTCGTGGCGACACATCGAAACGATCGGTTTCTGTGATAAACACAACTGTATTTGTTATTTTTTTACCTCATATAAGACGAATCTCATTTAGGATGAGTAGGTCAAAATCCCGGCGCGAACGTAGATGCCTCATTCGACCGATCCATCGAGGCACTAATAAGGCATATATCTATGATCGCACCGGGTTTTGACCTTCTTAGATGGAACTAATGGCGTTGGGAATACTAGATGAGATTCGTCTGATATGAGGTAAAAAATAACACAAATACTGGTGTGCTTCTCACAGAAAGTGATCGTTTTGTGTTTTAAGACATCAATGTGTCGCCACGTGCCGCTGTGTTTAATATGATTCCTAAGTCTTTGTGTTTTTTACTCTCATAGAAATACACCCCATTGACATGCATTATATGAGCAACAGCTAAGTTAAAAATCTTCATTTGTGTTCTACTGAAGAAATAAACACACCTACATCTCGGAAGCCCAGCAGATAAACAGCACAGTCTAATTTTTTGAGTGAACTATACCTTTAATACAGATTGAAGCCTGTTGTTTTCAGTCTTTTGATCTGAGATAGTGGCAGCTATTGGGAAACTCCCCATCTTCATGTACTAATTGTAGATGTCATCAAGGCCTTGTCCTGAAGAATCTCAGCACCAAACGCTTGCTTTATATCTGATCTGGTAATAAGAGCACAGCAATAACTGTAAGAACTCTAATGATATCTTTACCCTTTGACACTGTATTGTGATATAATTCAAACATTTTAGAGGCTAATAGTATAAGCAGTGAGTACGCTGAAAAATAACTTAAATGCCTAAAGTTGTTGACCGCCTGAACCACAGTCAGCATTTAAAGTATTTAAGTATTTAGTAAAAGTATTTAAGACCATAACATCCTGTTATCATAATAGTTAATCATAAATACAAACTATAACACATTACATTTGTCACCTTGTCTAATTTTGCTGATTATTTTACTCTAAAGGCTTTTCAGATGGTCTTACTGTAACAACATGGAGTTAATGTTTTTAAAATGTACAGACCCCCAACTTTTGAACAGTAGTATAATTTTTGAGGTTTTGCTTACCAGTCATCTAGTTTTTAGCCTGAGATTTTCTTCAACAGGAGTGCAGGCCATCAGCATGGAAGAATCTAGGAACATAAACAATTTATCACAGAGCCTATATAATGCCAGGCTTATTAGAAGGAAACAAGCTAGAGCAGAGGTGAAACGCAGATAAGAGAAAGTAGAATATGCAGAGTATACATACAATAATTTCTTAACATAATTTGTTTTAGGCTTACTTCATTTTACATTGCTCAGTGTTACTTAGGTGTGGTTGTCAGAACCTTGCAAACTGTAATAAAAAATAATTTTGCAAAAGAAAATAACATGCATGGTGATGTAGGTAAAATATTTATTATGGTAACACTTTGGTATGGGAAACATTCACTTAACTTTTGCCTCAAATTCATAATTTACTGCTTAATAGATAGTAAGGTAGTTGTTGTAGCGTTTAAGTTTAGTTAGATACCAGGAAGAATTTAGGGATGTTGTAGTATAAGGTCATGCATTAATATGTGCTTAATAATACTAATAAACAGCAAATGTGCAAGCTAAGAATTGTTCACCTTACTAAAGTGTTACCTTTTGTAGAAAAAATACTAAAGATCTAATGAGATTTTACCCTTCTCTGTCAGCAGCCCATGGGACCATCCTTTGCCTCCGTTGTTGTATTTTTTTTTTTTTTTTTACTGAAATCACAGGGGGGAAAAAATGAACGTAATTGGTATTAAATAATTAAACATTAAATGTAATTTAGGTTGTTGTTGTTGTTTTTTTACCGTGAAAGATCATTTCATTTGATTTTGGCGTTTCCTGTAATAACATTAACTTATAGTGAAGTTAGGTTAAATAAATTAGCTCACTTCCAATAACCCATTGACAGACTACCAGCAAACCTAAAAAAAACTATCAAAGCCTCTCTTATGCACATAAAGACGTGATTAAAAACTCACTTTCATTAGAGCTAAAGTATATTAGCAAACTGCTAATAAAAAACGGTTGAGATGCTAACGGACTTTTTCAAAGACACTGAACAATTTTAATAAAGTAAATATTCGACAGAAGCGTGTCAATTACAGTAAGAAACGTGTACGGAACAGTTTTATATTATTTGTGTAATGTTTATGGACTAAACTTACCTGAAAGCAGCGAAAATAACAGGAGCGTGTCCGTTACTGTGCTGTTGCTGGCTTGCTGCAAACTCCGGCCCGTTTCCATGGTAACTTCCAGTGTTTGACTGTTCAACGCACGCCCGTCAAAGTCACGCAGCAGCATTACGTAAATAAACACGTACATTACCAATTTAATGAACAGTCAGTTTATTTATAAGATGATGACAAATGTTCAGACAGTTTGGCAACTCAAAAAACTTTGGCACAAGAGTATGCACCATTTCTGACTAAAAACTGTGAGGAATTCTTGGAGTGAAAACTGCGATTACAAACTGCCTGTTTTTTTTTGAAAATTTACCTAAAACCCACAGATGGCGTCGCGTCGCTTCGTCTTTCTCTCGGGTTGGTGGCAAAGAGATGAATGGGCATCATGAGCAAACAGATAAACACAGCATCGGCCTCCAGTATATTGGGCCGACCCAAAGCCGACGAGCTGGAAATAAAGCGATATTCGCGTATGCCTGGCCGATACTTATTCGATGTTATGATTTGGAGGCCGACGTTCGCTCTGGGGCCGACGTCGGCCAGACGTATGTGTGCTATCTGGGTATGGACAGCAACCTGGAGATTCCTAAAGTTAACTGCTCGTTAAAATCGGCAGCAAACTGAGCAAGCTGACGAGATAGCCCACTGATTGCATTCAGCTGTTTCTTCCCGCCGGTGTTACGGATCAACTGGGGATCATGTTATCTGGGGACGGGCGCGTGCACGCAGCTAGTTTTACCCGGATTTACAGCAGATGTTAGACGAGGACAGATTCGTCACAGCGGATTTTCCACTGAACAGATTTAAAACGCTTTCCACATTATTGGTAAATGTTTGCATAATATCAGGCTCTGTGTTTTCCTCTGTCGCTGCTTTGCTGTATGTTTCAAACGCAGTTTAAGGGAAATTTTAATGTGGTTTCATTTCACAACACAGACCACGCCCACATTTTGTTACATTCTTTTCGATGAAAGTCGTATCCAATGACAATTACATTCAATAAATTACATTGTGTCGTATTAGTATCGGAATTTTTATTTTATTTTTAATAACTATTGTTTTTCTAATTTGCTTAGGGTATTTTTTAAATTATATATATATATATATATATATATATCCTAACTAAAATAACTCATAGCCTGTCATATTACCTTTCTCATATTAGCCTATTATATTCTATTATAATCTATTATATTGCCCACCCCTTGCCCACCTGCACATCCCAGCTGATATACAAGATTTGGGGGGTCATTCTGCATTTGAAAGTTTGAAAGGGTTTTAAATCTTCTAAATAAAGTAAAATGATTCAAAATCAAGTAATTTATATATGCCAAAGTCAACTTTAAACATATACAACATTTCCAAACAGCAAAATTGTGGCCAGTGAAAATGCTGAGTGGCTAGTAACTTTGGAAAACCACTAGCCACGGTGGCCGGTGAGCAAAAAAGTTAATGTCAACCCCTGTATATATATATATACACACACACACACACACATACACATATATATATATGTGTGTGTGTAGTGCCGTTAAAATTAATTTGCGTTAACACGTTAATTTTGACAGGCAATGATATATGATATATAAAGTTTGCTGATGTATGACGCCGCTTATTAGCAGGAGACCGCAATGATTGGTAAAAGTTGCTGTGATTGGTCAAAATTGCGAGTCGCACTGAATTCACGGGGACTGATTGCAAATGACACACAATAAATAATCTAGAATACTTTCATCAAATATATAAATTCAAGCTTAAGTTTAAGATTTTACAATTAGGCTATACTGAGCCTGATCTATCTAAGAGATTTTCTTAGAAGGAAGTTCATACCTTTTAGAAAAATGTCACATGGGTAAAAAATCCTGCTACACTGATTTGCATTTGTATAGCTCACAGCATGTTCATTTACATGTTAAAGCCTCCCCTGGAGTTAAGGGAAGGGGGGTCTTGGGGGGGACAACTGCCAAGCAAGGCCCACGTCAATTTCTGACAATTCACGGCAGTTTTCGGTGTCGCCTGCAAACTGCCGTGTACAGTCGTAAACCTGATCTTCCACGACAATCTACAGTGCCGCTTACTGACGAAAATCCCACTTTTCATGCAGTGTGTAGCGCCACCGCCGGGCCCATCGGGGGCCAGCCTTGGTGATGTTGTAGAGCGATTGGCTAGTACCATCCCTCAAAGTTTCAGGTCTCTACGACGTACGGCCTTTGCCAACCCTCCCCCCCCTCACCGCTTCCCAGATGGGCGTCGCCTTTGCCGGCTCCCCTGCCGCTGCGTCATTGTGTCATCGCTTCTCGGCCTTTTGGCTAAGATCTAGTATCTAGTCAGGCGGTTGAGACTGCGATCGCCTCTCTGAGGTTTCTTGGCTCGAGAACTTTTGGTGTCCCGAGCCACACAACTTTTGAGAGGTAGAGTGATCTTGCTTGTTTTTACGGTTGAACAGTTTTAACGTAAGACTTTTATTCTTTTATCTATTTATTGTATTTATTGTTCTTTTACAGTTTTTTTAGGCTGTCGGTGCCTCCACCATGTCGGCTGCTTGTGCCGGCGTGCGGAGGCACCACAGCGTGCGATTTTTATTTAGAGAGGTGGAGGGTAAGCTCCTGGGGTTGTCTCGTTTAGACTTCTCCAGGAAGCTGATCCAAAAAGCCCTCAATTTTAATGCAAGTGACTTAAATTGTTTAATTGTAACACTCAGCCTGTTAAAGGCTGTTTACACAACTATCACGGTACGTTAATCCTATTTTTAAAAGGTGCTCAAATAAACTTTTCACAACATCCACTTAGATAATAAACCAAAGTGTATTGAATCAACAACCCCAAACCCAATAAACAAATATATATATGTATACAATATTAACAATGGTAGAAAAATAATGTATAGAGAATTCAGTCCAAGTCCTGTGTGTGTGTGTGTGTGTGTGTGTGTGTGTGTGTGTCGAATCGGTCTCACCGGTGCAATATTATAGTCCGGGAGCTCGATGAAGCAAAGTTATCCTGTGCTGGATCCTCAACCAGAAATAGTCCACTCTTATTTCCTTAGGGAGATAAACATCCACAGACGGTGATAACCACGCTCTTGTGCAATGATCGATCGATCGCGTAATCCTGAGAGCGTCCTCTCTCGAGCGCCGGTAAGCCGGCTTCTTTTATCTGATGTGCCACATCAGCCGTCAGGACCGATGACGTCACTGGGGATTCCCTGACGCTCCCGACGGAAGTCACGCGAGAGTAAGAACGAGAACCAACACATATCCGGGGCAAACAACGACAAGGGGAAATACATACAACAGCTGTAAAGTGTTAATAATTAAATGAATTAACGGCAGTCTATATATATATGTATCCCTTTATGTGGCGGCGCTACATAGATCCCCTCCCCCAGCCAGCGGCATCGGAGGAGAACGTCCGTAATAACGCTTCAGGTTTACCACATTTAATACATCGATTCTAGGTGGGTTGCCCCAGCACACAGTGTAATTTATTGGCCCCGTTTTACTTTTTATTTCAGCTGGACCCTCCCACTTGGGCGCTAGCTTGGCAGAGAACCTATTCGATGAACTAGAGAGAGGATGAGTTTTAATCCAAACTAGGTCACCCGTTTGAAACTGCGCATTTTTTCTACGGTAATTATAATACCTAGCTTGTTTGGCTTGGCACATCCTCATTCTATTCTTCACCTCCTCCACCATGATGTTTTGTCGTTCCACCAGGGAATATGCAGCTTGATCTGGCGACGGTGGCCGATGGATTAGGCGCTCCAGTGGTCCCCTAATTTGCCTGCCCATCATAAGCTCCGCAGGTGTCCTTCCTGTGGTTTCCTGTTGGGCATTGTTGATGGCATAGCGGAACTCGGGCAGCCACTGGTCCCAGGTCTGATGTTGTTGACCCACATAAGCCGCAATCATGGTCTTTATGGTCCGGTTGAATCTTTCAGTGAGATTTGATTGGGGATGATAGCTCGTGGTGAGTTTTTGAACGCAACCCCATGTCTTGCACAGATCCCCCAGCAGACTAGAAGTGAATTGGGGACCCCGGTCAGACACCAGATATTTGGGCACCCCCCATCGGGTAAATATCTCCTCTCGGAGTATTTTCACTAATTTCTGGGTCTTTCCATCCCTCAATGGAAACATTTCCACCCACTTAGTGAAATAATCCACAATGACCAGGAGGTAGGCGTTTTGTTTTTTACTGCGGGGAAAGGGTCCCATTAAGTCCACCCCGAGCATGTAACCTGGTTCTGTGATCGGTGAACTTTGCATAAATCCAGACGGTTTTGTGTTACCGGGTTTATATTTCTGGCATACCTCACAGCCTTTGACGTACTGCCACACATCCTTCCTGACGGAGGGCCACCATGCCACATCTAGGATTTTCAGCAGGGTTTTCAACTGTCCCAGATGGCCACCTAGGGGGTTATCATGGTAATAATGCATGAAGTCAGTGGTTAATGATTTGGGTACTACCAACTGGAACTTCTCTCCCTTAGTTCTTAAAGGCACTTTGCGGTACAACACCCCCTGGTGGTCTTCAAAGGTGATGGGCTGTTCCTTGGCAGACCGAGGGTTGAGGCCAGACTGCAGGTGAGTAATAGTATCGTCCACCCGTTGAGCTTGAGCTATTTCTTCCAGAGAGTGTGGTAATGTGGTCGAATGTTGTGTAGACATGGCTAGACATGGGGCATCATCTGTAGAAAACGGCTCCTGAACCCGGGATAGAGCGTCGGGTCCCATGTTGAGGCAGCCCTTTCTATGGTGAACCTGAAAGTTGAATTGTTGCAGGCGGAGTGTCCAGCGAGTGAGTCGAGAGGAGGTTTTAGGGCAGTTGAATGCCCATGTGAGAGCTGCGTGGTCAGTGAAAACCTCAAAAGGCCATCCCTCCAGGTAATGCCTCCACTTCTCCACCGCCCACACCACTGCTAGACATTCCTTTTCAGAAGTGCTGTAATTTTTCTCTGCTCCTGTTAAGGTCCGTGATGCATAAGCCACCACTTGTTCTCCTTCCTCAGAGTGTTGCGTGAGTATAGCGCCCAGTCCTACATCACTCGCGTCCGTGTGAACCTGGAAGGTTTTGTTGAGGTCAGGTTGAATTAAGACGGGTGCATTCTGTAGTGCTTGTTTCAAACCATCCATACTAGCCTGACACTCTGTAGTCCAGTCCCACTTTACTCCTTTCTTTTTTAGATGGTTCAATGGGGCGGATATGTCTGCGAAGTGGGGTATGAACTTATGATACCACCCCGCCAGGCCCAGAAACCTTTGCAAGCTCTTGAGATCTTGTGGTGGCGGGTACTCAGCCACTGCTCTAGTCTTCTCTCTGTCAATCTCCACCCCCCTCTCAGAGACTATATGGCCCAGAAATTTGAGCTGGCGCTTGAAGAAGTGGCATTTCTTCATGTTCAACGTCAAATTGGCTTGGGTAAGTTTCTGAAAAACAGAGTTAATGTCTTGAATGTGGAGCTCTTGAGACTTTGAATAGATTATTATGTCGTCGATATATACAAAGCAGATTTTCCCTCTCAACTCTGCTAGCACACTCTCCATCAAACGCTGGAAGGTGGCCGCGGCATTTCTGAGTCCATAGGGCATGGACTTGAATTGGTATAACCCTTTGGTGGTGATAAAAGCCGTCTTCTCCTTGCTCAACTCCTCCATCTCCACCTGCCAGTACCCAGACTGCAGATCTAAGGAGGTAAACCATGAGGCCCCTTCTAGCGATTCCAGAATGTCGTGAATCAAAGGCATTGGGTAAGCATCCGGTACGGTCTTGCTGTTAAGCTTTCTATAGTCCACACAGAAACGATATGCACCATCCGGTTTGGGGACCAGAACCACCGGAGAAGACCAAGGAGAGAAGGAGGGCTCAATGATGCTGTCCCGCAGCATCTGATCCACCTGCTCCTCTATGACCTGCTTCTTTAGAGGTGACACTCTATATGCCCGTGATTTGATGGGTATATCTTCGGTTACCATAATCTTGTGTCGTACCACTGATGTTTTACCCAGGGTGTTAGAGGTGGTGAATGGCCAGGTGGAGATCAATTTTGCCATCTCTTCCGGATTATCGGAGTCCCACTGGCTGATCTCTGTGTTGAGGTACGGGAGTTCAGAAAACCTGCCAGTTGGTGGTAAGGCGTAATATAGGTTCAGCGTTGCAGCCGTAAGAGTATGAGCTTGTTCTTCCGGGGTCGCTGCGCCTGTTGGTATCAGTGATGGCAAGAAAGGGTAGTATGTGTATCCTTTTTCAGATTTTAACCCATACCTCCGTTGTCCCACCTCCAAGACTGCTCCTGTGACCCTCAGGAAATCCAGACCCGCAATAAGAGGAAAGGCGAGGTGAGTGTTTTTCATGATATAAGTATCCATAATACACTCGTGGTCATGCCATTGAAACCTAACCTTTTGCAGGTCTCTGGACTGATGAATGGTTCCATCCGCCATAATAAATCGCTGAGGGCTGGAGTTCATTGTCACTGGCTTCTCTGCCTTCAACTGATTCCACAGGTTTTCTTGCATTAAGGTATAAGTGCTTCCTGTGTCCAATACAGCATTCACCTCTTTACCATTCACCTTTACAGGCACCACAAGGAGTGAAGACCCCGGATGGTGTTGTGCCAGAGTTACTCCTGCCAGGTTTTTGTTGAAGGTACGTTCTCCAGATTTCTTGTAGGCCTTCTCTTTGCTGCTCTGAGAGCCGACTTTTTGCCAATAGTCCTTGGCTCCCATGCAGTCCTTTTCCACCCTTGAGCCAACCTTCACCAGTTGTTCCACTGAATTCACCGTTCCCCTTAGACATCCTGCGACCCTGGGGTTGATGTTGTTTAGTATTCGGTTCACCAGTTCCTCCTCAGATATCTCAGGCTTCCACTTCAGACAGAGAGCTCTGTAGTCGTAAGCAAAGTCCCTCAGGCGTTGTTGTGGCTGCTGAACCAGAGTCCTCAGTTTTTCCTCCACTTCAGAGAGGTAATCATCTGCGAGGAAAGCAGCCATGAATGCCTTTTTGAAGGATTTCCAATCTGTTATCTTTGACTTCTCTGCCTTCCACCAGCTCAGAGCTGGTCCCTTCAAGACTGTGCTTAAGGTTCCAATAAGCTCGACACCAGGAAGTGGCCTGATCTCTAGGAAGTTCTCACATTGTTCAAGGAAGTTAAGCACCTCCGCTGTTTCACAGGAGTCTCCAAAGGACGGGAACTCCAGGCGGATGGGAGGTCGAGCGTAGAATGAGGATGTACCAGCCCCTACTGCAGAGGTAAACACATTAGGAGTTTTAGAATGCACAGTAGGTTGAATGTCATATGTATCATTAACCGTGGGAATTCGCTGCCTAGTTACAGGAGCTGGGGTTGGGGGATGTCGGACCGAAGCCACCCGAGAGGCCTCAGGGGTGAAGGCCTGCAACCTGGAGAGTGTGGGAGTGCTAGTTAGTCTCAACTTCCTCATTTGACTTTCCCATTTATGGTCTCGCCTGAGAAAACAGTTTGTGACTGCTTTTTCTAATTTTTCTAGCGACTTTAAAAAATAGTCCTCCAAACCTGCCAAGCTAGAATCCACGGCCTCCCTGAAACTAGTTTCTCTGTTCAATGTACTGTCCATTGACTGCTTAAAATCATTTTCTAAGGTGTGTACCTTTTGATTAAGAGCCAATAAATCCACTTTACATTGTGTCAGATCTGTGTGTATTGATTGTACTACCTCAGCATTCCTCATATGACCTTCATCATCATCATCATCATCATCATCAGACTGTTCAGAGTCAGACATGTACAGTGAACTAATCATAGAAGTTATTTCTGCAGTAGGATTACGCCGGGTCACAAACGGGCCTGCAGTAAAATCTGTCTCATTTTGTTCTACATCATCTTGAACATTTACTGGCGTCACCGGGTTATCAGTATTCTCTATCTGAACTTGAACAACTGCATCCCTATTTACCTCATCCATAATTCCGGTTAAAAAAAAACAAAAAAAAACAATTCAAACACCTTAATAAGGAAATTCCCCGTACGGGCCACCAATATGTAACACTCAGCCTGTTAAAGGCTGTTTACACAACTATCACGGTACGTTAATCCTATTTTTAAAAGGTGCTCAAATAAACTTTTCACAACATCCACTTAGATAATAAACCAAAGTGTATTGAATCAACAACCCCAAACCCAATAAACAAATATATATATGTATACAATATTAACAATGGTAGAAAAATAATGTATAGAGAATTCAGTCCAAGTCCTGTGTGTGTGTGTGTGTGTGTGTGTGTGTCGAATCGGTCTCACCGGTGCAATATTATAGTCCGGGAGCTCGATGAAGCAAAGTTATCCTGTGCTGGATCCTCAACCAGAAATAGTCCACTCTTATTTCCTTAGGGAGATAAACATCCACAGACGGTGATAACCACGCTCTTGTGCAATGATCGATCGATCGCGTAATCCTGAGAGCGTCCTCTCTCGAGCGCCGGTAAGCCGGCTTCTTTTATCTGATGTGCCACATCAGCCGTCAGGACCGATGACGTCACTGGGGATTCCCTGACGCTCCCGACGGAAGTCACGCGAGAGTAAGAACGAGAACCAACACATATCCGGGGCAAACAACGACAAGGGGAAATACATACAACAGCTGTAAAGTGTTAATAATTAAATGAATTAACGGCAGTCTATATATATATGTATCCCTTTATGTGGCGGCGCTACATAATGACTCTGCCCGTAAACAAAGGTTTTGATGTCAGTTTTAGATCTGCTTCCTTGTTGCAAGATTTCTGGCAACGATTTGAGCATTGCAAGACCCAGTTCTCCATGTTCAATGTTGAGAAACTTTCTGACAATTCTATTAAAACAGTGATTGTCAGAATGTTCAATGAAACAGTGAGTGGAGATGATGTTTCTGTATGGCTGGGTAGATTTTGCACGGTTCGAAGTCCACCAGTCAAGGTGCTTGACGAAGACGGCATCTGGAATTGCGCTTGGAGAGTTCCCATTAAACAGTGGGAAGATCCAAGCGGATTCCAGGGTCTGAGTCATTTACCCTCAATGATTGTATTGGGAGAGAACCGCGGCTACATTCATTATCAGGGAATAACCAAATTGTGCCGAAAGTGTGGGAAGATGGGAAACCTCGCTGAGGCATGCCAAGAAATTGTGTGTAGGAAGTGCAGAGAAATTGGTCACATTTTTGAGGAATGTACCAATGGCAGACGGTGTAATCTATGTGGAGATGCTAACCATTTCTACAGAGATTGCCCTAAAAGTTTTGCCAACAAGTTGAAAGGGAACAAAATGGCCGCCCCACCAAAGGAACAATCGAAAGAACAAAGAGAGGAGGAGGCGGGCCCTGAGGTTTTGGCGGGAATTTTACATTCCCAGCCAGCCTCAGGGATTGGACAAGAAGGAGGAAGTGGGGCGGCCACAGGGGCGGAGTCAGAACGCATTAGAGAACAGGGGGAGGAAGCCGCTCCCCAACAAGAAAAAAGCAAAGATAAAATGGAGGAGGAGGAAGATGAAACGGCTTCCTCCCTCTACACCGTATCGGAGGTTAGTGGGGCGGATAGTGGGAGTGAAACCGAGTGTTCACTCCCAAATGCTCAAGTGCAGAAAAGGTCTGCGAGATCTCCTCTGCTGCAAACAGAGGAGAAAAGGCTGCGGCCATCGCATCGGCCAGATAGTTCCTCTTCGGAAGATCTGAACCGTATGTGGCCTGCAGACTCTCCAAATGAAGTCTCTTTTCTGCACTTTAAGCTAAGAACATCGTCACCAAAGGATCTGAGGCGGCGAGCACTTGCCCTCCTGATCCCAGTTTATCTGGGGAAAAGCAAAGGCAGGTGCAACAAGAAGAAACATGATTTTAATGCAATTTCTGTAGTCTTTTTATCTGTTTTTATTTTCATCAATGCTTGTATTTTTAACCATACTGCTCATGGCCCTCACTATCTCTACAATCAATGTGAGAAGTGTGAGGTCTACTTTGCGAGCACAGAGTGTTTTATCATGTTTAAATAATTTTAAGTCAGACATCTATTTATTGCAAGAGTGTGCTCTACCCTTTTTAACCAATTACAGAAAATGGGAAGAGCTGTGGACCCAAGGACCCTCCATCTGGAGTGGCTCCAATTTTAACAGAAATGACGGTGTGGCCATTTTAATAAAAAATCCCAACATCTTGGTGAAGGGCAGCACTGTGGTGAGGGATGGGCGGGCAATTTTAGTTAATCTGACTTTTTTAGGTAAGGATTTTAATGTTTTAAATACGTATGGTTACACAAGTAAAAATGACAGATACAAGCTTTTAGAAGATTTGCAGCCCCACATGTTAGGTAGGGCTCCCCTAGTGGTAGCAGGGGATTTTAATTGTGTTTTAACAAAAAAAGATAGGAAAAGGGTAGGAGAAGATTTTAAGGTCGACAAGACATCGGTTTTATTAAATAAATTGGTCAAAGATTTTAAGTTATTCGACTGTTTTAAAACAATGCATCAGAGAGAGGAGGGCTTCACCTGGTTCAGTGGTGATGGCGCCAGAGCCTCTCGTATCGACTATATTTTTACAAGGGACTGCCCGCCAAACGATGCAACATTGACCCCCCTTTTCTTCACTGACCACATGATGATCTCCTGCACCCTTTCACTACCCACGGGTGTGACAGTAGGGGGAGGGCTGTGGAAGCTGAACTGCTCCCTATTAGAAGATGAGGAAGTGGTTCGAGAGTATAGGGAGCAGTTCAGCCAATGGCAGACCCTCCAAGACTTTTTTGACTCACGAGCACAGTGGTGGGAGATGGTAAAACAAAGGACAGGACATTTTTTTAGAAAAATAGGAAAGGAGAAAAAGAATAAAGAAAAAAGACGCATGATGGGGCTGCAAAAAAGACTGCAGAGATATTTTAACCTTTTAAATAATGGATTGGATTTTAAGGAGGAAATAAAGGAAGTAAAGAAAGAAATGTCAGTTTTATCCGAAACTCAAAGTAAGGGAGTAATTTTAAGATGCAAAGAAAAAGAGATAGAAGAAGGAGAAAAGTGTACAAGATATTTTTTTAAAAAGACTATTTCACGGGGAGGCTCAATAACAATCTTAAAAACTTTTAGAGGGAGGGAGGCAAAAAATATGGAGGACATTTTAGGGGAAATAGAACTTTTTTATAGTGATTTATACAGCCCAAAGAATGTACACAATGGCATCTTAAATGAAGTTTTAGAATTTTTAGAAACAAAGATAAAGAGTCCAAACGTGCTTTTAGCCCAGGATTTTACTCTTTTAGAATTAATTAAATCTCTCAAAAGTTTTAAAAAAGGGAAGTCCCCAGGAATGGATGGACTTCCCTTGGAGTTTTATTTGACTTTCTGGGACATTTTAGCACACGACTTACTGACAGTTTTTAAAGAATGTGAGACTCTCGACAGACTTCCGGACAGCTTTAGAGTAGGGATAGTTTCGCTTTTATATAAAAAAGGAGACAGGACTGACTTGAAGAACTGGAGACCAATCACGCTTTTAAATTTTGATTGTAAACTTTTTAGTACGATTTTAGCTACACGCATGTCAACTGTTTTAGAGGACGTAATCCACCTGGATCAAGCATGCGCTGTGCCCGGTAGGAAGATCACAGACAGCCTGGTACTGATTAGAGACGCCATCTGTTACGCAAGAGACAGAAACATTCGGCCAGTAGTCCTAAATTTAGATTTTGAAAAAGCTTTTGACCGCATCTCGCACCAGTTCCTTTTTAAGGTACTGGAAAAAATGGGGTTCCGAGGGAGGTTTATAGCTTGGGTGGGACTGCTATACAACAGTCTAGTCAGTAAATTTGCAGTTAATGGGCATTTATCCAAAGCTGTAAACATTCACAGCGGCGTCCGTCAGGGGTGTCCTTTATCTCCCCTACTGTATGTGGCCTGCATTGAGCCACTGGCACAAATCTTGAGAAGGGATAAATGGATTAAAGGACTGGACGTCCCAGGGACTGGTGGACTGACCGCAACCTGTGTTTTATATATGGACGACGTAACCCTTTTAGCGACTGACCTTTTATCAGTACGAAGAGCACTTGACTTGACTGACTGGTACGGTCGGGCCTCGGGCGCTAAGCTCAACAGGAGTAAGTCCGAGGCCCAGCTCTTCGGGCCGTGGGGAAACGTGGACACAGGCGGACTGGATTTGGATTTTAAAGACAACAACCTGACAGTTTTAGGAGTAAAATTTGACAGAGAGGGTGGAGGACGGGGAAACTGGACTGACATATTAGGGAAAGTTAGGCAAAGACTGGGGTTTTGGGGACTCAGACAACTGACAATTGAAGGCAAGGTTTTAGTTTTTAAAGCTGTAATTTTACCACTAATTTTACTTGTTTCTTCTGTTTTTAGTCCCCCAAGGCGATTCCTGGCCAACCTGGAGAGGGCGGTATTTTATTTCCTGTGGGGGTCCAAATGAGAACGAGTAAAAAGGGAGGTCTTTAAAAAAAGAAAGGAAAATGGCGGAAAAGGCCTCCCGGACCCCCACTTGTTTTTAGGTAGCCGCTTTACCGCCCTCCACATCGGATATGCGCTGACCCCATCCAGAGAGAATAAGACAGCGGCCATGGCTCGTTTCTGGATGGGGTCCTACCTAAGAAGCATAAAAATTTTATCAATCGACCTGAAAACCCCAGTGTCTTTTAATTTGCCAAAAGAGTACAGTTTTATAAAGAAATTTTTTTAAAAATTCCTTTTAGAGACAAATAATGCAAGCATTTTAACTAACCACAAATCCCTCATCTCTCTTGTGCAGGACCGGGAAGTGGTGAGTCCAGTTCCAGGCCTCACACTAAGTGAGGCCAAAGATGTTTGGAGGAACGCAGCCCACCCAGCTCTCCAGAACAGACACAAGGACTTATCGTGAAAGGTGGCTCATGAGATCCTCCCGGTCAGGGCGGTTATGCACTCCAGAGGCATGGCCAAAAACTCCAACTGCCCACGGTCCGGGTGCAAACACCCGGAGACCGTCTACCATCTGCTCTGGGAGTGCGGTGCTGCGCGGGACCGCTGGAAATATAACTACTTTGACATTAAAAACAAAACAGAACTATTTTAATGGCTGCAACAATGTAAAAAAAAACGTGATAAGCTGTCAGACACGGGCCGGACTAGGGCCTCAGCGTCTCGGGCCAGGGCCTAGATTTGAGGCCCGTGCAGGGCTCTAAGGGCCGGCCCCCTGTTTTTCCCGTGCCTGCCAGCGGGTGGGGCCCAGGTGGACTACAAGCTCGCCATCCTGGGGGTGGGTCAGGGCCTCAAAGCCCAAACATCACAAGAATTTGCCTCGCTCTGGCTCACCCTCAACCTGATAAAGGATGCCATCTGGGTCACCAGAAACCTGCTGGTGGGGAAACGCGTGACGGTCCCCCTCCACGCGAGAGAGCAGAAGATAAGATCAACGCTGCAGGGTGGGCCGCACGTCGTCATTCGGACGGGGGGGCCGAGGCTGCACAAAGAGGTCCCGGCCACCACCGACCTAGGCCGCCCGTAGATGCACCCTCACCACTCTGGCTACGGGAACAGCGGGCCAGCGGGCCGGAGGAGAGGGGATTTCCGCTGGGCATTTGAAGCGGGGAGTCCTGAACCTGTTCTGGAGACCTGGAGTGAATGGACATTCTTGATAGGGACTCACCCCCGGTCCTGCACAACAGAGATTTTTAAACAGAATGGTTTTATTGTGTTTTAACTGGCTTGTATTTATTTGCTTTTTATTTTTCTTCATTCATTTATCCTTTTAACACCACACTGACTTGCATACATGGACTTTACACAACACACTACACTGACTGATTTTAACTAGAAATGTAAAATTGTTGCTTTTAATCTGTGTAAACAAGTATGTTTTAAAGAAAAGAACTGTGTGGTTTTGAATGGAATGTGTGACAATAAAACTTTTTTCGAAATAAAAAAATCTGTTCTTATCAGTTTAATATCTGATACGTCCCCTATCCGGGGACTGCATATTAAATTGATTTTTGGCACATGGAGCCGGAACCGGGGCTTGCTCCGTCCACTCCACGCATCGACCTGGTATTGCAGTGCCTCCAGGAACGGTGTGCTTCCCCTTTTTGGGGACTGCGAATTGTTGTGACTAATAGAAGAACCAGCAACACCACTGGAATTTTGTCAGAAAATACAGAAATACGCAGGAAGCACATACAGAATGACGATGACGTGACGCAACGATGACCGTGCTGCAGAGAAAGCAGCAAGTTCTTCAAAAAAGAAGAACAAAAGCGTCGGTCGCCGGCCGGCTGACTCATCACCGTCACAGCACGTTTTTTGATGTGCCTCTTATTTGAGAGTCTTTACCAACGAGCTGATGAGTCGAATCAGGGGTTTGTGTTGGATGGATTAGGGACACCTGATTCAAATCAAGGTCACCCACGCACGCACGCAGCAGTCAAGCAATGGAAGGTGCCCCGCCCTTCCTTTTCTTGGGGGAGGGGAAGGTCACCGTGTTTGAGGATGGCGAAGGGGGATAGGGCGCCTCTGCCTGGAGGCCAGGCAACTCATACTTACCTGGCAGGGGAGACACCATGATCAGGAAGGTGGTTCACCCAGGGCGAGGCTCGGCCATTGCACTCCGGTTGTGCTGACCCCTGCGAATTCCCCAAATGTGGGAATCTCGACTGCATAATTTAAGGTAGTGGGGGACTGCGTTCGCGCTCTCCCCTCTACACACTAGTTAAAAGCAGATAACGTGGAGGGAAAAAGGGTGCGGTTCTTGACGCTTGTGGCGCCGCCCACTGCCCCAAAGGGTGAAGTTGCACCAGCTTTGTTATGTTTCTGTCTCTTTCTGCTGTGTCAGCCAGTGACCCGGAGAGTTCAGAGAACTGAACTGCGTTTGTTTTCATCGAGGTTGTCGAAACCTGCGACCGGTTTGCTGAATGTGGTTTTTCACACAAACTTTGATATTCAACGGACGAGTTGATTGACAGCAGTGGTCCCAAAGGCAAAGTTGTTCGGATGGAGGTTTTCTGTCCTATGGTACGACTGTCTCGTGTGCGTGCGTGAAAAAGCACGCGACATACGTTCGCCTACAGCCGCTCTCATGTTGTTGCTTTTTCATTTTAAAGCGCCACTAGGTGGCCTTTCACCACGTCCTTTCTCGCCTGACCCCAGACTGAGCCCGTGCACGGGTGTACCGGCTTGGGTGAAATTGTCTCGTTCCGTCCAAGAGCTATAGCCGTTCTAGCAGACCCCGCCTCGCCCACCCCGTAGGTTTCGGCCTGCCGCCGCCAAGCTGAATGGAAATTCCCACTTTTTTTCCGATCTGGACGGACAGTCAGACTCCAGAGAATCTTTCTGCACTGGTTTGGGCCAGATCGGGCAAAAGACCTAGGACTAGTGTGCAAAATCCCAAATAGCCGAAAATTTTGCCAGCGCAACCTTCGAATCCGAGGCGTGCGTCTCGCTCGGCTCGAGCCAAGGATTCCGATGATATAAGACACTTGGTTCTGCGGCGTGCGGTTTGGGAGCTACGAGCCATTTCGTACTTTCGGTGGCTGTAGCGCCACCGCCGGGCCCATCGGGGTCAGCCTTGGTGATGTTGTAGAGCGATTGGCTAGTACCATCCCTCAAAGTTTCAGGTCTCTACGACGTACGGCCTTTGCCAACCCTCCCCCCCCCCCCCCACCGCTTTCCAGATGGGCGTCGCCTTTGCCGGCTCCCCTGCCGCTGCGTCATTGTGTCATCGCTTCTTGGCCTTTTGGCTAAGATCAAGTGGTCTGGTCTGACGGTTGAGACAGCGATCGCCTCTTGTGGGACCTTTGTCTCGTGTGTTGCTTGTCACACGGGACATACAGCCTTCAGGAGGTACATTGACAAGCGGCTTTTAGGGGACGAATCGTTTTTACGAGGACTCATCTTGTTTTAAGGTAAGCAGGTTTTAATTAATTTATCTATTTATTGTATTAATTTATTGTTTTAGCAGCCGCTTGCTGGTGGTGCCTCCAACATGTCGGCTGCTCGTGCCGGCATGAGGAGGCACCACAGCGTGCGTTTTAAATTCAAAGCAAAAGAGGATGGAACTCTCCTGGCGATGTCCAGACTGGATTTTTCCAGGAAGTTCATCCAACAAATTCTTGGTTTTAAGGCTCCGGACATAAACTGTTTGTTGACTCTGCCCCTGAATCATGGCTTTGACGTAAGTTTTGCTTCAGCTTCCTTATTAAATACTTTTTGGTCTCGTTTTGAAATGTTTAAAGCCAATTTTTCCATGTTCACTGTGGAAAAACTGACTGATAATTCACTGAAAGTTGTGATTATCAGGATGTTTAATGAAACAGTAAGTGGACAGGACATTTCTGTGTGGTTGACAAGATATTGCTCTATTCGCGGACAACCAGTCAAGGTTTTAGACGAAGACGGTATCTGGAGCTGTGCGTGGAGAGTGCCCATCAAACAATGGGCAGATCCCAACAGCTACCATGGCCTCAGTCAAATTCCTTCAATGATTGTGTTGGGAGAGAATAGAGGCTACATCCATTACCAAGGGATGCCCAAGCTATGCCGCAAGTGTGGCCAACTTGGACATCTCGCCGAGGCATGTCAAGAAGTAGTGTGCAGGAAGTGCAACCTCTGTGGAGAATCATCCCATCTCTACAGAGATTGCCCTAAAAGTTTTGCCAACAAATTAAAGAGCAACAAAATGGCCGCCCCACCAAAAGAACAAACGATTGAGGAGGGGGGCCCCGAGGTTTTGGCGGGGAATTCAAATCCTCAGCCAGCCTCGGGGCTTGGACAGGAAGGAGAAAGTGGGGCGGCCACAGGGGCGGAGTCAAACATGGCAGTTGATCAGGGGGAGGAAGCCACTCCTCCAAATGAAAATGAAGACAAAATGGAGGACGAAGAGGAGGAAACGGCTTCCTCCCTACAAACAGTTTCGGAGCTAAGTGTGGTGGACAGTGGGAGTGAAACTGATTGATCTCTCCCAAATGCTCAAGTGCAGAAAAGGTCTGCGAGATCTCTGTTTCTGACAGGAGAAAAGGCTGAGGGCAGCGCATCGGTAGATAGTTCCTCTTCGGAAGATCTAGACTGTATGTGGCCCGCAGAATCTCCAAATGAAGTCTCTTTTCTGCATATTAAGCTAAGAACATCGTCGCCAAAGGAACTGCAAGAGGTTCACTCTGCAGATTTGGAGGCGGCGAGCATTTGCCCTCCTGATCCCAGTTTTTCTGGGGAAAAGGAAAGGCAATTGCAACAAGAAATAACATGATTTTAATTTGATTTCTGTAGTCTCTTTCTTGTTTTAAATGTCTCACCCTTTTAACTATACTGCTCATGGCTCTCACTATCTCCACCATAAATGTGAGAAGTGTGAGGAGCAATATACGAGCACAGAGTACTCTATCCTAACTAAAATCTTTTAAGTCAGATGTGTTTTTATTGCAAGAATGTGGTCTGCCCTTTTTAACAAATTACAAGAAGTGGGAGGAGCTTTGGACCCTGTTGAATGATGAGCGGCAAGGCAAAGATTTGTTTAACAGAGTATATCTTTACTGGAAGAGATGCAGGGGACATTACATACAGGTGCGTAACTTCATCACCCTATCACATTCCGGCGCATGCGTAGAAGCCAACTTTTACAACTTGGTCTGTTTGGATTTAAAGCTACAGAGTACTATGTTCTACATCCTCCTTCTTTAATGAAAAGTATTCTAAAAATTTCCTCACATTTTAAGTTAACTCAAAGTATTTATCTTTATAAGAAACACATTTAACAGTCTGCTTAAGCTGAGAATAAGTGTCCATTTACACAACTTTTTTTTCTCTATTTAACACACATTTTAACATGTTATAATGTCAATACTTACAAAATGAAAATTTTGTTACTAAATTACTGAACTGTTTCTTCCTCTTTTTTTTCCTCTATTCCAAGTATTTAGGGTTTGGTTTGCAAAGACGACCTGCTCTGGTCACATATGGAACTGCAGAAAGAATTCTTGATGACTGTTCATTCAAAGGCTGCGTCTCGGTTCCTTGTGTGGCGTTTTGTTCTTTGGCTTCACTTGTAGTGGAGTGTTGTTGCTGAGATTTGGCAGCGGGGGTCTGGACAAAGGGAAACGACACATCGCTGTGCTTAAACCGATGTGGTTGAGGCTCCGTGACAGGAAGGATATGTTTTTGGTTTCGTCTGTACTCTTTTCCTTCAGTCTCCACAAGATATGACCTTGGTTCCTCACAGAGCTGTTTGACGAGCCCGATTCTGTCATGGCCCTTAGAAGTAGCAAGTCTCACTACCTCACCTTGTAAGAGCGGCCGGAGAGCTCTGCTGGACTTGTCGTAGTATGTCTTTTGACAATGTCTCTTCCTTGAAAGTTGAGTCTTGACAGCAACATTGTCCTTTGAAGCTGGCACCAGAATGGACTTGCTGATTGGCAGAGTTGTGCGCGTCTGCCTCGACATTAATCTCTCCGCTGGTGAATCCAGTGTCTCATCTCGTGGAATATTTCTGAGGTTGAGCAAGTTTTGAAAGACATCCGAGCCATCCCTTTTGGATTTCTCCATCAGATGTTTAGCACTCCGCACTGCCCTCTCGGCTAGCCCGTTAGCTTGTGGATACTCAGGGCTACTGGTGGTGTGTGTAAAATCCCAGTCAGCAGCAAATTCCTTGAACCGTTGGCTTGAAAACTGGGTACCATTGTCTGAAAAGACTTTATGCGGACTCCCATGAACTGCAAAATGCCTTTTGAGTTTTGTGATCACTGTACTGGAGGATAGGTCATGAAGCAGATCAATTTCGAACCATCCTGAATAGGAGTCAACTAGTACAAGATAGTGTTGACCATTCCACTCAAAGATATCTGTAGCCACACTTGACCACGGAAGTTCAGGAATGTCGTGTAAGTGAAGAGGCTCTTTTTGTTGATGGGGTCTCATACTGTTACAGACAGAGCACGACAGTACCTTCTTTTCAATGTCTTTGGTTAGAGAAGGCCAGAACACAATGCCTCGTGCCCTGCGTTTGGTTGCATAAAGGCCGGGGTGACCTCTGTGAATAATGGTGATATATTCGCTGCGTAATGACTCTGGAACAACCGTTCTCTGTCCCTTCATGGGTACCCCTTTTTCGACCGTGAGCTCATCCCTGAAAGGAAAATACTCACGAATCACGAAGAACTCACAGCTTTGATTGGCTAGAGGGCCATCCTGACTTGATAATACTGTAGAGTGGTCAGGACAGGATCTTGTGCTGTGTGAGTTTGAAGCTCTTTCATTCTGGAAGACGAGATGTGTTGAATTGACATGACCTCGAAGTCAGCTCCGTCATCAGTGAGTTCGTCCTGTGAGTCTCTGGGAGAACGTGACAATGTGTCGGCAAGGAACATGTGTTTTCCTTTCTTGTATGTGATTGTGAAGTTGTACTTCTGCAATCTTAGCATCATGCGTTGCAGCCTTGCTGGCGCTACATGGATAGGCTTGTTGAGGATGGTAACCAATGGCTGGTGGTCCGTTTTAATGTTAATTTGTTTACCATATATGTAGTCATTGAATTTAGTGCACGCAAATACCACAGCCAGAAGCTCCTTTTCAATCTGCGCGTAGCGCACTTCTGTTTGTGTGAGAGTATGCGAAGCGTACGCAACAGGAGCATCTTCTTGAAGACACGCAGCTCCGAGTCCAAACTGGGAAGCATCACAGGTGAGTGTGACAGGTTTGTGGACGTCATAGTATTTCAGGGTGGGTGGACTAGAAATCCTGTGCTTCAGCTCTTCAAAAGCATCCTGATGCTGTTTAAACCAGCACCACTCTGTGTTACAGGTCAGCTCACGCAGGGGTGCAGACAACTCACTGAGGTTTGGTATGAATTTTCCTATGTAATTGATCATACCCAGGAAGCGCTGCAGTGCAGTAACGTTGTCTGGCGGCTGCATTTCTGTGATTGCTTTTGTTTTAGCTGGGTCAGGTTGTAGTCCCTTGCTTGTGAAAATATGACCAACATAGCTCACTTCACTCAGGCGGAATTTGCACTTTTGGGGATTCAGTCTCAAGTTCACTTCACGGGCACGGTCTAACACTTTTTTCAAATTTGCATCATGTTCCTGCTCGCCGTTGCCCCCCACAATGATGTCGTCAACTATAACTGCGCACGGGTAGCCAACAAAGATTTGTTCCATAGCACGCTGAAAGACCTCACTGGCTGAATTTATGCCAAAGGGCATCCGAAGAAATCTAAATCTTCCAAATGGCGTACTGAAAGTAGTCAGTAGGGAAGACTTATGATCCAAAGAAATCTGCCAGAATGAACTTTTGGCGTCTAACACTGAGAATACAGTGGAGTTTGGCATTTGCGCTGCCCCTTCTTCCACCGTGCGCATGGGGTGATGTGGACGTTTTAGAAACTTATTCAGGTCCCTAGGGTCAATACAGAGTCTTATCTCATCTGAGTTTTTCTTGTGGGTGGCCACCATGGATGACACCCAATCTGTAGGCTCAGATATAGGAGTGATAACGCCGATAGCGACCATTCTTTCCAACTCTGTTTTTACCTTGTGTTGCATTGCTGCAGGGATTCTTCGTGCTGGACGGACGACAGGTTGAGCTTCTTTGTCAAGTTTCATGCAGTATGTTACAGGAAGCCTTCCTACTTCATCTAGGAAAAGATCTGCATATTCTTTGTTAATCAGCTGGTCATAACTTGAGTTCGCTTTTAGACTGACCTGATGCATTGCGTTATTAAGAGAAATGAGGCCCATCCGAAGACAATCATAAAGCCCAAGCAATGGCTGTACATTTTTTTTCGACAACGTAGAACTGTAGAGAATAGTTCTGGTTACTCAGGTTGCATGATAACACAGTTGAACCCGCTGTCTGTATTTCCTCTCCACCATATGCGACAAGCTTTACATGGTTTGACAACTGAAGATTCTCTTCTTGCTTTACCTGTGCAAATGTCTGCAAAGACATGATGTTGCATGAGGCTCCTGTGTCGATCTTTAGTTCGAGAGGTTTCCCATTGGTTTGGACTGTGCTCGATATTTCGGTTTTCTTTGACTGTTTTGTGTCCATTTCTGCCACCTTCTGGAGATTTAGGGAAACACCATCTATAAAGAATGAATCTTCACTGCTGTTTGAAGCTCTGGCAACATAAATTTGATTTACAGTCTTTTTTAGATTTCGCATACGATGAACTTTCATAGACTTGCAGCATTTTTGGAAGTGGTTCCATTTGTTGCACCTGTGACACTGCTGGCCATATGCTGGACACTTCTCCCGTTTTGCTTCATGGTTGCTTCCACAATTGTTGCAATTATGAATTTGTTGTGGGGCAAACCCGTCTGATCTGTGTTTTGGAGTACGAAACGGTTTTCTTTTTACCGCTTGATGAACACTGTCCACATTTGCTAAATTGTGCTTTGGTCCAGCCAGTGTTTTAGTGTGCTGGTCTGTCAGTTCATGTATTTGACATGTTTCAATGGCTTTTATCAATGTTAGCTCATTGTCACGCAGCAGCAGTTTTCTCATTCCATCGTTGAGTATCCCACACACCAGTCGATCCCTTATCAGTTCCTCCTGTAAATCTCCAAACCTGCAACTCTGTGCCTTGTTTCGTAGGTTAGTTACATATGCCTCTATTGTCTCTCCTGGCTTTTGATTTCTTGAATTAAATTTGTCTTTCCATCGTTATGTTTGTTTGTGGACTGCAAAGTTAGCGAAACTTGCGTTTTAGACATTCCGGGTCCTCACGTGATTCAGCAGCGGTGATTATTCGTCGGTTTTCTCCCTCACCCGCGTGAACAGCGGGTGAATAGACGAACGTTCGTTCGCGCTCAATGGCCTCCGAACCAGCTAGATTAAGCAGTATGAAAGCTTTTGTGCGAGGCTCTTTCTCCGAGTGTGCAGCAGCAATAAATATGTCAAATTCTTGCTCAAACACACGCCAATTTTCGGCGACATTGCCATCAAAGACAAGTGGATCGGGTCTGCGGAACCCTTCAGCCATGTTTTTATTGCACGATGAACGATGGTGGCTTACTGTGCAAATGTGCGTTGGAATAGTACCTTCATTCCTCGCTGTGTGCGTTCATGATTCCGTGAGGGGCCACTTCTGACACCATGTTGAATGATGAGCGGCAAGGCAAAGATTAGTTTAACAGAGTATATCTTTACTGGAAGAGATGCAGGAGAGATTACATACAGGTGCGTAACTTCATCACCCTATCACATACCGGCGCATGCGTAGAAGCCAACTTTTACAACTTTGTCTGTTTGGATTTAAAGCTACAGAGTACTATGTTCTACAGACCCCAGGACGTTCCATATGGAGTGGGTCCAATTTTAACAAAAATGATGGTGTCGCTATTTTAATCAAAAATCCTAATATTTTGGTGAAGGGCAGCACCGTGGTGAGGGATGGGCGGGCAATTTTAGCAAATCTGACCTTTTTAGATAGGGATTTCAAGGTTTTAAATGTGTATGGTTTTACGGAAAAAAAATGAGGTATGAGATTTGCAGCCTCACATGCTAGGGAAGGACCCCCTAATAGTAGCTGGGGATTTTAATTGTGTTTTAAATCAGAAAGATAGGAAAAGGGTAGGGGATGATTTTAAAGTAGATAAAACTTCGGTTTTATAAAAAAAAATAGTTAATGATTTTGTACTAACTGACTATTTTAAGGAGATGCATCCAAGAGAGGAGGGCTTCACCTGGGTCAGTGGTGATGGTGCTAGAGCCTCTTGTATTGATTTTGTGTTTACTCGCAATTGTCCACCAATGGATGCTAGATTGACTCCCTTGCACTTTTCAGATCACACTATGCTTTCGTGCACCCTTTCACTTCCCACAGACTTGACGGTAGGGAGGGGAATATGGAAGCTGAACTGCTCTCTGTTGCAAGATGAGAACATTGTTAAAGAATATAAGGAGCTGTTCAGCCAATGGCAGACTTTACAAGACTTTTTTGACTCACGAGCACAGTGGTGGGAAATGGTGAAGGGTAGGACAAGACTTTTTTTTAGACAGAAGGGGAAAAAAAGAAAGAAAAAGAAACAAGATGCATAGTGGGGCTGCAAAAGAGACTACAGAGATATTTTAATCTTTTAAATAGTGGAATCAATTTTAGTGAAGAAATAAAAGCGGTCAAAAATGAAATGTCTGTTTTAGAAAAGGAAAGAAATAAGGGAGTGATTTTAAGAAGTAAAGAGAGAGAACTGGAAGAAGGGGAAAAGTGTACACGTTACTTTTTTTAAAAAGTTATAGCAAAGGGAGGAACCATGACAAAATTAAAAACAAAAGGAGGGGAGGTTAAAAACACAAAAGAAATTGGAAGAGTGGTGGAAAAATTTTATGGGAGCCTATATGAGGAAAAGAAAGTGCAAGCTGCAATCATGGATGAAGTTTTAAGTACCCTGGAAAATAAGATAAATGACAATGCTGACTTTTTAACTATAGATTTTAATGTCCTAGAAATTACGAGTTTTAAAGAGTTTTAAGAAAGGGAAGTCCCCAGGAATTGATGGACTTCCCGTAGAATTTTACGACAAAATTTGGGACATTTTAGTGCAAGAACTGTTGACGGTTTTTAAAGAATTTGATAGACACGACAGACTCCCGGACAGTTTTAGAACAGGGATAGTGACACTTTTACATAAAAAAGACGACAAGATAGACTTAAAAAATTGGCGACCGATCACTCTTTTAAATTTTGATTGCAAACTTTTTAGTAAGTTATTATCTGGACGGATGTCGCAAGTTTTAGAGGACGTGATCCACCCGGATCAAGCTTGTGCGGTGCCCGGGAGAAAGATCACGGACAGCCTGATATTGATTAGAGATGCTATCTGTTTTGCTAGAGACAGAAATATTCGGCTAGTAGTCCTAAATTTAGATTTTGAAAAAGCCTTTGATCGTGTCTCGCACCAATAACTTTTTAAGGTATTGCAAAAAATGGGGTTCCCTGGGAGGTTTTTAGCATGGGTGGGACTGTTATACAGAGATATATACAGCAGAATTATGGTAAATGGGAACTTGACAAAAGCGAAAAATGTTCGCAGTGGCGTTCGTCAAGGGTGTCCGTTATCCCGTATTCTCTTGTATGTGGCCTGTATTGAGCCACTGGCACAACTCCTGAGAAGGGATAAATGGATCAATGGACTGGACATACCTGGGACTGGAGGACTGACAGCGACCTGTGTTTTATATATGGATGACATAACCCTTTTAGCTACTGACGTTTTATCTGTACGAAGAGCAATGGACTTGACTGACTGGTACGGTCGGGCCTCGGGCGCCAGACTAAACAGGAATAAGTCCGAGGCCCAGCTCTTTGGGCTGTGGGGGGACGTAGACATAGGAAGACTGGACGTAAATTTTAAACAAACTGATTTTAAGGTTTTAGGCATTAAATTCGACAAAGAGGGAGGTGGACAGAACAATTGGGCTGACGCATTAGGGAAAGTAAGGAAAAGATTGGGGTTTTGGGGACTGAGGACTTTGTATATTAAAACCTTGCCTTCAAGTGTCAAAGCAGTGATCTTACCTTTGTTCTTATTGTTGTGTTCAGTTTTTATTCCCCCCAGATCTTTTATTTTAGGGGTGGAGAGGGCGGTCTTTTACTTCTTCTGGGGGTCCAAATGGGAGAGACTTAAAAGAGAGGTGGTAAAGAAGAGAAAAGAGAATGGTGGGAAGGGCCTCCCAGACCCCCACCTATTTTTAACCAGCCGTTTTACCGCCCTTCACATCAAATATGCTTTGACCCCATCCAGAGAAAACAAGACAGCAGCCATGGCTCGATTCTGGATGGGGTCCTATTTAAGAACTTTAAAGATTTTAGCAGTCGATTTAAAAACCCCAGTGTCTTTTAATCTCCCGAAACATTACTGTTTTATCAAGACATTTTTAAAGAAACACTATTTAGAAATAGAAGATGTGGCGATTTTAACTAACCATAAGTCTCTGATCTCTCTTGTGCAGGACCGAGAAAAGGTGAGCCCAGTTCCAGGCCTCACGCCAAGTGAGGCCAAAGAAGTTTGGAGGAACGTTGCCCACCCAGCTCTCCAGAACAGGCTCAAGGACTTGACGTGGATGGTGGCCCATGAGATCCTCCCGGTCAGTGCGGTTATGCACTCCAGAGGCATGGCCAAAAATCCCACCTGCCCACGGTCCGGGTGTAAATCCCCGGAGACCGTCTACCATCTGCTCTGGGAGTGCGGTGCTGCGCGGGACCTGTGGGCCAGGGCCGGCCCCCTGTTTTTCCCGTGCCTGCCAGTGGGTGGGGCCCAGGTGGATTACAAGCTCGCCATCCTAGGGGTGGGTCAGGGCCTAAACGCCCTAACAACGCAAGAATTTGCATCGCTCTGGCTCACCCTTAACCTGATAAAGGATGCCATCTGGGTCACCAGAAACCTGCTGGTGGGGAAACGCGTGATGGTCCCCCTCCACGCGGGCGAGCAGAGGATAAGATCAACGCTGCAGGGTTGGCAGTATGTCGTTATTCGGATGGGGGGGCCGAGGCCGCACGAGAAGGTCCCGGCCACCACTGACCTTGGCCGCCCGTAGATGCACCCTCACCACTCTGGCTACGGGAATAGCGGGCCGGAGGAGAGGAGATCTCCGCTGGGCTCTGGAAGTGAGGAGTCTTGAGCCTGTTCTGGAGAACTGGAGTGAATGGACATGCTTTGTAAGGGCTCGCCCTCGATCCCGTACAAGAGATGAAGTTTTAATTGTCACGTTTTAGTCTGTTTTATCATGAATATATTTATTGTTAATTTTTATTTATTCTTTTCATTCATTTTATCCATATTTTAACACCACACTGACATACATGGACTTTTACAAAACACATCAACTGATTTTACCAAAAATTGTCTTGTGTTTTAATTGATGTAACTATGTATGTTTATTTTTAAAAAAGAAGAAAGAAATGTGTGGCATGAATACGAAAATGAATTGAAATCAATATGAAAAATGTAACAATAAAACTTTTCGAAAGAAAAAATCTGTTCTTATCAGTTTAATATCTGATACGTCCCCTATGCGGGGAGTGCATATTACATTTTTGGCACATGGAGCCGGAACCGGGGCTTGCTCCATCCACTCCACGCATCGACCTGGTATTGCAGTGCCTCCAGGAACGGTGTGCTTCCCCTTTTTGGGGACTGCGAATTGTTGTGACTAATAGAAGAACCAACAACACCACTGGAATTTTGTCAGAGAATACAGAAATACGCAGGAAGCACATACAAAATGACGATGACGTGACGCAACAATGACTGTGCTATAGAGAAAGCAGCAAGCTGCGGTCATATGAGCATAGGAGAAAAAGAAGAACAAAAGCATCGGGACAAATTCAATATCCCAGCCAGCCTCAGGGATTGGACAGGAAGGAGGAAGTGGGGTGGCCACAGGGGCGGAGTCAATTTTAGCAGCTGAACGAGGGGAGGAAGCCAATCCTCAAGAAGAAAGTAAAGATAAAATGGAGGAGGAAGAGGAGGAAACGGCTTCCTCCCTAGAAACAGTCCCGGAGCTGAGTGTTGTGGACAGTGGGAGTGGAACAGATTGTTCTCTCCCCAAAGCTCAAGTGCAGAAAAGGTCTGCGAGATCTCCTCTGGTTCAAACAGAGGAGAAAAGGCTGAGGGCATCGCATCGGCTAGATAGTTCCTCTTCGGAAGATCTAGACCATATGTGGCCCCCAGAATCTCCAAATGAAGTCTCTTTTATGCACATAAAGCTAAGAACATCGTCGCCAAAGGAGTGGCAAGAGTTCCCCTCTGTGGCTCCTGAGGTGCCAAGCACTTGCCTTTCTGATCCCAGTATTTCTGGGGAAAAGGAAAGAGAAGTGCAACAAGATGTAACATGATTTTAATTCTGTCTTTGTAGTCCACTCCTGTTTTCTCTTTTAAATGACTTCTACCTTTTTAACCATACTGCTCATGGCTCTCACTATCTCTACAATTAATGTGAGAAGTGTGAAGAGCAATATGCGAGCACAGAGCGTCTTCTCCTGTTTAAAATATTTTAAGTGAGATGTGTTTTTATTGCAAGAATGTGGTTTGCCGTTTTTACCAAATTACAGGAAATGGGAGGAGCTCTGGACCCCAGGACCTTCCATTTGGAGCAGGTCCAATTTTAACAAAAATTATGGTGTTGCTATTTTAATTAACAATAAGAATATCTTGGTGAAGGGCAGCACTGTGGTGAAGGACGGGCGGGCAATTTTAGCAAATCTGACTTTTTTAGGTAAGGATTTTAACGTTTTAAATGTATATGGTTTTACGGATAAAAATGAAAGGTATGAGTTTTTAGAAGACCTGCAGCCCCACATGCTAGGTAGGGCTCCTTTAGTGGTAGCAGGGGATTTTAACTGTGTTTTATCAAAGAAGGACAGAAAGAGGGTGGGAGATGATTTTAAGATTGATAAGACATCGGTTTTATTACAAAGCTTAGTCAGAGATTTTAGGTTAGTTGACTGTTTTAAAATAATGCATCAAAGAGAGGAGGGCTTCACCTGGTTCAGTGGTGACGGCACCAAAGCCTCTCGAATCGACTACCTATTTACCAAGAGATTTCCCGCCAACCGATGCTACATTGACCCCACTCTTCTTCTCAGACCACTTAATGCTATCTTGCACTCTTTCACTGCCCACTGGTGTGACAGTAGGGGGAGGGCTGTGGAAGCTGAACTGCTCCCTCTTAGAAGATGAGGAGGTAGTCAGAGAATATAGGGAGCAGTTCAGCCAATGGCAGACCCTCCAAGACTTTTATGACTCACGTGCACAGTGGTGGGAGATGGTGAAGGAACGGACAATACTTTTTTTTAGAAAGATAGGCAGAGACAAAAAGAATAGATTTAAATGACGCATGATGGGGCTGCAAAAACGACTACAAAGGTATTTTAATCTTTTAAATGAAGGTTTTGATTTTAATGAAGATATCAAAATGGTAAGAGATGAGATGTCAGTTGTATCCAAAATACAAAGCAAAGGTGTCATTTTAAGGAGCAGGGAGAGGGAAACAGAGGAAGGAGAAAAGTGTACTAGGTATTTTTTTAAAAAGATAATTTCACAGGGTGGGGCAATTACTGTTTTAAAAAGTGGAGGGAGGGAAGCCCACAGCACAAAAGACATTTTAAAAGAAACTGAAGAATTTTGAAGAAGAACACAATGACGCGTTTAAAGGAAGTTTTAGAGTTTTTAGAAAAGAAATTAGACAATAAATGTGCTATTTTATCTCAAGATTTTAACTTTTTAAAGATGGACAAAGCTCTTAAAAGTTTTAAACGAGGAAAGTCCCCAGGAATAGATGGACTTCCTCTAGAGTTTTACTCCACTTTTTGGGATATTTTAGCACACGACTTACTGACTGTTTTTAAGGAATTTGAGACTCTGGACAGACTTTCCTGACAGCTTCAGAATAGGGATAGTTTCACTCTTGCTAAAAAAAAGGTGACAAGACTGACTTAAAAAACTGGCGACCCATTACTCTTTTAAACTTTGATTGTAAGATTTTTAGCAAAATTTTATCCATGCGCATGCCGACTGTTTTAGAGGACGTAATTCACCTGGATCAAGCATGTGCTGTGCTTGGAAGGAAGATCACGGACAGCCTGGTACTAATCAGAGATGCTATCTGTAATGCGAGAGACAGAAATATTCGGCTAGTAGTCCTAAATTTAGATTTTGAAAAAGCATTTGACCGCATCTCGCACCAGTTCCTCTTTAAGGTACTGGAGAAAATGGGGCTTCCAGGGAGGTTTATAGCCTGGGTGGGACTGCTTTACAATAGACCTTTTACGCAAAAAACGGAAACACGTCAGAGAAGCGTAAAGCTAGTTCCGGCGTAAGCTTTGTTGATGGCGAAATGGCAGCTAGATTATTTTCGACAAGCCTGACTTTTCTTCCAAAGTTCACCAGCGCCGATGTGGTGAAGAGTGTGGAGATACATTCGTCCACTAAAGGAAACAAACTGGACAAGGGATACAAATTCTTCCACGAAGAGTTTATCCACAATTACCAAGGTAAGTTAATGAAGACATTTCTATAACTAACATTATAACTCTTGTTAACGTATGTCGTGTGTATGTTTAAGTGAGATGGCATGAGATAACATAACAACCAGTAATTTAGTAAAGCTGTAACGTTACTAGCTAAATGTGAAATGTTACTAACATTGTGTTGTGACTTACGATTATGAACGTTACGAAGTTGTGTATTTCTATGTGAGATAAAACGTAATGTTTTCTTGTTGCATGGGGTTATAGTATCAAATATACTCCAGGGACAGGTTGTAGTCAGAGGTAGATGCTTCAGGTCAATGAGGAAGAGTGAGGAGCCTCACAAACTGGAGGTTTGACTAGACAGAATGCCGGTTGGCAAAAGTTAAAAAGTTACCTATTCTTGCGTATTCACTCTTTTTGCCGCGGTTGCGGCACTTTCTTCACTTACTATTGCTTTACTGAAAATAGGGTGACCAGACATCCTCTTTTTGATACATAAATAATGGGTCTGCTGGAATTTCAAAATCATCCAGGAGTTTTTTTCTACCTTAGCAAGGGTCAGACTGAACTGCAATTTAAAAATAAAAAAAATCTAATTTAAATAGATTTTACAAACTAATAGCAATATATTATCACATAATTTAACAAAAGTATTGCATATCACATTTTTCTTCAATATCACCCAGCCTAAATTTTATATATATATATATATAGTAACACCTCTTTTAGTTTGTTAGATGTTACTCTGAGGGGTTCAACAGAATTCTGACGTGTACTGATAAATAAACCTCTTCACAAACCAAATGATCTTTTTAAACTCTATTTATTTGCTTCACCAGTGCTTATATCCCAATGCAAAACAATCAATGCATACCAGGAATCAACCCCCAAAAGTCTTTGTCTCTCAAATGAGTCAAATGGATGAAGTGAACTTATCATTTGAAATGCTTAGTCTTTCCTTGAGATGAAGTGATGATGCAATCATTGTGATCCACAACATATGGAATAATGGCAGTTAATGATGGTACACGTAGACCTCAGGATTGGGTTGGTTAAGATCACATGCTGTAGCTTCCTTGCGCTAGAATGTAACACCTCTACTATCCAGTGGAGGAATTAATCTGCTCAGTGCTCATGTGGGAAATTCGTGACAAAGGACATGAAGACATTAAAAAGTCCTTTAGTTGAGCAGAAACTCAAAGAGTTCTCAACAAAGGACTTTAGAAGAGGACGAAGGCAGTGAGAGTTCACAATGTGATTTTCTACCACACGAACTGACTTCCTCTATGGTAGCTGAGCTTATATCCTGTTACCTCCAGGCAATAGTGCCCCCTAGCTACTCCTATTGGAACTACATGGGACTTATATAAATCACTCTAAGGCATCAGCTAAACCAATTATTTAAAAAAAAACAAGTAACAGTTTGACTGTTACACATCTCCCCCTTTGGTTCCAAAATTGGACACATGGCAAATTTTTAAGTTTTGGGTATGGTAACTGTCAATCTGAGCTGGATCGTCTAACATGGTCACCTGGTAATTTACTGGACCTAGCTTTTAGACTACTTTAGCTGGCCCTCGCCATTTTGGAGAAATTTTAGCCATAAAACCATCATCTGCACAAGATAAGGGATGAGTACGCACCCAAACTAGATCACCCTCCTGAAAGTCTTGGGTTCTTCTCTTGAGGTTATAATATTTTCTCTGTTTAGTTTGTGCTCTCTCAACATTTTCTTTGACAGTTTCATACAGTAGTTTCTGCCGCTCAATGACACTATAACTAGGTTGGTCTGGATCTGGTGGATTCTGTGATGCTCTTTGTAGAGGTCCTCTCAATTGACGTCCCAGGGCTATTTCAGCGGGTGAAAACCCTGTACTTTCATGCCATGCTGTATTCAGAGCAAATCTAAATTCGCAGATCCATTTATCCCAAGTACGGTGATTATTATCAACATATGATGCGATCATAGTTTTTAGATTTCGATTAATTCGCTCCGTCAGGTTTGATTGTGGATGATAAGCAGTTGTGAGATTTTGGGTTACCTGCCACTGCTTGCATAGCTGATCCAGGAGGTAAATTGAGTGCCTCTATCAGAAACAATGAAGGCTGGCGTTCCCCACCTTGTAAATATCTCTTCGATGAGAATACGAACAATGATGGTGGATTTGGCAGATCTCATGGGGAAGACCTCTACCCATTTAGAAAAGTAATCGACCACAACTAGGAGATATTCATTTTGACGTGTACTCCGCGGGAACGGTCCCATAATGTCCATGCCAAGCATGTATCCCGGTTCAACGATGGTCACACTTTGGAGACCTCCTGCTGGTTTCAGGTTCATTGGCTTATGCTGCTGACATTTTTCACACTGTTTACAGTGTTGCCATACATCATGAAGGGGGGAGTGGGCCGACACCCTTGCCTCTTCATCATATGCATCTTCATCATATGCATCTTATCCTTTTGAATGATTTTTAATAACCTCATGAATTAAATAATCAGTTATTATCCTTTCAAAATAATGAATTATTTTGACAATCAATTTTATGTGATCATTAATACATTTAACTATTATTCTATCTTCCCATTTATATAGTGTGATTTTTCCCATTGATAGAAATACATTTTTGTCTTTATATTTCTTTATAGAATGAGGTAGATGATATTAGTCATACTTTTCTTTCTGGAGATGTGTTTGTCATGTGGTGTTGATATCTTGTTCTGTTGATAAGCTCACTGCTGTGCTAACCTTGGAGGAGAGATGTGCCCTAGAGTCTTGTGTGTGTGTGTGTGTTACATGTTCTGTGCAGGTCTATGGAATGGATTGGACCGCTTTTCTCACACTCTAGACCTCTTGGCATCTTTCTAGGACTCCCCTGAAGTCAACACTACCCCAATCTTGGGATTGTCTGATGTATACATCCTGATTAACAACAACAACATCTCCTATCTATTCTCGTGTGACACATTGTTTAGACTTTATGCCAATCAGTAATATTCCACGTGTTTGTAATTTATGTAAATCATGCCCTTGAAATTGGTATAACTGGTGTGGTAATTTTGTGTAGAGTAGAGTCTGGCCTGACACCGCCCTGAGAGACTCTGAAGCTGACTCTACTGATGAAACTGCAAACTATTCTTCAGTAAATTTCTCTCTGATGATTGAACATCCTGACTCCTGGTCTTCATTTTGCATATCTGGTCTATGGGTCAAAACTGTAACCCCTAACAATCAGTACGCATGGATGGCCAATAAGCAAATTCTAGGAGTCTCATTAAAGTTCTTAATCTGCCTAAATGTCCACTGAGGGGGCTGTCGTGGGCATATGTTAAAAATGCTTCCTTTAAGTCAGCAGGCACCACAATCTGGAATCTTTGACCTCCTTTGGAGGCTGGGACACTCCTAAATAAGACATCATTTTTAAAAACATAGTGAGTTCGCATAAAATCAGTGGTAACTTGATTTTTGACCTTCCCCATGATCTCTTGGCACTCTATGTCTTTCTTCTGCTCTGCAGCAATTTGAGACAAATCCGTTGGTAGATCACAAGTGACAGGATTAAAAGCAGGTTTTGCTGGGGTATGCTATTATATCAGGATTGCTATTGGTTCCGCTACATATCTCCTTGACAAAACATCAGGAACCACATTGCATTGACCTTTTCTATAGCGAACTGTGAAGTGGTAGCCCTGAAGTCTGATAGTCCATCTTTCCAACCTAGATGAAGGTTATGGATGTTGAAAAAGCCAAACCAGGGAAGCATGGTCAGTGATTACCTCAAATTTTCTACCTTCAAGATAATGATGCCACTTTTCCACAGCCCAGACTACTGCTAGACATTCTTTCTCTGATGTTGAATATGATCTTTCAGCCCCTCTCAACAACCTGGATGCATAAGCAATCACCTTCTCTTGTCCTTCCACCTCCTGTGTCAGCACTGCTCCTAAACCAACGTCGCTGGCATCTGTTTGCACTTTGAACGAAGAATCAAAATTAGGTGTTGTTAACACTGGAGCTTTAGTCAGATCATTTTTGATGACATCAAACGATCTCTGGCACTCATCTGTCCATATCCATTTAGCTCCCTTTTTCTTAAGTGCATGTAAGGGTGCTGCTTTAGTGGAGAAATCTGAAATGAAACGGTGGTACCAAGCCGCAAGCCCTAGGAACCGTTGTAATTCTTTAATGGACATTGGTGTGGGGAAAGATTTGACTGCCTCTACTTTGTCAGAGTTCACTTTAACTCCATCAGCAGTGATTGTGTGGCCCAAGTAGTCCAGGGATAAACAGATGAATTTACACTTCTTGAGATTGAGAGTGAGACCAGCAGAGTGCAAACTGTTGAATACTTGTTTAAGATGTTGCAGATGTGTTTGAATGTCTGGTGAGTACACAATGATGTCATCTATGTATACCATACAACACCGGTTTTTGTGTTCTCTAAGAACTTGTTCCATTAAACGTTGGAAAGAGGCAGCAGCATTTTTGAGGCCAAAGGGAAGACACAAAAATTCATATAACCCTGATGCGGTTATGAATGCAGTCGTTTCCACACTGGCAGGATCCATCTCTACTTGCCCGTAGCCACTCTTCAAATCCAATGTGCTAAACACCTTAGCTCCTTGCAAAGAATCCAGTATATCTGTAATCTGGGGCATAGGATATGCATCAAGGTGAGTTTTAGAATTAAGACCACGATAATCAATGCATAACCGGGATCCACCATCTTTCTTATCAACTACCACAACAGGTGAGGCCCATGGTGAAGTAGATGGTCTAATGATTTTTTGTTGAAGTAATTTCTTGATTTGTTCTTCAATAAAATCATTTTTGACTCTCGAGACTCAGTAAGGTCTCTTTCTTAGGGGAAGCTCATCAATTGTTTTTATTTCGTGTCTGATGCAGTTTGTCCGTCCTAACTCTTGCGTGCAAACTGATGACCAATCATACATGAGAGATTTCAACTGATTCTTTACCTTGAGGGAGGAATGAGAATTCACCACTTGATCAATGAGCTTCCGGTCTTCTTTTTTAGAGATAATTTCAACATCACCTTGTGCAGCATAAAACTGGAGGGCAGCTTTTCCCGGAAGTTCGTTAACACAAATGGGGTGACTGAAGCTTGGATCTGGTAAGAAAATACGTGAAGAGTTAAAATCAATGGTTACTTTGGCTTCTTTCAGGAAATCTAGACCCAGAATAACAGGTACAGCCAAGTCTTCATCATTCATCACGTGGAATGTGACCGCAAGTGTTACTCCATATATTTGACATTCCCAGAGAACCTTTCCTTGAGTCCTCTGACTCTGACCATTAGCGAGCACAAAACTTTGAGTACTTTTGGTCAGATACTCATCATTTCTTCTCAACCTCTGCCAAACTTTTTGCTGAACCAAAGAGAAGGTGCTTCCTGTGTCAATTACAGCATTAAAGTAAACATGCTTCAAAATTATTGGCGTTTGCAGCACATTATTAAATTGAGAGCTGAATGTTGGATCAATGAGCATGAGGTGATTTTGCTGTCCTCTTCCACCAGAAGATTTCTTCCTCTGTTCCTCATCTTTTACTTGACTCCATCTCTTTTTACTCTCAACCCAATCCTTCTCTATCTGTGTACCAAGTCGGACCAGATCATCAACCGTCTTCACTGTTCCCCTTAACAATGAAGCTAATCGGGGATTGCAGTTTCTTAAAGTCGCTTGGACCATCTCAGTTTCAGCCATTTTAGGATTATTCTTCAGGCACAATGCTCTGTAATTAAAAACAAAATCCCTAATATCCTCATTAACCCCTTGACGGTAGTTTGCTAACTTTTGTGCAGCCACTTCTTTATGATCTTCATTTAAAAATGAAAAGAGAAACTTTTCTTTGAAAGAAGCCCAGTCTCTAATGTTTTGCTTCTCCGCTCTCCACCAGCTCTTAGCAGTACCTTTCAGACTCACAGACAATGACGCTAAAAGTTCTTCAGGATACAAAGGTCTCAGCTCATTATATTCCTCAAATCTATCAACAAAATCAATTGGATCTTCTGAATCAAGATTACTGAAGGATGGCAGTTCAAGTTTAACAGGAGGATTAGGAGAGGAAGAAAGATACGTTACTTGCTTTGTGTGATTTTGTGTAGCTGGGTCAATCTTGGAGGGAGTTTGAGACATCCTATGAGTAATAGAAGTCCTGATATGCACTGGAGTAGACATGAGAGGTTTGAACATTTTAAATTGTTGCTCTATTTGTCCATCTCGACGCTTTAAGCAATCCACAATGCTTTGACTCAGATCCTCAATTTCAGAATGGAACAGTTGCTTAACTCGGTCCAATTCTCTTTGCAAACAATAGTTAATTTTGTCTTCATTTGCTTTAAACTTTGCATTCATAGCTTCTGTGGTAATAAGTTCACTGACACGATGCTCCAGATCAGCAAGATGCTCTTCGATACTACCCATACGCTGGTTAGCTTCTTCATTATGAACTTGTAGTCCGTCTTCATGCAACTCAAGTGGTGGAGGAAATAACAAATCATCAGATTCAGCAACATGTTCATCTCTCTGACTAATGGACGTCTCTCTACATTGTCTCTCTTCCTCTGAGTCCAAATATAACTCACTAAAGGTATCAATGAGATTAGCTACAGGGTCTCTGCGTTGAACAAAAGCTTCATCTGCGAAGTCCGTGCTGCTTACTCTTTTTTTCCATTGCAGATTAGGGTTTGTAATATTGGTTTGTGAAGATTAATCAGTACAGTCAAAAATTTTATTTTACAAAAAAGGACTCCATAAACTTTAATTAGGTCCCTGTTCGGGCGCCATTCTGTAACACCTCTTTTAGTTTGTTAGATGTTACTCTGAGGGGTTCAAAAGAATTCTGACGTGTACTGATAAATAAATCTCTTCACAGACCAAATGATCTTTTTAAACTCTATTTATTTGCTTCACCAGTGCTTATATCCCAATGCAAAACACTCAAGGCATACCAGGAATCAACCCCCAAAAGTCTTTGTCTCTCAAATGAGTCAAATGGATGAAGTGAACTTATCATTTGAAATGCTTAGTCTTTCCTTGAGATGAAGTGATGATGCAATGATTGTGATCTACATATGGAATGATGGCAGTTAATGATGGTACATGTAGACCTCAGGATTGGGTTGGTTAAGATCACATGCTGTAGCTTCCTTGTGCTAGAATGTAACACCTCTACTATCCAGTGGAGGAATTAATCTGCTCAGTGCTCATGTGGGAAATTCGTGACAAAGGACATGAAGACATTAAAAAGTCCTTTAGTTGAGCAGAAACTCAAAGAGTTCTCAACAAAGGACTTTAGAAGAGAACGAAGGCAGTGAGAGTTCACAATGTGATTTTCTACCAAACGAACTGACTTCCTCTATGGTAGCTGAGCTTATATCCTGTTACCTCCAGGCAATAGTGCCCCCTAGCTACTCCTATTGGAACTACATGGGACTTATATAAATCACTCTAAGGCATCAGCTAAACCAATTATATAAAAAAAACAAGTAACAGTTTGACTGTTACAATATATATATATATATATATATATATATATATATATATATATATATATATATATATATATATAATGTAAAATGTATATAAAATGTAATCATATTTGCATTTGCATTCTGCACACCCATTACACTCGATGAAATAACTCACCAACTCTCTTCACTGCTATTTTTTTACCAACTCATATCTGGTCACCCTACTGAAAGTTATTATTCATGTTATTGCTAACATTGATATGACAGCATAAGTATGACTTCAGTGTAACCTATTTGTTATTGTGTCTAGATATCACCGGAGGCCAGAGGTGTCAAAAGTACTCGCATACATTACTCAAGTGGAAGTATAGATACTAGGGTTTAAAAATACTTCTGTAGAAGTTGAAGTATCAATTCAAGCTTTTTACTTAAGTAAAAGTGTAAAAGTACGGGTTTTCAAAACTACTTAAAGTATAAAAGTAAAAGTAATGTAAGGGAAAAAAATGCCATTAAAGACAAAAGCTTAGGCCACACCACAGGGCACTACCCCACCTCCTCAAAAAACTTTTTTCTAAAGGCCATAATGACTATAATGTTATATTAAAATGTTAATGTTGAAAAATTTGGGATGCACTGGCTACCTGTTTCAGCCACATATATACCCATTGAAAATTAATGCAATTTTGTACAATTGACATATACCAAGGGCCCTATTTTAACGATCTGAAACGCAAGTGTCAGGAAGCGCAAGTAACTTTGTGGGCGGGTCTCGGCGCTGTTGCCATGTTCCCGGCGGGATAAATGGCTCTTGCGTCCGGCGCAAATCTAAAATGTGTTGGTCTGAAGTAGCTTCATTATTCATAGGTGTGGTTTGGGCGTAACGTGAATAAACCAATCAGAGCGTCATCCCACATTCCCTTTAAAAGCAGGTGCGCAAGTTCCATTATGGATCGCTATTATTATGGCGTATTTACCAGACGCACGCCAGGAGCGGTTCACAGCCGAGGAGACGGATGTTCTTGTAAGAGCAGCCCTTACGAAACAAAAATATATTGCAGTATATTGGAAAATTTCATGCAATACATTAGGCAATATATTCACATATATGGGAATTAATATTTATATTTTTCAATATATTGCAATATATTGAAAGCGGCAATCATTTGTATATTTTGCAATACATGAATATATATTATATTTTAGAATACCAGATATATTATTCCATTTATTTACAATATATTCAAATATATTTCAAGTAATATATTGGTAAATATATTTTCCTTTCGTAAGGGAGTGAAAGACAGAGAAGTTGTGTTGTGTGGGGATGGGAGAAACCCGCCCAAAATAGCGTCGGTTAAAATGTTTTTTTCAGTCGATTTTTTTTTTTTTTTTAATTTTTCCTGGTTCTTGACGGACAAACCAATTTGTCAGATGTCCTTATACATTGCCATTATTGGGCAAAGAGGTCTGATCCTTAATTACTACAATTAGCCTGAATAATTTGTAAGCTAGATTTATGCCTATTTTTTTTGCCTATCTTCGTGGCACACCACAATGTGTTAATATTTTTGTTAGTGTAAATATTTATGATTTGCAAAAATAACTGTTGCATCTGTGTAGATTTCATGAGCAAAGTGTATGCACGTTGTACACGCTATACATTATGGTCAAGCATGCGCCCTTAAAATAGCATAATGAACAACGCTCAACGCGCCGCTGACTTTAGACTAGGTTTTTTCTGGTCTGTGGCGCAATTGTTTAATGGAACAGCAAAATAGCCCCAGGGATTTTTTGCACCGGAACACGCCTCCTTTTTTGCGCTGAACCGCCGCCCAGGGAGCGCAAGTTCATTCACTAGTTTAGCGACGTGCTTCTGTGGAGGGAAAAGCACGCTTTGCGCGGGTGCAAAATAGGAATGACACATGACTGTGTACAAAGTCATTTGCGCTGGGTGCAAAATAGGGACCCCAAATGTGTACTGCTGAGCATTAACATGTTTCCTGAAGCGGAAGATATGATGACTGGTCACCAAAACTGCCAGAATAATGTGATATGTTATTGAAGAAGCCACTTTAAGTGCAAACAGTGCCCAATATAAGAGATCGGAAAAAGCACATAATTAACAGGCATTTCACACATTAAAACACACCACTGCCAAAATGCGTAATTCATTGATACTGTACAATAATTCGCCGACAAAAAATAACAACAATGCGCTTAGCTTTATTCTGACAAAACTACAGTACCCTTGTGGAGTTCATAGGACATGCACTTAGTCCAGTCAAAAATTGATTCATCATTGATTCAAACCTCTTTCAGCAGCTGTTGGGGTTGCAAGTTGCAGATGTCCTGAGTGTGTATATTATGATGGACAGGAATCATGATTATATTTAGAGTCTCGAGTCACAGGTGTAATCCACGTTTGAGAGTTGGTTCACTCTCCCACTCCTTACTGTAGAAACGGCTTGTGTATACTGTATGTATGCCACTTTAGCATAGCGATCACTTGAATATACATCTACAACGAGTTATCGCGCTAAAAACCTGGCTGTCATGAATGAGCGCGTCTGCTGCTGATTGACTGAAAGTGCGTGCTCGTCCTCTGGAACCCGCCCAATCTGTCAACACCGTGTGTGATTTGTGCTTTGAGTCGCGTAGTAACCAATAGGGTGTTGGAATGGTATATGTTTACACTTCTCATCCAACCACAGTCAAATTCACACTATCCGGATGACGCGATTTATCTGCATAGTTTTTTTTTTAACAAGAAGAAATGAAAGAGGAGTAACGAGGCTATTTTTAAAAAGTAAGGAGTAGAAAGTACAGATAATTGCTTGAAAATGTAAGGAGTAGAAGTAAAAAGTAGGCAGAAAAATAATTACTACAGTAAAGTATAGATACCCAAAATTTCTACTTAAGTAAGGTAACGAAGTATTTGTACTTCGTTACTTGACACCTCTGCTGGAGGCAGAAAGTTCCGACCTGAAAACTTTTTCCTGCAGTTGTGCGGCTGGTAAAGGATTCTGCAACCACATTGTTGCCATCCTGTACCAGACCGCACACTATTCGCAGCTGGGTCTGCAAGCTGTCCCCCTCCCCTTGGCCTGCACAAGCGACTTGCAAAAATGGCACAGACCAAGAACACAGGTAGGTTTGTGATAAACATGTCATTATGATTTAAGACCTGATGTGTATCTATAACAACTGTACATTTTGTTTAAAATCACCCCTAGTAGTGACTACTGACTGTAACTGCTCTTTGTCTGTTACTGTTAAGGGAATCCATCCTGAACCTGCTTGTGAGCTGGTGGTGAGAAAGCCCAAAACAGTGGGCAAGAACGCTCTGAGGTCCACACTGTACCAGGCTTACACAGGTGATTCATTTGTTAACTGTTTGATTGTTGCTTCGTGAGTAATTTTTTTTGTTTATTTTTTTGAATAAAATGTAAATCTAGTAAGGCACTCATATCTAACTTTTCTTTTGTGTGACCAATAATCTTGTGCACCTCTTTGGTCTTTTGTCTAGGACCACTTCCAGATCCATATATGATGGCATCTGGAAGCAAATTAAGCCATGTACAGCCCCAGCCTCTCATTGCGGTTGTATTGGATGGGGTTTCTGAGATGGAGCTGACACCATCTAAATTTGGGTCTGTCCCTCGTGGATCGCCGATGTCCTATCACTGTCCACCCAAGAAATCCAGTGATGTCATCCTACACCACATGGCTCCAGAGTTTCCATCCCTTCCTCTGATGCAGCACACTTTTCCCAGGTTGCATTTCGTCCCAACCTTACAGCAATTAATGCATCTTCAGTCTCTTCAAGTATCACCGCAGCTTTCCAGTGAGATAGCTAAAGAAACTCAGCGGCAGTCCAAATGTCCTGCGTGGACACAGCTTCGGCGACCAAGGCTGACTGCCAGCTGTTTTTGGGAAGTTGTAGGAGGGCGTGTCGTGCAGAGCAGGAGTCTGCAGCTATTCAGATGATCAGAGGCTCCACAAAGCAAACAGCTGCAATGAAGCATGGTCTGCTGGTGGAGCCTGAAGTGCTGGAAAAACTATTCTGAACTGATGCAAGTTAATGTGCTACCAGCAGGATTCATCATTCACCCTGACGCACCACATCTCAGGGCCAGTCCAGATGGTCGGGTGTATGACCCTTCAGAGTTGCCTCCTTTTGGCCTGGTTGAGGTGAAGAGCAGCACAAAAAATGATCCTTCTCAGGTTGCTCACCTCAAGGTGCAGGAAGGCCATGCCAGTCTGAGGCGTACACATAAGTACTACTGGCAGGTTCAGGGCCAACTGGCAATCACAAAAAGATAAATTAGATCTATATTATTATGGCACATACATGAATGCATACCTAAAATTCCAGTAATGTTGTCTTTACCAATCAGTTTTGCCTTCTGTTTTACTGATGATAAACTTTAATGCTATTTTCTATTGTAAATGTTTAATATTATTTATTGAATAAGTTGTTATGAATAAGTTATTATTTATCAGTTGATGTTACACATACCAAAAAATTAAAGGATGTATCGTTTTGACCAAAAGTTATTTATAATTAGTTTTAATTATTCAATCAGTTTTGACTTCTGTCTTAATGTTGATAAACTTAATTGTTATTGTAGGAAATTGTTCCCGTGTCTTTGTGTGCCTCAGTCTCTGCTCAGCAATCAGTCACGAGATCTCGGGAGAGTGCAGGTCAATGAACCACACGAATGAAGTCAATATGGTTTATTCAGAATGCAGCTCTCAAAGTACAACAGGAAAAACAGTGATATTTATACCATCAATCCACGCCCTAATAGTTGGACGCACCCTACATAGGAAACAGAAAGATAACTCCATATATGTCAATAATATGATAGAAATGAACGCCTTTAGCTGTCAAATACCAGGAACAGATAGCTCTGCAGATAAATGATAACAGCTGGGTGGGTGTGCGCTTTACATGCACACAGCAAAACAGGAAACAAACACCAGTTCCCTTTTTATGCTTGCAGAAGGACAGTTTGCAGAAAACACATACACAGAATATATTTGCACATATAATCTTTCAATCCCCTCTTTTAAGCTGAAAGCTTAACGTTTTGAAATTGGTTCATAGTGATGTGGCGGTGTCATGCTAGAGATCGTAGCATATACTCTATTCATCAAACATTGCATTAAGCATGGCCCAAAGATACACACGGCCAATAAAATCAGCAATATTGGAATCAACATTGTCACAAAGGGTTTCACCCAACCAAACAGAGAATGCATCAGCCCCCAACCCCAATCCTTCTCTTTGCTTTCATCTCCATACAGCTTATGTGCCATCTTTCTCAGCTCTTCCACAGCATGGCCCACGGCTCCTTCAGCTTCATCCTCGGCAGGAACAAAGGTGCAGCACTGATCCCCCACCATGGCACAGACGCCCCCCTTATCAGCCAGGAGCATGTCCAATGCCAGGCGGTTTTGCATGGTCATCAGGCGCAGGGCACCTAATTCTCTTCTTACCCCTGTCATACCATCAGTGGTGTTATTGACAAACTTTGCCAGTCGATAGTGAAGGACCTCTATATGAATCCATTGATCGGCAGTTCCCTTTTGGGGGAACATAGAGGTCCACCACCTAGTCCAGTGGGTGGTTAGTCGGTGGTTTTCAGGGACTTCGTTCATAGACACGTCCCTCCTCAGTCGATGGTGCGTGGGCCTATGCTGATGAACCTTTTTGAATATCTGGATTGGGTAAGATAACTGAATTGGGGCACACAGACCAGACCAGTTTCCTGGTATATCTTTGAACATTGCTCCGGGGCCGCAATACCACCACCAATCAATGTGTAACCTGAAGGTGACATTACCGTAATTCCCATTCTGGTATATCTTAAGGAACGTTTTCCTTAAGGTGCTAACATGTACATTGGTAGCATTGAAGCTAGTTCCCCCCTTCTGTTCCCTGAGCACCACTTTACACATGTTTCGCCTAATTCTGCCCCTAGGGTCGGATGGGTTAGTACTATTGCTGTTATAACATCTAATGAAAGTGAAATTCTTCGGAAAAATAGGTCTAATTTCAATATGTTCAGGTAAAAAAAGGGTGTTGGGGCCTGGAGCCATTCTGACGATGGTCAACGCAGCGGGCTCTGGGCAGCCATGCATAATCTCTTCCTCCAGGCCACTCATACAGAAACGTACAGGAATGATCATAAGCAGACTGGTCTAATACGGGCATGGAGATGCTGACAACAGATGACATTATTTGTTGACATACATAACAGGAGTCATTGGTGACATCCCGAGCAGTAGAGTTGGCATATTGCCAAAACAGATTATCGGACGGCCTTACAGCCAAGGTACAGGTCATACAGAGAGCAATTACACTCACATAATACAGCTGCATTCTGAAAATATGCATAATATCAATACAACAACAATAATAATAACAATGATAGTAATAATGGTTTCAAAGCAAATAAAATCAAAAGGATATTGGTGCTGATGAGTGTTATGTCATGAGCAGCGCTGCGTGTTCAGCTCCTCTGCTATGCAATAACAGACAGTCAGCAAAGCAAAGAATCGTGGTCAGTCCCAGTCAGTCCAGGTCACGCACCGCCCCAGCCTCTCCGTCCCTTGACACAGTAGTGGTCTTTTTGGAAACCCTACCCCAAGTGGCCCCTTGTTCAGGTATTGGACAGCTCTAGTAAACCTAGACAGACATAGTTAATTCTCTACAATTATTGCCATTGCATTTCCATTAATGCACACGTCCTGGGACACCTGTAACAAACAAAATTAGTTATCAGTTTGTCCAGGGAACTTCTTCAGTCTGGTAGCGTGGATCCACTGTGGAAAAGATTCCGTTAGTGCTGCATTTCGAGTTACCGCCACGATTTTTGTTGGGGAGCTATATTTTGTAGCTTCAAAAGAATCCCCCATCTTTAAAAATTGTTTGACCATCACCTCGTCCCCAATTTTGAACGGGTGTGTCGGCTCTAACGGCAGTGATGCAGAACTCGAATGCAGCTTCCTTCAGTTTTCATGGAGGGCCTCACATAATAACTTAGCATATTCCCCCAGGGGCACGTCACATCCAACACTTCCAAGGATCCCGCCTCCTTTCCAGGGAGCGGGGAATGGGCGACCCATCACCATTTCATATGGAGATAGCCCTTTAAGACCCTTATGGGGTGCCATTCTCATCTCGGCTAGGACAACGGGCAACAATTTTGGCCAGTCACTGTGGCCTACTGTATGCATTGCTTTTCTTAATTTGTCCTTAATGGTTCTATTGGATCGTTCTACCACCCCGGATGACTGTGGATGATACGGGATATGGTGTTGCCACGTGATTTGTAACTGTTTTGTCATATCCATTAATACCCTTGCAATGAAAGCAGGGCCTTTGTCTGAGTCAATGGCGAGTGGTATACCATATCTGGGTATAATTTCCCTCATTAGATGTGTTACAACTGTCTTTGCATCCTCCTTAGCGCACGGGAAAGCCTCAATCCATCTTGAAAACTTATCAAAAAAAACAATAAGTATTTGAACGGACCTTTTTTAGGTAAATGCGTAAAATCTACTTGCCATTGTTGTAACGGGCTATCCGGTAGCGGTAAAGTCTGATGCTTTGCTACTGGTTTTGTGGTATTATTCATTGCACATGTCACACATCTCCCTAACGTATCTTGTATTCTTGCTGCCAAATCTTGTATGCATAAGAATTTAGACATATCCTCATATACCCCTCTTTGGCCGCGATGTGTGACACCATGAAATTCCCAAATGAGGAAATAAGCGCATGAGGCTGGCACACAAACGCGGCCATTATTATCAATAACAATGCCCATTGCATTCTTGGTACATCCAATTATGCAATCAGGAATCCACTGCCGGCAATAATTAATCAAACCAAGTAATGCCATTAACACATGCTTATTGGCTGGTCGTTTTGTGTCAACAATTATTTTTATTCGCTCTGGCGAAAGCAGCTTTTGGCCCTTCGAGAGCACATGACCTAAATAGTTGACTTGTGATAAGCAGAACTGCATCTTTTGTCAGTCGCTGCAAAAGGCAGACAGTAGCCTCCCTACAGTCTGCAGTGGTTTCACCAGTAACCAGGATGTCATCTGCATACTGCAACATGCATGAATTCGTGGGCAATTTAAGATCAGACAAGCAGTCCCTGATTACCTGTGTGAAGACTGCTGGTGAATCAACAAACCCTTGTGCCATTCTTGTCCAGGTAAACTGGCGGCCCCGGTGCGTAAATGCGAACAATTGCTGTGTGTTCGGGTGCACTGGGACACTGAAAAAGGCAGAGCACAAGTCAACAACAGAAAAATATTCATGATCTGATTTTATCGATGACATGATGGCCGGTACATCAGGAACCACAGGGGCCACTGGAACAATTATTTCGTTAATTGCCCTTAAGTCCTGAGTGAATCTCCAGGTACCATCAGCCTTCCTCACTGGATTCACAGGCGTGTTATATGAACTTTTACATGGTACGACCACTCCCTGTTCTATTAGAGAATTCAAGACCTTGTCAATACCCAAAGCTTTGTCTTCTGACAGTGGGTATTGCTTCCTATATACAGGGTCGTGGTGTTTAACAGTGGCTTCGTATGGTGGGCAGTTAACGAAGCCCACATCATTCTTATGTGCCGCCCATAAATGATCAGGTAGGCCCAGACCATTTAAATTTTGATTTAAATTTTGATCCCCTGTTTGGGACATGCAAGCGAAATTATGAGGAACCACAGCCCCATGGATGGCCATCAAACAGGTATTTTATGTCGCAGAGCTATTGACAGTTAGCTTAGAGCCAGAGAAACAGAAGCTTAAACACAGCTTTGACATTAAATCCCTTCCTAAAAGGTTAAAGGGGGACCCTTCCATAAACACAAAACGATGTCTTAGTCGAGTGTCAGGGTCATCAGCGCAAAATACTAAAAAAGGAGGAGTTAAGTGACTTTGAAAGGGAACCCCATCAATTCCCACAGAGCTAATGGTTTGTCCAGAGACAGGTCCCTCATAAGTAGACCCCAGCGAGGACATTGTAGCCCCTGTGTCCAAAATGAAGCTGTATATAGAGCCATTTACATTCAAATCTACAGCTGGCACATCGCTGCTGAGCAGCGAGTCAAAGTTGACAGATAATAAAGCCTCATTGCAGGAGCGATCGCTGGGGTGTGTGCTCTGTGGGCGGCCCTAGTGATGGTAATATGGGCCAAGCCCCCCTCTTCCTTTGATTTGAGGAGGAGGGGCATCAGCAGGCCCAGTGCTGCGCTGGGGGTCATAATTACCATGCCTCGCTTGCTCATAGTGCTGAGGACCCTGGAAACCAGGTCCAGCACCATACATAGGCACAGACAGTGGCCCATTTTCAAGACAGCGCCGGTCTGTCCGTCCGATATGCGCTTCCTGCACTCCCTATACCAATGTCCTGACTTCTGACAGTAATTACATTTACCCTTCTTCCTACCCTTATTCTGGCCTTGATTCTGAGGTTGGACTGCGACACAGGCGACGTTTTTCTTAACACCCTGAGTTTGAAACAACCCGTCAGACTCTAACGTTCGAATTTTGGCTGCAACATCTTTAATTTTCAGCGTACTTCTATCACTGAGGTGATGTTTTAGTGTATCCTGATGGGCGGGAGTACAATTAGCCATGAAAGTAGACAAGAACATAGGGTGTTCCTTGTTAACATCTAAATCCAGCCCACCAACATTCATCCAAACATCGATAAATCGCTTCATAAACTGCGATGGCGGTTCATCCTTTTCTTGTTTACAATTAGTGACCTGTGACAAGTCACAGTTCGCTGCTTTTAGATTTAGCAAGTATTTTTTCAGGTTTTTTTCCAATTCTTTGAGCATTTCGGGCGCCTGATCACGCCATCTGAGACTAGTGACCGTTTTTTTTTTTGTTCTTCGAGTTTCGTCCTTTACCTCTTCCTTTACCGTCTCTATTTTATCGGTTCATATTCGTTATCATCACACTCATAATTGTCCGAATTGGTCCCTTCACTTGTAGGAAGTGACGGATAAATTTTGGGTATTTCTCTTATTTTTTGTTCTTTTTTTGTTTTCGCGAGGTTTCTCTGAAACCTGGAGGGGTGGAGACGGCGGCGAAGTTTTCGAAACGCACGCCAAATTAGACGGTGAAACATAAGGTGGAGGATTTTCCCGTGGCAAAGTACAATGTTCTGACACGGCAGTCGTGGGTTTGTTCTTTTTTGGACTGTTCTTTTTGAGTTTTTCTGGGTTAGGAACAGTTTTTAAGACGGCTTTTGGCACGTATGCCCGAGTTTTGTCTCTCCATACATCAGCCATTTTATACCACACGTCATATCCCCATTTCATATAATCATAGTCCCAGTTTGGATCACCCTGTTTACCATAAATTGGGTCAAATGCATTACGTAGGAATCCAGGGTCGAAAGTTCCTTCCCTAGGATAACTACGCCATTGTGTACCCTCTGTCCAGCCGGCTAAATTATCCAAATATGGATTTGTATAATATCCCCAACTACATCTTTCCATCCATGCTTTAGGAGTTTCACTTGGTTCTGGTTTTGGATATGTTTGCCCCATTTTCAAAGATTAACTGGCCAGACACTGACACATACAGTTCAATCAATCTATGTATTTCTTTATACAAAAGTAGTATAACTTTTTTCCCTTAAGTTTCTCAAGATACAACCAGAACAGGTAGTGAATCAATTTAATCTCTTACCTGTCTGGATGTATCCCGGACGAGCCCCCAAAACACTGTAGGAAATTTTTCCGTGTCTTTGTGTGCCTCAGTCTCTGCTCAGCAATCAGTCACGAGATCTCGGGAGAGTGCAGGTCAATGAACCACACGAATGAAGTCAATATGGTTTATTCAGAATGCAGCTCTCAAAGTACAACAGGAAAAACAGTGATATTTATACCATCAATCCACGCCCTAATAGTTGGACGCACCCTGCATAGGAAACAGAAAGATAACTCCATATATGTCAATAATATGATAGAAATGAACGCCTTTAGCTGTCAAATACCAGGAACAGATAGCTCTGCAGTTAAATGATAACAGCTGGGTGGGTGTGCGCTTTACATGCACACAGCAAAACAGGAAACAAACACCAGTTCCCTTTTTATGCTTGCAGAAGGACAGTTTGCAGAAAACACATACACAGAATATATTTGCACATATAATCTTTCAGTTATTTTCTATTATAAAGGTTTGATGTTATTTATTGAACAAGTTGTTATTTATCAGTTGATGTTACACATATTAATAAATTAAAGCATGTATCATTTTGACCAAAATTGTTTTAATTTGTTCATTTAATGTTTTAGTGAAATCAAAGTCACATTTTTTAACAGACAAATATTAAGAATATACCAATTATATTTAATTTGATGTTTAACTAAATTATTTACATACCATTAACACATTATACATACAAAATATAAATTCATTCACTCTTCAAAACAAAAAGGTCCTTGATAATTGGCTAAAACACAGCAGTTAAGCCACATCTGATTCACACTGCCAATCAGTGTGAGCGGCACAGGAGAGTCCCAGATGTGAAAAGACTTTACCCTACCGATCACTCTCTCCACTATAATTCTGAGGCGGGCAATGGCTTGGGTTTGTTCTGTTTCCTCCTTGCTAAATTGAGCTGAACGCTTAAAAGGTGGAATGATGAGATTAGCTCCAACGTCAGCAAGGAGGTCTTGAATGTGGAAACCTTTATCTGCCACTATGTTATCTACTGGCTCCAGCAAGGGAAGGACTCCACTGATCCTGGTGATCTCCTTATCAGAGATGCACCCACTGTACAGGGGTGAGACGAATGTCACCAAACCATTAGGAGCAACTCCAATCAGCCCTTTCAATGTCGTCCTGTTTTTATAATTTGAAAAGGTTTCTGACTGCAAGGTCAGGGATGAGGCTGTCTCCAGGGCAATTTCTGTGCAGTCCAGTATCACTCTGACATTGGGACAGTACCTCTGAAATTTAAGGGGCATAGTGGATTTAACCTTTTCCCTGCTTATCCAGATGGGAAGAGTGAGCCCAGCATCATAAACAGATAATTGGCCCAGGTAATGGTAACCCTGCTGACCCTGGCAATGCTCACATTAAACATGTCAACAATGAGCTGCTCCTTCATGCCAACAGCAACCCGCATGGAGTACATCAAGAACTCATCTATTAATGGCATGATGCGTGGTGGGCTGGGATCTTGGCAGCCTTCCTCACCTGCCCTCTTTGCTTTGGTCCAGTACACCAGTCTGAGGGCAGATGGTGCAATTGACTCCCAAAAAATTGTAAAAACGCTCTCAGATGGGAATTTGGTGTAGAACCGCATTTGGTCGTCCGAAGCACAATATCGACTGAAGAGAGCAGGGGGTGGTAGGTCAGTGTTTTTGAACATGGCTTCTAAATCATGTATGTAATCTAAAGCCTCATCCAGAGCACCTGTAAAGATAAAAATAAATTAAAATAATATTATATCATATATCTTTAATATATTATAAATGCTACACATACACAGACACGCACGCACACTCACTCATACACACACGCACAGTCACATTCACAGACGCGCGCGCACGCACACACACACACACACGCACACACACACACATTAACTCAGTCACTCACTCGCAGGCAGGCGCGCACGCACTAACGTGCACACACACACACACATATTGACAAGCGTTAATTACGCATTATGAACAATCTTACCTGCAGGTGGGTGTGTCACGTAGTCGTGATCCATCCTTACTGCCTTAGCCACCATGTCTCTATCTTCACAGGGTTGCTGGATAGACTGACGTTTGACGGTCCTTTCATACACTGACTCCCGTCTCAAAGGAGCAGTAAAATTGTTCCAAGGGAATGGGCTCGGGACAACACCACTTTTCAGGCGAAGAACGACGCAGCCACCAACATAGTCATCCAGAGCGAAATGCCAGCTGCAGACATAGGTGCTACCTCTTTTTACATTATAAGAGTGGCCTCTTATAATGTAAAAAAACCTCCACTTAGGTTTTAGGGTTGGATCCACAGGAAACGAATGGAATGAAAGGTAAGGCTGTTTTTGGGTGGAACACGAACAGCCTGGAACACAACAGAAACTGTGGCTCTTTGATTCTGACATTTTTCGTATCTGCCGCTTTGACAACAGGAAGTTCTATGCACTTCAGTGACGTATTTCCGTTCGAAAAATGCGGAAGTGCGTAAAAGGTCTATGGTCTGGTTAGCAGGATTTTGGTTAACGGGCATTTGTCCAAAGCTGTAAATATCCACAGCGGTGTCCGTCAGGGGTGTCCATTATCTCCCCTTCTGTATGTGGCCTGCATTGAGCCACTGGCACAAATCTTGAGAAGGGATAAATGGATTAAAGGACTGGACGTCCCAGGGACTGGTGGACTGACAGCAACCTGCGTTTTATATATGGACGACATAACTGTCCATATATAGAGCATTGGACTTGACTGACTGGTACGGTCGGGCCTCGGGCGCCAAGCTCAATAGGAACAAGTCCGAGGCCCAGCTCTTCGGGCCGTGGGGGGACGTCGACACAGGTGGACTGGATCTGGATTTTAAAGACAATGATTTGAAAGTTTTAGGTGTAAAATTTGACAGAGAGGGTGGAGGACGGAGAAACTGGACTGACATCTTAGGGAAAGTTAGGCAAAGACTGGGTTTTTGGGGACTAAGACAGATGACAATAGAAGGGAAGGTTTTAATTTTTAAAGCCGTAATTTTACCACTGATTTTACTTGTCTGTTCTGTTATTAGTCCCCCAAGAAGATTCCTGGCCAACCCTGAGAGGGTGGTATTCTTTTTCCTGTGGCGGTCCAAGTGCGAATGACTGAAAAGGGAGGTCTTTAAAAAAAGAAAGGAAAATGGCGGGAAAGGCCTCCCTGACCCCCACTTGTTTTTAGGTAGCCGCTTTACCGCCCTCCACATCGGCTATGCACTGACCCCATCCAGAGAGAATAAGACAGCGGCCATGGCTCGTTTCTGGATGGGGTCCTACCTAAGAAGCCTAAAGATTTTACCTACTGATTTGAAAACCCCAGTGTCTTTTAACTTGCCAAAAGAGTATATTTTTATCAAGAAATTTTTAAAGAAACACTTTTTTACAAACAGACGATGTGACAATTTTAACTAACCATAAGTCTCTTATCTCTCTTGTGCAGGATCGAGAAAAGGTGAGCCCAGTTCCAGGCCTCACGCCAAGTGAGGCCAAAGAAGTTTGAAGGAACGTTGCCCACCCAGCTCTCCAGAACAGGCTTAAGGACTTGGCGTGGATGGTGGCTCATGAGATCCTCCCGGTCAGGGCGGTTATGCACTCCATAGGCATGGCCAAAAATCCCACCTGCCCACGGTCTGGGTGTAAATTCCCGGAGACCGTCTACCATCTGCTCTGGGAGTGCGGTGCTGCGCGGGACCTGTGGGCCAGGGCCGGCCCCCTGTTTTTCCCGTGCCTGCCAGCGGGTGGGGCCCAGGTGGATTACAGGCTCGCCATCCTACGGGTGGGTCAGGGCCTAAAAGCCCTAACAACACAAGAATTTGCATCGCTCTGGCTCACCCTTAACCTGATAAAGGATGCCATCTTGGTCACCAGAAACCTGCTGGTGGGGAAACGCGTGACGGTCTCCCTCCACGCGAGCTAGCAGAGGATAAAATCAATGCTGCAGGGTGGACCGCACGTCATTATTCGGATGGGGGGGCCAAGACCACACGAGAAGGTCCCAGCCACCACCGACCTTGGCCCCCCGTAGATGCACCCTCACCACTCTGGCTACGGAAACAGCGGGCCAGCGGGCCGAAGGAGAGGGGATTTCCGCTGGGCTCTGGAAGCGAGGAGTCTTGAGCCTGTTCTGGAGAACTGGAGTGAATGGACATGTTTTGTAAGGGCTCGCCCTCGATCCTGTACAAGAGATGGAGTTTTAATTGTCACGTTTTAGTCTGTTTTAACATGAATATATTTATTGGTTATTTTTTTCATTCATTTTATCCCTCTTTTAACACCACACTGACATACATGGACTTTTACACAACACATCAACTGATTTAAACAAAAAATTGTCTGTTTTAATTGGTGTAACTATGTATTTTTATTTTTAAAACAAGAAGAAAGAAATGTGTGGCATAAATATGAAAATGAATTGAAATCAATATGAAAAATGTAACAATAAAACTTTTCGAAAGAAAAATCTGTTCTTATCAGTTTAATATCTGATACGTTCCCTATCCGGGGACTGCATTTTAAATTGATTTTTGGCACATGGAGCCGGAACCGGGGCTTGCTCCGTCCACTCCACGCATCGACCTGGTATTGCAGTGCCTCCAGGAACGGTGTGCTTCCCCTTTTTGGGGACTGCGAATTGTTGTGACTAATAGAAGAACCAACAACACCACTGGAATTTTGTCAGAGAATACAGAAATACGCAGGAAGCGCATACAAAATGACGATGACGTGACGCAACAATGACTGTGCTATAGAGAAAGCAGCAAGCTGCGGTCATATGAGCATAGAAAAAAAACAAGAACAAAAGCGTCGGTTGCCGGCCGGCTGACTCATCACCGTCACAGCACGTTTTTTGATGTCCCTCTTATTTGAGAGTCTTTACCAACAAGCTGATGAGTCGAATCAGGTGTTTGTGCTGGATGGATTAGGGACACCTGATTCAAATCAAGGTCACGCATGCACGCAGCAGTCAAGCGATGGAAGGTGCCCCGCCCTTCCTTTTCTTGGGGGAGGGGAAGGTCACCGTGTTTGAGGATGGCGAAGGGGGATAGGGCGCCTCTGCCTGGAGGCCAGGCAACTCATACTTACCTGGAAGGGGAGACAACATGATCAGGAAGGTGGTTCACCCAGGGTGAGGCTCGGCCGTTGTGCTGACCCCTGCGAATTCCCCAAATGTGGGAATCTCGACTGCATAATTTATGGTAGTGGGGGACTGCGTTCGCGCTCTCCCCTGTACACACTGGTTAAAAGCAGATAACGTGGAGGGAAAAAGCGTGCGGTTCTTAACGGTTGTGGCGTCGCCCACTGCCCAAATGGGTGAAGTTGCACCAGTTTTGTCATGTTTCTGTCTTTTTCTGCTGTGTCAGCCAGTGACCCGGAGAGTTCAGAGAACTGAACTGCGTTTGTTTTCATCGAGGTTGTCGAAACCTGCAACCGTTTGCCGAATGTGGTTTTTCCCACAAACTTTGATATTCAACGGACGAGTTGATTGACAGCAGTGGTCCCAAAGGCAAAGTTGTTCGGATGGAGGTTTTCTGTCCTATGGTACGACTGTCTCGTGCGCGTGCGTGAAAAAGCATGCGACAAATGTTCGCCTATAGCCGCTCTCATGTTGTTGCTTTTTCATTTTAAAAAGCGCCACTAGGTGGCCATTCACTGCGTCCTTTCTCGCCTGACCCCAGACTGAGACCGTGCACAGGTGTACCGGCTTGGGCGAAATTGTCTCGTTCCGTCCAAGAGCTATAGCCGTTCTGGCAGACCCCATGTCGCCCACACCGTAGGTTTCGGCCTGCCGCCGCCAAGCTGAATCGAAATTCCCACTTTTTTTCCGATCTGGACGGACAGTCAGACTCCAGAGAATCTTTCTGCACTGGTTTGGGCCAGATCGGGCAAAAGACCTAGGACTAGTGTGCAAAAGTAGGTTTTTCACAAAATCCCAAATACCCGAAAATCCGAGGCCTGCGTCTCACTTGGCTCGAGCCAAAGATTCCGATGATATAAGACACTTGGTTCTGCGGCATGCGGTTTGGGAGATACGAGCCATTTCGTACTTTCGGTGGCTTGTACCATCTCTCAAAGTTTCAGGTCTCTACGACGTACGGTTCGGTCTGCCCGGTCACATTTAGGGCAGAGTGCGTTGACGACTGAAGGTCCTCGCAACAGCAGTAGGGTTTCCGGGATGCACTCAAAAGTTGTGGATCGATTTTTGGGGTCAGGCAGCGCTGGAGCGCTGGCGGCCCTGAGGTTGGATCCATCTATGCCAGGAGGCCTGGTTCATCCGCCTGGGTCATTTTCCATCAGGCCAAACAGAGGCTTCCTCTACTACCCAGGGCAGCCCATGTACTGCCGAAGGTGTGGAGGTGAAGGGCACGTCAAGGCAGACTGCGAGGGACTGCGGTGTCGTCTTTGTGGGGCAGCGGATCATGTCGGTTCGGGCTGTTCTGCCCCAAAACATTACAGTCTGTGTGGGAAGCAAGATCATCTGTATCTAGCGTGTCCACTGCGGAGCAAGTCATATGCAAGTTTGCTGAAAGAAGGGGAAGACCTGCAGGCTGATCTGGAGGCGATACTCATAAGCTTACCGGCTGTAAGGGAAGAGCGGTCCGGGGGGAGGACAATGGTAGAGGTGCAAGAGAAGGATGGTGAACCAGACCGGGGAGAGGTGTATGTGGATAATCAACCAGCCACTGGCAGTGGGGACTTGATTAGTCTGTCCTTGGATGAAAGTAAGGGGGCAGTAGAACAGCAGACAAATCCTTCTCAAGTCTGGTCGGAAATGGACATCGCAGAGGTGTGGTCGGGAGCCTTGGGAGTGGGAGAGGAGCAGGACCTCCTGGAGCCGACACTGGGATTGTCGGATCAATGAGATGGAGTGTCTAATGGGTCCGAAAGGGAGAACTCAGCTGACTCGAGGCCTGGATCAAGTCGACGCCGGACCTGGGATGATCTGAGGGATCGGAAGGAGGAGGAAGGATGTAAACTTAGCAAACTGGAGGACGCTGTAAGTCAAGATACGGCAGGAAAGGAGGACAGAGAGGAGGGGTCTGAAGAAGAGGAAGAAGGAGAAATGGACGCTGAGTGGGGGTACAGAGTGGAAAAGGATGAGATGATAACTGGATCTGGTGAATGGACTGAGGTTGCTAGAAGGGTAAGAGGAAGAGGGATAAGAAGGGGTCCACAAAGAAAAGGGAATGGGGAGGGATAATATGAGGAACAAGTGGGATGGGGGGAATCTTGATGGAGGGTGGGGTTTGATGGGGGTTTGGGTAGCCTTCAAATGGGGATAATTAAAGTAGCAACTTTCAATGTAAGGGGAATGAAATCTTTCTGTTAGAGATTTGTGTTATGATGTTTTGTTTCTACAAGAATGCCATTTGGAGAATGATAAGGATGTGGAGTGTTTTTCAAAAGAATGGATTTTAGGACCATCTTTTTGGGGAGTGGGAAATGTGAGGGCGGATGGGGTGGGGATTCTTTTTTTTTCCGTGGGAGGTGTCAATTGAAGCGCCAGGGGTAATTGTCCCAGGAAGAGTGATTTTTGTGGATGCTCGTTGGAGAGGGGTTGCTGTCCGTTTTATAAATGTGTATGCACCCAGTAAGCAGGGGGAAAGGGAGGGGTTTTTGGAGATTTTTTTTCCTTTACTGTACACTAACCGGCTGGTAGTTCTAGGAGGTGATTTTAATGTATCTATAGGCAAGGGTCAGGGGGGAGGGCTGGAAGAGGTAATCCAGGTTTTTGGGCTCCAGGATGCCTTTCGGGCAGCGGGTGATGGGGGTCCTGGTTATACGTGGTGGAATAGTAGGCAGGAGGCTTCGCGGCTAGATTATTATTTTTTTCCCCAAGTCAGTTAAAGTTAGTGGGTATACTGTGCAGCCTATGTGGTGCTCAGACCATGGCCTTGTGGGTTCTTGGGTGGAAGGGGAGTTTGGGCAAAGGGGGCGGGGGAGGTGGAAACTGAACACCACGTATCTTCTGGACCCAATCTTTTGCAGGGTTATGAAGGAGTTGTTTATGGGGTGGAGGAATTTAAAAGGGTTTTATCAATCTCATTCGGACTGGTGGGAAGGGGTTAAAGAAAGGCTAAAGTTTTTTGTAAAGAATGGGGCCTGGCGCTGGCGCCGAAAAGACGACAACAGGCACAGCAGTGGACTAAGGAGTTACAGGGATTATGTTCGCAGGGGTTTTTAAACTCTGCACAGGGGTGGAGGAAGGCAACTTTTCTGCAAGAAGCTTTAAAGGAATATTATAGGGGGGAGGCAAGGAAGTTCCTGGTTCAATCAGGGGTATGTAAGCATGGGTTGGATGAGAGACCTACAAAGTTTTTCTTTGCAACGGTGAAAGGTAGGCAGAAGCGAAGTAGTATAAATACTACTAAATACGGCTGCTGGTAAAGTTGATTCAGTGGAGGGGATGTTGAAGGCTGCAGCCACCTTTTATAAAGATTTGTTTTCGGACAGGGAAAGGAGGGGAACAACAGCAGAGCTTTTTCTTAATGATCTAGATAAGAGGTTGGAGGATGCAGAAAAAGTTAGCCTGGAGGAAAAGGTCACATTAGAGGAGGTAGAGGTAGCAGTAAGATCCCTGAAGGGGGGTACGTCCCCGGGTGGCGATGGTCTTCCAGCCGAGTTTTATCAGGTTTTTTTGCCGTTAGTAGGTTTGGATTTGGTTAAAGTATATCAGGAAAGTTTCGAAAGAAAAGTTTTGGCTCTTTCTATGAGAATGGGAATAGTGACCCTGCTTCATAAGAAGAATGAGAAAGAAGATCTGGCAAATTGGCGGCCAATAACCCTGTTGGCTACGGATTATAAGATCCTGGCGAAAGTCCTAACTACGTGTCTTAAGAAAGTAGTAGGATCGGTAGTCCATCCTGATCAGACATGCGGAGTCCCAGGAAGATCGGGTAGCCTTAATTTAGCTCTAACTCGGGATGTGTTTAGTTGGGCAGAACAGCGTCAGCTTCCGTTGGCTGTTCTGAGTTTAGATCAGGAAAAGGCATTTGATAGGGTGAGCCACTCTTTCTTATGGTCTGTGCTGAAGAGACTTGGGTTTGGTCCTGTTTTTAGAGCCTGGATACGGTTATTGTATAACGAGGTAGGGAGCCGGATCGGGGTGAACGGGTTCTTTTCTGAAATGGTGGAGCAATTAGGAGGTGTGAGGCAGGGGTGTCCATTGTCACCCCTGCTTTATATACTATCATTGGAGCCTTTGGCTTGCCGGCTGCGTGCGTCAGCAGCATCAGCTGGATTAGTGCTGCCAGGGGGAGCAGGAATAAGGGCAAAAATTTATGTATATGCGGATGATATGACGTTTTTTTTTTACCACGGAGCAGGACTTTGTGGGGGTAGGGGAAGTTTTGCGCGCTTTTTCCGGGTGAATGTGAATAAGTCTTCAGTGATGTTTGTAGGACAATGGAGCGGGAGGACTTCCGTCCCAGGTGGGTATGCTTTGTGTATGGATGGTCTTAAAATCTTGGGGGTGCGGTTTTTCAGGGTTAATAGTGGCCAGCAAAATTGGGAGGAGTTGTTAAAAACTTTGCAGGGGAAGGTCAGGAAATGGAACGGAAGGGATCTGTCCTTATGGGGCAGAGTGCAGGCGGTTAAGACAGATATGCTGCCCAGTATGAATCATCTGGCATATGTCTTCCCCCTGCCCTTTTGGCAGGGGAGGAGAATGGAGAAGTTAGTATTCTCATTCATTTGGAAAGGAGGAACAGAGCTGGTGTCGAGGGCACAGATGTTTAACCATCTGAGGAAGGGTGTGAGAGGAGTGCCATGCCTCACTTGGAAGACTGCAGTGCTTTTTACTGCCTTTGCGGCTCACCTGGTTGTTCAGACCCCAGAGCACAAAGTGTATTTTTTATTACGGTTCTGGTTAGGATGGCCATTGAGGCATTTAATAGAATGGAGCAATAGGGTACCTTGGTCAGTGGATAGGCCTGAGCACTATAGGGTGGCTGCAGACATTATCAAGAGGAACCAGTGGTGTTTGGAGCAGTCATTGGTGTTGGACCATAGGAAACTGTATGCAAGTTTGGTAGAGACTGCAGTAGTAGAAATAAGGTGGACGAGGACTCCTGTGGAAGTAAATTGGCAGGCTTTGCAGCCAGATTTTTTGATTGGGGTGTGTAAGGATTTGAACTGGTTGGTGGCTTTGGGGAGGCTCCCAGTGCGGGAACGTTTGTATAGGCATGGTCAGGGTAGATCTCCGTGGTGCCCGGGGGGCTGCGGAAATGAGGAGACCATTGAGCACGCTTTGTGGTCTTGTCCGGGAGCAGTCTCTTTCTGGAGGGCAGTCGCAGGATGGTGGAGAGAATGGGGAGGGCCAGCGATCACTTGAGATTTGGTGTTATATGGTTCAGGGTTGAGGAAGGTGGAGAAGGATAGGAGACGGGTGGTGTTGGTAGTAGTTTCAGAGGGGAAGCGAATATTATGGGAATGGCGGTCAAGGTGTTTAAGAAAACAGTTGCCTAGTATAGAGCCCCAAAGACTGTTCTGGGCTCTTATGGCTTGTGTGTCTAAAGAGGTAAAGGGATATAGAGCTTCTATTGGGGAGGAGATGGTGCAAAGGGTTGGGGGGGGGTCTTGCTCGAGTTGGAGTGGGATAAGGGTTTGGAGGGGGTTATTGGTTATTGTGTGTGTGTGCTTTAAAATGTTATATTTGTATTAAGATTAGGAGATTTGTGTTCTGTTTCAAGGTACTGTAAAGACTGTGAAGGAAAGAAGGAATTATGTTGAATTAATGTGTGTGATGTATGGTTATGGTATAATAAATAAAAAAAATAAAAAAATCTGTTCTTATCAATTTAATATCTTATACGTCCCCTATCCGGGGACTGCATATTATATTGATTTTTGGCACATGGAGCCGGAACCAGGGCTTGCTCCATCCACTCCACGCATCGACCTGGTATTGCAGTGCCTCCTGGTGGGCTGACCCATCACAGCACGTTTTTGATGTCCCTCTTATTTGAGAGTCTTTACCAAGGAGCTGATGAGTCGAATCAGGGGTTTGTGTTGGATGGATTAGGGACACCTGATTCAAATCAAGGTCACCCACGCAAGCAGCAGTCAAGCAATGGAAGGTGCCCCGCCCTTCCTTTTCTTGGGGGAGGGGAAGGTCACCGTGTTTGAGGATGGCGAAGGGGGATAGGGCGCCTCTGCCTGGAGGCCAGGCAACTCATACTTACCTGGCAGGGGAGACACTATGATCAGAAAGGTGGTTTACCCAGGGAGAGGCTCGGCCATTGCACTCCGGTTGTGCTGACCCCTGCGAATTCCCCAAATGTGGGAATCTCGACTGCATAATTTATGGTAGTGGGGGACTGCGTTCGCGCTCTCCCCTGTACACACTGGTTAAAAGCAGATAACGTGGAGGGAAAAAGTGTGCAGTTCTTAACGGTTGTGGCGTCGCCCACTGCCCCAAAGGGTGAAGTTGTACCAGTTTTGTTATGTTTCTGTCTTTTTTTGCTGTGTCAGCCAGTGACCCGGAGAGTTCAGAGAACTGAACTGCGTTTGTTTTCATCGAAGTTGTCGAAACCTGCGACCGGTTTGCCGAATGTGGTTTTTCCCACAAACTTTGATATTCAATGGACGAGTTGATTGACAGCGATGGTCCCAAAGGCAAAGTTGTTCGGATGGAGGTTTTCTGTCATGTGGTACGTCTCGTGCGCGTGCGTGAAAAAGCATGCGACATACGTTCGCCTATAGCCGCTCTCATGTTGTTGCTTTTTCATTTTAAAGCACCACTAGGTGGCCATTCACCGCGTCCTTTCTCCCCTGACCCCAGACTGAGCCCGTGCACGGGTGTACCGGCTTGGGTGAAATTGTCTCGTTCCGTCCAAGAGCTATAGCCGTTCTAGCAGACCCCGCCTCGCCCACCCCGTAGGTTTCGGCCTGCCGCCGCCAAGCTGAATGGAAATTCCCACTTTTTTCCGATCTGGACGGACAGTCAGACTCCAGAGAATCTTTCTGCACTGGTTTGGGCCAGATCGGGCAAAAGACCTAGGACTAGTGTGCAAAAGTAGGTTTTTCACAAAATCCCAAATACCCGAAAATTTCTTTCTGCTACCCACCTTCAATTTTTATTATTTACACTCTTGTGCATTTTCTTAAGAATGTGTCAGGTTCAATTACTCTTTCGTAGCTTCAGCTTTGTTGTTTAACGTGGCGGAGAGACAAATGTACAGACACAGATTTGTTGATGTGATGTGAATTTAATTGGAATTCACCGCTTCCCATATGGGCGTCGCCTTTGCCGGCTCCCCTGCCGCTGCGTCATCGTGTCATCACTTCTCGGCCTTTTGGCTAAGATCAAGTATCTAGTCAGACGGTTGAGACTGCGATCGCCTCTCTGAGGTTTCCTGGCTCGAGATCTTTTTGTGTCCCGAGCCGCACAACTTTTGAGAGGTAGAGTGATACTGCTTTTTTACGGTTCAACAGTTTTAAGGTAAGACTTTTATTATTTTATCTATTTATTGTATTTATTGTTATTTTACAGTTTTTAGACTGTTGGTGCCTCTACCATGTCGGCTGCTCGTGCTGGCACGCGGAAGCAATACAGCGTGCGCTTTTTATTTAGAGAGGTGGATGGTAAGCTCCTGGGGTTGTCTCGCCTAGACTTCTCCAGGAAGCTGATCCAGAAAACCCTCAATTTTAGACCTGAGGATCTAAACTGTTTGATGACTCTGCCCCTGAACAAGGGTTTTGATTTGAGTTTGAAAACTGCTTCCCTGCTGAATGACTTTTGGCAAAGGTTTGACTCTGTTAAGGCCCAGTTCTCCATGTTCAATGTGGAAAAACTTTCAGATAACACACTTAAAACTGTGATTGTCAGAATGTTTAACAAAACAGTGACATGGGATGATATTTGTGTCTGGTTGGGTAGATTATGCACTGTTAGAAGTCAGCCTATCAAAGTGCTAGATGAGGACGGCATTTGGAACTGCTCCTGGCGGATTCCCATTAAACAATGGGAAGAGAACCAGAAGCCTTCGCTCAGCTAATGAGTGAAGGCTTGTGGTACCATCACAGAGAGGCATGAAATCCCTCTCTCGAACTTTTTCTTTCATTGTTCCGGGTTGGTGGAACGATCTTCCGTCCTCCATACGCACAACAGAATCACTCACTTCGTTCAAAAGACAGGTAAAAACTCATCTCTTCCATGAACACTTAATCTTACATAAAAAAATAAAAAAATAATAAAAAAAAAACATTCTTTCCCCCTCTATTTCTCCTTTCTTCTTTCCTTTTCTGGTCTTTGCTACTCTGAGCAGTGTACAAATCTTAGTATTTAGGGCACTTTTTGTGTTTCGTTGCCTCTTCTTGACGGATCGCTTCCTGTTCTCCTGAGTTGTAAGTCGCTTTGGATAAAAGCGTCTGCTAAATGCATAAATGTAAAATGTAAATGTAAAATGTAAGAGGCTGGGGGCTATCAAGGCCTAAGTTGTGTAGAAAATGTGGAAGAGTTGGGCATCTAGCCGATGCATGCCAAGAGTTAGTGTGTGGGAAGTGTAAAGAAATTGGGCCCATTTTTGATGATTGTACCAATGGCAGGCGGTGCAACCTATGTGGAGAATCAAACCATCTCTACAGAGATTGCCCAAAAAGTTTTGCCAACAAACTCAATAAATGGCAATAAAATGGCCGCCCCACAACCAGAACAATCAAAAGAACAAAGAGAGGAGGCGGTCCCTGAGGTTTTGGCGGGAATTTCAATTTCCCAGCCAGCCTCAGGGAGTGGTCAGGAACAAGGAAGTGGGGCGGCCACAGGGGCGGAGTCATGTTCTCCAACAGAACCTGACAAAGAAATGGAAGAAGAGGAATGGGAGGAAACAATAGAACATGTGAAAGAAATGGAAGAAGAGGAAAGAGAGGAAACAACAGTTTCCTCCCTAGAAACGGTTTCAGACCTAGCGGTGGAATCCAGTGGGAGTGAAATTAACTTTTCACTCCCAAATGCTCAGGTGCAAAAAAGACCTGAGGGATCTCCTCTATCTGATACAGAGGAGAAGAAAGCTAGGGCAGCACATAGTTCAGATAGTTCCGTTTTGGAAGATCTGGAACATATATGGCCCCTAGAATCCCCAAATGAGGTATCTTTTTTGCACATAAAGCTAAGAACATCATCACCAAAGGAGATGCAAGAGGATTCCTCTGTAGCTCCTGGGGTGGTGAGCACATGCTTACCCGACCCCAGTCCTCATGGGAGAAAGGAAAAGCAGGTGAAATAAGATATAACATATTACGTTTTTAATGGTTTTATTGTAGTCTTTTTATCATTGTCTTAAATGTCTCATACCTTTTTTTTAATTATCTTTTTTATTGGAATATGCAAAGAAAACAATATTAATAAATCTATACATTCCTCTTTTTTTCTTTTTTGTTAACAACTACTAAGGGTGGACACAAACATGAGCAGTCACAACCCCATGAACCCAAAACCCCACCCACCCCCAAGGAGGAGAATTAATCTTAAAAAACATTTCCAGAGGAGGAAGAAAAAAAAGAAGAAAAAAAGAGAAATAATAATAATAAAACAGTAATACAAATTGAATGAAACCGAAAAACAAACAATTAACTCCATAGAATAATAAATAAAATAAAATAATATATATATATATATATATATATATATATATATATATATATATATATATATATATATATATATATATATATATATATAATATAATTTTATTTTATTTTATTTTATTTTATTTACTATTCTATGGAGTTAATTGTTTGTTTTTTGGTATATATATATATATATATATATATATATATATATATATATATATATATATATATATATATATATATATATTACAAATCATCAAATATAAGTGGCGTACTTTTGACAAAATTAAGTAGAGGACCCCAGTTTTATAAAAAAATTTAGTGGAACCTCTTAGTGCAAATTTAATTTTTTCAATATATAAAAAAGACAACAGATCTTCTAACCATGAAAGAGGAGGAGGAGGTTTAGAAGAGCGAGCTTCGTCTGCGAGCTATCAACGAAGCAAAGGCAAGAACATTGGCATACTTTTTTGCATTCCTGCTCGAAATCGATGGGACACCAAAAATGGCAATTAGAGGGCATGGTTCAAGGGAAATATTCAAAACTTTAGAAAAAGTATCAAAAAAGGAATACCAAAAGTCTTCCAGCTTTGAACATAAATAAAACATATGGGTATGATCAGCAGCAACCAGAGAGCATCTATTGCACATGGCATCCACACCTGAAAAAAGCTCAATTTGAGGTTTGTAAAATGAATTCTGTGAAAAACCTAAAATTGAATCAAACTCAATCTGGCACAGGATGATGAAGAGTTAATACTGCCAGCAGCTAATTCCCACCATTCTGAGTCCAAAATACATCCGAGTTCCTCCTCCCATTGATGTTTAAAATGAGTGGATGATGGCAAAACATAAGGAAGAATTAAATTATATAAAAAAGATATGGACCTCTGTTTTCTGTATTAAGCACTTCTCATATAAAGAAGGTTCAGACAAGTATGGAAAAGAAGACCAATGGGAATTAACAAAGTTGCGCACTTGAAAGAAACGAAACAAGTTAGACTGTGGTATATTGAATTTTTTTGCACGATCAGAAAAACTTGTGAAAACTCCGTCAATAAATAAATCTGAAAAATATACAAGGCCTTTGTTTTTCCACAGAACAAAAGCAGAGTCTAAGGTTGACGGAATAAATAAATGATTATTGCAAATGGGGCCATAAAGAGAGGCAGCAGCAAGTTTAAAATGTTGTCTGAATTGCCTCCAGATCCTGAGAGAAGCGCATACCACTGGATTTGTGGTAAACTTTGAGAGGCGACAGGATAAAGGAGCACATACCAAGGCAGTGAGTGAGGATGAGGAACAGGACTGTGCTTCTAACCTACACCAATCTAAATGGGGAGAATTATACCAGCAGTGGATTTTGCTGATATTTGCTGCCCAGTAATAAATCAAAAAATTGGGCAGTGCAAGACCTCCATCTTTTTTATGTTTTTGAAGATATGCCTTGCTTAGCCTAGGAGGTCTGCCCTGCCAAATATAGGTAGAAATAGCACCATCTAACAGTTTAAAGAAAGACTTGGGTAAAAAAACAGGGAGGGACTGAAAAAGAAACAAAAATCTAGGTAAAATATTCATTTTAATTGATTGAACTCTACCAAATAAGGTAAGAGGTATCTTATCCCAACGTTGCAAATCTAATTTAACTTGCTTGAGCAACTTAAGCCGGGTGCACACTGTGCGATTTTGGCCACGATTTGGCCGTCTGGGACAAATTTAGCAAATCCTAAAAGATTCCTCTGATCCTAGGCTAAAATCTGACGTCTTTGGTCGTTAGTTTGACATGTTCACCGGCAGCCGATTAATGAGCGCTGCGATCAAATTTTACCTCAGACGAAATTCTGGCAGTGTCAGAAGATTTGGCACACAATCCTGCAGTGTGACTTCTCCTACGACGACAGTCAAATATCTCCGTTTTTCAAGACAAAAACTATGACCAAAACGAGTACTAGAGATTTCTTTGTAGCCAGCATTTCAGTCCCGCGTGTAATTCAGCTCACTGTCACTGAACGCGTCATTCATTGATGATATAAAACTCCGGGTGAGTTTTCTTCCGCGCGTCCGTTTTTAGCGCGCCTTCACTATCGTGCAGTCTGACATTAATGTCAACTGAGATCTTACAGTGTGACATGGCGATCATGTTCGTACAGTCTGACAAGGGACATTCGCAAAGGATTTTGAAAAATCGCACAATGTGCAGGACCCATTAGAGAAATTGTACTGATATAATAAAACTGGTGAATGTGAAATATATACTCCCAGGTAACGGAACTTTGTAGAGGATAACTGAAATGGGATCACCCCAGCTAGAATTTGTTTAGCCAAATTATTTACTGGGAAACATTCACTTTTATTTATGTTAAGTTTGTAACCCAAAAAGGATCCAAATGTGTTAAGAATATGTAGCAAATCAGAAACTGAACCGATCGGGTTTGACACATAAAGGAGAAGGTCATCCGCATAGAGCGAAACACAATGTGCTATCCCTCCCCTAGTGATACCTGAAAAAAGCAATGCATTTTTCAAAGCTATGGAAAGCGGTTCTATCGCTAAAGCAAATAATAGAGGAGAAAGGGGACAACCTTGGCGGGTACCTCTTGTGAGGGGAAAATATTGCGAACACAAAAAGTTAGTTCTCACGCTGGCTACAGGTGCAGTGTACAAAAGACGTATCCATGATGTAAAAAAAGGGCCAAAACCAAATCTATCTAATATAGCAAACAAATACTTCCACTCGACCCGGTCAAAAGCTTTTTCCGCATCCAATGAAATAATAATTTCACTGGATGTAGAGGTGGATGATGGAGAAAAAATTATATCCAAAAGTCTACGAATATTTGAAGATAATTGTCGGCCCCTGATGAAACCGGTCTGGTCTTCAGAAACTATTTTAGGAAGACAGGGATCCAGGCGGCTAGCCAGCACCTTAGCTAATAATTTAACATCTGAATTTAACAAATTTATGGGCCTCCAGCTACCACATTCATCTGGATTCTTATCACGCTTAAGTAAGAGCGAATTAGAAGCCTGAGTGAGTGTTAAGGGAAGAGAGCCATTAATTAAGGAATTGTTATACATGTCTAACAATAAAGGTGCCAATTGTTAACTCCACCTTCTTAGCATGCAGCTCAGGAGTAGGATTATTAAGAAGCTGCCTATCAATTTCAATAATGGAATTAACCAGGTCTTGTAATTTTAGTTTTCTTTGCTTGTACTTGTAACCTGTGTATGAAATAATATGACCTCGAATTACTACTTTGAATGTTTCCCATAATAAAGAGGGAGAAACGGACTTATTAGTCTCGCAAAATACATCAATATTATTACTGATATATTCGCAGAATTGTTCATCTGATAGTAATCCTGAATCGAATCTCCACTGGATTGTCCTCCCTTTAATATGGGCAAAATTCAAGTTGAGAGAATGCGGGGCATGATCAGAAATAACTATAGCTGAATATTCACAAGAACTAACTAATGGCAAGAGTGCTTTATCCAAGAAAAAATAATCAATCCGAGAGCAAGATTGGTGAACACTAGAAAAAAAAAGAGAATTCTTTTTTTGATGGATTTAGATGGGGCCATGGATCAACACAACCAATCTGATCCATGAATGCTGACACTGCCTTGGCCATAGCTGTTTGGTCAAAAGATTTAGGATTTGACCGATCATACCTTGGGTCCATAACACAATTGAAATCGCCTCCCAGTATAAGATAATGAGAGTTTAAGTTTGGAATAGAGGAAAAAATGGAAGTAAAAAAAGTGGGATTATCCCAGTTTGGAGCATAAATGTTTACAAACACAACTGAAATGTGAAAAAGATTGCCAACCACTATAATATAACGTCCTTCAGGATCCGCAATAATCTGAGAAGGAGAGAAATTAACTCGTTTATGCATAACAATAGCGGCACCTCTGGCTCTGCTGTTAAAATTAGAATGAAACACCTGGCCTATCCAGGGTTTTCTTAATCTAATGTGAACTTCATTGCGCAGGTGTGTTTCCTGGAGAAAAATAATATCAAGGTTCTGGAGTGTGCTCTACCCTTTGTAAACAAGTATAAAAAAATGGAGGAGCTATGGCCCGCTGGTTCCTCCATATGGAGCGGCTCAAACCTTAATAAGAACGACGGTGTTGCCATTTTAATTAAAAACCCAAATATCTTGGTGAAGGGCAGCACGGTGCTGAAGGAAGGGCGAGCGCTTTAAGCAAATCTTAATTTTTTAGGTAGAGATTTTAATGTTCTTAATGTGTATGGTTTTAAGGGGAAAAATGATAGTTATGAGCTTTTAGAAGACTTGCAGCCCCACATGTTAGGAAGAGTTCCGGTAGTGGTGGCAGGGGATTTTAATTGTGTGTTATCCAAAAAAGACAGAAAGAGGGTAGGAAAAGATTTTAAAATTGATAAGACATCGGTTTTATTACAGGGTTTAGTTAGAGATTTTAATTTAGTCGACTGTTTTAAAAACATGCATCAAAGAGAGGAGGGCTACACTTGGTTCAGTAGTGATGGCGCCAAAGCCTCTCGAATCGACTATATTTTTACAAGAGACTGCCCGCCAACCGATGCTACATTGACTCCCCTCTTCTTTTCTGACCACCTAATGCTATCCTGCACCCTTTCACTACCCACGGGTGTGACGGTAGGGGGAGGGCTGTGGAAGCTGAACTGCTCCCTCTTAGAAGATGAGGACGTAGTAAAGGAATATAGGGAGCAGTTCAGCCAATGGCAGACCCTTTTATGAGACGCATGCACATTGGTGGGAGATGGTAAAAGACCGGACGAGACAAGGTAAAGATAAAAGGTAGGTAAAGATAAGAAAGATAAGGAAAAGAGACACATGATGGGGCTGCAAAAAAGATTACAGAGATATTTTACCCTTTTTAACAATGGTTTTGATTTTAATGATAAAATACAAGAGGTTAAAAAAGATTTTTTTTTAATTTTATCCAGTCTTCAGAGCAAAGGGGTCATTTTAAGAAGTAAAGAAAGAGAAATAGAAGAAGGTGAAAAATGTATTAGGTACTTTAAAAAAAAAGATAATGACACAAAGAAGGACTATAGTCAATGTAAAGGTAGAAGAGAGGGAAGCAAAAACGACAAAGGAAATTTTAAAAGGTATTGAAGATTTTTACAGAGAATTATATAGAACAAAATATGTAAACAGTGAAACTGTAAAGGAAGTTTTAGAATTTATAGTCAGTAAAGTCAACAGTGAAAATGAGCTTTTAACCCAAGATTTTACCATTTTAGAAATGCACAAATCCCTCAAAAGTTTTAAAAGAGGGAAGTCCCCAGGAGTAGATGGACTCCCCCTGGAATTTTATCTAACCTTTTGGGATATTTTAGCTCACGAACTATTGACTGTTTTTAAAGACTTTGAGGCGGTTGACAAACTTCCAGACAGTTTTAGAACAGGGATAGTTTCTTTACTTTACAAAACAGGAGACCGGACTGACTTCAAAAACTGGAGACCAATCACTCTTTTAAATTTTAATTGTAAACTTTTTAGTAAGATTTTAGCCACACGTATGTCGACAGTTTTAGAGGACGTAATCCACCCGGATCAAGCTTGTGCTGTGCCCGGAAGAAGGATAACAGACAGCCTGGTTCTGATTAGAGATGCCATCTGTTTTGCGAGAGACAGAAACATCCGGCTAGTAGTCCTAAATTTAGATTTTGAGAAAGCTTTTGACCGAGTCTCACACCAGTACCTGTTTCAGGTACTGCAAAAAATGGGTTTTCCGAAAAGGTTTATAGCTTGGGTGGGACTGCTGTACGAGGGCTTAAGCCCTATTCGGACTGGATTAGTTTAACATGGGGACGTGGGGGTAAAGTAATTATTACCAGATGTAGCGACTCAGGCGAATCAAACACACAATCGCCAGTTACATTTCACAAATATGTTTTGAATGCTTTGTGCTCAGTAACAGACCTTCCCCCAACACAACAGAGAAAGATTCTCCGTTACCCTGGAAACCATCTGATAAGACGTTTTATGGCCCAAAAGAATTTGGCCACAGAAAAGTGTCTTAGACACAAAGAGTTTAAGACACGAAGCTTGTAAAACACACGTTTTTGCCTCAAATTATAGACAACCATCTATAAATGAACATGCACCCCAGGACATTGTATGTAAACACATAACTGTCTTGTAAAATGTTTCTTCTGTATGGTATTTTGCATCTTTTTGTCTTTGTCTTAACAACTTACTAGTTCGGGTAACCTCATATATGTCATGTCTCCTATCAAGTTAATGCTCACTTCACGACTTACACTTCCATGTATGTCACTTATTCAGAAAATGCAGTGTGTGTTTGTTCCATTAATTAGAATATGAATGGTCAGAGACCCACTGATTCAAGCTTTGAAACAAAGAGCCATAAAATCTTCTGAGGAATTTCCCGCCTGGAAATCCCAACAATCTCATTGGTTAAGTCTAACCCCGGAGGGTGGGACTACTCCCAGACCCTTAAAAGGGAGGTGCTCGGATGCCCTCCCTCTCTCCTGCACTCTTCTCTTCTCTCTCTGGCGGAACACACCCACGGTGGCTGGCCTTTGAGCCAGGCCACCAATGTAGGCCCTCCAAGCAGGCCCACACACGACAAATGGGCCAGCAGGCCCCAATGCTCTCTTCCTCTCTTCCCCTCTTCCCTGGTTCTCCTTGCTTCCCTACTGATTCATCAAATTCCTAGCCCCGAGGGCATTTCTTCAGGGAGAACACAGAGCATCTCTAGAGCAACCAGCCGCTCCCCCCGACCTCGGAAAGAACTGCCGGACACGCAGGACATTTGAACTCGGAACACACGCGAGAAGCCAATACTAAAGCAAGTATTCTTATTTCCAAATTCAAACTGCTGTAAAGAGGGTGTGTTATTCTCCCGTTGGGACAAGTTAACTCCGTGAAGGTTGTATTTGATGAACTGAAGGAAAGCTGTTCCCCCCCACTCTCTTTGTCTCTCTCTCTCTCTCTCTCTCTCTCTCTCTCTCTTTATCTCTCTAAGTTCAGTCTATTCATTATCTTCGTTTATGTACCATATTCTTTCGTTTACTATCTATATTTCTACTCTCTTGATGCATATTTAGTGTGTACTTTCTGTGTGAATCGTAGTGTTATTTTTAGTCTGTGTTTATTAAACCTCCAAAAGACATTTAATGAGTTGAATCTGTTATTCTGCCACATACACGAAGTCAATGAAACTTACGATCTAACGTTACCTAACTGCTTATGCTACTATTTTAGTAAAGTAAACTGTACGACCACTTGAAATATTGATTTTGTCCTGATCAGTAAAGTTAATGTTTCTTATGTGCTCGTAAAGCAGTAATCCCTTATTGAGAATTGATTTGAAAGTCTATAACTAATTTGCAGGACAAACTTAGTAGGATAATTTCAAGCAATTCCGTAAAGGGTTACTTGTATTTAATTGAATCGGAAAATTTTATCGCAAATAATCGCAAAACCCCGAGAAGATTTTGGGACAGTAGAAGAAGCAAGAGACGTGTAAACCTTGGAGAAGCCTTTGAAAGATGGCGAAATCTTCGTGACAAACTCGGACTGCAGAGAGATGCTGATCTCGCTTGCGTTTTAATAAACAGGTCATTTAAGTAACCATTCAGCTAACATAATCCATATAATCATAACATGCTGTATGTTTGCATATTGCATTTGCATAGCGATCTTGACCACATTGAGACGCGTTTAGCTGAATACGTATATATTTTGTATTGTATCGGCGTTTCAAACAGGCGGATTCTCTGTTTTTGGAGACTGAAACAGCTATTTTTTTAAAAACTGATTCAAAAGTATATTTCTATCCGTATATTTGGTGACACGATGATGTCATGTGTAAAACGGAAGAGGGACTAGCTATTATTGGTTTTATATGTAGCTGGAGAAAGTAGCTTCATAAGGTAATATGCCACTATCTTGGTCAATTAATATAAGGTGACCATCACTTTTATCATATGTTAATACTAGCTACATATAATATTGATTTAATAATGATCTACTTATTCATATATCTCTGGGTTCCAAAATAAATGTTTATTAGAATGATTGATGAGCGTGGGGAGCGACACAGCGCGTTCCAATAAACAACGTATTGCTGGTGCTGGTTCTCTCATTTACTATGTTTTATGTTGGTAACGATAAACTAAATTGAAATTTATTTCCTTATTGAACAGTTGATATACAGAATGTTCGACAATCGCGGATGCCATGTCAACATATCTATAATTTGAGTAACTTAAATTATGATGTGCGGTTAATATGTCAACATAGCCTACCAACTTATAGGTATGTTGACATAGCGACCGCCCGCACAACATTCTGTCTCACACATTAGCTAACGTTACTGATAAGTTTGTTACGTAACGGTAGCTCGCTGCTATTTCATTAGATTGACATTACATAAAGTGAAAATCCGTAACTAAACTTAACAATAATAGAGATGTAATATAACAATTACCTTGTCAGTGAACATGTTTTCGGCTGGAGATGCCAGATTCGCTGGTTGACAGAGACAATGACAACAACTCCCATGAGCCCACGCACTTTCCCGACGTCATCAAAGTACGTCTGTTGTTATTATTTTGAATGAGTGACCCCTAGTGGCCAAAAGTTGCATACTGCATGTTTAAGATATGCCACGACCCCATCCAAAAAAATAAGGCGGCAGCCATGGCACGGTTTTGGATGGGGTCTTACCTAAGAGCACTGAAGATTTTACCAATTGATTTGAGAAGTCCTGTATCTTTTAATCTACCCACAGAGTACAGTTTTATAAAAAAGTTTTTAAAGAAACATTTTTTAGAACAACAAGACGTCACCCTTTTAACCAACCACAAGTCTCTTGTCTCCTTTGTGCAGGACCGGGAACCAGTGAGTCCAATTCCAAACCTCACTCTAAGTGAGGCAAAATTGGTCTGGAAGAATGCTGCTCACCCCGCTCTCCAGAATGGACACAAGGACTTGACATGGATGGTGGCTCATGAGATCCTCCCGGTCAGGGCGGTTATGCACTCCAGAGGGATGGCCAAAAATCCCATCTGCCTACGGTCCGGGTGCAAATCCCCGGAGACCGTCTACCATCTGCTCTGGGAGTGCGGTGCTGCGCGGGACCTGTGGGCCAGGGCCGGCCCCCTGTTTTTCCCGTGCCTGCCACCGGGTGGGGCACAGGTGGATTATAAGCTCGCCATCCTAGGGGTGGTTCAGGGCCTAAAAGCCCAAACATTGCATGAATTTGCATCGCTCTGGCTCACCCTCAACGTAATCAAGGATGCCATCTGGGTCACCAGAAACCTGCTGGTGGGGAAACGCGTGACGGTCCCCCTCCATGCATGCGAGCAAAGAATAAGATCAACGCAGCAGGGTGGGCCGCACGTCGTCATTCGGACGGGGGGGCCGAGGCTGCACGAGAAGGTCCCGGCCACCACCGACCTTGACCACACGTAGATGCACCCTCACCACTCTGGCTACGGGAACAGCGGGCCGGAGGAGAGGGGATCTCCGCTGAGCTCCAGAAATGGCAGGCCAAGTGTTCTTCCTGGAGACTAGGGGGGGAATGCAATCTTGACAAGGACTCACCCCCAGTCTTGCACAATGGATTTTATCATTTTTATTTTATTTATTTACTGATTTTTACATGCAAACACCACACCCCTTTTAAGAAACACAACACACTCATGGACTATTAAACAAGACTTGCACAATGGTTTTAGTTTTATTATTTTAAACACTGAATTCTTCATTTTAAACCATGTGTATTAAATGTTCTGCTTGTTTTAAATGTGTTGAAAGGAAAGTGTGTTTGTGAAATATGATTGTAAATGGTGACAATAAAACTTTTCAAAAGAAAAATCTGTTCTTATCAGTTTAATATCTGATACGTCCCCTATCCGGGGACTGCATATTAAATTGATTTTTGGCACATGGAGCCGGAACCGGGGCTTGCTCCGTCCACTTCACGCATCGACCTGGTATTGCAGTGCCTCCAGGAACGGTGTGCTTCCCCTTTTTGGGGACTGCGAATTGTTGTGACTAATAGAAGAACCAACAACACCACTGGAATTTTGTCAGAGAATACAGAAATACGCAGGAAGCACATACAAAATGACGATGACATGACGCAACAATGACTGTGCTATAGAGAAAGCAGCAAGCTGCGGTCATATGAGCATAGGAAAAAAAGAAGAACAAAAGCATCGGTCGCCGGCCGGCTGACCCATCACAGCACGTTTTTGATGTCCCTCTTAGGCCTAGTTCAGACTGCACGATTTTCAAACTCGTCGGGTCACTGCTCTTTTCACACTGCATGACTATCTGGGGTATCATTCAGTCACTGCTGTGTTCACACTGACCGATGGTTTGACGACAGAGGAGTTCACACTGCATGACTGAATAAGAGGAAGAATCGCCGACAACTCTCTCTCTCCGGTGACCAAACTACGTTTCCCAATTACACTTGCGATGTGTAGCGACTCAGGCGAATCAAACACACAATCGCCAGTTACATTTAACAAATATGTTTTGAAAGTGTGCTGATGGACAGACCTTCCCCCAACACAACAGAGAAGGATTCTTCAGTCACCCTGGAAACCATCTGATAAGGTGTTTTATGGCCGGAAAGAATGTGGCCACAGAGCTTTTGACACAGAGACACAGAGCTTTTTCCTCAAATTATAGACAAACCATCTATAAATGAACATGCACCCCAGGACATTATATGTAAACACATAACTGTCTTGTAAAATGTTTATTCTGTATGGTATTTTGCATCTTTTTGTCGTGGTCTTAACAAAGTACTAGTTCCGATAACCTCATATATGTCATGTCTCCTATCAAATTAATGCTCACTTCACGACTTACACTTCCATGTATATCACTTATTCAGAAAATGCAGTGTGTGTTTGTTGCATTAATTATAGTATGAAGACTCAGAGACCCACTGAGTCGAACCTTCAAACAAAGAGCTATAAATTCTGCTGAGGAATTTCCCGCCGGGAAATCCCAACAATCTCATTGGTTAAGTCTAACCCTGGAGGGTGGGACTACGGCCAGACCATAAAAGGAGGACCTCGGATGCTCTCCTCCTCCCTCTTCTTGTTCTCTTACTCCGCTCTGTTCACTTCTTCAACTCTCTCCTGTGGGAGCCAACACCCACGGGGGGGGGGGGCTGGCACTCAAGCCAGGCCACCAATGCAGGCCCTCCAAGCAGGCCTCATCTCTTCCAAAAATCTTCTCTTCTACAATCCGATCTTCAAGAACACGAAGCATCGCTAAAGCAAACAGCCGCTTCCCTCCCAACCTCGGAAAGGACCGCCGGACCGCCGGACACGCAGACACACATGCACACAAGCGAGAAGCCAAAACGAAACCAAAAAGAATGCAAGTATTCTATTTCTTACTGCTGTAAAGAGGGTGTGTTATTCTCCCGTTGGGATAAATTAACTCCGTGAAGGTCGTATCTGGTGAATTGAAGGAAAGCTGGTTCTAAATGGACTGCATTTAAATGCAGTGGTTCTCACCCTCCCCCACTCTCTTTGTCTCTCTCTCTCTCTCACTCTCTTTGTCTCTCTCTCTCTCTTTTATCTCTCTCTAACTTCAGTCTATTCAGTATTCTCTTTTATGTATTCTTTCGTTAATATCTATATTTCTACTCTCTTGATGCATATTTAGTATGTACTTTCTGTGTGAATTGTAGTGTTATTTTTAGTCTGTGTTTATTAAACCTTCAAAAGACATTTAATGAGTTGAATCTGTTATTCTGCCACATACACGAAGTCAATGAAACTTGCGATCTAAACGTTACCTAACTGCTTATGCTACTATGTTAGTAAAGTAAACTGTATGACCATTTGAAATATTGAACTTATCCTGATCAGTAAAGTTAATGTTTCTTATGCGCTCGTAAAGCAGTAATCCATTATTGAGAATTGATTTGAAAAGTCTATAACTAATTTGCAGGACAAACTTAGTAGGATAATTTCAAGCAATTTCATAAAGGGTTACTTGTATTTAATTAAACAATTTTCCCTATCGGAAAATTTTAATACGTAATGAACAACCGGCAAATCATATTCATAAATTCATGAATATTGAATATTAAATCCCTTTTGAGTTAATTATTCCCCGAGACATTAAACTCATTAGTCGTTGTTGTTACAGATGTGACAAGTAAACAACGCAAGATCACACATGCGTCAGACCGGAGTTCTCGCGCGAGATTTGGAATTGTTATTAAAAATGATAAACTGCACAAAGTTTGCTTCAAATTGTATGTGCGCTGATTTTTGGAGAAAAAGAAAAAAGATTATGCCGGAGGAAATTGTTGGAGAGACAGAGGGAGCCAGGATTGTGTTCTGCAAAGACAGTTTGAGGTAAATACACAATTTTGTAATGTGCTGCTGCTGTGGCTGGATGTGCAAATGTTTGGCCTTTGTTTCTGTTTGATAGAATTGTAAATATATCTATTAAAATACTGAAATTCTGCTCTATAACTCCTCCCTGAACCTCCTGCTGCCCTGTATCTCACTCTCTCATTGGCTGTCGGTGTAATTTTTAGTCACAGCAGGAGTTTGAATCGCCGACAGGTCCAGATATTTAGCATGCCAAATATCTCACCGGCGTCGGCGACTCGTCGGCGATTCTCTCTGATCGCGTCTTTGATTATTCACACTGCGTGATTGTCACTCGCGTGCACGAGCACCGATTTGCCTGTGATCACGGGCATTTGTCGGCGATTTCACAAAACCTGTCGGCGACTCAAAATCGGGGCAAAAATCGGGCAGTGTAAACTAGGCTTTATTTGAGAGTCTTTACCAACGAGCTGATGAGTCGAATCAGGTGTTTGTGTTGGATGGATTAGGGACACCTGATTCAAATCAAGGTCACGCACGTAGCAGTCAAATAATGGAAGTTGCCTCGCCCTTCCTTTTCTTGGGGGAGGGGAAGGTCACCGTGTTTGAGGATGGCGAAGGGGGATAGGGCGCCTCTGCCTGGAGGCCAGGCAACTCATACTTACCTGGCAGGGGAGACACCATGATCAGGAAGGTGGTTCACCCAGGGTGCACGTTGAGTTTTCTTCAATCCTCATTTATCCTGCTTCCAGAAGTAATGATCCCTTGGTTCAGATCCCTTGTCTGAATTTTCATCTTCGTTCCTTGGGGACTGGAGAGAGACGATGGCGGCGCAAGCACCATGACGGAATGCAGCAAGATTTGTGCTGTTGGAAGAACTGGAAATGGATCGGTTGACCTTCAGTAGAAGGATATTGCAAACAGAATTGGGTTTCAACCCATCCCAACTGGACTTCATTTTCGCCTTACCGGGTAGGAAAAGTTTGAAGTTATTTGTGCTACTCTACTGCTATACGAACAATGCTTGGAAAGATTTCAAATTAAAAAGAGTGAAGCTGCTTGCTTTCAAAAGATTTAATTGATCCCTTTGGCTGAGAGAGAACTGAGAATTGTGACTGTGATGATGTATTCAGAGAGGATTAAAATTGAGGATATATCTACATGGCTCTCAATGCACTGCTCAGTTACAAAAGCCTTTCAAATTAAAGATGAAGATGGAATTAAGATGGGAGCATCCAAATTCCATGTTCGCTTGAGAACCAATGAGAAAGGAGAGCTTCTCCACCTGCCGTCAATTATCCAATTGGGCACCATTAGAGGCCTTGTTTTTTTACAACGGCCAACCCAAGGAATGTAGGAAATGTGGTTCTCTAAAAACTGTAAAAACTGCAAAAAACATGGCCATCTACCAAAAAATTGCCCGGTACCAATGAAATGTAATCTGTGTGGTGCAGATAATCATAGATTTCATGATTGTCCATCTGCATATGCAAATAAAGCTCAACAAAAACCTCAGATAGCTTGGGAAAAGGAGTCTTATCAACCTGAAGTAACTGAAATAGAGGAAAATCTCTTTAGTAACCAGCGCCCTTCAGTTACCAACATCAACACCATAACAGATCAGGGTGAAAATATCAATTTGAGAGATTCTCCCCCTTTGATTCCTGGCGAGAGGGATGTTAGACCACAGAGACAAGGCCGCAGGGCCGCACGGTCTGCTAGACCACAGAGACAAGGCCGCAGGGCCACACGGTCTGCTAGACCACAGAGACAAGGCCGCAGGGCCACACGGCCTGTTAGGCCACAGAGAGAAGGCCGCAGGGCCACACGGAGACAAGGCTGCAGGGCCACACGGTCTGCTAGACCACAGAGACAAGGCCGCAGGGCCACACGGAGACAAGGCCGCAGGGCCACACGGCCTGTTAGACCACGGAGACAAGGCCGCAGGGCCACACGGACTGTTAGACCACAGAGACAAGGCCGCAGGGCCACACGGTCTGCTAGACCACAGAGACAAGGCCGCAGGGCCACACGGCCTGTTAGACCACAGAGACAAGGCCGCAGGGCCACACGGTCTGCTAGGCCACAGAGAGAAGGCCGCAGGGCCACACGGAGACAAGGCCACAGGGCCACAAGGAGACAAGGCCGCAGGGCCACACGGTCTGCTAGACCACAGAGACAAGGCCGCAGGGCCACACGGTCTGCTAGACCACAGAGACAAGGCCGCCGGGCCACACGGCCTGTTAGGCCACAGAGAGAAGGCCGCAGGGCCACACGGAGACAAGGCCGCAGGGCCACAAGGAGACAAGGCCGCAGGGCCACACGGTCTGCTAGACCACAGAGACAAGGCCGCAGGGCCACACGGAGACAAGGCCGCAGGGCCACACGGAGACAAGGCCGCAGGGCCACACGGCCTGTTAGACCACGGAGACAAGGCCGCAGGGCCACACGGCCTGTTAGACCACAGAGACAAGGCCGCAGGGCCACACGGTCTGCTAGACCACAGAGACAAGGCCGCAGGGCCACACGGAGACAAGGCCGCAGGGCCACAAGGAGACAAGGCCGCAGGGCCAAACGGTCTGCTAGAACACAGAGACAAGGCCGCAGGGCCACACGGAGACAAGGCCGCAGGGCCACACGGCCTGTTAGACCACGGAGACAAGGCCGCAGGGCCACACGGCCTGTTAGACCACAGAGACAAGGCCGCAGGGCCACACGGTCTGCTAGACCACAGAGACAAGGCCGCAGGGCCACACGGCCTGTTAGACCACAGAGACAAGGCCGCAGGGCCACACGGTCTGCTAGACCACAGAGACAAGGCCGCAGGGACACACGGCCTGTTAGGCCACAGAGAGAAGGCCGCAGGGACACACGGAGACAAGGCCGCAGGGCCACAAGGAGACAAGGCCGCAGGGCCACACGGTCTGCTAGACCACAGAGACAAGGCCGCAGGGCCACACGGCCTGTTAGACCACGGAGACAAGGCCGCAGGGTCTTCTAGACCAGAGAGAGGAGCGCCGTTGTGAAAAATAAATATAAGACTTAGCCGAACATTTAGATAATTAATCACGGAACTGAAGGTAGGATACATACCATATAAGATTAAAGGAGTTCATTGAAGTGTAGCTTACTTGACTCTTAAGACAAATGAGAATTCTTAGTATTACCTGTAGATTGGGCATACTATAGGATTAGAGTCCTGAAGATGATCATCTTGACCATCATAAAAACTTGTTTAGTAGTTGCTGTGGCTGAACATAATCCTGAAGAGTGTCCGTTATACAGATGAGCTGGTCAGCAGTACTGTAGGTCTTTCATAAGGTAAATTTTAAATCGCCTTCTTGATATGGGGACCCGTTGGAGAGTAGGAAAAGTGCAGAATGATTAGGGATACTGTGCTTAGAGATATTTCCTTTAACGAAAACAAAGCCCCACAGCTAACAGCAGTAGGTCTCATGGTGGAAAAGGCAAAAATAGAGATGGCGCACAATAGTCCACATTAGGCCATGGACAAGTTCATGAGAGCTATAGATACTAATGAAAACAGGAACAATGAGCATTAGTAAAGACAAAGAGCATACCACCACCTGTGATTGCATGAAATTATGGCTTGAAGTTGAAGTGTTGAGCTATTTTGAGTCAGAACTTGCTTGTACTAGAATACATATAGTGCCATGCACACAGCACCTTGATAGAGGAAGCAGATTCTGCGCATTTGAGCTGCATTTGTAGCAACCAGATCCATGAGAATGTCCTATACGTATACGAGTTGGAGAACTGCAGTTCTTTGCATCGGCATTTGGAGAAGTTGAAACCATTGGTGTGACTTCTGCTTACAGCTTGATAAACTGCTAGCTATTGGACCCTGAAAAACATATGAAAAAGATAATTATGCAATTATCCTCATTGATACCCTAATCCTGGTTCGTACTGTGCGATTGAGACAAATATCGGAATCCTGAAAACTCCTTTTACCCAAGCTAACATGTCTTTGATAGTTATTTATATGTTCTCACCGACAGCTGCTGGAGTTTTTTTTTTTTTTTTTAGATTATTCGGAATGCAAAGTGCATTATTAATAAAATATATTAATATTAATAAAGGGAGCACCATCCGCTCACTTACCGAATTCATAAAATATTTGAATATTGTTCCTGCACTGTGGTTTAGTTGCCATACAGGATGCAATCATTGTGAAGCAGTTAATTGAGCGCAGAATAAAATTAGTGCTGTGTCACATATAGTTGAATGCAAACCTGGCCAACCTTGGTGCTGTGAGTGAGCGAGAATCGCGTATGAGTTTAAATTGAGGCACTACATCCAAGCACAGAAGGGCAGAGTGATACGCAACACTATAAAGTTTCTAAAAAAAAAAAAAAATAGTATTGATAATACTATAATAATACTCTACTACTACTAAAAAAATAATTAAAAAAAACAGACATTTCCAGATATAGGTGAATAAAACGGAGCCAGAGTTAAATTACCAGAAGTAACAAAAAGACAAAGCACGCAATTACAAATATGCGTGTTTGATTTGATGACCTAATTTATAATACATAATTAATAGATGCGCATGTTTAAGGCAATATGAAGCATCTTCAAGGAGCACATTCGCAACACTTCTTCCTAGAAAGGAAGCCATGTAAATGATGAAGAGACGTTTCCAACACTGGGATCCACATAAATTTGATCAAAACATGTATGAATGAACTCTCCTGGATGACAGGCCCAAACTTTAAGCTTGATATTTTATCAGTTTAAATTATGTCTTGGAGTTGTGATTGATGACCAGTTAAACTTCACTGACCACATTACTGCAAAAGCCCGGTCCTGCAGATTTGCTTTATACAACATTAGAAAGATTAGACCCTTCCTATCAGAACAGGCTGCACAACTCCTGGTTCAAGCTCTTGTTCTCTCCAGACTGGATTATTGTAATGCTCTTCTGGCTGGGCTTCCAGCATGCACTATCAAACCCTTGCAGCTGATCCAGAATGCAGCGGCGAGAGTGGTCTTTAATGAGCCGAAGAGAGCGCATGTTACGCCTCTCTTCATCAAACTGCACTGGTTGCCAATGGCTGCTCGCATCAAATTCAAGGCACTAGTTATCGCCTACAAAACAACCTCTGGCTCGGCACCAATATACCTAAATTCACTTGCTCAGACTTACACACCCTCCAGAAGCTTGCGTTCTGCGAACGAGCGGCGCCTCGTGGTTCCATCCCAAAGAGGCATGAAATCGCTCTCACGGACATTTTCCTGGACCGTTCCTACCTGGTGGAATGACCTGCCGATCTCAATTCGTGCTGCCGAGTCTGTAGCCATTCTTAAAAAACATCTTAAGACACATCTTTTCCATTTGCACTTGACCAATACAGAATAGCACTTACTGATCACCACAGCAACGACCAAAAGCGTACACTCCTGGATCATATCTACGTCTCTCATCCGGATTTGCGCCTTCAGGCGGGTATGTTACATAGTAATCATAACTATCAGAATCCAGTGTTCTGTATATTGCGTACGTGAGTTTTTGTTGTAGATGGCTATTGCTGCGCGTTTAGCTAGAATACAAAACCAACCCATTGGGCCACTGAATCTGCATTAACGACAACAGCTGGGGCAACAGCCTTAGTCCTAATGGGTTGTAGCTATCTTAGCTATCAAAATCCAGTGTTCGGCACTGTGCGGACGTGAGTTTTTGTTGTAGATGTCTGTCTTTAAAAAAAAAAAAAAAAAAAAAAAAAAAAAAAAAAAAATTGTGTATTGTGCTAATTAATTGAGATTTCTTACAGCTCTTACAGGTTTTTGGCCTTGTCTGTTCCGTTGCTTCTATTACTCTCCCCTTTTTTGTAAGTCGCTTTGGATAAAAGCGTCTGCTAAATGATTAAATGTAAATGTAATGTTGTATGGGGAACTCGCTGCTTGCAAAATAGCATTATTTAATGAGCCAATACACTGATGCTGGTGCTGTACTTTTAAGAACTACTCAGAGCACGTTAACATGTTAATTTACTTCAGCAATCTCATAATACTGAGCTGATCCGTGATTCAGCTTAGTTCAAGAGACGCCCCGATTAAAGGGTTACTTTAAACCCCATGATTGCCTTGCATTGATGGGGAGAATGATAGAGGCAAATATGCAAAAATATGCATTCATGGGGAGAATGATAGAGGCAAATATGCTGTTCCGTCGGTTCTGTTCAAAACTATTGTCAATGATAGCCCGTGCATAATATTTTCAAGGCATTATGTGGTTACGACACAAACAAGCCACAAACAATGACCGATCGCGTTGCACGAGCAGGTGCTGCGTCCCAGACGCGTGCGACAGCTCTAAACACGCTTGCAAAGAAAATGAGAGAAAAATACTACACCCAATCGTCATCGAAAAAGCATAACCATATCCATGCGATGAATGCTTGATGTAGTTATGACGCCAGATGGTGATGAAGAACGCAGCCGTATGTTTGATAATATGCCAGTCCTCCATTAAAGTGATTGACTGAATCTGAACTCGAGATTTCCTCGCACAAGCGACTTTTGCCGCGACAGCCCAAGGAACAAAATGATAGGCTGACATGGACTTAAACGCCACTGTATTGTACATTGTTACTTTATAGTAGGGCCGTCGATCGACCGCTACGAGACGTTAGGATCGTCAACTAACTGTAGCGTCAGCTCTGCACCGTGGAGCGTAAGCATGCGTTGAATTGGGGCGTCAGCATCTGCGAACTCAAACATGAGTAAGTACCGATCTTTTATACCCAAGTATTAGAATGTGATTGGATAGATAGAAGTTGAAGTGACGTAACAATTAAGTCTTCCTGGCAGAACTTATGCTAAAGCTATCATTTTCTTAATGGAAACTTACTACTCGATGGACTGGGAACTCTTCCTGCATCATTTCCACTTCTTTCAGATTCTTCCTCGTCAGCTGATCATATGGCAGAAGAGGTGGACCCCCCTTCATCAACCAATGTTCCATCGGAAATCTACAATCAAGAGGATTTATCCAATTGGTCATCAGTGTCATCTAATTCGACCCCTTTTCTCGATTCCAAGGAAATGGATTCCTTATCTTGTACTATGCATATGAACAAACAACCGCTTCAAAAATGAAACAGAAATACAAGATACAAAGAAGAAGAGAAAGAGGCAAAAAAACAACAACTTGAACTTTCTTAAAGTTAGCTGCCTGTCCCCCCTTTCTTCTCTCCACAATGGCCCCTTTATCAGTTTCCACTATTAACACTAGAGGCATTATGGATCCAGGGAAATGTGTTTTCTTATTTATATAATGCAGATCATGATATCATTTTACTTCAGGAATGTAATATCTCCTTTAAGTCAGACTATAAATATTTAGAAAACAGATGGACATGGTCAGTCAATGTGGTCTGGAGACAACGATAATAGATCTTCTGGGGTAGCTATCCTTTTCAAAGGGAATGCTTTAAAAATCCTTAAAACACAAGAGGTTGTAAATGGGAGATTAATATACGCAGATGTTAAATTAGACAATAATTGTTTTCGTGTGATCAACGTATATTGCCCCACAGATTTAGAGTCGAAAAGAAATTTTGAAAGCAATACCACCTTTACTAATTTGTGGGAGGTGACTTCAATTGTCCCTTAACCCAGAAGGACAGAATTTCTTCCTCTATGGTTAATTTAGACTCAAGCTCCCAAGAATTAATTAAATTAGTTAAAGACTTCGGATTAGTTGATTCCTTTAGAACCAAACACCCGGACAGCCCTGGGTACAGTTGGTCAAATGGTCGGAGTTGTTCCAGGATTGATTTTCTTTTTACTTCATCGCAGATAAAAGTATTGAATGCTGGAGTAAACCCAACCTTTTTTTCTGACCATGCAAAAGTAGACACTGAGATAGAATTTGGAGGGATATGAACGAAAGGTATAGCGTATTGGAAACTGAATATTAGCTTACTAGAGAATCAGGAAATTGTGCGTCGATACAAAGGGAAATTGTGTCAATGGAAGAGTTTACAGTTGTTATATAACTCAATGGGCGAATGGTGGGAACATTGTAAAATTAGAACAAAAAAAAATTCTTTATGAATAAGGGTAGAAAAATCAAGAAGAAAAAAGCACTTTTATGTAAATTACACCAAAAGAATTTACAACAATTCTATACTATGGCCCATTCTGGGTTTGATGTTATTGATGATATTAAGAGACTCAAAAAAAGAATTTCAGATATCTATGCTGATCAGAATAGGAGCTTGATGATAAGAAGTAGATTACAACATAAAGAATCTAATGAGAAATGTACTCGTTACTTCTTTAAAAAAGTGCTCCGGTCAAGATCAATTAGAGATGAATTAAAAAAATAAAAATAATGAATCTATTACTGAAACAAAAGATTTAATATTATACATTCATTCCTTTTATCAGGATCTCTTCTCTGAAAAGGAAATAGATGATGAATTAATGGGTAGTTTTATTCCTAAACGTCAAATTAAAGAAGAGTTATTGATTGAAATGGAAAAAGATTTCACGATCGACGATCTGACAAAAGCACTCAATAGTATGAAAGGTAATAAATGTCCAGGAGCAGATGGTTTACCCAAAGAATTTTATATAATATTTTGGAAAGAGTTGAAAGATACATTGTTGTCAATGTTTAAAGAAAGTCTTAATTTGGGTAAACTTCCCCCGACATTGAGAGAGGGTACCATTTCTATTTTATTTAAGAAAGGGGATAAATCTGATTTAAAAAATTGGCGCCCTTTGACCTTGCTGGGCACTGACGTAAAGATATTGTCCAAAGCAATATTTTTTCGTCTTCAGCCTATTATGGAAGGTTTAATAGGGATCGATCAAACAAGTGGGGTCAAAGGTAGATCCCTACATCAAAGTCAGGGTTGTGGCCTATCGCCATTACTTTTTGTGTTAGCTATAGAACCATTAGCTTTAGCTATTAGGCAGAAATCAGAATTGAAAGGGTTAGTAATTCCGGGGAGCTCGGGAAAAGAAGCAAAGCTATCGTTATATATGGACGATCTTACCCTTCTACTGACAAATAACCACTCAGTAGAAAAGGCACTACAGGTATGCAATCTTTTTATGCTAGCAACTGGTATGAAGATCAATAGAAGTAAAAGTGAGACTCTATATCTTAATTGGACAGAACCTAAACAAAATTTTGGACTAAAGAATCAGGACAAAGACATTCAAATCTTAGGAATGGTATGGTGTAAAGATATGGAGGAAAGGAATTGGAATTCTAAATTACATCAAATAGAGTTGAAAATAAAACAGTGGGAAAATAGAGATCTTACACTTAGAGGGAAAGTGTTAATAATCAATGCAGAGATCATAGCACCACTTACATATGTAGCGGCAACTTTGCCTGCTCCAAGACGATTTTTAAACTCAGTAAAAAAACTGATGTTTCGTTTTTTATGGAGTTCCAATCAAGAGAAATTGAAACGTGAGATAGTATGTAAAAATGGAGAAAGGTGGATTAGCAGTTCCTGATATTAATGCCAAATTAGATGCTATGTTTTCTCTTCCTATAATTAGAGCTTGTCTAAATGAAGAAGAATCCAACCTTAGTAGTTTCTTTGCAAAGTTTTGGGTAGGCCAAGAAATAAGGAGAATATGGAATAAGAGAAAGCCACAAAATACCCCACATGCAGAAACTAGACCAGTCATGTATGAAAGAGTACTAAGCTTATTTAAAAAATCGTTGTGGTCCAATACTTCAATCAGTAATTTGAATAGACGGCTAATAGAAGAAAAGTTATCCCCTTTCTTACTTAGAATGTGCCCTGTCGGTAAGCTTATAGAAGTAGAATGTGTCAAAGTTTGGAGGAATGTGAACGATGACTTTTTATTCAATTGTCATAAAGATATTGCTTGGCAAGTTGTACAAAACTGTTTACCTACTCAGGTTTTTTTTAAGAAAAGGAACTGTACTCTAACTACTTTGTGTCCTAGAATGAACTGTGGTGAAGAAGAGACAATTAGACACTGTTTGTGGGAATGTTCATATGCCCAGAAGGCATGGAATTCAATTCATCCATGGTTGTTAAATCTCTATAGAGTGCCAAGCGAGGGAGATATTTGGTATGGAGAACTAAATGAGACACATTTGAAAAAATGGATTCGTTGGTGGAATTTTATAAACATTTTTAAAGAACCGTTATGGAAATCTAGAAATATTTGTGTGTTCCAGACTTATGAGATACCGGTTAAATCAGTGGTAAAATCAAGTCTAGGATGAATTAGGGACTATATATTAAGAAACACACAGAAATTGAGTGCTTATGAAATAGAACAGATGTGGAACATACCAAATGTCTCTCCCTTTAACATGATATTGAAGATGAATTAATCACTACAAAGTTTGGATAAGTTTAAACAGTAATTTGTCAACAATGTAGTTTTTTATTTGTAAATAAATAAATAAATAAATAAATTTAAAAAAAGGTTCACCCAGGGTGAGGCTCGGCCATTGCACTCCGGTTGTGCTGACCCCTGCGAATTCCCCAAATGTGGGAATCTCGACTGCATAATTTATGGTAGTGGGGGACTGCGTTCGCGCTCTCCCCTGTACACACTGGTTAAAAGCAGATAGCGTGGAGGGAAAAAGCGTGCAGTTCTTAACGGTTGTGGCGTCGCCCACTGCCCCAAAGGGTGAAGTTGCACCAGTTTTGTTATGTTTCTGTCTCTTTCTGCTGTGTCAGCCAGTGACCCGGAGAGTTCAGAGAACTGAACTGCGTTTGTTTTCATCGAAGTTGTCGAAACCTGCGACCGGTTTGCCGAATGTGGATTTTTCCCACAAACTTTGATATTCAATGGACGATTTGATTGACAGCAGTGGCCCCAAAGGCAAAGTTGTTCAGATGGAGGTTTTCTGTCGTATGATACGACTGTCTCGTGCGCGTGCGTGAAAAAGCACGTGCCATATGTTCGCCTATAGCCGCTCTCATGTTGTTGCTTTTTCATTTTAAAGCGCCACTAGGTGGCCATTCACTGCGTCCTTTCTCGTCTGACCCCAGAATGAGCCCGTGCACGGGTGTACCGGCTTGGATGAAAATGTCTCGTTCCGTCCAAGAGCTATAGCCGTTCTAGCAGACCCCGCCTCGCCCACCCCGTAGGTTTCGGCCTGCCGCCGCCAAGCTGAATCGAAATTCCCACTTTTTATCCGATCTGGACGGACAGAGGGACTCCAGAGAATCTTTCTGCACTGGTTTGGGCCAGATCGGGCAAAAGACCTAGGACTAGTGTGCAAAAGTAGGTTTTTCACAAAATCCCAAATACCCGAAAATTTTCCGATGGTATAAGACACTTGGTTCTGCGGCGTGCGGTTTGGGAGCTACGAGCCATTTCGTACTTTCGGTGGCTGTAGCGCCACCGCCGGGCCCATCGGGGGCCACCATTGGTGATGTTGTAGAGCGAGTGGCTAGTACCATCCCTCAAAGTTTCAGGTCTCTACGACGTACGGTTTGGTCTGCCCGGTCACATTTAGGGCAGAGTGCATTGACGACTGAAGGTCCTCGCAACAGCAGTAGGGTTTCCGGGATGCACTCAAAAGTTGTGGATCGATTTTCGGGGTCAGGCAGCGCTGAGCTGGAACGCTGGCGGCCTTTGTCAACCTTCGATGTTAGTTTTAGATCTGCTTCCTTGTTGCAAGATTTCTGGCAACGATTTGAGCATTGCAAGACCCAGTTCTTCATGTTCAATGTTGAGAAACTTTCTGACAATTCTATTAAAACAGTGATTGTTAGAATGTTCAATGAAACAGTGAGTGGAGATGATGTTGCTGTATGGCTGGGTAGATTTTGCACGGTTCAAAGTTCACCAGTCAAGGTGCTTGACGAAGACAGCATCTGGAATTGCGCTTGGAGAGTTCCCATTAAACAGTGGGAAGATCCAATCGGATTCCAGGGTCTGAGTCATTTACCCTCAATGATTGTGTTGGAAGAGAACCGTGGCTACATTCATTATCAGGGAATGCCCAAATTGAGCCAAAAATGTGGGAAAATGGGACACCTCGTTGAGGCATGCCAAGAAATTGCGTGTAGGAAGTGCAGAGAAATTGGTCACATTTTTGAGGAATGTACCAATGGCAGACGGTGTAATGTCTGTGGAGATGCTAACCATTTCTACAGAGATTGCCCTAAAAGTTTTGCCAACAAGTTGAAAGGGAATAAAATGGCCGCCCCACCAAAGGAACAATCAAAAGAACAAAGAGAGAAGGAGGCGGGCCCTGAGGTTTTGGCTGGAATTTCACATTCCCAGCCATCCTCAGGGATTGGACAAGAAGGAGGAAGTGGGGCGGCCACAGGGGCGGAGTCAGAATGCATTAGTGAACAGGGGGAGGAAGCCGCTCCCCAACAAGAAAAAAGTAAAGACAAAATGGAGGAGGAAGAAGATGAAACGCCTTCTTCCCTCTACACCGTATCGGATAGTGGGAGTGAAACCAAGTGTTCACTCCCAAATGCTCAAGTGCAGAAAAGGTCTGCGAGATCTCCTCTGCTTCAAACAGAGGAGAAAAGACTGCGGGCATCGCATCGGCCAGATAGTTCCTCTTCGGAAGATCTGAACCGTATGTGGCCTGCAGACTCTCCAAATGAAGTCTCTTTTCTGCACTTTAAGCTAAGAACATCGTCACCAAAGGATCCACAAGAGGTTTCCTCTGTGGATTCTGAGGCGGTGAGCACTTGCCCCCCTGATCCCAGTTTATCTGGGGAAAAGGAAAGGCAGGTGCAACAAGAAGTAACATGATTTTAATGTAATTTCTGTAGTCTTTTTATTTGGTTTTATTTTCATCAATGCTTGTATTTTTAACCATACTGCTCATGGCCCTCACTATCTCTACAATCAATGTGAGAACTGTGAGGTCTACCTTGCGAGCACAGAGTGTTTTATCATGTTTAAATAATTTTAAGTCAGATGTCCTTTTGTTGCAAGAGTGTGCTCTGCCCTTTTTAACCAATTTTAGAAAATGGGAAGAGCTGTGGACCCAAGGACCCTCCATCTGGAGTGGCTCCAAATTTAACAGAAATGACGGTGTGGCAGCACTGTGGTGAGGGATGGGCGGGCAATTTTAGTTAATCTGACTTTTTTAGGTAAGGATTTTAATGTTTTAAATTTGTATGGTTACACGAGGAAAAATTACAGATACAAGCTTTTAGAAGATTTGCAGCCCCACATGTTAGGTAGGGCTCCCCTAGTGGTAGCAGGGGATTTTAATTGTGTTTTAACAAAAAAAGATAGGAAAAGGGTAGGAGAGGATTTTAAGGTCGACAAGACATCGGTTTTATTAAATAAATTGGTCAAAGATTTTAAGTTATTCGACTGTTTTAAAACAATGCATCAGAGAGAGGAGGGCTTCACCTGGTTCAGTGGTGATGGCGCCAGAGCCTCTCGTATCGACTATATTTTTACAAGGGACTGCCCGCCAACCGATGCAACATTGACCCCCCTTTTCTTCACTGACCACATAATGGTCTCCTGCACCCTTTCACTACCCACGGGTGTGACAGTAGGGGGAGGTTTGTGGAAGCTGAACTGCTCCCTATTAGAAGATGAGGAAGTGGTTCGAGAGTATAGGGAGCAGTTCAGCCAATGGCAGACCCTCCAAGACTTTTTCAACTCACAAGCACAGTGGTGGGAGATGGTAAAACAAAGGACAGGACATTTTTTTTAGAAAAATAAGAAAGGAGTAAAAGAATAAAGAAAATAGACGCATGATGGGGCTGCAAAAAAGACTGCAGAGATATTTTAACCTTTTAAATAATGGATTGGATTTTAAGGAGGAAATAAAGGAAGTAAAGAAAGAAATGTCAGTTTTATCCGAAACTCAAAGTAAGGGAGTAATTTTAAGATGCAAAGAAAAAGAGATAGAAGAAGGAGAAAAATGTACAAGATATTTAAAAAAAAAGACTATTTCACGGGGAGGGTCAATAACAATCTTAAAAACTTTAAGAGGGAGGGAGGCAAAAAACATGGAGGACATTTGAGGTGAAATAGAACTTTTTTATAGTAATTTATACAGCCAAAAGAATGTACACAATGACATCTTAAATGAAGTTTTAGAATTTTTAGAAACAAAGATAAAGAGTCCAAACGTGCTTTTAGCCCAGGATTTTACTCTTTTAGAATTAAATATATCTCTCAAAAGTTTTAAAAAAGGGAAGTCCCCAGGAATGGATGGACTTCCCTTGGAGTTTTATTTGACTTTCTGGGACATTTTAGCACATGACTTACTGACAGTTTTTAAAGAATTTGAGACTCTCGACAGACTTCCGGACAGCTTTAGAGTAGGGATAGTTTCGCTTTTATATAAAAAAGGAGACAGGACTGACTTGAAGAACTGGAGACCAATCACGCTTTTACATTTTGACTGTAAACTTTTTTGTAAGATTTTAGCTACACGCATGTCAACTGTTTTAGAGGACGTAATCCACCTGGATCAAGCATGCGCTGTGCCCGGTAGGAAGATCACAGACAGCCTGGTACTGATTAGAGACGCCATCTGTTATGCGAGAGACAGAAACATTCGGCCAGTAGTCCTAAATTTAGATTTTGAAAAAGCTTTTGACCGCATCTCGCACCAGTTCCTTTTTAAGGTACTGGGAAAAATGGGGTTCCCAGGGAGGTTTATAGCTTGGGTGGGACTGCTATACAACAGTCTAGTCAGTAAATTTGCAGTTAATGGGCATTTATCCAAAGCTGTAAACATTCACAGCGGCGTCCGTCAGGGGTGTCCTTTATCTCCCCTTCTGTATGTGGCCTGCATTGAGCCACTGGCACAAATCTTGAGAAGGAATAAATGGATTAAAGGACTGGACGTCCCAGGGACTGGTGGACTGACCGCAACCTGTGTTTTATATATGGACGACGTAACCCTTTTAGCGACTGACCTTTTATCAGTACGAAGAGCACTTGACTTGACTGACTGGTACGCTCTTCGGGCCGTGGGGAAACGTGGACACAGGCGGACTGGATTTGGATTTTAAAGACAACGACCTGAAAGTTTTAGGAGTAAAATTTGACAGAGAGGGTGGAGGACGGGGAAACTGGACTGACATCTTAGGGAAAGTTAGGCAAAGACTGGGGTTTTTGACAATTGAAGGCAAGGTTTTAGTTTTTAAAGCTGTAATTTTACCACTAATTTTACTTGTTTGTTCTGTTTTTAGTCCCCCAAGGCGATTCCTGGCCAACCTGGAGAGGGCGGTATTTTATTTCCTGTGGGGGTCCAAGTGGGAACGATTAAAAAGGGAGGTCTTTAAAAAAAAAAAGGAAAATGGTGGAAAAGGCCTCCCGGACCCCCTCTTGTTTTTAGGTAGCCGCTTTACCGCCCTCCACATTGAATATGCGCTGACCCATGGCTCGTTTCTGGATGGGGTCCTACTTAACAAGCATAAAGATTTTATCAATCGACCTGAAAACCCCAGTGTCTTTTAATTTGCCAAAAGAGTACAGTTTTATAAAGACATTTTTTTTTTTAAATTCCTTTTAGAGACAAATGATGCCAGCATTTTAACTAACCACAAATCCCTCATCTCTCTTGTGCAGGACCGGGAAGTGGTGAGTCCAGTTCCAGGCCTCACACTAAGTGAGGCCAAAGACGTTTGGAGGAACGCAGCCCACCCAGCTCTCCAGAACAGACACAAGGACTTATCGTGGATGGTGGCTCATGAGATCCTCCCGGTCAGGGTGGTTATGCACTCCAGAGGCATGGCCAAAAACTCCAACTGCCTATGGTCCGGGTGCAAAAACCCGGAGACCGTCTACCATCTGCTCTGGGAGTGAGGTGCTGCGCGGGACCTGTGGGCCAGGGCTGGTAAAGCCCTGCATTTATGCCCGAGCCCGACGGGCCCCGACTTTTTTACGCCTCTAGGGCCGGGCTTCGGGCCAATTTTCACGTCATACCTAAAACGCGGGCCGGGCTTCGAGCCTTTTTTAGGCATCTCCTTCGTTTTATATTTATTTTATTAATTAAAAGGAACAATGAGATGTTCTGCTGGTGGAAACAACACGAGACCATAATAGCTAACGCGACTGTCAAGATATGGCTCGCACAGTGTTCAGAGCATAGGTTCAGAGTCTGCGCCAGCAGCAGCAGCGCGCGTATTCTGTTGCGTGTCATCCGCTGGGCGTCTGCTGCTATTAATGTACAGGGAAGCCCTATACTTCATGTTAAATATGAATATATTGCCTATTGATACAGCAAAGACAACGTCGGCAGTAGCCGGCCCATACCATATCCATGGTATTGACGGCAAAAGGCTACAGAATATTTTGTTCTATATAGACAGGTTTAATATTTCAAAATCGATAATTATGTTGTTTTTTATTACAATTCGGCCTATATCTGAATTTATGTTAACCTACAGACTTTCAAACATGAAAATGTCATTTTTATTAATATATATTCGTGTCAAAATGGCATATAAACATCTTTTCCTATTATATTTCGCCTGGAAACGCTTCCAACACGCTCGCGTGTCGCGTGAAAATAGGCATATCTTCTATTTGAAGCATGCATGCGTTTTCCGCGTGGCTCGGACCGACGCAGGCAGTATGCAAGCTCTAACCGGTTAACATGGGAGCCAAAATAAAAATGGACATGCCACGCAGCTGAGACGCCCACGACACGCTTGCAGTGTCCCCGGCGTTATGGCCTTTTCACAACTGGTTCCTTCATTCGTTTTCTCTGACCAGGTATTTATCTGATGAAATGACTAAATGATCTTACCAGTGCTTAGGTCGCGCTCTCTCTTTTGTGGTCTTTGAATTTGAAATTAGCTGCTGAATAAAATGCATCTAATCTTATGCTTTCGTTGCTGTAAACTCCCTTAAATGAGCATATACCACGGGAATTGAAGATCGGATTTATATTCATTTTGTGTAGGTGTAAGGTAGGCTATAAGACAACCTGGATGTTCTTTTTTTATTTTTATTTGTTTTTAGATTGTTTAGCTCCGTTTGCGAGAGCCGCGAGCAGAATCTGCCTGCCTCAGCTCGTCAAAAATGCCTTTTACTGTGGTGGTAATAGTTGGCGAAATTAACTAACATTGTGATGCTTGAAGTGTTTTATAGCTATGGATTTTATTATAGGCAAGACAAGAGTTGATTTGAGAGACTAAATCGATTAAATATGTGGTTAACTCACTGTCGGCCGCTGGCCGCTTTTGGTCGTTAGCCTACTTAAAAAAAATAAAACTTTAATTTAACGAACAAAAAAATGCTCTAAACATTTTTCTAAATTAACTTAATAAAGAAACGAAACAAAATATAACTACTTTGACATTAAAAACAAAACAGAACTATTTTAATGGCTGCAACAATGTAAAAAAAAAACTTGATAAGCTGTCAGACACGGGCCGGACTAGGGCCTCAGCGTCTCGGGCCAGGGCCTAGATTTGAGGCCTGTGCAGGGCTCTAAGGGCCGGCCCCCTGTTTTTCCCGTGCCTGCCAGTGGGTGGGGCCCAGGTGGACTACAAGCTCGCCATCCTGGGGGTGGGACAGGGCCTTAAAGCCCAAACATTGCAGGAATTTGCCTCGCTCTGGCTCACCCTCAACTTGATAAAGGATGCCATCTGGGTCACCAGAAACCTGCTGGTGGGGAAACGCATGACGGTCCCCCTCCACGTGAGCGAGCAAAACATCAGATCAACACTGCAGGGAGGGCCGCATGACGTCATTCGGACGGGGGGGCCGAGGCTGCACAAAGAGGTCCCGGCCACAACCGAACTTGGCTGCCCGTAGATGCACCCTCACCATTTATCCTTCTAACACCACACTGGCTTGCATACATGGATTTTACACAACACACTACACAGGCTGATTTTAACTAGAAATGTAAAATTGTTGCTTTTAATCTGTGTAAACAAGTATGTTTTAAAGAAAAGAACTGTGTGGTTTTGAATGGAAAAAAATGTGACAATAAAACTTTTTTCAAAAAAATCTGTTCTTATCAGTTTAATATCTGGTACGTCCCCTTTCCGGGGACTGCATATTAAATTGATTTTTGGCACATGGAGCCGGAACCGGGGCTTGCTCCGTCCACTCCACGCATCGACCTGGTATTGCAGTGCCTCCAGGAACGGTGTGCTTCCCCTCTTTGGGGACTGCGAATTGTTGTGACTAATAGAAGAACCAACAACACCACTGGAATTTTGTCAGAGAATACAGAAATACGCAGGAAGCACATACAGAATGATGATGACGTGACGCAACAATGACCGTGCTACAGAGAAAGCAGCAAGCTGCAGTCATATGAGCATAGGGAAAAAAAAGAACAAAAGCGTCGGTCGGTCAGTTTTGTTATGTTTCTGTCTTTTTCTGCTGTGTCAGCCAGTGACCCGGAGAGTTCAGAGAACTGAACTGCGTTTGTTTTCATCGAGGTTGTCGAAACCTGCGACCGGTTTGCCGAATGTGGTTTTCTGTCGTATGGTAAGACTGTCTCGTGCGCGTGCGGTAAAAAGCATGCGACATACGTTCGCCTATAGCTGCTCTCATGTTGTTGCTTTTTCATTTTAAAGCGCCACAAGGTGGCCATTCACTGCGTCCTTTCTCGCCTGACCCCAGACTGAGCCCATGCACGGGTGTACCGGCTTGGGTGAAATTGTCTCGTTCCGTCCAAGATCTATAGCCGTTCTAGCAGACCCCACGTTGCCCACCCCGTAGGTTTCGGCCTGCCGCCGCCAAGCTGAATCGAAATTCCCACTTTTTTTCCGATCTGGACGGACAGTCAGACTCCAGAGAATCTTTCTGCACTGGTTTGGGCCAGATCGGGCAAAAGACCTAGGACTAGTGTGCAAAAGTAGGTTTTTCACAAAATCCCAAATACCCGAAAATTTCGCTGCGCAACCTTCAAATCCGAGGCATGTGTCTCGCTCGGCTCGAGCCAAGGATTCCGATGATATAAGACACTTGGTTCTGCGGCGTGCGGTTTTGGAGCTACGAGCCATTTCGTACTTTCCGGGCCCATCGGGGGCAAGCCTTGGTGATGTTGTAGAGCGAGTGGCTTGTACCATCCCTCAAAGTTTCAGGTCTCAACGACGTACGGTTTGGTCTGCCCGGTCACATTTAGGGCAGAGTGCGTTGACGACTGAAGGTCCTCGCAACAGCAGTAGGGTTTCCGGGATGCACTCAAAAGTTGTGGATCGATTTTCGGGGTCAGGCAGCGCTGAGCTGGAATGCTGGCGGCCTTTGCCAACCCTTCCCCCCTCTCACCGCTTCCCAGATGGGCGTCGCCTTTGCTGGCTCCCCTGCCGCTGCGTCATTGTGTCATCGCTTCTCGGCCTTTTGGCTAAGATCAAGTATCTTGTCGAACGGTTGAGACTGCGATCGCCTCTTTAAGGTTTCCTGGCTCGAGAGCTTCTGGTGTCCCGAGCCGTACAACTTTCTAGAGGTAGAGTGATCCTGCTGGTTTTACAGGTTAAAAGTTTTTAGGTAAGACTTTTTATCTATTTATCTATTTTATTGTATTTTTTTGTTTTTTTTTAAACAGTTTTTTTAGGCTGGTGGTGCCTCCACCATGTCGGCTGTCAACAACCCAAATATCTTGGTAAAGGGGAGCACAGTGGTTAAAAATGGGCGGGCTATTTTAGCAACACTGACCTTTTTAAATAAGGATTTCAATATTTTAAATGTATATGGTTGTAATGAAAAAAATGAGAGGTATGAGCTTTTTGAAAACTTGCAGCCCCATATGCTAGGTAGGTCTCCCCTAGTGGTGGCAGGGGATTTTAATTGCATCTTAACTCTTAAAGATAGAAAGAGGATAGCCGGGGATTTTAACTTAGACAAAACATCTTTTTTTTTACAAGGTTTTTTTTATCAAAGATTTTAATTTAGTCGACTGTTTTAGAAAAGTGCATCAACGAGAGGAGGGCTTCACTTGGTTCAGTAGTGATAGCACCAAAGCCTCTCGAATTGACTACATTTTCACAAGAGACTTCCCGCCCATGGATGCTACATTGACCCCCACCTTTTTTTCAGATCACGTCATGCTGACCTGCACTCTTTCACTGCCCCCGGGTGTGACGGTAGGCGGAGGACTGTGGAAGCTAAACTGTTCCCTACTAGAAGATCAAGAAGTAGTTAAGGAATATAGGGAACAGTTTAGCCAATGGCAGACTCTCCAAGACTTTTACGATTAACGTACACAGTGGTGGGAAATGGTCAAAACAAAGACAGGACTCTTTTTTTAAAAAGATAGGGAAACAAAAGAAAAATAAAGAAAAAAGATGCATGTTGGGGCTGCAAAAACGCTTACAGTGATATTTTAACTTGTTAAACAATGGTTTTGATTTTACAGAACAGATCAAAGAGGTGAAGAATGAAATGGAAAAAATCGAAGTAAAGGTGTGATTTTAAGAAGCAAAGAAAAGGAGATTGAAGAAGGGGAAAAGTGCACTAGGTATTTTTTTTTAAAAGTTGTGGCCAAAAGAGGAACCATAACGACTTTAGAAGTACAAGAAAAGCAGGTAAGTACCACAAGTGACATTTTAAGCGAAATTGAATGTTTTTACTCCAAATTATATAAGAAAAAGAAGTAGACGAAGATACACTTCAGGAAGTTTTATCTTTTTTAGACAACGAGGTTGATGAAAAAAAATTGTTTTTTCTCTTTTAGAGTTAAAAAAATTCTCTTAAAGGTTTTAAAAGGGGAAGGTCCCCTGGACTGGACGGACTTCCTCTAGAATTTTACTCAACCTTCTGGGATATTTTAGCTACGATTTATTGACAGTTTTTAAAGAACTGGAGACTTTGGACAGACTTCCTGACAGTTTTAGATTAGGAATAGTGACTTTGCTACACAAAAAAGGAGAAAATAACGATTAAAAAAATTGGTGACCTATCACACTTTAAAATTTTGACTGCAAGCTTTTTAGTAAAATTTTAGCTGCACGTATGTCTATGGTTTTAGGAGACGTAATCCACCCAGATCAAGCTTGTGCTGTGCCGGGAAGGAAGATCACGGACAGCCTAATACTGATTAGAGACGCCATCTGTTTTGCGAGAGACAGAGACATTCGGCTAGCAGTCCTAAATTTAGACTTTGAAAAAGCTTTTGATCGGGTCTCGCACCAGTACCTCTTCCAAGTACTGAAAAAAATGGGTTTCCCTGGGAGGTTCATAGCTTGGGTGGGACTGCTATACAATGGAATAGTAAGCAGATTTCTAGTAAATGGGCATCTATCCAAGCAGGTAAATATCTGCAGTGGGGTCCGTCAGGGCTGTCCTTTATCTCCCCTCTTGTATACTGCATGTATCGAGCCTCTAGCACAGGCCTTGAGGAGGGATAAATGGATTAAAGGACTAGATATTCTTGGAACGGGAGGACTGACATTGACATGCATTTTATATATGGATGACGTGACGCTTTTAACCACAGATCTTTTATCTCTAAGAAGAGCTCTTGACGTGATAGACTGGTACAGTCAGGCCTCGGGTGCACTTTTTAAACAGAAACAAATCCGAGGCCCAGCTCTTCGGGCCGTGGGGAAATAGAGACATGAGAGGACTAGATTTTAATTTTAAAGAAACTAATTTTAAAGTTTTAGGTATACAATTTGACAAAGATGGGGACGACAGAGTAACAGGACTGACATTTTAGGAAAAGTCAGACAAGGACTACGACGACTGACACTGGAAGGTAAAATTCTTTTTTTTTAAAGCAGTAATTTTACCCCTGATTTTACATGTCTCTTCCGTTTTTTGTCCCCCGAGGAAATTCCTTTTAAACCTGGAAAGAGCAGTGTTTTACTTCCTGTGGGGGTCCAAGTGGGAGAGAATCAAGAGAGAAGTCGTCACGGCAATACATATAAATTATGCTGTGACCACATCCAGAGAGAACAAAACTGCTGCCATGACTAGATTCTGGATGGGGTCTTACTTACGTCGCCTTTGCCGGCTCCCCTGCCGCTGCGTCGTTGTGTCATCGCTTCGCTTCTCTGCCTTTTGGCTAAGATCACGTATCTTGTCGGACGGTTGAGACTGCGATCACCTCTCTGAGGTTTCCTGGCTCGAGAACTTTTGGTGTCCAGAGCCGCACAACTTTTGAGAGGTAGAGTGATCCTGCTTGTTTTTACGCTTGAACAGTTTTAAGGTAAGACTTTTATTCTTTTATCTATTTATTGTATTTATTGTTCTTTTACTGTTTTTTTAGGCTGTCGGTGTCTCCACCATGTCGGCTGTTTGTGCCGGCGTGCGGAGGCACCACAGCGTGCGATTTTTATTTAGAGAGGTGGAGGGTAAGCTCCTGGGGTTGTCTCGTTTAGACTTCTCCAGGAAGCTGATCCAAAAAGCCCTCAATTTTAATGCCACTGACTTAAATTGTTTAATGATTCTGCCCCTGAACAAAAGTTTCGATGTTAGTTTTAGATCTGATTCCTTGTTGCAAGATTTCTGGCAACTATTTGAGCATTGCAAGACCCAGTTCTTCATGTTCAATGTTGAGAAACTTTCTGACAATTCTATTAAAACAGTGATTGTCAGAATGTTCAATGAAACAGTGAGTGGAGATGATGTTGCTGTATGGCTGGGTAGATTTTGCACGGTTCAAAGTTCACCAGTCAAGGTGCTTGACGAAGACGGCATCTGGAATTGCACTTGGAGAGTTCCCATTAAACAGTGGGAAGATCCAATCGGATTTCATCCTGACTGGATGAAAGAGCATCATCTTAAACTCAATCTTGCAAAGACAGAATTACTTGTTTTCTCAACCAACCCAGCACTTCAAAATTTCTCCATTCAGCTTGGTTCTTCGACCATAACTCCATCAAGGACAGCCAGGAACCTTGGAGTTGTGATTGATGACCAGTTAAACTTCACTGACCACATAACTGCAACAGCCCGGTCCTGCAGATTTGCTTTATACAACATTAGAAAGATTAGACCCTTCCTATCAGAACAGGGTGCACAACTCCTGGTTCAAGCTCTTGTTCTCTCCAGACTGGATTATTGTAATGCTCTTCTGGCTGGGCTTCCAGCATGCACTATCAAACCCTTGCAGCTGATCCAGAATGCAGCGGCGAGAGTGGTCTTTAATGAGCCGAAGAGAACGCATGTTACGCCTCTCTTCATCAAACTGCACTGGTTGCCAATGGCTGCTCGCATCAAATTCAAGGCTCTAGTTCTCGCCTACAAAACAACCACTGGTTCTGCACCATTATACCTAAACTCAATTGTTCAGACTTACACACCCTCCAGAAGCTTGCGTTCTGTGAATGAGCGGCGCCTCGTGGTTCCTTCCCAAAGAGGCATGAAATCGCTCTCACGGACATTTTCCTGGACCGTTCCCACCTGGTGGAATGACCTGCCGATCTCAATTCGTGCTGCCGAGTCTGTAGCCATTTTTAAAAAACATCTTAAGACACATCTTTTCCAATTGCACTTTTCCTATTGCACTTGACCAATACAGAATAGCACTTACTGATCATATCTACGTCTCTCATCCGGATTTGTGCCTTCAGGCGGGTATGTTACATAGTTATCATAGCTACCAAAATCCAGTGTTCTGTATTTTGCGTACGTGAGTTTTTGCTGTCGATGGCTATTGCTGCGCGTTTAGCTAGAATGCCATACAAAACCAACCCATTGGGCCACTGAATCCGCATTAACGACAACAGTTGGGGCATCAGCCTTAGTCCTAATGGGTTGTTATCATAGCTATCCAAATCCAGTGTTCTGTATATTCCGTACGTGAGTATTTGTTGTAGCTGGCTATAAAAAAAAAAAAAAAAACAGTTGTGTACTGTGCTAATTAATTGAGATTTCTTACAGCTCTTACAGGTTGTTGGCTTTGTTTGTTTCGTTGCTTCTATTGCTCTACCCTTTTTTGTAAGTCGCTTTGGATAAAAGCGTCTGCTAAATGATTAAATGTAAATGTAAATGTAAATTCCAGGGTCTGAGTCATTTACCCTCAATGATTGTGTTGGGAGAGAACCGTGACTACATTCATTATCAGGGAATGCCCAAATTGTGCCAAAAATGTGGGAAAACGGGACACCTCTCGCTGAGGCATGCCAAGAAATTGCGTGTAGGAAGTGCAGAGAAATTGGTCACATTTTTGAGGAATGTACCAATGGTAGAAGGTGTAATCTCTGTGGAGATGCTAACCATTTCTACAGAGATTGCCCTAAAAGTTTTGCCAACAAGTTGAAAGGGAACAAAATGGCCGCCCCACCAAAGGAACAATCAAAAGAACAAAGAGAGGAGGAGGCGGGCCCTGAGGTTTTGGCGGAAATTTCACATTCCCAGCCAGCCTCAGGGATTGGACAAGAAGGAGGAAGTGGGGCGGCCACAGGGGCGAAGTCAGAACTCATTATTGAACAGGGGGAGGAAGCCGCTCCCCAACAAGAAAAAAGTAAAGACAAAATGTAGGAGGAAGAAGATGAAACGGCTTCCTCCGTCTACACTGTATCGGAGGTTAGTGTGGCGGATAGTGGGAGTGAAACCGAGTGTTCACTCCCAAATGCTCAAGTGCAGAAAAGGTCTGCGAGATCTCCTCTGCTTCAAACAGAGGAGAAAAGGCTGCGGGCATCGCATCGGCCAGATAGTTCCTCTTCGGAAGATCTGAACCGTATGTGGCCTGCAGACTCTCCAAATGAAGTCTCTTTTCTGCACTTTAAGCTAAGAACATCGTCACCAAAGGATCCACAAGAGGTTTCCTCTGTGGATTCTGAGGCGGCGAGCACTTGCCCTCCTGATCCCAGTTTATCTGGGGAAAAGGAAAGGCAGGTGCAACAAGAAGTAACATGATTTTAATGTAATTTCTGTAGTCTTTTTATTTGGTTTTATTTTCATCAATGCTTGTATTTTTAACCATACTGCTCATGGCCCTCACTATCTTTACAATCAATGTGAGAAGTGTGAGGTCTACCTTGCGAGCACAGAGTGTTTTATCATGTTTAAATAATTTTAAGTCAGATGTCCTTTGCCCTTTTTAACCAATTACAGAAAATGGGAAGAGCTGTGGACCCAAGGACCCTCCATCTGGAGTGGCTCCAATTTTAACAAAAATGACGGTGTGGCCCTTTTAATAAAAAAATCCCAACATCTTGGTGAAAGGCAGCACTGTGGTGAGGGACGGGTGGGCAATTTTAGTTAATCTGACTTTTTTAGGTAAGGATTTTAATGTTTTAAATTTGGATGGTTACACACAGGGCCGTGCACAGGGGGGTGGCCCGGTGGCTAGAGCCACTGCCCCTTTGCCCTCATCGGCTAAGGTGCCCTTCTTGCCCCCTTCCCTCCCTCAACCTCAGAGGATTCCCATAAAAGCGTTCTGTTCCGCTAAAAATCCACTAATTACACTAATCCGTTCCGTGTTTTCCCGCTCGCTCCGCAGCATCGCGTGGCTGTGTCCTCTGTCTGTGGAGACGACAGTTCCAGAATGTCGTCCCATTAACAGGTATATTCCAAACTACAATCCACATTACAGACAGTGGTTGATCCGCGGAATTAGTAGTTTGTTTCAACAGAGGAAACATGGATTCAAAGCTCCAGCATGCCAGCGGGTAAATCGTCATATACTGAATACTGAATATTTAGCTGACAGTTTGTCACTCTTTAACTTCTGTAAAATAGATTTCCAATTATAATCCATTTTACGAGTTAATACTAGTATCTATAACATACGTCATATTTATGATATTATTTAGAGCATATTAATCGTATACACAATAAAAAAAGGTAATACAGGCTATTACATAAATGAGTTGTATCAGGGTACAATGGGGCAAAAGCACACCCTAATCAAATGCATAAGAAAAAGCATTTGTTTTTTAAGCATTTTTATCCCTATTTTAATTCCTTTCTATGTAAAGCACTTTGAATTGCCATTGTGTATGAAATGTGCTATATAAATAAACTTGCCTATAATAATAATGGCAACTTTTTCAAAAAAGTTCATACTTGTGCAAAAAATCTCTAGCAACGTTTGCAGCATTTGCTGTTTATCTTGATGATTAAAATAATTAATTATTATTCAGTAAATATTAAAATGTTAATATAAAAATATTTTTAAAATACAGACACAAATGTTTAAGTAAATAATCTGAAAATATTGAATGTATGAGATCCCATAATAATTTAATAAAGTTTTATCGTTACAATATGTTATCGTTATCGTAACAACTAAATATATTTGTATTATATGATATTATTATCATATTTTTATTATAAATATGATGTAACCTCTAAGATGGACACCCAACTTAAGATATTTACCAGCTGAATCTTAACCATGTCATGTCAACAAATGGAAGTCAGTCAGCTGTTTATTATCATGTTAATTATGCCTTTTACCCCAAATACCATACTTTTACATATTCTGTTATTAAAAAAATGTTGCATATGATTTACATAAATCATAAACAAGACCTTTGACTCAAAATATATTCAATAATTTTAGCGATTCTCATTTGCTACTTAAATCTCCAATAAAAAATAAAAAGAGAAAAGAGATCAAATTAGCACAGAATCGACTTTTTGGAAGAATAATTAGAACAACATAAATTCAATTAACACAAAAGCCTAACAATTGTATTTACAGTATGATTGTAAAATGTTTGTTATTCATTCTCTATATTAAATGATACTCAACCCCTTTATAGTGCCCCTTTTTTTTGGGTTTGGACCACTGCCCCTCAAAATGTCTGTGCACGGCCCTGGTTACACAAGGAAAAATGACAGATACAAGCTTTTAGAAGATTTGCAGCTCCACATGTTAGGTAGGGCCCCCCTAGTGGTAGCAGGGGATTTTAATTGTGTTTTAACAAAAAAAGATAGAAAAGGGGTAGGAGATGATTTTAAAGTTGACAAGACATCGGTTTTGTTTAAAAAGTTAGACAAAGATTTTAAGTTAGTCGACTGTTTTAAAACAATGCATCAGAGAGAGGAGATTTTCACCTGGTTCAGTGGTGATGGCACCAGAGCCTCTCGAATCGACTACATTTTAACAAGAGACTGCCAACCGATGCAACATTACCCCCCCTTTTTTTTCACTGATTATATGATGCTCTCCTGCACTCTTTCACTACCCACGGGTGTGACAGTAGGGGGAGGGCTGTGGAAGCTGAAATGAAAGCTTCAGCATAAGTTCTGCCAGGAAGACTTAATTGTTACGTCACTTCAACTTCTATCTATCCAATCACATTCTAATACTTGGGTATAAAAGATCGGTACTTACTCATGTTTGAGTTCGCAGATGCTGACGCCCCAATTCAACGCCATCCTCCCCACCACCTCCAAGTCAAATCCTTCCCTACTCCACCCCACCACCACCACCAGGATGGTCCCTTCCATACCTCACGAGGGGGTCGGCTGCGCCTCTGCCTTCGTCTTCAGGCAGGATATGCAGAGTCCATACCCTCTGATTGCGAGCTACGGACGGGGCCTATGCCAAAGTACTTTATTGCTTGCTGGATTGTTAATAAATGGATTATTGTCACAGTATTTATTCTCTTTCTGGCAGAACTGGGTCAAAAACTTTTAGAGGGAGTGAGGCAAAAAACATGGAGGAAATTATTTTTAGAAACAAAGATAAAGAGTCCAAACGTGCTTTTATCATGGGATTTTACTCTTTTAGAATTAAATAAATCACTCAAAAGTTTTAAAAAAGGGAAGTCCCCAGGAATGGATGGACTTCCCTTGGAGTTTTATTTGACTTTCTGGGACATTTTAGCACATGACTTACTGACAGTTTTTAAATAATTTGAGACTCTCGACAGACTTCTGGACAGCTTTAGAGTAGGGATAGTTTTGCTTTTATATAAAAAAGGAGACAGGACTGACTTGAAGAACTGGAGACCAATCACGCTTTTAAATTTTGACTGTAAACTTTTTTAGTAAGATTTTAGCTACATGCATTTCAACTGTTTTAGAGGACGTAATCCACCTGGATCAAGCATGCGCTGTGCCCGGTAGGAAGATCACAGACAGCCTGGTACTGATTAGAGACGCCATCTGTTACGCGAGAGACAGAAACATTCGGCTAGTAGTCCTAAATTTAGATTTCAAAAAAGCTTTTGACCACATCTCGCACCAGTTCCTTTTTAAGGTACTGGAAAAAATGGGGTTCCCAGGAAGGTTTATAGCTTGGGTGGGACTGCTATACAACAGTCTAGTCCATAAATTTGCAGTTAATAGGCATTTATCCAAAGCTGTAAACATTCACAGCGGCGTCCGTCAGGGGTGTCCTTTATCTCCCCTACTGTATGTGGCCTGCATTGAGCCACTGGCACAAATCTTTAGAAGGGATAAATGGGTTAAAGGACTGGACGTCCCAGGAACTGGTGGACTGACTGCGACCTGTGTTTTATATATGGACGACGTACATTTACATTTACATTTAATCATTTAGCAGACGCTTTTATCCAAAGCGACTTACAAAAAAGGGGAGAGTAATAGAAGCAACGGAACAGACAAGGCCAAAAACCTGTAAGAGCTGTAAGAAATCTCAATTAATTAGCACAATACACAACAATTTTTTTTTTTTTTTTTTTAAAGACAGACATCTACAACAAAAACTCACGTCCGCAAAGTGCCGAACACTGGATTTGATAGCTATGATAACAACTCATTAGGACTAAGGCTGTTGCCCCAGCTGTTGTCGTTAATGCAGATTCAGTGGCCCAATGGGTTGGTTTTGTATTCTAGCTAAACGCGCAGCAATAGCCATCTACAACAAAAACTCACGTACGCAATATACAGAACACTGGATTCTGATAGTTATGATAACTATTTAACATATCTGCCTGAAGGCACAAATCCGGATGAGAGACGTAGATATGATCCAGGAGTGTGCGCTTTTGGTCGTTGCTGTGGTGATCAGTAAGTGCTATTCTGTATTGGTCAAGTGCAAATGGAAAAGATGTGTCTTAAGATGTTTTTTAAGAATGGCTACAGACTCGGCAGCACGAATTGAGATCGGCAGGTCATTCCACCAGGTGGGAACGGTCCAGGAAAATGTCCGTGAGAGCGATTTCATGCCTCTTTGGGATGGAACCACGAGGCGCCGCTCGCTCGCAGAACGCAAGCTTCTGGAGGGTGTGTAAGTCTGAGCAAGTGAATTTAGGTATATTGGTGCAGAGCCAGAGGTTGTTTTGTAGGCGATAACTAGTGCCTTGAATTTGATGCGAGCAGCCATTGGCAACCAGTGCAGTTTGATGAAGAGAGGCGTAACATGCGCTCTCTTCGGCTCATTAAAGACCACTCTCGCCGCTGCATTCTGGATCAGCTGCAAGGGTTTGATAGTGCATGCTGGAAGCCCAGCCAGAAGAGCATTACAATAATCCAGTCTGGAGAGAACAAGAGCTTGAACCAGGAGTTGTGAAGCATGTTCTGATAGGAAGGGTCTAATCTTTCTAATGTTGTATAAAGCAAATCTGCAGGACCGGGCTGTTGCAGTAATGTGGTCAGTGAAGTTTAACTGGTCATCAATCACAACTCCAAGGTTTCTTGCTGTCCTTGATGGAGTTATGGTCGATGAACCAAGCTGAATGGAGAAATTTTGAAGTGCTGGGTTGGTTGAGAAAACAAGTAATTCTGTCTTTGCAAGATTGAGTTTAAGATGATGCTCTTTCATCCAGTCAGAAATGTCTGTCAGACAGGCAGCGATACGAACACTGACTGTAGGATCATCTGGTTGAAATGAGAAGTAGAGTTGAGTGTCATCAGCATAGCAGTGATAGGAAAAGCCATGTTTCTGAATGACGGAACCTAATGATGACATGTAGATGGAGAAAAGAAGTGGTCCAAGCACTGAGCCCTGGGGAACCCCAGTAGCTAGATGATGTGACTTAGACACTTCACCTCTCCATGACACCCTGTAGGACCTACCAGAGAGGTAAGACCTGAACCACTGGAGAGCAGATCCTGAGATCCCCGTCCTCTTAAGTGTTGACAGGAGGATCTGGTGGTTAACTGTGTCAAAAGCAGCAGACAGATCCAGCAGAATGAGCACTGAGGATTTGGAAGCTGCTTTTGCCAGTCTCAGTGCCTCAGTTACCGAGAGCAAGGCAGTCTCGGTCGAATGGCCGCTTTTGAAGCCGGATTGGTTGTTGTCTAGGAGGTTGTCCCGTTCAAGAAACATAGAGAGTTGATTGAACACAACTCGCTCAAGGGTCTTTGCAATGAAAGGCAGAAGGGATACCGGTTGGTAGTTTTCTAAAAGTGCTGGATTCAGAGAGGGTTTCTTAAGCAGTGGGGTTACCCGAGCCTGCTTAAATGCTGTGGGAAAGGTGCCCGTGTAAAGAGAAGTGTTGACAATGTGAGTGAGTGCAGGAGTGATTGAAGAAGAAATAGCCTGAAGGAGGTGAGTGGGAATAGGATCAAGTGGACAGGTAGTAGGGTGATTGGAAAGGATGAGTTTAGAAATATCTGCCTCGGAGAGTGGAGAGAAGGATGGAAGCGTGTTCGTGTTAGTTGTTGAGATGTGCGTGTCAGTTAGTGATGAGGAGAACTGTTTGCTAATGAGAGCTGTTTTGTTGGTGAAAAATGACGCAAAGTCATCAGCTGTAAGAGTTGATGAAGGAGGAGGAGGAGGTGGACAAAGGAGAGAGGAGAATGTTTTAAAGAGTTGGCGAGAGTCAGAGCAATTGTTGATTTTGTTGTGGTAGTATGTTGTTTTAGCAGTGGAGACATTTGTAGAGAAAGAAGAGAGAAGAGACTGATAAAAGGCAAGGTCAGTATTGTTTTTAGATTTATGCCATTTCCTCTCTGCCGCCCTGAGTCCAGAGCGATGTTCACGGAGAACTTCAGACAGCCAGGGGGCAGATGGGGTGGGGCGGGCTGGTCTGGATGAAAGGGGGCAAAAACTGTCTAAGGAGGATGTTAGAGTGGAGCAAAGAGTGTCGGTAGCACTGTTAGTGTCCAGTGCTGAGAACTGAGCAGGTGGAGGGAGTGACGATGAAACCATAGTGGATAGGCGAGAGGGAGAGAGTGAGCGTAGATTACGCCGAAAGGTAATCTGTGTAGGAGTACGTTTTGTATCAGGAGTCAGTATGAGGTTAAGAGTGATGAGAAAGTGGTCTGAGGTGTGTAATGGAGTAACTAAAGTGTTGTCCGTGGAGCAGTTGCGTGTGTAGACCAGGTCTAATTGGTTACCTGATCTGTGAGTAGCCGTAGTAGATACTAACTTAAGGTCAAATGAAGTCAGTAGAGTGCGGAAGTCTGCAGCTAGGTGTTTATCAAGATGGATGTTGAAGTCACCAAGCAGAATCAGTGGAGTGCCATCCTCAGGGAAGCTAGAAAGTAACACATCCAACTCCTCCACAAAGTTACCGAGGTGACCTGGAGGACGATAGACCACTACCACATGGATTTTAACAGGGTGAGTAATAGTGATTGAGTGCGATTCAAATGAATTGGCCGGTAGAGACGGTAATGGATCAAATTTCCAATCATTTGAGATAAGCAAACCAGTACCCCCACCCCTCCCAATAGGCCGAGGAGTGTGTGAAAAAGTATAATTGCTTGAGAGGGCTGCAGGAGTGGCAGTGTCCTTTGGTTTGATCCAGGTCTCAGTTAGGGCCATGAGGCTAAGCTGAGAATGAGTCCCAATAGATGAAATAAAATCTGCTTTGTTTACAGCCGACTGGCAATTCCAGAGCCCAATTGGAATAAAGAGTAAAGTAGCAGAGGATGTTAGGATATAGCGCAAATTATTAGGATTACGGCGTCTCGTGCGTACAGAGCGTGATTTACGAGTGCTAGTAGTTATAGTTGAGATTTGAAAGCACATGGTGAATACAAATCAGAGAAAAGGCCAGATAGGAATTAGAGCCGAACACAAATAATGAAAGGAAGATGATACTCAAGTGCCTTGTCAGGGTCCTTGCTCGCGAGGAGTTGCACTGGGAAGAGTTGAAGCCTTTCCACTCGTCGGTCTTCACACAAGGAGGGCTTCACACTGCCGCTTCCGCTGCCGCGGACTATCACGCTATTTATACTCACTTGAGTATCGTTATTGAAAGCAGCTGGGAACGCCCCCAACAAACTCGCTCCCAACGTGGCAATGACCAAACAAATGCTAACTCAACAAATGCTAACTCCCACACACACGAGAGAATATACCAAAACTAATAATACACACCTCTGCACTACACAGACACACTTATCCAACAACAAATGAACAAACAATCAAATGAGAAAAGTTACAAACACTTACAGAGTAGTTGTCTATCAGTCAATTGAATTGCTCCTCTCTAGCCAAAATGTTTCAAACACACAAGGCTTTTAATACCTCGCTGGCCACGCCCCCAACAAACTCGCTCCCAACGTGGCAATGACCAAACAAATGCTAACTCAACAAATGCTAACTCCCACACACACCGAGAGAATATACCAAAACTAATAATACACACCTCTGCACTACACAGACACACTTATCCAACAACAAATGAACAAACAATCAAATGAGAAAAGTTACAAACACTTACAGAGTAGTTGTCTATCAGTCAATTGAATTGCTCCTCTCTAGCCCTTTTAGCGACTGACTTTTTATCAGTACGAAGAGTACTTGACTTGACTGGTACGGTCAGGCCTCATGCGCCAAGCTCAACAGGAGTAAGTCTGAGGCCCAGCTCTTTGGGCCGTGGGGAAACAGAGAAATTGGACTGACATCTTAGGGAAAGTTAGGCAAAGACTGGGGTTTTGGGAACTCAGACAACTGACAATTGAAGGCAAGGTTTTAGTTTTTAAAGCCGTAATTTTACCACTAATTTTACTTGTTTGTTCTGTTTTTAGTCCCCCAAGGCGATTCCTGGCCAACCTGGAGAGGACGGTATTTTATTTCCTGTGGGGGTTCAAGTGGGAACGAGTAAAAAGGGAGGTCTTTAAAAAAAGAAAGGAAAATGGCGGAAAAGGCCTCCCGGACCCCCACCTGTTTTTAGGTAGCCGCTTTACCGCCCTCCACATTGGATATGCGCAAAGAGGTCCCGGCCACCACCGACCTTGCCCGCCCGTAGATGCACCCTCACCACTCTGGCTACGGAAACAGCAGGCCAGCCGGGACGGAGGAGAGGGGATTTCCACTGGGCCTTGGAAGCGGGGAGTCACGAACCTGTTCTGGAGACCTGGAGTGAATGGACACTCTTGATAGGGACTCACCCCCGGTCCTGCACAACAGAGATTTTTAAACAGAATGATTTTGTATTTTAACTGGCTTGTATTTATTTGCTCTTTATTTTTTCATTCATCTATCCTTCTAACACCACACTGACGTCTATTGCATACATGGACTTTACACAACACACTACACTGACTGATTTTAACTAGAAATGTAAAATTGTTGGTTTTAATTTGTGTAAACAAGTATGTTTTAAAGAAAAGAACTGTGTGGTTTTGAATGGAAGAAAAAAATGTGACAATAAAACTTTTTTTCGAAAGAAAAAAAAAAATCTGTTCTTATCAGTTTAATATCTGATACGTTCCCTATCCGGGGACTGCATATTGATTTTTCCGGGGACTGCAATTGATTTTTCGCACATGGAGCCGGAACTGGGGCTTGCTCCACGTATCGACCTGGTATTGCAGTGCCTCCAGGAACGGTGTGCTTCCCCTTTTTGGGGACTGCGAATTGTTGTGACTAATAGAAGAACCAACAACCCCACTGGAATTTGATCAGAGAATACAGAAATACGCAGGAAGCACATACAAAATGATGATGACGTGACGCAACAATGTGGGAATCTCGACTGCATAATTTATGGTAGTGGGGGACTGCGTTCGCGCTCTCCTCTGTACACACAGGGAAAAAGCGTGCAGTTCTAATGGTTGTGGCGTCGCCCACTGCCCCAAAGGGTGAAGTTGCACCAGTTTTGTTTTGTTTCTGTCGTTTTCTGTTGTTTCAGCCAGTAACGCGGAGAGTACAGAGAACTGAACTGCGTTTGTTTTCATCAAGGTTGTCGAAACCTGTGACCAGTTTGCCGAATGTGGTTTTTCCTACAAACTCTGGTATTCAACGGACGATTTGCTTGACAGCAGTGGTCCCAAAGGCAAAGTTGTTCGGATGGAGGTTTTCTGTCATATGGTACAGCTGTCGCTTGCGCGTGCGTGAAAAAGCATGCGACATACGTTCGCCTGTAGCCGCTCTCGTGTTGTTGCTTTTTCATTTAAAAGCGCCATTAGGTGGCCATTCACTGCGTCCTTTCTCGCCCGACCCCAGACTGAGCCCGTGCACGGGTGTACCGGCTTGGGTGAAATTGTCTCGTTCCGTCCAAGAGCTATAGCCGTTCTAGCAGACCCTGCCTCGCCCACCCCGTAGGTTTCGGCCTGCCGCCGCCAAGCTGAATCGAAATTCCCACTTTTTTCCCATCGGGCAAAAGACCTAGTGTGCAAAAGTAGGTTTTTCACAAAATCCAAAACACCTGAAAATTTCGCGAATCAGAGGCCTGCATCTTGCTCGGCTCGAGCCAAGGATTCCGATGATATAAGACACTTGGTTCTGCGTCGTGCGGTTTGGGAGCTACGAGCCATTTTGTACTTTCGGTGGCTGTAGCGCCACTGCCGGGCCCATCGGGGGCCAGCCTTGGTGATGTTGTGGAGTGAGTGGCTAGTACCATCCCTCAAAGTTTCAGGTCTCTACGACGTACGGTTTGGTCTGCCTGGTCACATTTAGGGCAGAGTGCGTTGACGACTGAAGGTCCTCGCAACAGCAGTAGGGTTTCCGGGATGCACTCAAAAGTTGTGGTCGATTTTCGGGGTCAGCCAGCGCTGAGCTGGAACGCTGGCGGCCTTTGCCAACCCTCCCCCCCTCACCGCTTCCCAGATGGGCGTCGCCTTTGCCAGCTCCCCTGCCGCTGCGTCATTGTGTCATCGATTCTCGGCCTTTTGGCTAAGATCAAGTTTACTTTCTTGGCAAGATGGAGGTGCGAGAAGAGACGATGATGCAAACCATGATGGTGCGGCTAAAGAACACGGTCAGGATACAGGTGAAAACGGATACGGATGTGGAAGTTAAGAGAATATTTGGACAGGGTTTTGTGGTGACTGAACTCTTATGGGAAGTTTTTGGAATTTCGGCAAGCTTAATTTTTTGTCTGCAAGATTTTTCATCATCTGGATTCATGGATCTGACTTTTTTTCAACTGAAGGAGTGTGTGGCATTTTTTTAAGCTTGGGAGAGAAAGAAAAACTTTAAAGGGTCTTTGAAGGGGCTTCAGCTTTTGCTCAAGATTTTTTGCCTTTGATAATCCACCTATACAATCCTTTTGTGGATGATGGATATGTGCTTACTTTCCTTACTAGATATTGTGAGACTGTGAAAGGGGGTGAGCGCTTGAAAGATCGCTTTGGAATCTGGACGGGGAAACGGAGGTACTTGGTGAAACTTCGAGTAGACCCAGCAGTGCCAGGAGGCCTTGTACATCTGCCGGGGTCTTTTTTCATTGGATCAAATAGAGGATTTCTCCATTATCCAGGGCAGCCAGTGTATTGCAGAAGGTGTTGCGCTCAAGGACATGTAAAGGCAGACTGTGTAGGCCAGCAGTGTCGTTTTTGTGGATCATCGGAACATGTGGCCACAGAATGTCCAGAACCGAAGAGTTGCAGTCTGTGTGGGAGGAAGGACCATTTATTCTGGTCATGTCCTAGTAGGCAGAAAACTCACTCTAGCCTTTTTAAAGAAGGCAGGATCTTCAGACAGATTTCGAAGGCCTAATGGCAAGCATACCAGCATTGGGGTGCAGTCAAGAGGCAGGCCCTTCTGGGTTGAACCCTGGAGGGATTTCGGCAGTGCAAATTGAGGAAAAAAGGAATGGAGATGGGCCAGGGGGAAAAGGAGATGAGGATGAAAACCAGCAGATGGCGCCTTCACAGGTGTGGTCGGAATTTGACGTGGCGGAGGTGCTTTGTGGAATTTATGGGATTGAGCGAGAGGTAACGGAGCCGGCAGGAACTGTGGAGAAAGACCCCCCTGCATTAAGGGGAGAGGGGAATTGTAAGGAGGACACACTGAAGGGGGACAAGGGTCAGGGTGTAAGAAGACGGAGGCTCATAGGGGACAAGACTATGGTTAGAGGGAATAAGTGCAGCAGGATACAGTCCCAAGACCCAATTCTTGACTGGGGGGAAAAGGATGGGGATGAGATGGACATTAAAGTGGGGGTGCCAGAAGGGGAAGGAGCAAAGGGATCGGAGGAGGGGGAGGGGTTTCGGAAAAAGTCAAATCAACTTTGGTTAGGGATGCAGAGAAAGAGGGTGTTGGGGAGGGGGAGGAAGGAGAATGGTTTGAAGTATCAGCAGGGAGGGGTATGAAGAAGGGCTTGGGGAAGAAGGGGATTAGGTGAATCTTGAATTTGGTCGGATTAAGTTTTTCTGTTAAGAAATAATGATATGGTTTGTTTAAAGATGGCAACATTAAATGTAAGGGGCATTAGAATGTTCTATCTCTACAAATGTTGCCTCTTGATGTCTGCTTTTTGCAGGAATGCCATCTAAAGGATAAAAATTATATTTCTGTTTTTTCAGCAGGGTGGGATGTAGGGCCTTCTTATTGGGGAGTGGGGAATGTCAATGCAGATGGGGTGGGTGTTTTATTTTATTCATGGGAATTTGTTATTGAGTTTGCAGTTGTAATCATTCCAGGGAGGGTGGTGGTATTGGACGTGAGGTGGAGAGGGATTGATTTTCGTTTTGTCAATGTTTTTGCACCAAGTAATTTAGGTGAAAGGAAGGGGTTTTTGGATAGCTTGAATGCGGTCTTATACACTAATAGACTGCTAGTGTTGGGAGAGGATTTTAATGTGTCTTTGGACAATGCTTCAGGCAGTGCATTGGCTCGCTTGATGGCAGATTTCTCGCTTAGGGACTCTTTCTGGGAGGCGGGGGGCGGGAACCCACTTTTACTTGGTGTAACAGCAGGCAGGTGGTGGCACGATTCGATTTTTTTTTTTTGCCGTCACATGTCAAGCTGTTGAATTATACGCAGGTACCTATGTGGTGTTCAGACCACTGTTTGGTGGGAGTATGGGTGGAAGTGGGAGGAGAGAAGTGAGGGAGGGGCGTATGGAAGTTTAATACTTCCTTTTTGAGAGACAAAGTTTTTTGTACAGCACTTTTTAATTTGGTAAATGGATGCAAGAATCTGCAAGGTTTATTTCAGTCTAAAGGAGATTGGTGGGAGGGGTTCAAAGAAAGAGTTGTGTTTTTCTGCCGTAATTGGGGAAGGGAAAAGGCAAGAAGTAAACAGGGAAGAATACGCAAGTGGTCGGAAGAGCTTCAGGCTTTATGGGCAGAAGGTGCGCAGGGGTCGGTTGAGGGACGGACTAGGGTGAGATATTTGCAGGAGGAACTGAAAAACCATTACTGGGAGCAAGCAAAGTCTTTTTTGTAAGGGTCAAGTGTCCAAAAACAGCTCTACGATGAAAGGCCAACCAGTTTTTTCTTTGCCATGGTGCGAGGCAGGCAAAGGTAAATTTACATAGAGGGTTTGAAGGGCGAAGGAGGGGTGCAGACTTCGGTGAAGGGGATGCTGCAGGTAGCTGAGGTATTTTATAGAGAGTTCTTCAGCGACAGAACTCCTTCAGGTACTACATATGGGCAGTTTTTGGAGGTCTTGGGAAGGGAGTTTAGAGGAAAAAAAGAGGACAGCAATAGAGGGGCCCCTGACTGTACAAGAAGTTTGTTTGGCAGTGTCTTCTCTTAAAAAGGGCACGGCTCCGGGTTGTGACGGTCTTCCGGCTGTTTTTTATGAGGTGGTTCTGCCTTGGATAGGACGAGAACTGGTGGAAGTGTACCAGGAATGCTTGAGCAGAGGAGAGATGGTAGAAACAATGAGAACCGGGCTAGTGTCACTGTTGAATAAGAAAGGGTTGAAGGAAGAAATGGGAAATTGGAGGCCAATTACTTTGTTAACCACTGACTACAAAATTTTGGCCAAAGTCTTGACAGAGAGGCTTAAGAGAGTCATAGGGTCAGTTGTTCAGGCAGATCAGACTTGTGGGGTCCAAGGCAGGTCAATTTCTATGAATTTGGCTCTAGTCAGAGATGTAACTAGCTGGGTTGAACAACGGCGGCTTCCTCTGGCCATCTTGAGCTTAGACCAAGAGAAGGCTTTTGACAGGGTTAGTCATTCCTTCCTGGAAGCAACTTTGAGGCGCATGGGGTTTGGACCAGTCTTCAGGAATTGGTTGAAATTGCTTTAGGCAAAGTCTTTTAGTAGAATAGGGATAAATGGGCATTTTTCTGGGGAGGTGAAACAGCTGGGGGGAGTGAGGCAGGGGTGCCCTTTGTCTCCCCTGCTTTATGTTCTCTCTCTGGAACCACTGTTGGCGGCATTGAGAGCTGCGCCTTCTTTTATAGGCATTTACTTGCCTGGAGGTGGGGGGATATGTGCCAAAGTGGCGGCTTATGCAGATGACACAACCCTATTTTTGTCCTCAGATTACGATTTTGAGGTGGCTAGCAGAATTTTGGAGGAGTTCTGCAGTATATCGGGGGCACGTGTAAATGTGGCTAAATCTTCAGTCATGTTTTTTGGGCAGTGGACAGATAGAACAGAGACAAGAGGAGGGTATAATATTTGTGCTGATGGGTTGAAAATCCTGGGGATCCATTTTTTCAGAAATAATAGTGCAAAGGAAAACTGGGAGGTAAGATTGAAGGTTGTTCAGGCGAAGATAGTAAGGTGGAAATTAAGAGGACTATCTTTGTGGGGAAGGCTAGAAGTGGTGAAGGCTGACCTTCTTCCAAGCCTGAATTATCTAGCCTATGTTTTCCCGGTTCCTTTCTGGTATGGGAGAAAGTTAGAAAAACTGGTGTTCTCCTTTCTGTGGAAGAATAGCACTGAAATGGTGGCTAGGACGCAGATGTACCGGCTGGTTAAGGAAGGAGGAAGGGGGTTCCATGCATGTAAGGTGTTTAAGAAAGCAGACTCCGCGTCTGGAGTCTGAAAGATTATTTTTGCGTTTACTGGGAAAAATGGCAGCAGAGGTAAAAGTCTTCAAAGTACGTTATGGGGAAGAAGAAACTAAGAGGGTATGGAGAGGGTTGCTGAGGGTTGGTGTAGGGTAGAAGGTTTACTGAGGGGGGGTTGATTTACTTTTGGTGGGGTCTTTTTGGTGTCTGGGATTTTGGAAAAGTATGTCAGAATGTGATGAAAGTTTGAAGAAAGAGTTTGTTTTTTCATTAATGTACTGTTGATTATGGCATGAATATGTATGGTTTTGGAGTTGTGGATAGAAGAACCAACAACACCACTGGAATTTTATCGCAGGAAGCACATGCAAAATGATGATGACGTGACGCAACAATGACTGTGCTATAGAGAAAGCAGCAAGCTGCAGTCATATGAGTATAGGAAAAAGAAGAACAAAAGCGTTGCAGCACATTTTTGATGTCCCTCTTATTTAAGAGTCTTTACCAACGAGCTGATGAGTCGAATCGGGTGTTTGTGTTGGATGGATTAGGGACACCTGATTCAAATCAAGGTCACCCACGCAGCAGTCAAGTAATGGAAGGTGCCCCGCCCTTCCTTTTCTTGGGGGGAGGGGAAGGTCACTGTGTATGAGGATGGCGAAGGGGGATAGGGCGCCTCTGCCTGGAGGCCAGGCAACTCATACTTACCTGGCAGGGGAGACACCATGATCAGGAAGGTGGTTCACCCAGGGTGAGGTCGGCCATTGGACTCCAGTTGTGCTGACCCCTGCGAATTCCCCAAGTGTGGGAATCTCGACTGCATAATTTATGGTAGTGGGGGACTGCGTTCGCGCTCTCCCCTGTACACACTGGTTAAAAGCAGATAACGTGGAGGGAAAAAGCGTGCGGTTATTAACGGTTGTGGCGTCACCCACTGACCCAAAGGGTGAAGTTGCACCAGTTTTGTTTTGTTTCTGTCTTTTTCTGCTGTGTCAGCCAGTGACCAAAGAATTCAGAGAACTGAACTGCGTTTGTTTTCATCGAGGTTGTCGAAACCTGCGACCGGTTTGCCGAATGTGTTTTTTCCCACAAACTCTGATATTCAATGGACGATTTGATTGACAGCAGTGGTCCCAAAGGCAAAGTTGTTCGGATGGAGGTTTTCTGTCATATGGTACGACTGTCTTGTGCACGTGCGTGAAAAAGTATGCGACATACGTTCGCCTATAGCCGCTCTCGTGTTGTTGCTTTTTCATTTTAAAGCGCCACTAGATGGCCATTCACTCCGTCCTTTCACTCCTGACCCCAGACTGAGCCCGCTATAATGCTATAGCCATTCTAGCAGACCCCGCCTCACCCACCCCGTAAGTTTTGGCCTGCCGCCGCCGCCACTTTTTTTCCAATCTCGACGGACAGTCAGAATCTTTCTCCACTGGTTTGGGCCAAATCGGGCAAAAGACCTAGGACTAGTGTGCAAAAGTAGGTTTTTCACAAAATCCAAAATACCAGAAAATTTCGCCAGCGCAACCTTCGAATCCGAGGCGTGTGTCTCGCTTGGCTCGAGCCAAGGATTCCGATGATATAGTGCTACGTTCACAGCAAACGCGAATTGAGCGTCAAAATCGCGCCTACGCAGCTAATTGGACACGCATAGAAATCGAGCATTTGAAGCAAAATAGACACGCGTTAAAAGCGCCCCAGGTGAAATATATTAAGCATTAACAGCCACACATGGTTCAGCCAACGCACTACCTGGATTATCTTCACTGCATGTATATTTAAATAAAATATAAATTAATAGAGAGGAGCAATTCAATTGACTGATAGACAACTACTCTGTAAGTGTTTGTAACTTTTCTCATTTGATTGTTTGTTCATTTGTTGTTGGATAAGTGTGTCTGTGTAGTGCTGAGGTGTGTATTATTAGTTTTGGTATATTCTCTCGGTGTGTGTGGGAGTTAGCATTTGTTGAGTTAGCATTTGTTTGGTCAGTGCCACGTTGGGAAGCGAGTTTGTTGGGGGCGTGGCCAGCGAGGTATTAAAAGCCTTGTGTGTTTGAATCATTTTGGCTAGAGAGGAGCAATTCAATTGACTGATAGACAACTACTCTGTAAGTGTTTGTAACTTTTCTCATTTGATTGTTTGTTCATTTGTTGTTGGATAAGTGTGTCTGTGTAGTGCTGATGTGTGTATTATTAGTTTTGGTATATTCTCTCGGTGTGTGTGGGAGTTAGCATTTGTTGAGTTAGCATTTGTTTGGTCAGTGCCACGTTGGGAAGCGAGTTTGTTGGGGGCGTGGCCAGCGAGGTATTAAAAGCCTTGTGTGTTTGAAACATTTTGGCTAGAGAGGAGCAATTCAATTGACTGATAGACAACTACTCTGTAAGTGTTTGTAACTTTTCTCATTTGATTGTTTGTTCATTTGTTGTTGGATAAGTGTGTCTGTGTAGTGCTGAGGTGTGTATTATTAGTTTTGGTGTATTCTCTCGGTGTGTGTGGGAGTTAGCATTTGTTGAGTTAGCATTTGTTTGGTCAGTGCCACGTTGGGAAGCGAGTTTGTTGGGGGCGTGGCCAGCGAGGTATTAAAAGCCTTGTGTGTTTGAAACATTTTGGCTAGAGAGGAGCAATTCAATTGACTGATAGACAACTACTCTGTAAGTGTTTGTAACTTTTCTCATTTGATTGTTTGTTAATTTGTTGTTGGATAAGTGTGTCTGTGTAGTGCTGAGGTGTGTATTATTAGTTTTGGTATATTCTCTCGGTGTGTGTGGGAGTTAGCATTTGTTGAGTTAGCATTTGTTTGGTCAGTGCCACGTTGGGAAGCGAGTTTGTTGGGGGCGTGGCCAGCTGCTTTCAATAACGATACTCAAGTGAGTATAAATAGCGTGATAGTCCGCGGCAGCGGAAGCGGCAGTGTGAAGCCCTCCTTATGTGAAGACCGACGAGTGTAAAGACTTCAACTCTTCCCAGTGCAACTCCTCCCGAGCAAGGACCCCGGCAAGGCACTTGAGTATCATCTTCCTTTTCATTATTTGTGTTCGGCTCTAATTCCTATCTGGCCTTTTCACCATGTGCTTTCAAATCTCAACTATAACTACTAGCACTCGTAAATCACGCTCCGTACGCACGAGACGCCGTAATCCTAATAATTTGCGCTATATCCTAACATCCTCTGCTACTTTACTCTCTATTCCGATTGGTCTCTGGAATTGCCAGTCGGCTGTAAACAAAGCAGACTTTATTTTATCTATTGGGACTCATTCTCAGCTTAGCCTCATGGCCCTAACTGAGACCTGGATCAAACCAGAGAACACTGCCACTCCTGCAGCCCTCTCAAGCAATTATACTTTTTCACACACTCCTCGGCCTATTGGGAGGGGTGGGGGTACTGGTTTGCTTATCTCAAATGATTGGAAATTTGATCCATTACCGTCTCTACCGGCCAGTTCATTTGAATCGCACTCAATCACTATTACTCACCCTGTTAAAATCCATGTGGTAGTGGTCTATCGTCCTCCAGGTCACCTCGGTAACTTTGTGGAGGAGTTGGATGTGTTACTTTCTAGCTTCCCTGAGGATGGCACTCCACTGATTCTGCTTGGCGACTTCAACATCCATCTTGATAAACACCTAGCTGCAGACTTCAGCACTCTACTGACTTCATTTGACCTTAAGTTAGTATCTACTACGGCTACTCACAGATCAGGTAACCAATTAGACCTGGTCTACACACGCAACTGCTCCACAGACAACACTTTAGTTACTCCATTACACACCTCAGACCACTTTCTCATCACTCTTAACCTCATACTGACTCCTGATACAAAACGTACTCCTACACAGATTACCTTTCGGCGTAATCTACGCTCACTCTCTCCCTCTCGCCTATCCACTATGGTTTCATCTTCACTCCCTCCACCTGCTCAGTTCTCAGCACTGGACACTAACAGTGCTACCGACACTCTTTGCTCCACTCTAACATCCTCCTTAGACAGTTTTTGCCCCCTTTCATCCAGACCAGCCCGCCCCACCCCATCTGCCCCCTGGCTGTCTGAAGTTCTCCGTGAACATCGCTCTGGACTCAGGGCGGCAGAGAGGAAATGGCATAAATCTAAAAACAATACTGACCTTGCCTTTTATCAGTCTCTTCTCTCTTCTTTCTCTACAAATGTCTCCACTGCTAAAACAACATACTACCACAACAAAATCAACAATTGCTCTGACTCTCGCCAACTCTTTAAAACATTCTCCTCTCTCCTTTGTCCACCTCCTCTCCCTCCTTCATCAACTCTTATAGCTGATGACTTTGCATCATTTTTCACCAACAAAACAGCTCTCATTAGCAAACAGTTCTCCTCATCACTAACTGACACGCACATCTCAACAACTAACACGAACACGCTTCCATCCTTCTCTCCACTCTCCGAGGCAGATATTTCTAAACTCATCCTTTCCAATCACCCTACTACCTGTCCACTTGATCCTATTCCCACTCACCTCCTTCAGGCTATTTCTTCTTCAATCACTCCTGCACTCACTCACATTGTCAACACTTCTCTTCACACGGGCACCTTTCCCACAGCATTTAAGCAGGCTCGGGTAACCCCACTGCTTAAGAAACCCTCTCTGAATCCAGCACTTTTAGAAAACTACCGACCGGTATCCCTTCTGCCTTTCATTGCAAAGACCCTTGAGCGAGTTGTGTTCAATCAACTCTCTATGTTTCTTGAACGGGACAACCTCCTAGACAACAACCAATTCGGCTTCAAAAGCGGCCATTCGACCGAGACTGCCTTGCTCTCGGTAACTGAGGCACTGAGACTGGCAAAAGCAGCTTCCAAATCCTCAGTGCTCATTCTGCTGGATCTGTCTGCTGCTTTTGACACAGTTAACCACCAGATCCTCCTTTCAACACTTAAGAGGACGGGGATCTCAGGATCTGCTCTCCAGTGGTTCAGGTCTTACCTCTCTGGTAGGTCCTACAGGGTGTCATGGAGAGGTGAAGTGTCTAAGTCTCATAATCTAGCTACTGGGGTTCCACAGGGCTCAGTCCTTGGACCACTTCTCTTCTCCATCTACATGTCATCATTAGGTTCTGTCATTCAGAAACACGGCTTCTCCTATCACTGCTATGCGGATGACACTCAACTCTACTTCTCATTTCAACCAGATGATCCTACAGTCAGTGTTCGTATCGCTGCCTGTCTGACAGACATTTCTGACTGGATGAAAGAGCATCATCTTAAACTCAATCTTGCAAAGACAGAATTACTTGTTTTCTCAACCAACCCAGCACTTCATCAAAATTTCTCCATTCAGCTTGGTTCATCGACCATAACTCCATCAAGGACAGCAAGAAACCTTGGAGTTGTGATTGATGACCAGTTAAACTTCACTGACCACATTACTGCAACAGCCCGGTCCTGCAGATTTGCTTTATACAACATTAGAAAGATTAGACCCTTCCTATCAGAACAGGCTGCACAACTCCTGGTTCAAGCTCTTGTTCTCTCCAGACTGGATTATTGTAATGCTCTTCTGGCTGGGCTTCCAGCACGCACTATCAAACCCTTGCAGCTGGTCCAGAATGCAGCGGCGAGAGTGGTCTTTAATGAGCCGAAGAGAGCGCATGTTACGCCTCTCTTCATCAAACTGCACTGGTTGCCAATGGCTGCTCGCATCAAATTCAAGGCACTAGTTATCGCCTACAAAACAACCTCTGGCTCTGCACCAATATACCTAAAATCACTTGCTCAGACTTACACACCCTCCAGAAGCTTGCGTTCTGCGAGCGAGCGGCGCCTCGTGGTTCCATCCCAAAGAGGCATGAAATCGCTCTCACGGACATTTTCCTGGACCGTTCCCACCTGGTGGAATGACCTGCCGATCTCAATTCATGCTGCCGAGTCTGTAGCCATTCTTAAAAAACATCTTAAGACACATCTTTTCCATTTGCACTTGACCAATACAGAATAGCACTTACTGATCACCACAGCAACGACCAAAAGCGCACACTCCTGGATCATATCTACGTCTCTCATCCGGATTTGTGCCTTCAGGCGGGTATGTTACATAGTTATCATAACTATCAGAATCCAGTGTTCTGTATATTGCGTAAGTGACTTTTTGTTGTAGATGGCTATTGCTGCGCGTTTAGCTAGAATACAAAACCAACCCATTGGGCCACTGAATCTGCATTAACGACAACAGCTGGAGCAACAGCCTTAGTCCTAATGGGTTGTAGCTATCTTAGCTATCAAAATCCAGTGTTCGGCACTTTGCGGACGTGAGTTTTTGTTGATGTCTGTCTTTAAAAAAAAAAAAAAAAAAAAAAAAAAAAATTGTTGTGTATTGTGCTAATTAATTGAGATTTCTTACAGCTCTTACAGGTTTTTGGCCTTGTCTGTTCCGTTGCTTCTATTACTCTCCCCTTTTTTGTAAGTCGCTTTGGATAAAAGCGTCTGCTAAATGATTAAATGTAAATGTAAATGTAAATTAATGAAACTTCACTTTGCCCTCAGTCAAAATGATTTGGTAGGCAACAATAGACTAATTGGACCAAAAATCTCCCATTAGATGTACACAAGACGAAGCATAAGTCATGTTAACCTCTTCAGAGACATCCGAGCCAGCGGCAAACGCCAGAAGGACTGGCCGAGGAAAGGCTGCTCTCGCTGGGGTTAACGAGCGATGAGCGCCCGGAGATCGCCTGGATCTCACAACTTCAAAAACGCAAGAGTGTTCTTTTTAAATAGGCTCTGTCTATGAGTAAAACATCCTAGGTAAACCACATATTTTAGCTTTAAACAACTACATTATCAACTGAAAAGCATTAAAACTACATTTAGTGACTGAATATCAGTATTTTTTTTATTATATGCAGGGTTTCTCATCACGTGGCAGCAGCAAGCAGGCTCCTCATTGGTTAATGCGGCACGAATTGACGGCAAAGTTCAAATTTTTTAACTCTGGCGTAGACGCAAATTCCCTTCAAACACGTGAATGCACAAAAAGCACAACTCGCTCAATTCGCTTCAAATTCGCGTTATTTGCGCGAATGAGGCGGAATCGCGTCCATCGAGCCGCACGAAACAGGTCTATCGCGCTGCAGGACCTCCAACGCGCCTTTCATTGACTTAACATGGAAATCATCCGCTCCAGACGCTCTATTCGCGTTTGGTGTGAACGTACCTTAAGACACTGGTTCTGCAGCGTGCGGTTTGTGAATCCTATTAAATGGTCAACTTTCAAAAGCAGTTAACATACACTGCGCGGCCTGTCAGGGATGTCCGTTATCCCCCCTTCTTGTTGGGGGGTGGGAAATGTTAAGGCTGATGGGGTGGGCTTGGGAGTTTATGATGGAGTCAGTAAGTGTGATCATTCTGGGGAGGGTGCTGGTGGCGGATGTTGGGTGGAGGGGTGTGGCTTTTCGTTTTGTGAGTGTTTATGCTCCAAGCAAGTTGGGGGATAGGGAGGGCTTTTTGGAGATCCTTGCGTCAGACATGTACACTAACAAATTGTTAGTTTTAGGAGATTTCAACCTGTCCCATGACAACGCTTCAGGTAATGCGCTAGCCCATCTGGTGATGAGGTTTTCCCTGAAGGACTCCTTTCGGGGAGCGGGAGGTCGGGAGTCAACGTATACGTGGAGGAGCAGCAAACAGGAGGCTTCACGTTTAGACTATTTATTTTAACGAGTGCAAGTGCGGGTAAGGGATTATATGCAGTCGCCAATGTGGTTTTCGGATCACTGTCTAGTTAGGGTGAGGGTAGAAGTTGGGGGAATTAAGAGAGGCAGAGGAGTGTGGCGGTTTAATAGATCCTTTTAGAAGGACAGAACTTTCTGTATAGCACACTATAACCTGGTGACCGGATGGGTAAATTTGTGGGGCTTGTATGAGTCACAGTTAGGTTGGTGGGAGGGATTTAAGGAGAGAGTGGAGTTTTTTTGTCATACCTGGGGAAGAGAAAAGGCAAAATGTAGACGGTCGAAAATTAGTAGGTGGTCAGAGGAGTTAGTCACTATGGACAGAGGGTGCTTTGGGGACACGAGATGGGTGGGATAGGACCAGGTATCTTCAGGGTATGATTAAAGAGTTTTTCTGGAATGAAGCTAAATCCTTTATGTTATGGTCAGGGGCACAAAAGCGTCTCTTAGATGAAAAGCCTACTAGTTGTTGTTTTTTTTCAACTGTGAGAGGCAGGCAGCAGCGTAGCTGTATCGGAGGCTTAAAAGGGGACAAAGGGGTGGAAACTTCAGTAGAAAATATGCTAGGAGTTGCTGAGGGGTTTTACAGGGAGCTATTTAGAAGTAGGGGCCCCTTAGATTCTTCTGCAGGGAAGTATTTGGATGCTTTGGGGGGCATTCTGACTGAGGAGGTTTAAAACTAGAAGGTCCACTTACACTGCAGGAAGTTAGCTGTGCGGTCTCCTCTCTCAAAAGGGGCGCTGTCCCTGGATGTGATGGTCTTCCATCAGAGTTTTATCGGGTGGTTTGGCCTTGGATCAGAAATGAGCTGGTGGGGGTGTATCAGGAAAGCATTGGGAAAGGGGAAGTGCTGTTGACAATGAGAACAGGTTTGGTGGCGCTGCTGCATAAGAAAGGTAACAAAGAGGAGCTAGCAAACTGGAGACCAATAACCCTATTGACAACTGACTACAAGGTGGTGGCCTAGGTGATAACGGAGCGGCTCAAAAAGGCAATTGGGGTAGTTGTGCAGTCAGACCAGACTTCTGGGGTGCCAGGTAGATCAAGTGGCATGAACCTAGCTTTAGTAAGGGACATCGTAAGCTGGGCAGAGCAGTGGCAGATTCCCCTGGCAATCCTGAGCCTTGACCAGGAGAAAGCTTTCGACAAGGTGAGTCATGATTTTTTTAATGGCCATCTTGGTGTGCATGGGGTTTGGACAGAGTTTCAGGGCATGGGTAAAACTTTTGTACAACAGAGTTTCAAGTATGATAGGGATAAATGGTAATTACTCAGGGAGGGTGGAACAGCGGGGAGGGGTCAGACAGGGGTGCCCCTTGTCACCCTTACTTTATGTCCTATCTATAGAGCCCTTGATGGCAGCTTTGAGGGAAGCCCCAACTCTGACGGGCGTGCATTTAACGGGGGGGGGGGGGGGGGGGGCAGAGGTACATGCACAAAGGTAATTGCATATGCAGATGACATGACTTAGTTTCTGACCTCGGATATAGACTTTGAGGTGGCGAACAGGATCCTTCAGGGTTTCTGTGCGGCCTCAGGGGCGTGTGTGAACATGGGAGGGTCCTTGATTATGTTGGTAGAACAATGGGGAAATAGAAGAACAGTGCCGGGGAGATATCGTGTTAGTGAAGAGGGGCTGAAGATTTTGGGAATTAGGTTTTTCAGAAGTAACAGTGCACTAAAGAACTGGGAGGATAGGTTCAAGATAGCACAAGCAAAGATAGCTAGGTGGAAGTTGAGGGGATTATCAATGTAGGGAAGGTTAGAGTTGGTGAGGGCGGACCTTCTTCCTAGTTTGAATTATTTGGCATATATCTTCCCAGTTCCATTTTGGGAGGAAATTGGAGAAGCTGGTCTTCTCCTTCCTTTGGAAGAATGGAACTGAAATGGTGGCAAGGGCACAGATGTATTGTTGTGTGAGTGAAGGGGGGAGGGGGGTTCCTTGCATACCCTTAAAAAAAAATCTGGGGGGGGGGGACCTGCGACCAGTTTGCGAATGTGGTTTTTCCCACAAGCTCTGATATTCAACGGACGAGTTGATTGACAGCAGTGGTCCCAAAGGCAAAGTTGTTCGGATGGAGGTTTTCTGTCGTATGGTACGACTCGTGCGTGTGCGTGAAAAAGCATGTGACTACATTCGCCTATAGCCACTCTCGCGTTGTTGCTTTTCCATTTTAAAGCGCCACTAGGTGGACATTCACTGCGTCCTTTCTCACCTGACCCCAGACTGAGCCTGTGCACCGGCTTGGGTGAAATTGTCTCGCTCCGTCCAAGAGTTATAGCCGTTATAGCAGACCTCACCTCGCCCAGCCCATACGTTTCGGCCTGCCGCCGCCAACCTGAATCGAAATTCCCACTTTTTTTCCGATCTCGACGGACAGTCAGACTCCAGAGAATCTTTCTGCACTGGTTTGGGCCAGATTGGGCAAAATACCTAGGTCTAGAGTGCAAAATTAGGTTTTTCACAAAATCCAAAATACCCGGAAATTTCGCAACCTTGTAATCCGAGGCGTGCGTCTCGCACGGCTCAAGCCAAGGATTCCGTTGATATAAGACACTTGGTTTTGCGGCGCACAGTTTGGGAGCTACGAGCTATTTCGTACTTTCGGTGGCTGTAGCTTCACCGCCGGGCCGATCGGGGGCCAGCCTTGGTGATGTTGTAGAGCGAGTGGCTAGTACCATCCCTCAAAGTTTCAGGTCTCTACGACGTACGGTTTGGTCTGCCCGGCCACATTTAGGGCAGAGTGCATTGACGACTGAAGGTCCTCGCAACAGCAGTAGGGTTTCCGGGATGCACTCAAAAGTTGTGGTCGATTTTCGGGGTCAGGCAGCGCTGAGCTGGAATGCTGGCGGCCTTTGCAATCAAAAGCAAATTTTGAAATCAAATTCAAAGTAAAAGAGGATTGAACTCTCCTGGTGATGTCCAGACTGGATTTCTAGAGGAATTTCATCCAACAAATTCTTGGTTTTAAGGCTCCGGACATAAACTGCTTGTTGACTCTGCCCCTAAATCATGGCTTTGACGTAAGTTTTGCTTCAGCTTCCTTATTAAATACTTTTTGGTCTCATTTTGAAATGTGTAAAGCCAATTTCTCCATGTTCACTGTGGAAAAACGGACTGATAATTCACTGAAAGTTATGATTATCGGGATGTTTAATGAAACAGTAAGTGGAGAAGACATTTCTGTGTGGTTGGCAAGATATTGCTCTATTCGCGGACAACCAGTCATGGTTTTAGACAAAGACGGTATCTGGAGCTGTGCGTGGAGAGTGCCCATCAAACAATGGGCAGACCCAAACAGCTACCATGGCCTGAGTCAAATTCCTTCAATGATTGTGTTGGGAGAGAATAGAGGCTACATCCATTACCAAGGGATTACCAAGGGATGCCCAAGCTATGCCGCAAGTGTGGCCAACTTGGACATCTCGCTGAGGCATGTCAAGAAGCAGTGTGCAGGAAGTGCAGAGAAATTGGGCACATTTTTGAGGAGTGCAAAAATGGCAGAAAGTGCAACCTCTGTGTAGAATCATCCCACCTCTACAGAGATTGCCCTAAAAGTTTTGCCAACAAATTAAAGAGCAACAAAATAGCCGCCTCACCAAAAGAGCAAACGATTGAGGAGGCGGGCCCTGAGGTTTTGGTGGGAAATTCAAATCCTTAGCCAGCCTCAGGGCTTGGACAGGAAGGAGAAAGTGGGGTGGCCACAGGGGCGGAGTCAAACATGGCAGCTGATCAGGGGGAGGAAGCCACTCCTCCAAATGAAAATTAAGACAAAATGGAGGATGAAGAGGAGGAAACGGCTTCCTCCCTACAAACAGTTTCGGAGCTAAGTGTGGTGGACCGTGGGAGTGAAACTGATTGTTCTCTCCCAAATGTTCAAGTGCAGAAAAGGTCTGTTTCTGACAGAGGAGAAAAGGCTGAGGGCAGCGCATCGGCTAGATAGTTCCTCTTTGGAAGATCTAGACCGTATGTGCCCCGCAGAATCTCCAAATGAAGTCTCTTTTCTGGATGTTAAGCTAAGAACATCGTCACCAAAGGAACTGCAAGAGGTTTACTCTGCAGGTTCGGAGGCGGCGAGCATTTGCCCTCCTGATCCCAGTTTATCTGGGGAAAAGGAAAGACAAGTGCAACAAGAAATAACATGATTTTAATTAGATTTCTGTAGTCTCTTTCTTGTTTGTAAATGTCTCACACCCTTTTAACTATACTGCTCATGGCTCTCACTATCTCCACCATAGATGTGAGAAGTGTGAGGAGCAATATATGAGCACAGAGTACTTTATCCTATCTAAAATCTTCAGATGTGTTTTTATTGCAAGAATGTGGTCTGCCCTTTTTAACAAATTACAAGAAGTGGGAGGAGCTTTGGACCCCTAGGACTTTCCATATGGAGTGGGTCCAATTTTAACAAAAATGATGGTGTTGCTATTTTAATCAAAAATCCCAATATTTTGGTGAAGGGCAGCACCATGGTGAGGGATGAGTGGGCAATTTTAGCAAATCTGACCTTTTTAGATAGGGATTTCAAGGTTTTAAATTTGTATGGTTTTACTGAAAAAAACAAGAGGTATGAGTTTTTAGAAGATTTGCAGCCTCACATGCTAGGGAGGGTTTTTTAAATCAGAAAGATATGAAAAGGGTAGGGGGTGATTTTAAAGTAGATAAAACTTCGGTTTTATAAAAAAAAAAAAAAATTTAATGATTTTAAACTGACTGACTGTTTTAAGGAGATGCGTCCAAGAGAGGAGGGCTTCACCTGGGTCAGTGGTGATGGTGCTAGAGCCTCTCGCATTGATTTTGTGTTTACTCGCAATTGTCCACTAATGGATGCTACATTGACTCCCTTGCACTTTTCAGATCACGCTATACTTTCATGCACCCTTTCACTTCCCACAGACTTGACGGTAGGGAGGGGAATATGGAAGCTGAACTGCTCTGTGTTGGAAGATGAGAACATTGTTAAAAAATACAGGGAGTAGTTCAGCCAATGGCAGACTTTACAAGACTTTTTTGACTCACGAGCACAGTGGTGGGAAATGGTGAAGGGAAGGACAAGACTTTTTTTTAGACAGAAGGGGAAAAAAAAGAAAGAAAAAGAAACAAGATGCATAGTGGGGCTGCAAAAGAGACTACAGAGATATTTTAATCTTTTAAATACTGGAATCGATTTTAGTGAAGAAATAAAAGCGGTCAAAAATGAAATGTCTGTTTTAGAAAAGGAAAGAAATAAGGGAGTGAATTTAAGAAGTAAAGAGAAAGAACTGGTAGAGGGGGGAAATGTACATGTTACTTTTTAAAAAAAAGTTATAGCAAAGGGAGGAACCATGACAAAATTAAAAACAAAAGGAGGGGAGGTTAAAAACACAAAAGAAATTGGAAGAGTGTTGGAAAATTTTATGGGGGCCTACATGAGGAAAAGAAAGTGTAAGATGCAATCATGGATGAAGTTTTAAGTACCCTGGAAAATAAAATAAATGACAATGCTGACTTTTTAACTATAGATTTTAATGTCCTAGAAATGACGAAAGGTTTAAAGAGTTTTAAGAAAGGGATGTCCCCAGGAATTGATGGACTTCCCGTAGAATATTACGACAAATTTTGGGACATTTTAGTGCACGAACTGTTGACGGTTTTTAAAGAATTTGATAGACACGACAGACTCCCGGACAGTTTTAGAACAGGGATAGTGACACTTTTACATAAAAAAGACGACAAGACAGACTTAAAAAATTGGCGACCGATCACTCTTTTAAATTTTGATTGCAAACTTTTTAGTAAATTATTATCTGGACGGATGTCGCAAGTTTTAGAGGACGTGATCCACCCGGATCAAGCTTGTGCGGTGCCTAGGAGAAAGATCACGGACAGCCTGATATTGATTAGAGATGCTGACATTTTTACAAGAGACAGAAATATCCGGCTTATAGTCATAAATTTAGATTTTGAAAAAGCCTTTGATTGGGTCTCGCACCAATACCTTTTTATGGGGTTCCCTGGGAGGTTTTTAGCATGGGTGGGACTGCTATACAGAGATATATCCAGCAGAAATATGTTAAATAGGAACTTGACAAAAGCGATAAATGTTCGCAGTGGCATTCGTCAAGGGTGTCCGTTATCCCCACTATTGTACAATCTTGTTCAAAATAATAGCAGTACAATGTGACTAACCAGAATAATTAAGGTTTTTCGTATATTTTTTTTATTGCTACGTGGCAAACAAGTTACCAGTAGGTTCAGTAGATTCTCAGAAAACAAATGAGACCCAGCATTCATGATATGCACGCTCTTAAGGCTGTGCAATTGGGCAATTAGTTGAATTAGTTGAAAGGGGTGTGTTCAAAAAAATAGCAGTGTGGCATTCAATCACTGAGGTCATCAATTTTGTGAAGAAACAGGTGTGAATCAGGTGGCCCCTATTTAAGGATGAAGCCAACACTTGTTGAACATGCATTTGAAAGCTGAGGAAAATGGGTCGTTCAAGACATTGTTCAGAAGAACAGCATACTTTGATTAAAAAGTTGATTAGAGAGGGGAAAACCTATAAAGAGGTGCAAAAAATGATAGGCTGTTCAGCTAAAATGATCTCCAAATGGAGAGCAAAACCAGAGAGACGTGGAAGAAAACGGAAGACAACCATCAAAATGGATAGAAGAATAACCAGAATGGCAAAGGCTCAGCCAATGATCACCTCCAGGATGATCAAAGACAGTCTGGAGTTACCTGTAAGTACTGTGACAGTTAGAAGACGTCTGTGTGAAGCTAATCTATTTTCAAGAATCCCCCGCAAAGTCCCTCTGTTAAAAAAAAGGCATGTGCAGAAGAGGTTACAATTTGCCAAAGAACACATCAACTGGCCTAAAGAGAAATGGAGGAACATTTTGTGGACTGATGAGAGTAAAATTGTTCTTTTTGGGTCCAAGGGCCACAGGCAGTTTGTGAGACGACCCCCAAACTCTGAATTCAAGCCACAGTACACAGTGAAGCATGGAGGTGCAAGCATCATGATATGGGCATGTTTCTCCTACTATGGTGTTGGGCCTATTTATCGCATACCAGGGATCATGGATCAGTTTGCATATGTTAAAATACTTGAAGAGGTCATGTTGCCCTATGCTGAAGAGGACATGCCCTTGAAACGGTTGTTTCAACAAGACAATGACCCAAAACACACTAGTAAACGGGCAAAGTCTTGGTTCCAAACCAACAAAATTAATGTTATGGAGTGGCCAGCCCAATCTCCAGACCTTAATCCAATTGAGAACTTGTGGGGTTATATCAAAAATGCTGTTTCTGAAGCAAAACCAAGAAATGTGAATGAATTTTGGAATGTTGTTAAAGAATCATGGAGTGGAATAACAGCTGAGAGGTGCCACAAGTTGGTTGACTCCATGCCACACAGATGTCAAGCAGTTTTAAAAAACTGTGGTCATACAACTAAATATTAGTTTAGTGATTCACAGGATTGCTAAATCCCAGGGAAAAAAAATGTTTGTACAAAATAGTTTTGAGTTTGTACAGTCAAAGGTAGACACCAGGGCCGGCGTTTGCTATAGGCGAGCTAGGCGGTTGCCTAGGGCGACATTTGTGTTAGGGGCGCGAGCGCGCTCTAGTGCCGCCCATTACTTCCCATTAAGAATCGGAATAAGCGAAATACAACATAATGTTCATTAAACATGATCATCACGGGGTGCCCCCTCAGCCACACCTTTAATTACTTATCAACCTGATTATTAGATTGAATTGATGGTGATTATTTATTATTAGTTCAGGATTTAGGTCAGGCAAGTGCTCATCTTGCGCGTTCATCAAAAATGAGGCGTCTAAACCCGCGGGTGCACAGGGACGGAAAAAGAGAAAAAAAGAAAGGAAGAAAATCGAAAGAAAGCCCAGTATAGAGGTTAGTCTTCTTATCTCAGCCAATAAGTTGTCAAACAAAATAAAATTACTTAGTTTCAATCTTATCAACTAATATTTATTTTATAAATATTATTAATATTGTCACTAAGCTATTGTCACTTGCTAGTTTTCTTCATAATTACTATACGTATTGCAAACATAACTACACTGACAATAATCTACAATAACCTACATGGATGTCATTTAAATATCAAAAGTCCAGTTCGTTATAAATATGGATAACGCATGCATGTTATTTATGAAAAGTACAAACGCTCTCTACGTGGGCGTCGGAAGGAAATAAATACGGCCTCGTTTTTTTTTTTTTTTTTTTTTTTTTACTGGAGCAGCCTAACGAAAGATGCCATATTATTTACATCAAACACAAATATGCTGTGTTCACCAAATTCTCTACAGTGGCTGTAGTGTAGTGGTAAGACGCATGGCGTCAAGAATTGATGCAGATCGATCAGAGGTTCGATCCTGCCTTTTGCCACACTCGCTCTATTCCCTTTTCCCATCACATATCAGATCGGAAAGGCATTTATTTTCAATAAAAAGTGAGAAAATGTTTGAAAAGTGGAAATAAAGCATCGAACGTGTTTAATAATAAGTGCTTCTCGGTTAGGGGTAGGCCTAGGAAAACAGACATGTGCTGAATTAGAGACGATAAAAGTGAGTGGGGTGGGGGGGCGCAAAACTCCATCTCGCCTAGGGCAACCAAAGAGCTAGAGCCGGCCCTGGTAGACACTGCTATTTTTTTGAACACACCCCTTTCAACTAATTGCCCAATTGCACAGCCTTAAGAGCGTGCATATCATGAATGCTGGGTCTTGTTTGTTTTCTGACAATCTACTGAACCTACTGGTAACTTGTTTGCCACGTAGCAATAAAAAATATACTAAAAACCTTGATTATTCTGGTTAGTCACATTGTACTGCTATTATTTTGAACAAGACTGTATGTGGCCTGTATTGAGCCACTGGCACAACTCTTGAGAAGGGATAAATGGATCAATGGACTGGACATACCTGGGACTGGAGGACTGACAGCAACCTGCGTTTTATATATGGACGACGTAACCCTTTTAGCTACTGACGTTTTATCTGTACGAAGAGCAATGGACTTGACTGACTGGTACGGTCGGGCCTCGGGCGCCAGACTAAACAGGAATAAGTCCGAGGCCCAGCTCTTCGGGCCGTGGGGGCACGTAGACATAGGAAGACTGGATGTAAATTTTAAACAAATGGATATTAAGGTTTTAGGCATTAAATTTGACAAAGAGGGAGGTGGACAGAACAATTGGGCTGACACATTAGGGAAAGTCAGGAAAAGATTGGGGTTTTGGGGACTGAGGGCTTTGACACTTGAGGGCAAGGTTTTAATATACAAAGCAGTGATTTTACCTTTGTTCTTATTTTTGTGTTCTGTTTTTATTCCCTCCAGATCTTTTATTTTAGGGGTGGAGAGGGCGGTCTTTTACTTCTTCTGGGGGTCCAAATGGGAGAGACTTCAAAGAGAGGTGGTAAAGAAGAGAAAAGATAATGGTGGGAAAGGCCTCCCAGACCCCCACCTGTTTTAAACCAGCCGTTTTACCGCCCTTCACATCAAATATGCTTTGACCCCATCCAGAGAAAACAAAACAGCAGACACGGCTCGATTCTGGATGGGGTCCTATTTAAGAACTTTAAAGATTTTAGCAGTCGATTTAAAAACCCCAGCGTGTTTTTATCTCCCAAAACATTACTGTTTTATCAAGACATTTTTAAAGAAACACTTTTTAGAAACAGAGGATGTGACGATAACTAACCATAAGTCTCTGATCTCTCTTGTGCAGGATCGAGAAAATGTGAGCCCAGTTCCAGGCCTCACGCCAAGTGAGGCCATAGAAGTTTGGAGGAACGTTGCCCACCCAGCTCTCCAGAACAGGCTAAAGGACTTGGCGTGGATGGTGGCTCATGAGATCCTCCCGGTCAGGGCAGATATGCACTCCAGAGACATGGCCAAAAATCCCACCTGCCTATGGTCCAGGTGTAAATCCCCGGAGACCATCTACCATCTGCTCTGGGAGTGCGGTGCTGCGCGGGACCTGTGGGCCAGGGCCGGCCCCCTGTTTTTTCCATGCCTGCCAGCGGGTGGGGCCCAGGTGGATTACAAGCTCGCCATCCTAGGGGTGGGTCAGGGCCTAAAAGCCCTAACAACGCAAGAATTTGCATCGCTCTGGCTCACCCATAACCTAATAAAGAGTCAGGCAACACTGAGCTGGAATGCTGGTGGCCTTTGCCAACTGTTGGTGCCTCTACCATGTCTGCTGCTCGTGCCGGCATGCGGAAGCACCACAGCGTGTGCTTTTTATTCAAAGAGGCTAATGGTAAGCTCCTGGGCCCTCATTTATCAAGGGTGCGTACGCACAGTTCTGTGCGTAGTGAGTGCGTAAGAACAGTTTCACGCAAAGTGTGGGATTTACCAACTTGTACTTATACGTAGAAATGTGTGTAAATATAAGCACACCTCTGAGCATGCTTACGCAGATAATCTAGTGGTAGAATAGCGACACTACACATAAAAAGCATTTAAGAGTGTCACAGTAAGCATTAAGCAATCCACATATGTCCTGAGTTTCCTTTAAAACACTCAATTTATAATTTGTCTAGTTTTAAACACAATGCTTAATTGGTGTCAAACCCTTTAAAAGACAGATGTGAAATATATTTGTCTCAGTGCAATGGCTTATCTTGCGTTATTGGAAGACTTGGCAAACAATGCGCTCCGCAGAGAGCGCGTTTTCCAAGATCGCGCTGATCTGCTTGGCGAGAGCACAGAGTGGCTTCTAAGTAGGTACCGCTTTCCCAAAAATGTACTGCTGGATTTGTGTCGTGATTTAGGACCAGTGTTGGAGAGAGAAACAAATCGCACGAAAGCCATTCCCGTGCACATCCAACTCCTGTCCACCCTTGGATTTTTAGCTACTGGCACATTTCAGCGTGAGGTTGGAGACATATGTGGTATATCCCAGCCATCAGTGAGTAGGATCATGCCGGCAGTGTTGGATGCAATTATTTCCTTGGCCCCAACCTACATCCAGTTCCCTTATCGAAATCCTCAACAAGCCGCAATAAAACGGGACTTTCATGCCATTGCTAGATTCCCAAACATAATTGGAGCTATAGACTGCACCCACATCGCCATAAAAGCACCATCAACCAACGAATTTAATTATGTAAATAGAAAAGGGTTTCATTCTGTTAACGTGCAAATAATTTGTGATGCAAATTTGTTGTTATTAAACGTCGTTGCGCGGTGGCCTGGGGGAACACACGACTCGTTCGTTCTGCAGAATAGCTCTGTGGGTGTGCGTCTCCAAGAAGGCGCTGTTGAGGATGGCTGGCTCATTGGTGAATTTAAGGCTACAACATGTTTAAAATGCTATTGTAGGGCTATGTACAATTACTTAAAACTATTTCATCATTAGGTGATCAAGGTTACCCGCTAAAGCCATGGCTAATGACCCCCCTAACCAACCCGAGGACCGAGCAGGAACAGACGTACAACCGTGCCCATGCGCGCTCAAGGAGCACAGTTGAGCGCGCAATAGGCCTGCTGAAAGGACGATGGCTGTGTCTGTCAAGCACGGGAGGGACACTGCAGTATCAGCCAGAAAAAGCATGCAAAATCATCATGGCTTGCAGTGTGCTACACAACTTGGCCATCAGACAGGGCATCCCTCTGCAGGAACCCCCAAGACCAGACGGCCCTATGCCCGATGCAGTGCCCCTGCCACCTCCTAATGCCGCTGGCATTCAGACAAGACAGAGGATCATACAGACATTTTAGGTAAGTCTGGCCATTGGTCAAGTGCAGAAACATTACAGCGATTTCATTTTGTGTTTTGCAGCTTCGTGGAAACAAATAACTGAAATCACATTAGTCAGCGGTTTATGGTTTATTAGCAATTGTATTTGCGCAAGAGGCAATCTGTTTCAGAGACTCGTTGATTTGAATCAATACATTCGTTATGTTGCTCAGTTGATCCTTTAGGTCATTAATGGATTTTGTTGTTTCCTCTTGATTTTGTAGCACCGCCTCACTCAGCACTCTTGGCGCACGGCGCATGGAAGGGGCAATGGATGGGCCCGGCTCCTCAAGCTCCTCAGGCACAACGGGTGTCGCTATTAAGGAAACAAATGTTCACATTAATTTAATTGAGTTTATCCTATGAATGATTTCATTAAAAGTTTACAAATTGAAATAAAATGTATGCAAACACAATATCCTATTCCAGTTGGTTTATTTTACCTTCACTTTGGGTGTTAGATGGCCCGGTTTGTTCTGTCGCAAGAGCATCAGTGTCACCGTCCTTAGTAATCCCGGACAGAGCCGTGTCTCCGATGATGCAGGCTATGCGGTTGTCCAATGGGGAAAGTTCCGTTGTTGTCTGTCCTCCTCCAGTTGCGGACATTTCTCGTCTGTGTGCTGTGACACGTTTTTTAGCCAATACTTTAATATCAAACCATTTTTTTTTTATTTCTGGGACAGTTCTCTCCTCAGACCCAACGGAATTAACTGCATTGGTGACATTCTCCCATGCAGCATTTTTTCTTTTATTTGTCATTCCTCCTGCAGTGAATGAACTAAACAATATCTGTTGGTTGGATTCAACTTCATTTACAAGTATCTCTAATTCTGTGTTTGTGAAGTTCCTCTTCTTTGCTCTCTTTGCCATTATTGCAGTGAGGAAAAAACACAATCACGTAATTTTTAAAGGGAAGTGTTGTCACCATATATGGTTAATTGGAGGCGTTTCCGAATGCTAATGACCATGAATGTGAACGAGCATGGTACTTACGCACATGTGGTATTTATCAACAATGATTGCTTACTCATGTGCGTAAGAACTGTGTACGCACGTTTGATAAATACGGATTTTCGTGTACTTACACACATTCTAAATTTCAGTCGTACGACGAAATATAGAACCTTTTCTACGCACTGTTGATAAATGAGGGCCCTGGGGATGTCACGGCTGGACTTATCCAGGAAGCTAATCCAGAAAGCTCACAATTTTAAAGCAACAGAATTGAATTATTAATGAGTCTGCCGCTGAACAAAGGTTTTGATGTAAGTTTTACATCCGCTTCCCTGTTACAAGATTTCTGGCAATGTTTTGCGGAATGTAAGACCCAGTTTTCCATGTTCAATGTTGAGAAGCTTTCTGACAATTCCCTTAAAACAGTTATTGTTAGAATGTTCAATGAAACAGTGAGTGGAGATGATATTGTTGTATGGCTGGGTAGATTTTGCACGGTTCGAAGTCAGCCGGTCAGGGTGCTTGACGAGGACGGCATCTGGAATTGCGGTTGGAGAGTTCCCATTAAACAGTGGGAAGATCCAAGCAGATTCCAGGGTCTAAGTCATTTACCCTCAATGATTGTGTTGGGAGAGAACCGCGGCTACATTCACTACCAGGGAATTCCCAAATTGTGCAGGAAGTGTGGGAAAATGGGACACCTTGCTGAAGCATGCCAAGAAATTGTTTGTGGGAAGTGTAGAGAAATGCGTCATATCTTTGAAAAATGTACCAATGGCAGACGGTGCAATCTCTGTGGGGAAACCAACCATTTCTACAGAGATTGCCCAAAAAGCTTTGCCAACAAACTGAAAAGTAACAAAATGGCCGCCCCACAACAAGAGCAAATGGAAGAACAAAGGAAAGAGGTGGAGCCTGAGGATTTGGCGGGAATTTTAAATTCCCAGCCATCCTCAGGCATTGGACAAGAAAGAGGAAGTGGGGCGGCCACAGGGGCGGAGCCAAGTTTTAATATTGAACCAAGGGAGGAAATTGTTACCCAACAGGATGAAAGTGAAAAGGATATGGAGAAGGAAGAGGAAGAGGATGGAACAACTTCCTCCCTATATACTGTTTCAGAGGCGGATAGTGAGAGTGAAACGGATTGTTCATTCCCCAATGCTCAAGTGCAGAAAAGGACTGCGAGAAAGGCTGCGGGCAGCGCATCGGCTAGATAGTTCCACTTTGGAAGATCTAGACCGTATGTGGCCCGCAGTATCTCCCAATGAAGTTTCTTTTCTGCATATCAAGCTGAGATCATCGTCACCCAAAGAGCCACAAGAGGGTTTCTCTTTGGAATCTGAGTGAATGTGGAAGTCCTTCTGGTGAAAAGGAGATGCAAATGCCACATGAAATAACATGATTTTAATGTAACTTTCTGTAGTCTTTTTTCTTCTTTTAAATGCTTGTATTTTTAACCATACTGCTCATGGCCCTCACTATCTCTACTATCAATGTGAGAAGTGTGAGGTCTACTCTTCGAGCACAGAATATTTTATCAAGTTTAACTAATTTTAAGTCAGATATTTATTTATTGCAAGAGTGTGCTTTGCCTTTTTTAACAAACTACATGAGATGGCAGGAGCTTTGGACCCCAGGACCTTCCATTTGGAGTGGATCCAAAAAAAAATTTATTGGAGAAATATATAGGGTGCAGATAAATTTAACAGAAATCAAATCTCCAGATCCTCCATATTTTCCTTATGTAAACAAAAATCTAAAAGTTATAATTCTTCTGCAGATATTGACTATACATTTTACATACATATGTACACAACTACACATACATGCATAGATAACATTCCCATACATGCATATGCCACCTAGGTATATCTATAGTACAGACATTTTAACATATGCGCCTATTCCGACATGAAGAAAAAATAAAAAAATTAAACAAAGCTCTCTAACCCACCCACCCCTCCGTCTGCCTGATACGCACCACATAGGGAGAATTTATCTATTAGATCCAACTTAATCAATTGAGTCAGCGTCCCTTTCCTCCATGTCTCCTCCCCCTAAATACCTTATAAAGGGCTCCCAAGTTTTAGCAAACTGTTGTCTCTTATTCCTTAGAGAGAGCCGTATACATTCCAGATGAAGTGTATTTTTGAGTTCGTCAAGCCAGAGCTGGAAAGGAGGTGGCAATTTATTTTTCCAGAATGTTAAGAAAAGCTTTTTGGCCGTTAAAATTCCATAGGAAAGAAATTGTTTTTGTGACTTTGACAAACCATGCTGATGTCTTGAGACACCAAACACAATTAAAAACTCATCTGGTTCAATAGATTGATTAATGATTTCAGAGATGACACTGAAAATGTTGCGCCAAAAATCTTGAAGACTGAGACATAATGCATAGCTGTGAAGCAGGGTTTCATCGGCCGTTCTACATTTGTCACATTTTGGAGAGATACTTGGAAATATTCTGGATAATTTTGCTTTAGAGTAGTGTAGCCTATGCAGGATTTTGAACTGAATGAGGCGATGTCTGGAGTTTATAGAACATCTATTAATCTCTTCCAGGCTATCCACCCATAAGTCATTTGAAATCTCTGACCCTAATTCTTCCTCCCATAGACTTTTTATTGAAGATGTAGCAGGTAATTGGGAGACCTGGATGGTGTTATAAATGCAGGATATCATTTTGCCTTTGCCAAAAAAGCCCTTAAGGCAGGTGTCCAGAAAAGAATAACTTACTGTTGCAAACCTGTCCGAGTAGGATCGTACATAGTTCCTGACTTGTAAGAACCTAAAAAAATGGCTTCTATGCAGTTTGTATTTTTCCTGAAGTTTTTCAAAGGAGATTAAAGTGCCATCTTGATATAGATCATTTACTGTGTGAATTCCTGCTTCTCTCCATTGCTGAAAACCTTTATCTAGTATGGAAGGTATAAAAGAGGGATTATCAGCTATAGGCATTGATAAAGGTAACATCGCCACCCCAAAGTGAGTTTCCAGATTCGAATAACACTACTAATGACAGGGCTACTTCTGTAAATTTCTTTTTTACAGCTTTTTGGAGAAAGAATCACAGCACCAAGATCATAGGGGGTACAATCATGTTCTAGTCTGAGCCAGTCCAATTGTCCAGTTTTATCATTTAATATTATTGATATAATTTTGAGGTTAGCTGCCCAGTAATAGCAGCAGAGGTCTGGAAAGGCAAGACCCCCCACATTTCTAGGTTTGGAGAGATGTATTTGTTTAATTCTGTGGTTTTTATAATTCCAAATAAAGGGTAGGATAATTGAGTCCAGTTGCTTAAAAAAGGATTTGGGAAGAAATAAAGGGATGTTTTGTAACAGATATAATAGTTGTGGGAGAAAAAACATTTTGATAGCATTTATTCTACTTATTAATGAAATAGGAAGAGTTCTCCAAAACTTTTTTCAAAAAAGGGGGCATAGTTGGCTTCTCGTAAAGAGCTAAACTTCCTAGTTACAGCAATTCCAAGATACGTAAATCTCTCCCTTGCTATTTTAAACCTAACTGGATAAATTTGTGAAAGATCTCTGAGCCCTACTGGCATGAGATCACTTTCATTTAGATTAATTTTATAGCCGGGAAAATGAGCCGTATTGTTCATTCACTTTTAAGATTACAGGAATACTAGTCGCGGGTTTAGTCACATATAGTAAGACGTCGTCCGCATATAATGAAATTTTATTTATAGATGTTTCAGTACGAAGCCCATAAATTCTCTCATTAGAGCGGATGGCTTCCGCTAGAGGCTTAATGGCCAGGGCAAAGAGAAGGGGAGAGAGCGGGCATCCTTGTCGGGTACCCCTAAATAGACTAAAGGATGGTGACAAAACTCTATTTGTGAGTATACGCGCCCTAGGATTTTTATAAAGAATTTTAAGCCAAGCAATGAATTTCCTTCCTACTTGGAATTTCTGTAACAAAGCAAAGAGATAAGGCCACTCCACCTGATCAAATGCCTTTTCGGCATCTAAGGACAAAATCACCAGGTCGGAGTGATTAGTCTGGGAAGAATATAAAATATTAAACAAGCGACGAAGATTATTAAAAGAACTTCGACCTGACACAAAGCCAGTCTGGTCAGGTTTCACTAGTTTGCCTTAAAGTGTATTAAGTCTGATGGTTAATGTCTTAGTTAAAAAATTTTGGTCCACATTAATGAGAGAGATTGGTCTATACCCCCCGACCTCCTCTGGATCTTTGCCTTTTTAGGTAGGACTGTAATTACCGCTTCATTAAACGTCTGTGGCAATTGTCCCACCTCCAGAGCCTGGGAGAACATTCTAAGCATATAGGGCCCCAATAGATTGTTGAATGTTTTATATACCTCGCAAGGGATTCCGTCAGGGCCAGGGGATTTACCTCCTTTAAGTGACTTTATAGTGTTCTTTAATTCATCTAGTGTTAAATCAGTCCCTAGAAATTCTCGGTCCTCTTGGTCTAGCTTTGGTAGATTACAGCTATTTAAAAAAAGTCTCCATAATGGAGGAATCATCAATTGCATTACTGGTGTACAATGATTCATAAAATTGTTTAAACCGGTTGTTAATTTCAGTGGGGGATAATAAGTAAGACCCAGATTCTGATTTGATCCGATGAATTGTGCGATCACTTTTCAACTTTCGTAGCTGTCTAGATAACAATTTATGTGGCTTATCACCAAATTCGAAGAATTTTTGTTTCATAAAAATTAAGGATCTTGAAAACTTTTCAGATATAATTTTATTATATTGGTATCTGAGATTTAATATTTTCTTATACAATTCTGAAGAAGGTTTTGTAGCGTTCTCATTGTCTAATTGACTAAGCTGTCTTTCTAAAGATTGTAAAGCAGCTGTATTTTGTTTGTTTTTTGCACCTTTAAAGGAGATAAAACAGCCCCGTAAATATGCTTTAAAGGTGTCCCATAACAGAGAAGGTGAGGTGTTTGGTTGATCATTGGTTTCAAAAAATAACTCTAGTTGTGTCTTCAAGTACTCACAGAATTTTGAATCCTTTAGTAAATAGGGGTCTGCCCGCCACAATGGTTGAGTTTTTACAATTTCTGATAATTTTAAAGCAAAATGTAATTGGACTATGGTCTGATATTAGAATATTATGATAGGTGGCGTTGAACGTAAAGGGTATTAACTTCAAGTCGACCAGAAAGTAATCAATACGGGTATAGACGTTGTGTACTTGTGAATGAAAGGAGTAGTCTCTCCCTGTTGGATTAGCTAGCCTCCATACATCACCTACATTAGAATTTTTAATGTACATGTTAAGGAAGTCCCTGGATTTAGAGGAGGGAGCAGGCTGAGCAGATGATCGATCTAAATATGGGTCCATAACGCAATTGAAGTCCCCCCCTATAATTAAATTAGTAAATGACACTTCAGGAATCCGAGAAAACACATTTTGAAAAAAGCTTGGATCATTGAAATTTGGTCCATAGATGTTAACTAAGGTTATAGGCGTTGAAAATATTTCTCCTACAACTATGATAAAACGGCCCTCCTTGTCTGCAATCGAAGCCTTATGCTTAAAAGGAAACCCTTTTCTTATTAAGACAGCAGTACCTTTAGCCTTAGATGAAAAAGAAGAGTGAAAAGACTGCCCTATCCACCTGGCTCTCAGCTTGGAATGAGAATCATTTTTAAAGTGTGTCTCTTGTAAAAATATAATATCTGTGTTCATGGACTTTAAATGAGACAGTACTTTACTTCGTTTAACAGGATGGTTCAGGCCTTTAACATTCCAAGAAGAAAAGGTCAACGCTCCCAACCCTCTGTCAGGTGTATTACTCTGAGCGGCAGCCATCCCAGATATTGCATTTGTTACCTCCCCTCAACGCAGAACGCACCCGCAGACGGAACCCTATTAAACTTTCCCACCCACGATCCCTTATCACAACCAAAATAAAAAGAGAAAACAGAACAGAAACGTACCTGAAAACACAGGCTTGCTCAAACATCAAATCAGAATTTACCGAGATGTAAAATAAACTTGACTGTTAAAACAGCCCAGCTGGTGTTAGCAGACAATCAGGAGCTCAGTGAACAGTTCCTATGGGTAATGGATGTCATTCGATCTGCGCACACATGCAGCTCAGTCTTTACAAATTTGAGTAATGAAGCATAACGTTGCATTATATAAATCACGTCCCAAAAAAAAAAAAAAGTGTTCAGTGCTTATTTATATTTGTCCGATCAGCAATCCAACCCAGCCTAGTAAATTACGTTAGCCCATTCATAAAGATCCACGAAGAGAATTATGATGTCGACACGTTACGCTCACCGAATCGCTGTTCAGCGAACGCCTTAACCGGATCCGTAAAGTACATTTCTTCTCCGTTGTGTGTAACACGTAACTTCGCTGGATATAGAAATCCGAAGTGGACCCCTGGACGATCTCGAAGCAGGTCTTTAGCTCTGTTAAAACGGGCACGTTGTTTCAGTATGGCCGCTGGGAGGTCAGGGAATATCAGAAGTTTCTCTCCGTTGTAGGTAATGGACTTGAGCTGAGCGGCTTTTTGGATTATGTCCTGTCAATCGTGAAAGTAATGCATCCTGACTATGAAGGCCCGGGGATACGTTTTCTCAAGGATCTGTGAGCGTGATCGATCAGCGGTAAAGTTTCCAAAGAGAGCGCGTTCTTCAGCAGGTGCGCAATAAAGTCTGAGGGCTTTCGCCCAGTCTCCTCGCCCTCTTTGATATTCAGAATGCGCAGGTTTTGCCTTCTACTGCAACTTTCCAGATCCATACATTTCTCTGTGAGCTGTAGGACGCTGTTTGTTAGCTTTTCAGCATCGCTTTGTAGCTGAGAGACCGTGTCAGATGTAAAAGTTGCGCCACGTTCAAGCTCCGCCATTGTTTTAGCCTGGTTGTCCATCATGCTTTTCATAGCTGAAATCGTGACATCAGTCTCTCTTTTGAGAGCGGTTATCTCTGCTCTAATGGAGATCGAGAACTGGTCGATTTTTTTGTCAATAGCCTCAACAACCTCCGACTTGAATTGTTGAAAATTTGCTTGTAAAGCAGCTATCCCCTCTAACACTGCCTTGTTGACCACGGTGCTAGCCTCGCCGCTGTCATCTTGTTGGACGTCTTTCGGGACCTCACTCGTTTGTTCTGCGGTTTTTTGGGTTTTATTTGGCATCTTTAGTGAGTATTCTAAACTTGTTGACGTGAAAATAAAGTTGTTTAAATTTGCTTCAAATATCGATGAAAACTTGCAGAGCTGCCTTCGCACGCGTCTTACTCTCACATGACGCCTCCCGGAAGTCCGGATCCAATTTTAACAAAAACGGCGGTGTTGCTATTATAATTTAAAAAAAAAAAAACATCTTGGTGAAGGGTAGCACTGTGGTGAGGGATGGGTGGGCAATTTTAGTTAATCTGACTTTTTAGGTAAGGATTTTAATGTTTTAAATATGTATGGTTTTACAGAAAAAAACAAGAGATACAAGCTTTTAGAAGATTTGCAGCCCCACATGTTAGGTAGGGCTCCCCTAGTGGTAGCAGGGGATTTTAATTATGTTTTAAGAAAAAAAGATAGGAAAAGGGTAGGAGAGGATTTTAAGGTCGACAAGACATCGGTTTAAGTAAATAAATTGGTCAAAGAATTTAAGTTAGTTGACTGTTTTAAAACAGTCAGAGAGAGGAGGGCTTCACCTGGTTCAGTGGTGATTGGGCCAGAGCCTCTCGTATCGACTATATTTTTACAAGGGACTGCCCGCCAACCGATGCAACATTGACCCCCCTTTTCTTCACTGACCACATGATGGTCTCCGGCACCCTTTCACTACCCACGGGTGTGACAGTAGGGGGAGGGCTGTGGAAGCTGAACTGCTCCCTATTAGAAGATGAGGAAGTGGTTCGAGAGTATAGGGAGCAGTTTAGCCAATGGCAAACCCTCCAAGACTTTTTCGACTCACTAGCACAGTGGTGGGAGATGACAAAGGACAGGACATTTTTTTAGAAAAATAGGAAAGGAAAAAGAGAATAAAGAAAAAAGATGCATGATGGGGCTGCAAAAAAAGACTGCAGAGATATTTTACCCTTTTAAATAGGTGATTGGATTTTACAAAAGAAATTTAAAAAAAAGTCAGTTTTGTCTGAAGTTCGAAGCAAATGTGTCATTTTAAGATGTAAGGAGAAAGAGATAGAAGAAGGAAGTGTACCAGATATTTTTTTTTTAAAAGACTATTGCACGAGGAGGGTCAATAACCACTTTAAAAACTTTTTGCGGGAGGGAGGTAAATACCATTGAAGAGATTTTGGGGGAAATTGAACATTTTATGGTAATTTATATAGTCAAAAAGAGGTACACAGTGACATCCTAGAGGAAGTTTTAAGTTTTTTAGACAAAAAGGTTAAGAGTCCAGATGTGCTTTTATCCCAGGATTTTACTATTTTAGAAATGCAAAAATCTTTAAAAGGTTTTAAAAAAGGGAAGTCCCCAGGAATGGATGGACTTCCCTTGGAGTTTTATTTGATTTTCTGGGACATTTTAGTACATAATTTACTGACCGTTTTTAAGGAATTTGAGACTCTAGACAGACTTCCAGACAGCTTTAAAATAGGGATAGTTTCTTTACTACAAAAAAAGGCGACAAGACTGACTTACCGAATTGGCAACTAATCACACTTTTAAATTTTGATTTAAAAAAAAGATTTTTAGCAAAATTTTATCCATGCGCATGTCGACTGTTTTAGAGGACGTAATCCACCTGGATCAAGCATGCGCTGTTCCCGGAAGGAAGATCACAAAGGCTGAGAACAAGTGGTCTGGTCCGACGGTTGAGACAGCGATCGCCTCTTGTAGGACCTTTGTCTTGTGTGTTGCTTGTCACACGGGACATACAGCCTTCAGGAGGTACATTGACAAGCGGCTTTTAGGTGACGACTCGTTCTTCAAGGAATCTACTTGGTTTTAAAGGTAAGCAGGTTTTTATATTATTTATTTATTGCTTATTTTATTGCTTGATTTTAGCCGCAGCATGCTGTTGGTGCCTCCATCATGTCGGCTGCTCGTGCCGGCATGAGGAGGCACCACAGTGTGCGTTTTAAATTTAAAAGAAAAGAGGATGGTACTCTCCAGGGCATGTCCAGACTGGACTTTTCCAGGAAGTACATCCAACAGACTCTCGGTTTTAAGGCTACAGTTATCAACTGTTTATTGACTCTGCCCCTGAACCATGGTTTTGATGTTAGTTTTACATCTGCTTCTCTGTTGAATACTTTTTGGTCTCGGTTTGAAACATGTAAAGCCAATTTCTCCATGTTCACAGTGGAAAAGCTGACTGATAATTCACTGAAATGGTGATTGTCAGGATGTTTAATGAAACTGTGAGTGGAGAGGATATTGTGGTACGGTTGGCAAGATATTGCTCTATTCGTGGACAACCAGTCAAGGTTTTAGATGAGGACAGTATCTGGAGCTGTGCGTGGAGAGTTCCTGTCAAACAATGGACAGATCCCAACAGCTACCATGGCAACAAGTTAGGAGGTGGGCTCTGAGGTTTTGGCGGGAAATTCAATATCCCAGCCAGCCTCAAGGATTGGACAGGAAGGAGGAAGTGGGGTGGCCACAGGGGCAGAGTCAATTTTAGCGGTTGAACGAGGGGAGGAAGCCAATCCTCAAGAAGAAAGTAAAGACAAAATGGAGGAGGAAGAGGAGGAAACAGCTCCGGGACTGTTTCTAGAGAGGAAGCCGAGTGTGGTGGACAGTGGGAGTGGAACTGATTGTTCTCTCCCTAATGCTCAAGTGCAGAAAAGGTCTGCGAGATCTCCTGTGGTTCAAACAGAGGAGAAAAGGCCGAGGGCATCGCATCGGCTAGATAGTTCCTCTTCGGAAGATCTAGACCGTATGTGGCCCCCAGAATCTCCAAATGAAGTCTCTTTTCTGCACATAAAGCTAAGAACATCGTCGCCAAAGGAGTGGCAAGATTTCCCCTCTGTGGCTCCTGAGGCGCCAAGCACTTGCCTTCCTGATCCCAGTATTTCTGAGGAATGAGGAAAGAGAAGTGCAACAAGATGTAACATGATTTTAATTCTGTCTTTGTAGTCCACTCTTGTTTTATCTTTTAAATGACTTCTACCTTTTTAACCATACTGCTCATGGCTCTCACTATCTCTACAATTAATGTGAGAAGTGTGAAGAGCAATATGCGAGCACAGAGCGTCTTCTCCTGTTTAAAATATTTTAAGTCAGATGTGTTTTTACTGCAAGAATGTGGTTTGCCGTTTTTATCAAATTACAGGAAATGGGAGGAGCTCTGGACCCCAGGACCTTCCATTTGGAGCGGGTCCAATTTTAACAAAAACTATGGTGTTGCTATTTTAATTAACAATAAGAATATCTTGGTGAAGGGCAGCACTGTGGTGAAGGACGGGTGGGCAATTTTAGCAAATCTGACTTTTTTAGGTAAGGATTTTAACGTTTTAAATGTATATGGTTTTACGGATAAAAACGAAAGGTATGAGTTTTTAGAAGACCTGCAGCCCCACATGCTAGGTAGGGCTCCTTTAGTGGTAGCAGGGGATTTTAACTGTGTTTTATCAAATAAGGACAGAAAGAGAGTGGGAGATGATTTTAAGATTGATAAGACATCGGTTTTATTGCAAAGCTTAGTTAGAGATTTTAGGTTAGTTGACTGTTTTAAAATAATGCATCAAAGACAAGAGGGCTTCACCTGGTTCAGTGGTGACGGCACCAAAGCCGCTTGAATAGACTACCTATTTACAAGAGATTTCCCGCCAGCCGATGCTACATTGACCCCACTCTTCTTCTCAGATCACTTAATGCTATCTTGCACTCTTTCAGTAGCTGCGTTTCCATTACAGATTTGCGAAAAACTTTTGCTATATTTCTTAAATGTCGATAAAAAACTGTTGCGAAATGACAGCGTTTCCATAGCTGCAGTTATGCGACTAAAACATATTACTTTCCTCTCGCGATAGGTCATTCCAAAATGATGGTACTTGGTAGGTTTGTATATCTCATCCACTAGCCATTATTTTTATTGGAAGGACACGTGTGTGTTATCCAAGCATTAATGGCAAGGAAAGCCCCTTAGGTTACTTAATCGGCACGGATATGAGGTGTGTGTGTGTGTGTGTGTGTGTGTGTGTGTGGCAGATCTGCTTCAAGGTCTTCATGATAATGTAGCATTTCTGTGTTTAGCATCCAGTATTACTGTAATCCTATATTGTCTTTTATGAGTTTAATAAAAAACTCCGTCTCGTCTTCTCTCCAAACCGAACCATCATCTGTAAAGAATGATCGACTCTTACGCGCGCCAGGTTGACGCATATAGAGTAGAGCGAAATGTTTGAATTTGCATGGTAACTCAAATGTTTGTTGTTTTTTGTTTTTTTTGTTTTTACCACTTTCGTTATTTTGGCTAGATATTTCGTTTGATGGGCATGTGAATTGATTTTAGAAATGCTTTGGAAAAGAAAAAAATGGCATTTAATAAACGAAATAAAATTTTTTAAATGAAGACCGCGTTTGGAGTGAGTGCATGCAAAATAATTAGTTCCCTGAGTCCACAAATAAAAATAGACAGTTTATAGTTTATAATTATGTCTTGAACTCATCTGTATAGCTAAAAATGACAAATTATTGTAAATTGTTTCATCTCTCTTAAAGGAAGAAGGAAAAAATGAGAACGTCGGCGCTTTTATCGGCCGTGGGTTAAAGAAAACATAGCCTAACTACGAAACTAAATAGGCTACCTTTAGGACTAAACATTAGCCTGTTATAGTATTATTTTAATTTATATGTTGATTATGAAAAGTGAGCAGCATGAGTAAGAATCGCAATATGTTTGAGACCTGGGGTCACATGATTTTGATCAATTCGAGTTTTATTTTCTAGAAAGTCTTTCTTAAAAAAAATTTGTTTTGTATAAATTGTATTTTTATTTGTATCGATGTTTCATCAATTAATTGCCTGTTTATTAAATAAGAAACAAACTAAGATCGTCTGGAATGGATTGACGTGCGTAACTGGCCTGTTTCCTCGGCCTTTGAGTAAGGCTGAAAATACAGACTAGCTCTTTCTGTTTTAATAAATTTCTTGAATATATGTCTTAATTACAGTATATATAGCCTGTAGTCCTTATTAGGAGAAAATATATGTCCTTTTAACTACATTATCTTGTTATTACGACCCAATTGAGTGGGAAATATAATATATTGGCCCTATGTTGCAGAAATGCGTCACCGCAACAGGTGACATGTAAATGCGAAAAAAACGTTTCCATTGCAGTTTTGCGAAAATGTCCTTTTTCGAATCGCCTGAAAAACCACCTCATGAGAGCGTAAAAACTTTTTTGCGATATATGGGAGTTTTTGCGAAACTGCCGCGTTTCCATTAGGCGTGTTTTCAATTCGCAATTTCAATATGCGCAATTTGAAGGGTAATGGAAACGCGCCTAGTGCCTACTGGTGTGACAGTAAGGGGAGGGCTGTGGAAGCTGAACTGCTCCCTCTTAGAAGATGAGGAGGTAGTCAGAGAATATAGGGAGCAGTTCAGCCAATGGCAGACCCTCCAAGACTTTTATGACTCACGTGCACAGTGGTGGGAGATGGTGAAGGAACGGACAATACTTTTTTTTAGAAAAATAGGCAGAGACAAAAATAATTGATTTAAACGACGCGTGATGGGGCTGCAAAAACGACTACAAAGGTATTTTAATCTTTTAAATGAAGGTTTTGATTTTAATGAAGATATTAAAAAGGTAAAAGAGGATATGTCAGTTTTATCCAAAGTACAAAGCAAAGGTGTCATTTTAAGGAGCAGGGAGAGGAAACAGAGGAAGGAGAAAAGTGTACTTGGTATTTTTTTTAAAAAGATAATTTCACAGGGTGGGGCAATTACTGTTTTAAAAAGTGGAGGGAGGAAAGCTGAAGAATTTTATGAACAATTATACAATACCAAAGAAGTACACAATGACGCGTTAAAGGAAGTTTTAGAGTTTTTAGAAAAGAAATTAGACAATAAATGTGCTATTTTATCTCAAGATTTTAACATTTTAGAGATGGACAAAGCTCTTAAAAGTTTAAAACGAGGAAAGTCCTCAGGAATAGATGGACTTCCTCCAGAGTTTTACTCCACTTTTTGGGATATTTTAGCACATGATTTACTGACTGTTTTTAAGGAATTTGAGACTCTGGACAGACTTTCCTGACAGCTTCAGAATAGGGATAGTTTCACTCTTGCTAAAAAAAGGTGACAAGACTGACTTAAAAAACTGGCGACCCATTACTCTTTTAAACTTTGATTGTAAGATTTTTAGCAAAGTTTTATCCATGCGCATGTCGACTGTTTTAGAGGACGTAATTCACCTGGATCAAGCCTGTGCTGTGCCCGGAAGGAAGATCACGGACAGCCTGGTACTGATCAGAGATGCTATCTGTTATGCGAGAGACAGAAATATTTGGCTAGTAGTCCTAAATTTAGATTTTGAAAAAGCATTTGACTGTATCTCGCACCAGTTTCTCTTTAAGATACTGGAGAAAATGGGGTTTCCAGGGAGGTTTATAGCCTGGGTGGGACTGCTTTACAATGGTCTGGCTAGCAGGATTTTGGTTAACGGGCATTTGTCCAAAGCTGTAAATATCCACAGCGGTGTCCGTCAGGGGTGTCCTATATCTCCCCTTCTGTATGTGGCCTGCATTGAGCCACTGGCACAAATCTTGGGAAGGGATAAATGGATTAAAGGACTGGACGTCCCAGGGACTGACAGCAACCTGCGTTTTATATATGGACAATGTAACCCTTTAAGCGACTGACCTTTTATCGGCACAAAGAGCATTGGACTTGACTGACTGGTACGGTCGGGCCTCGGGCGCCAAGCTCAACAGGTACAAGTCCGAGGCCCAGCTCTTCAGGCCATGGGGGGACATTGACACAGGTGGACTGGATCTGGATTTTAAAGACAATGATTTGAAAGTTTTAGGTGTAAAATTTGACAGAGAAGGGTGGGGGACGGGGAAACTAGACTGACATCTTAGGGGACTAAGACAGATGACAATGGAAGGGAAGGTTTTAATTTCTAAGGCCGTAATTATACCACTGATTTTACTAAGATTCCTGGCCAATCTGGAGAGGGCAGTATTTTATTTCTTGTGGGTGTCCAAGTGGGAACGATTAAAAAAGGAGGTCTTTAAAAAGAGAAAAGAAAATGGTGGGAAAGGCCTCCCAGACCCCCACTTGTTTTTAGGCAGCCGCTTTACCACCCTCCACATCGGATACGCTCTGACCCCTGGCTCGTTTCTGGATGGGGTCCTACCTAAGAAGCCTAAAGATTTTACCAATTGATTTGAAAACCCCAGTGTCTTTTAATTTACCACAACAGTACATTTTTATCAAGAAATTTTTAAAGAAATACCTTTTAGAAATAAATGACGTCACCATTTTAACCAACCATAAATCTCATCTCTCTTGTGCAGGACCGGGAAATGGTGAGTCCAGTCCCAGGCCTCACATTAAGTGAGGCCAAAAACGTTTGGAGGAACGCAGCTGCGCGGGACCTGAGGGCCAGCACAGGCCGGCCCCCTGCTTTTCCCGTGCCTGCCAGCGGGTGGGGCCCAGGTGGACTACAAGCTCTCCATCCTGGGGGTGGTTCAGGGCGTTAAAGCCCAAACATTGCAAAAATTAGCCTCGCTCTGGCTCACCCTCAACGTGATAAAGGATGCCATCTGGGTCACCAGAAACCTGCTGGTGGAGAAACGCATGATGGTCCCCCTCCACGTGAGTGAGCAAAACATCAGATCAACATTGCAGGGAGCGCCGCATGTTGTCATTCGGACGGGGGGCCGAGGCTGCACAAGAAGGTCCCGGCCACCACCGACCTTGGCCGCCCGTCGATGCACCCTCACCACTCTGGCTAAGGGAACAGTGGGCCAGCGAGCCGGAGGAGAGGGGCTTTCCGCTGGGCCCTTGAAGCGGGGAGTCCCGAGCCTGTTCTGGAGACCTGGAGTGAATGGACATTCTTGATAGGGACTCACCCCTGATCCTGCACAACAGAAGATTTTTAAACAGAAGGATTTTGTGTTTTAACTGGCGTATAGTAACTGAGTATAGGAAGAAGAACAAAAGCATTGGTCGCCGGCCGACGCATCTCAGCACATTTTTGATGTCCCTCTTATTTGAGAGTCTTTACTAACGAGCTGATAAGTTGAATCAGGTAATTGTGTTCGATGGATTAGGGACACCTGATTCAAATCAAGGTCATGCGCAGCAGTTAAGTAATGGAAGGTGCCCGGGAGGGGAAGGTCACTGTGTATGAGGATGGTGAAGGGGGATAGGGCGCCTTTGCCTGGAGGCCAGGCAACTCATACTTACCTGGCAGGGGAGATACCATGACCTGCGACCAGTTTGCCGAATGTTGTTTTTCCCCCAAACTCTGATATTCAACGTACAATTTGATTGACAGTGTGGCCATTCACCGCGTCCTTTCTTGCCTGACCCTGAGACTGAGGCCGTGCATGGGTTTACTGGCTTGGGTGAAATTGTCTCGTTCCGTCCAAGAGTTTTATCTGTTTTAGCAGACCCCGCCTCGCCCACCCGTACGTTTCGGCCTGCCGCCGCCAACCTGAATCGAAATTCCCCCTTTTTTTTATCTCGATGGACAGTCAGACTCCATAGAATCTTTCTGCAATGGTTTGGGCCAGATTGGGCAAAAGACCTAGGACTAGTGTGCAAAAGTAGGTTTTTCACAAAATCCAAAATACCCTTAAATTTTGCAGAATCTGCCGAAATTATCAAATCTGAGGCATACGTCTCGCTCGGCTTGAGCCAAGGATTCCGAAGATATAAGACACTTGGTTCTGCGGCAGGTGTTTTGGGAACTATGAAGCACTTTCGGTCGCTGTAGCGCCACCGCTGGGCCGATCGGGGCCAGCATTGGTGATGTTGTAGAGCGAATGGCTAGGATTCCGAAGATATAAGACACTTGGTTCTGCGGCAGGTGTTTTGGGAACTATGAAGCACTTTCGGTCGCTGTAGCGCCATCCGCTGGGCCGATGGGGGCCAGCCTTGGTGATGTTGTAGAGCGAATGGCTAGTACCATCCTTCAAAGTTTCAGGGTTCTACGATGTACGGTTTGGTCTGCCCGGTCACATTTAAGACAGAGTGTGTTGACGACAAAGTCCTCGCAATAGCAGTAGGGTTTCCGGTATGCATTCAAAAGTTGTGGTTGATTTTCGGGGTCAGGCACCGCTGGTCTGAAATTCTGGCTCCCTTTGCCACCCCACCCCACTCAACGCTTCCCTGATGGGTGTCGCCTTTGGCTAAGATCACATATCATTGATTCTCTGAGGTTTCCTGTCTCGGGAACTTTTGGTGTCCCGAGCTGCACAACTTTTGAGAGGTAGAGTGATCCCACTTGTTTTTACGGTTCAACAATTTTAGGCTAAGACTTTTATTCTTTTATCTATTTATTGTATTTTATGATCTTTCACAGTTTTTTAGACTGTTGGTGCCTCTACCATTTCGGCTCCTCATGCTGGCATTCGGAGGCACCACAGCGTGCGCTTTTTATTTAGAGAGGTTGATGGTAAGCTCCTGGGGTTGTCTCGCCTAGACTTCTCTAGGAAGCTGATCCAGAAAACCCTCAATTTTAGACCTGACAATCTAAACTGTTTAATGACTCTGCCCGTAAACAAGGGTTTTAATTTGAGTTTTAAAACTGCTTCCTTGTTGAATGACTTTTGGCAAAGGTTTGACTTTTAAGGCCCAGTTCTCCATGTTCACGGCGGGAAAACTTTCAGATAACACACTTAAAACTGTGATTGTCAGAATGTTGAATGAAACAGGAGACGATATTTGTTTCTGGTTGGGTAGATTGTGCACTGTTAGAAGTCAGCCTATCAAAGTGCTAGATGAGGACGGCATTTGGAACTGCTCCTGGCGGATTCCCATTAAACAATGGGAAGAGGCTGGCGGCTACCAAGGCCTGAAACATCTGCCTTCCATGATTGTGCTGGGAGAAAACAGAGGCTACATACACTACCAAGGGATGCCTAAGTTGTGTAGAAAATGTGGAAGAGTTGGACATCTAGCTGATGCATGCCCAGAGTTAGTGTGTGGGAAGTGTAAAGATATTGGGCACGTTTGATGATTGTACCAATGGCAGGCGTTGCAACCTATGTGGAAAATCAAACCATCTCTACAGCGATTGGACAAAAAGTTTTGCCAACAAACTGAAAGGCAACAAAATGGCCGCCGCACAACCAGAAAAAAAAGAACAAAGGGAGGAGTGAACAGGAACAAGGAAGTGGGGCGGCCACAGGGGCGGAGTCATGTTTTCTAAAAGAACCCGAGGAAGAAGAGGAAACGGTTTCAGACCTTGCGATGGAATCCAGTGGGAGTGAAATTCATTTTTCACTCCCAAATGCTTAGGTGCAAAAATGTCTGTGGGATCTCCTCTGTCTGATACAGAAGAGAATAAAGCTAGGGCAGCACATAGTTCAGATAGTTACATTTTGGAAGATCTAGAACGTATGGCCCCTAGAATCCCCAAATGAGGTATCTTTTTTGCACATAAAGGTAAGAACATCACCAAAGGAGATGCAAGAGGTTTCCTCTGTAGCCCCTAAGGTGGTGAGCCCAGTCCTAAAGGGAGAAAGGAAAAGCATGTGAAACAACATATAACATAACACAATTTTAATGGTCTTATTGTAGTCTTTTTATTATTGTCTTAAATGTCCCATACCTTTTTAATAACACTGCTCATGGCCCTCACTCTTTCAACCATAAATGTGAGAGCCACCATACGAGAGCATTTTATCCTTTTTAAATACTCGTAAATCAGATTTGTTTTTTATTACAGGAGTGTGCCCTACCCTTTTTAAACAGGTACACAAAAATGGAAGAGCTATGGCCCCCTGGTCCCTCCATTTGGAGTAGCTCAAACTTTAACAAAAATGACGGTGTTGCCATTTTAATCAAAAACCCAAATATCTTGGTGAAGGGCAGCATGGTGGTGAGGGAAGGGTGAGCACTTTTAGCAAATCTGATTTTTTTAGGTAGAGATTTTAATGTTCTTATTGTGTATGGTTTTACAGGGAAAAACGGTAGGTATGAGCTTTTAGAAGACTTGCAGCCCTGCATGTTAGGAAGAGTTCCGGTAGTGGTGGCAGGGGATTTTAACTGTGTTTTATCCAAAAAAGATAGGGTAGGAGAAGATTTTATGAATAAGACATCGGTTTTATTGCAGGGTTTAGTTAGAGATTTTAATTTAGTCGACTGTTTTAAAAACGAGCATCAAAGAGAGGAGCGCTACACTTGGTTCAGTAGTGATGGTGCCAAAGCCTCTCGAATCGACTATATTTTTACAAGAGACTGCCCGCCAACCGATGCTACATTGACTCCCCTCTTCTTTTCTGACCACCTAATGCTATCCTGCACCCTTTCACTACCCACGGGTGTGATGGTAGGGGGAGGGCTGTGGAAGCTGAACTGCTCCCTCTTAGAAGATGAGGATGTAGTAAAGGACTATAGGGAGCAGTTCAGCCAATGGCAGACCCTCCGAGACTTTTATGAGACACATGCACATGGTTTTGATTTTAATTATGAAATACAACAGGTTAAAAAAGAAATGTCAGTTTTATCCAGTTTTTTAGAACAAAGATTTCATTTTAAGAAGTAAAGAAAGAGAAATCGAAGAAGGTGAAAAATATACTAGGTACTTTTTTAAAAAGATAATAACACAAGGAAGGACTATAGTCAATGTAAAAGTAGAAGGGGAGGGAAGTAAATAAGACAAAGATTATTTTAAAAGGGGTTGAAGATTTTTACCGAGAACTATATAGCACAAAAGATGTAAACAGAGATATTGTAAAGAAAGTTTTAAAATTCATAGTCAATAAAGTCGACACTGAAAATGAGCTTTTAACCCAAGATTTTACCATTTTAGACAGGGCCGGCTCTAGCTCTTTGGTTGCCCTAGGCGAGATGGAGTTTTGCGCCCCCCCAGCCCACTCACTTTTATCGTCTCTAATTCAGCACATGTCTGTTTTCCTAGGCCTACCCCTAACCGAGAAGCACTTATTATTAAACACGTTCGATGCTTTATTTCCACTTTTCAAACATTTTCTCACTTTTTATTGAAAATAAATGCCTTTCCGATCTGATATGTGATGGGAAAAGGGAATAGAGCGAGTGTGGCAAAAGGCAGGATCGAACCTCTGATCGATCTGCATCAATTCTTGACGCCATGCGTCTTACCACTACACTACAGCCACTGTAGAGAATTTGGTGAACACAGCATATTTGTGTTTGATGTAAATAATATGGCATCTTTCGTTAGGCTGCTCCAGTAAAAAAAAAAAAAAAAAAAAAAAACGAGGCCGTATTTATTTCCTTCCGACGCCCACGTAGAGAGCGTTTGTACTTTTCATAAATAACATGCATGCGTTATCCATATTTATAACGAACTGGACTTTTGATATTTAAATGACATCCATGTAGGTTATTGTAGATTATTGTCAGTGTAGTTATGTTTGCAATACGTATAGTAATTATGAAGAAAACTAGCAAGTGACAATAGCTTAGTGACAATATTAATAATATTTATAAAATAAATATTAGTTGATAAGATTGAAACTAAGTAATTTTATTTTGTTTGACAACTTATTGGCTGAGATAAGAAGACTAACCTCTATACTGGGCTTTCTTTCGATTTTCTTCCTTTCTTTTTTTCTCTTTTTCCGTCCCTGTGCACCCGCGGGTTTAGACGCCTCATTTTTGATGAACGCGCAAGATGAGCACTTGCCTGACCTAAATCCTGAACTAATAATAAATAATCACCATCAATTCAATCTAATAATCAGGTTGATAAGTAATTAAAGGTGTGGCTGAGGGGGCACCCCGTGATGATCATGTTTAATGAACATTATGTTGTATTTCGCTTATTCCGATTATTAATGGGAAGTAATGGGCGGCACTAGAGCGCGCTCGCGCCCCTAACACAAATGTCGCCCTAGGCAACCGCCTAGCTCGCCTATAGCAAACGCCGGCCCTGATTTTAGAAATGCACAAATCCCTCGAAAGTTTTAAAAGGGGGAAGTCCCCAGGAGTAGACGGACTCCCCCTGGAATTTTCTCTAACCTTTTGGGCTATTTTAGCTATTAAGCTATTTAGCAAACTATTGACTGTTTTTAAAGACTTTAAGACAGTTGATAAACTTCCGGACACTTTTAGAACAGGGATAGTTTCTTTACTTTACAAAAAAGGAGACCGGACTGACTTAAAAAACTGGACACCAATCACTCTTTTAAATTTTGATTGTAAACTTTTTAGTAAGGTTTTAGCCACACCTATGTCGACAGTTTTAGAGGACGTAATCCACCCTGATCAAGCTTGTGCTGTGCCAGGAAGAAGGATAACAGACAGCCTGGTTCTGATTAGAGACGCCATCTGTTTTGCGAGAGACGGAAACATCCGGCTAGTAGTCCTAAATTTAGATTTTGAGAAAGCTTTTGACCGAGTCTCCCACCAGTACCTGTTTCAGAAGCGGTTTATAGTTTGGGTGGGACTGCTGTACGAGGGCTTAGTCAGCAAAATCCTTGTAAATGGTCATCTCTCTAAAGCGGAAAATATTTGCAGTGGTGTCCATCAGGGGTGTCCTTTATCCCCTCTTCTGTATGTGGCTTGTATTGAGCCACTGGCACAGATCTTGAGAAGGGATAAAAGATCTGGCTGATTGATTGTTCCTGATCAACTGCTCCCGTCTACCTTCTGCTGCAGCCTGCCTCAGCGTTTGTAGCTCTGTATTGCTGCCTTTGAATCTCTATTTGATATATTTCTTTTGTTATCTACACTGCTAAATATAACTTACTCATCACCATATAGTGTTTAATATAGCCTATCAAGTTAAATTTGACATCACTACCACACGTTAGCTTTTCGCTAGCCTGGTAGCTTTCCATCCCGGCACCCGGGTCTCCTGTTTTCTGAGTTCTTTAGACAATTGTGGTGAGTTGGATTATTAAATAGACTCCATCAAACAACTGTGGTAAGATTTGGATTCATCAACAAATACTTTAAGACATTTATTCTCCTCTTGTCATTGTCACTTGCACTGCATGCTACATGTTTAGCATATCTATCTCCATTGGCAAACAGGGCTTCACATGTGATGAATTTAAGATATTAATCAGGCTGACGGAGAAGATTTCAGATGTAGAGACATGCATCCAGGCTTTATGTGAGAGTAGTGAGAAGGTAACGGCTTTAGATACTGCTTTGGATGCGACTAGCTTAGTGAACATTCATTGTTTGGTTCCAGCTGAGCCAGCGCAGCAGGGCTGGGTAAATGTGAGACGGCATAGTCGCGGATCAAAAAACACTCTTCCGTTCCGATTAGAACATCAAACAGGTTCTCCCCACTCAGTGACGCACCCACTGAGGATCCTGTTGAAAGTGTCCTAGTTATTGGCGATTCTATTACACGGACTGTGAAAATAAAGACACCAGCCACCATAGTCACATGTTTACCGGGAGCCAGAGCGCCTGACATCAAAGCAAATTTAAAAGTGCTGGCTAAAGCTAATCGTAAATTCTCTAAGATTATTATTCACGTCGGCACTAATGATGTTCGACTTTGCCAGTCGGAGATCACCAAAATTAACATTAAAGAGGTGTGTAAACTCGCAAGTACGATGTCAAAGGCAGTATTTTTCTCTGGTCCCCTCCATGTTAGAAGGAGTGATGAAATAGTTAGCAGATTATCCTTACTCAATGGCTGGTTGTCTAAGTGGTGTCTGCAAAATAACAGGGTTCATAGACATTTGGAAAAGTTTTTGGGGCAGACCTGACCTGTTGAAGATAGGCGGCATTCATCCCTCCTGGGCTGGTGCTGCTCTTCTCTCTAGTAATTATATAATATCATGTATACTTAATTTACCTAAGGCTGCAAAGCCATCCCCTCGCTTCAAATATGGCAGGACTATAACCATCTCGTCAGCATTTCAGATAGCCAAGAGGAACTTGATGTTGCAACAGAAACTATTGACTCTTTACTAGCACTTTAGACATAGTTGCTCCCCGGCGCTTAAAGAAGATTAAAGCAAATAATCCAGCGTCGTGGTACAACGAGCACACTCGGGCCCTTAAAACAGCAGCCAGAAAAATGGAGCACAGCTGGAAGTAAACAAAAATGGAGGTTTTTCGCAATTTGTGGAAAGAAAGCATGATTGCATACAGAAAGGCCATAAAAACTGCCAGATCTGCTTATTTCTCAACTCTTTTAGAAGAAAACAAACACAACCCTCGGAATTTATTCGATACAGTGGCTAAATTATCAAAAAATAAAGCTTCAACTTCTGACGTTTGTAAACAGCACAGCAGTAGTGACTTTATGAACTTCTTTACTAGTAAGATTGATAATATTAGGAATAAAATTATAACCATGCAGCCGTCTACTACCGTTATCACTTCAGACAGAGCATTGTATTGTCACTGAGGAAATATGACAGTCATTCACTGCTACAGGAGGAGAAGAATTGGCTAAACTTGTTAAATCATCAAAATCAACAACATGTATGCTTGACCCTATACCAACTAGGCTAATGCTTCCAGAGGTCATAGATCCTCTGCTTACTATTATTAATTCATCCTTGACATTAGGATATGTACCAAAAACCTTTAAGTTGGCAATAATTAAACTACTTATTAAAAAACTGCAACTTGATCCTAAAGAATTAGTCAATTACAGGCCAATCTCGAGTCTACCGTTTCTAAAAAAATACTAGAAAAGGCAGTGTCTTCGCAATTATGTTCCTTTTTAGACAAAAATAGTATATGTGAGGATTTCCAGTCAGGATTTAGACCGTATCATAGTACTGAGACTGCTCTCATTGGAGTTACAAATTATTTACTCCTATCATCTGATTGTGGTTGTATCTCGCTATTAGTGTTACTCAATCTTAGCGCTGCATTCAATACTATCGATCATAATATTCTTTTGAATAGACTCGAAAATTAAGTTGGCATTAGTGGAATTGCATTGGCATGGATTAAATCGTACTTATCTATCCGTTATCAGTTTGTAGCAATAAATGAAGAGATGTGACACAGATCACAAGTTCAGTATGGAGTACCGCAAGGCTCAGTGTTAGGACAGCTGCTCTTCACCTTGTATATGCTACCACTGGGAGATATCATTAGTAGGCATGGTGTTAGTTTGCATTGTTATGCTGACGATACTCCGCTCTATATTTCTTCGCGCCCTGACGAAACTTACCAACTCACAAGATTAACGGAATGCATAGCTGATATAAAAAATTGTATGAATAGTAATTTCCTGCAACTTAAATCAGATAAAACAGAATTTTTAATTATTGGACAGAAAATCTCCAAAAGTAGTAACCAAGAATGCTGTCTAACACTTGACTGTTAGCCTTTGACTTAACTGCTCTGTTGACTTAACTGCTCTGTCAAGCCCTCGTCGTCAATGAGGAACCTGGGTGTGCTCTTTGATACCAATCTTTCATTTGAAAGCCACGTTTCTAGCATCTGTAAAACCGCATTCTACCATCTTAAAAATATATCTAAATTACGGCACATGCTTTCAATGCAAAATGCTGAACAGTTAGTACATGTGTTCATGAGCTCAAGGCTAGATTATTGTAATGCTCTACTGGGTGGTTGCCCTGCTCGCTTAATAAACAAACTCCAACTGACCAAAATGTAGCAGCTCGAGTTCTTACTAGAACCAGGAAGTACGATCATATTAGTCCAGTTCTGTCAACACTGGACTGGCTCCCTATTAAACATCGCATACATTTTAAAATCTTGCTTATTACTTACAAAGCACTAAATGGTTACAGACCTCTTCGGTGACTGTTGCTTAAAGTGATGAGGTTACTTTTGAAAACTATTATAATTTGCAGTTATTTAATTTGCCAAATGATCTATGATCAAATTAATCTATGTAAAATGAATAATAGTTTTACGTTTTCGTTATTCTTTACCATTTCATTGCTAACATCAGCTATCAGGTTCCCAGACGAATGCAAGCTAATCTTAGTAAAGGAACTTTTATCAGTGCTGTCGTTATTCTGTATATTGTACGACACCACTAGCATAAGGCAAACAAATTATAATGCAATTAAAATATTAATCTCATGTTATCCGTCATAGAACACGGATTTATGTTATAAGGTAAACAATACTTTTTCATCATTGACACCAGGAAAACTATCCTAGACGTCGTTCTAGTGTTATGCACAGCACACCATGATATAATTAGCCAAGCAACAATAAAACTTCCAATATACACAAATAGGCTGAATTAATATTACCTGTCGAGAAGAAAGCAGGCAACGTCAGCGGTCTTTTTAAAATCGTTGCTCCTCATGAGCTCTTTCCATCTTGGAAAGGCCACTCCAATATTTACTTTTGTCTTGTTGATTTGCCTGTTGCGTTGTCGTCTTAATTCTCTTTTCCGCTTCCTTGGCGACTGTGATACATATCCCGCAATGTTACTAGGTCCCCGACCCGGGTCGAATTCGGTAATCAATTCCGGGACGTGGTTGCTTTCACACAGAAGGCGACCCGGCAATGTTCTGGGAATATTGCGGGTCCGACGTGCAGTTAGAAAGGTGCCACATTCGACACGGTGCCATCGAGTGTAAAAACGCGAAAAGCGAAGCTTGAATTTACGGGTATGTCCCTCTTTGGCAAATGTACTTTCAAGATGGAGGAGCAACATGGCGACCGCCATCTGAACCCAACACTTATGCATTTTCAATGGTATATTATAAAATTACGAGAATGCATTATTACTTGAAAGAAGTAAATATACATTAATGAGCACATATATTTTTGAAAGAACTAAGTGATTTTAGCTAAGAATAAACTAAAAAAGTTACACAGTGTAGCTTTAAGATATAGCCTTTTGAAATTAAGATGTCAAAATCGAACGTTTTAGGGAAAAAAATTCTGGCGCCTAAAGGGTTAAGTCAGACTCCAGATAATCTGTATAAATCACTGGTTTGGGTCAGATTATGCAACAAACCTAGGACTACTGTGCAAAGTACCCCTCTGATCACCACTGCCCAGATAGGCATCGCCTTTGCTGGCTCCCCTGCCGATGCGTCAGTGTCATTACTTCTCTGCCTTTTGGCTATCATCACTTTTCTGGTCACACGGTTGCATTGCGATCACCTCCTGGAGGTTTCTTGGCTCGAGATTTTGTGGTGTAACAAGCCCCCAACTTTCAGGAGGTATACTGCTACTGCTGGGTTTAAAGGTGGGCTAAGTGCTTTCTGGTAACCGTTATTGTCATTTCAAATTACCGAAACAAACACGCCCTATCTCCTCAAAAGGGTATCGGTCCTATTTTGATAGCTCCGCCCCATACATACATAACCCAGGCAAAAACTATGGCAGAATCTGTGTTACAATTCTAGGTCGAATATTCAATGAAAAAGTCACCCCTTCCATCACAAAAACAACTCGATAGAACACAAGCATGATAGTCCAACTAACAAACATATTACCATCATGATAAGATTAGAGTTATAGCGATCACAAAAACACAAACCGTTCTCATGATCAACTCGATAGAACACGAGCCGACAGTCCAGCTAACGACATATTACAATTATGACCAGATTAGAGTTATAGCGATCACAAAACACAAACCATTCTCATGACAACTCGATAGAACACGAGCCGACAGTCCAGCTGACGACATATTACAATTATGACCAGATTAGAGTTATAGCGATCACAAAAACACAAACCGTTCTCATGATCAACTCGATAGATCGCGAGCCAACAGTCCAGCTAACGACATATTACAATTATGACCAGATTAGAGTTATAGCGATCACAAAACACAAACCGTTCTCATGAACAACTCGATAGAACACGAGCAGACAGTCCAGCTGACGACATATTACAATTATGACCAGATTAGAGTTATAGCGATCACAAAACACAAACCGTTCTCATGATCAACTCGATAGAACACGAGCAGACAGTCCAGCTGACGACATATTACAATTATGACCAGATTAGAGTTATAGCGATCACAAAACACAAACCGTTCTCATGATCAACTCGATAGAACACGAGCCGACAGTCCAGCTAACGACATATTACAATTATGACCAGATTAGAGTTATAGCCATCACAAAACACAAACCGTTCTCATGAACAACTCGATAGAACACGAGCTGACAGTCCAGCTAACGACATATTACAATTATGACCAGATTAGAGTTATAGCGATCACAAAAACACAAACCGTTCTCATGACAACTCGATAGAACATGAGTAGGATAGTCCCGCTGACGACATATTACAATTATGACCGGATAAGGGTTATGAAGATCATGAAAAGAGGAAACAAACATATATTAAGAGTATAGTATCTTACTTGTCAGACACATTTTGTGAGCTGACTCTTGAAACTTTGATTTAGATGCTCCATACGGCGTGGAAATGAACGGGTCTTTATCATCACTGAAGTGAGCGACTATACGATCGCAAATGGACAAACAAGGGAACATGACACACGAGCATATTCAAGCAAATGCAGCATATATTAGTTCTTGGATAATGTCTGTTATTGTGTGTCTTGTGTTTTGAATGACATACACTGAGCACTTAGCCTTGAAATCTAGACGCACCCTAGCGGCAGCAAATCTAATCTGCCGCGAGTGTCGTCTAGCAACTCTCAATACCCTTCTGAGCTGTAAAAGACTAACTCTGGTTGGGCCAATAACATCGTGTATTGAGTCGGTGGGTGGGGCTTATCATAATGACAGCAGAGTTGCGCTTGCGCTTGTCAGTAAACACAGAAACTGGCGAAAGGCGGTCTTTCGAATCGGCTTTGACAGCAACTCTGGAAGACTTGGAGTTAAGCTTTTCTCTGAGAAAAGAACGGCACTGAAGTCATTCTTAAGAAGGAAAGATGTGTTCTGAGTATTGCTGACCGGATACGGCAAAAGTTTAATCTGTCAACTAGCTCTGCTTCGCCTTCGTCGCTCTGGTTGGTTGTAGCGCTATCCAATTGCGTGCACGCCGTGCAGAGGGAGTTTGAAAGACAACCGTTTATCCCGCCCCTCAGATTAAGCTGTCAATGGTGAGTTTCCAGACCAAACATCTTGATGTGGGTCTGGCTTGTCAGGCTACTGAGCGCTCTCTTCTCACCATCATTAGTAGACACGCCCCTTACCTGCTGATTTGCTACAAGTTTGTTATTGCACTCTGCCCAGGTCCGTTTTGTAAAACGGTTTTGAAATAACACTTACCCCCCACCTTTAAGGGAGAGTTATTTTAAAGGGGTCATTGGATGCAAAATTCACTTTTATATGGTGTTTGCAACATACATCTTTTATTTAATGTTTACACCTATAAATGTTTATCTGCAATGTGCAGACTACCATACCACAGTGATAAAAATCCATTTAACAATTAAACGGTTTTAATTTTCTGAACAATATGATGTTAATATTGCTCTCAATCAACCCACAACCACTGACGGACCATATTAGCATATTTCCACCCTCAGCCAATTGTACGCTGTCCACCAAGGCAGCACTTTACATGTCTTGTGTCTACATGCCCCACGTAAGAAAGGGGTGGGGTGAGCAGTCACTGATCATTTAAAGAAACATGCACCGAAACGGGTCGCTGTGAACACAGCTGATGGGAGTGGAAAGTTCTGTGTGTGATCTACTGACGACGTGCAAATTACTCTTTCACTGCCAGCGTTTTTTAAAAATAAGTTGCCAGCCACCGTCAGGGTTTTTGAACATTTTCACCAAAATTGAATAGCCCATAGAAAATTTTGTTTTATGAATACCCTCTTCTTTTAAACAAAAAAACCCTTTGCATTCCTTTTTTTATCAACACTTGAATATGGGTACGTTTCATAAAAAAAGCAACATTTTGAAAAAAAAGCTGAGAAAATCATATTTTTGTGAAAGACTGACTCCAGATCAGAGATGATCAAACACAGATGAGGAGATCGAGTCTATCTACTCCTCTAATGCTTCAGTCCTGCTCCTCATCCTGCTCCTCATCTCATTCACTAACATTAGATAGATTAGATTTATATGATGATTAATGATCAGAGATGATCAGACAGATGAGGAGATCGAGTCCATCTACTCCTCTAATGCTTCAGTCCTGCTCCTCATCCTGCTCCTCATCTCATTCTCTAACATTAGATAGATTAGATTTATATGATGATTAATGATCAGAGATGATCAGACACAGATGAGGAGATCGAGTCCATCTACTCCTCTAATGCTTCAGTCCTGCTCCTCATCCTGCTCCTCATCTCATTCACTAACATTAGATAGATTAGATTTATATGATGATTAATGATCAGAGATGATCAGACACAGATGAGGAGATCGAGTCCATCTACTCCTCTAATGCTTCAGTCCTGCTCCTCATCCTGCTCCTCATCTCATTCACTAACATTAGATAGATTAGATTTATATGATGATTAATAATCAGAGATGATCAAACACAGATGAGGAGATCGAGTCCATCTACACCTCTAATGCTTCAGTCCTGCTCCTCATCCTGCTCCTCATCTCATTCACTAACATTAGATAGATTAGATTTATATGATGATTAATGATCAGAGATGATCAGACACAGATGAGGAGATCGAGTCCATCTACACCTCTAATGCTTCAGTCCTGCTCCTCATCCTGCTCCTCATCTCATTCACTAACATTAGATAGATTAGATTTATATGATGATTAATAATCAGAGATGATCAAACACAGATGAGGAGATCGAGTCCATCTACACCTCTAATGCTTCAGTCCTGCTCCTCATCCTGCTCCTCATCTCATTCACTAACATTAGATAGATTAGATTTATATGATGATTAATGATCAGAGATAATCAGACACAGATGAGGAGCTCGAGTCCATCTACACCTCTAATGCTTCAGTCCTGCTCCTCATCCTGCTCCTCATCTCATTCACTAACATTAGATAGATTAGATTTATATGATGATTAATGATCAGAGATAATCAGACACAGATGAGGAGATCGAGTCCATCTACTCCTCTAATGCTTCAGTCCTGCTCCTCATCCTGCTCCTCATCTCATTCACTAACATTAGATAGATTAGATTTATATGATGATTAATGATCAGAGATGATCAGACACAGATGAGGAGATCGAGTCCATCTCCACTTCTAATGCTTCAGTCCTGCTCCTCATCCTGCTCCTCATCTCATTCACTAACATTAGATAGATTAGATTTATATGATGATTAATGATCAGAGATGATCAGACACAGATGAGGAGATCGAGTCCATCTACACCTCTAATGCTTCAGTCCTGCTCCTCATCTCATTCACTAACATTAGATAGATTAGATTTATATGATGATTAATGATCAGAGATAATCAGACACAGATGAGGAGATCGAGTCCATCTACACCTCTAATGCTTCAGTCCTGCTCCTCATCCTGCTCCTCATCTCATTCTCTAACATTAATCATATAAATCTAATCTATCTAATGTAAGTGAATGAGATGAGGAGCAGGATGCTCTACAGGACTACAGGATGGGTTTTTCATAAATAATGGAAAATTCTGTGTTTGGCAGGGAAATAGTTAAAGCACACAGATGCTGATGCCATGACCGACACAATCTACCAGTTAGCGTCTGCTTTTTTGTGGAAGTAAATAATAGCACAAACACTAGTAAATTTATGAGCACCAACGTTAAAATAACCAGGTAAATAACCTTGATTAACCATGATTAATTTAAATACTCTCCTCCCATACATTTTGCATCTGAAAAGGAAACTCCTACAATTGCCTTTGCAATAAGGTCAGCTGCAAAAAAAAAATGTGCCCATACCTTTTCAGCACAAAATTTTCACTGCATGTCTTTATTAAATCCTGACAGTAGTTGAACGCCAAAAGAGGGTTTGCAAACTGTTAGTAAATCTGGCTCAAAGCCATTAAAATAGTAGGAATGGTGTAATGTAAAGATATGGAAGAAAATGATTGGAATCCCATATTACATCAAATGGTGGAAAATAAAACAGTGGGAAGAAAGAGACCTCGTCCTTAGGGGTAAAGTGTTAATTAATGCAGAGATTAAAAAAATATATATTTTTCTAGCTTCATGCATTCCTTTTTTATCAACACTTGAATATGGGTAAGTTTCATTTTAAAAAAGCTACATTTTGAACAAAAGGCTGAGATAATCACGTTTTTGTGAAAGACTGTATCCAGATCAGATTCAGAGATGATCAAACACAGATGGAGGAGATTGAGTCCAACTACACACCTAATGCTTCAGTCCTGGAGCTCATCCTGGGTCCACATTTCAATCACTAACATTAGATAGTTTTGATTTATATGATGACTAATGTTGATCACATTTTGCATATGCATCATCTTATTTAAGATCCCTTTTTTACTGCATCTTCCTCTAGTGATGTCCGGTTCACGAACAAATCATTCTCTTAAGTGAACCGCTCGAACTAGTTCACCAAATTGGACTGAAACGTTCTAAACGGTTCGTGTCTCAAATCAGCGCTGATCCCACACGTTACATTAGTTACTCACTTTCTGACATGAGTGACAGTTTTTCCGGCTAGAAATTAACTAATATCTTGAAGTATATGTTGTATCTCCAACAGTTCACTGAACTGAGACATGTTTTGCCCGGAGAAGCAGCTGATACTGAGCATGCGCCTGTAACCGAATGTACAGCGGTTATCGGATCAGCAGTACAGAATCGAAAACCGCTTTTTTCGGATACGTTCGATACTGAGAACCGACAAGCTGATGAGTATGCGTGTTATTTGTTCAGAGGAACGAAATGCAGGTTAAGTGTATAAAAAGAATCATGTTTGGAAACATCACATAAAGCTGTCTTATCACTGTATTATTTTAAAGTTTGGAAACACGATGGATTGTAAAAAGGTCAAACTTTTTTTTTACGGTAAACATTTATTTGTTTTATCAATAATGCGTGATATTTTCACGAACAGCTTTTTTCTTATTTAATTTCTAAGTCGATACACATTTTAAAATATAATCAAAACAGTAGGTTCGATATCAGTTACATATTTAGCTCGCAGCAGTTCTCAGCTCAGTACACATTCACAGCTACAGCGGTTCTCAAGTCAGGACCGGGTTGCAGCGGTTCTTGGATCACCAGTACAGAATCGAGAACCGTTTCTATCGGACGCGTTCGATCTTTCAGACCACCAGTACAGAATCGAGAACCGTTTCTATCAGACACGTTCGATCTTTCGGATCACCAGTACAGAATCGAGAACCATTTCTATCGGACACGTTCGATCTTTTGGATCACCAGTACAGAATCGAGAACCGTTTCTATCGGACATGTTCGATCTTTCGGATCACCAGTACAGAATCGAGAACCGTTTCTATCGGACACGTTCGATCTTTCGGATCACCTGTACAGAATCGAGAACCGTATCTATCAGACACATTCGATCTTCCAGATCACCAGTACAGAATCGAGAACCGTTTCTATCGGATACGTTCGATCCTTCGGCTCACCAGTACAGAATCGAGAACCGTTTCTATCGGACGCGTTCGATCTTTCTGCTCACCAGTACAGAATCGAGAACCGTTTCTATCGGACATGTTCGATCTTTCGAATCACCAGTACAGAATCGAGAACCGTTTCTATCGGACACGTTCGATCTTTCGGATCACCAGTACAGAATCGAGAACCGTTTCTATCGGACACATTCGATCTTTCGGATCACCAGTACAGAATCGAGAACCGTTTCTATCGGACATGTTCGATCTTTCGGATCACCAGTACAGAATCGAGAACCGTTTCTATCGGACACGTTCGATCTTTCGGATCACCTGTACAGAATCGAGAACCATATCTATCAGACACTTTCGATCTTCCGGATCACCAGTACAGAATCGAGAACCGTTTCTATCGGATACGTTCGATCTTTCGGCTCACCAGTACAGAATCGAGAACCGCTTCTATCGGACGCGTTCGATCTTTCTGCTCACCAGTACAGAATCGAGAACCGTTTCTATCGGACGCGTTCGATCTTTCAGACCACCTGTACAGAATCGAGAACCGTTTCTATCAGACACGTTCAATCTTTTGGATCACTAGTACAGAGTCGAGAACCATTTCTATCGGACTCGTTCGATCTTTTGGATCACCAGTACAGAATCGAGAACCGGTTCTATCGGACGCGGTCGATCTTTTGGATCACCAGTACAAAATCAAGAACCGTTTCTATCGGACGCGGTTGATCTTTTGGATCACCAGTACAGAATCGAGAACCGTTTCTATTGGACACGTTCAATCGTTCGGATCACCAGTACAGAATCGAGAACCGTTTCTATCGGACGCGTTCGATCTTTCGAATCACCAGTACAGAATCGAGAACCGTTTCTATCGGACACGTTCGATTCTGAGAACCGATGAGCTGAGATACTGAGCATGCTTGATATTGTCGCCTTGAACCGAACTGTTTCTCTCGGATAACTGATGCTGGTAACATGAGCACGGGTGAACCAATGTAAATTTATTTAATCTGTGTAAAATATCAGTGTCTCTACGACAGAGGCTGTATTGAGTGCTTTTACAAAACATAAACGAAAAAACGTATCCAAGATGATGACAATAATAATTATTACTATACTAATTTATGATTACAAATACTTTATATGAATGTGTTTGAATCTGTTTTCATCAGGCGGGATAATAAAAACTAAAATTATTATATAAGGACATAAAAGAACCGGTAATTTAAACAAACTGTCCGAAAGAACCGGTTCGCGTAAACGAACTGAACTTCCCATCTTCCTCATGTGTTTTTTTGATTCTGCAGATGCATAATAGCACCCCCTAGCGTCTGAGTGTGAAAACACAGACACCTGGAAAATTCCATTTTTGGCCGAGAAGCAGTTTCTCACAAATGGAAAATTCTGTGTTTGACAGGGAACGAGTTAAAAAAAAAACATGCATAAATGATAGTCAAATAAGTTCATATTGAGGATACAAATGCACATGAAGAATACGGTTTTCCCTAGGAACGGGTTAAACGAATGGAGATTCTGAAGGGAAGTCTAGCTGTAATCTGGCTATTGCACGAGTCACCACCTTGAGTAACTTCTAATATGCTTTAGCATAACATGAGGAGTCCTTTTTTATATATGGCTATTTCACTATTTAATTACTTATTTAAATGTAGCCAAATAACAGCCAGAACATATATTAATACAAGCATCCAACTTCTCAAATTAGATGAGAAGTTTCATTTAATTGCTCAGCATTAAATTAAGACAAATATCAACCAGACAGGTAAAAATGTTCTAGATAAAAGGCTGTGTTTTAATCTTTCATCAGATCTGCCTGGAATTCACAATGCTCGCAATAATTATCAGTGTTGGGCAGTAGCGACGCTACTAGCTTAACTACATTTTTCAGTAGCTTGTCAGTAGCTCAGTTACTTTTAAAACAGTGTAGCTTTTCCAGGAGCTAACTACTTTATACAGCCAGTAGCGGAGTAGTGCGACCAACAGCTACATTCCTTTTTGAGGTTCTGAATCTGACGACCGACGAGAATGAGCGGAGCTGAGCGATGTGAGGGAAGCTAAGCTTGCAGACGCGCTTCACTCCTAAGCTGCTCAGCAGTAAAACAACATTGTAAATAAACCAAAACTCAGCAGGCTACTTGCCTCACAGACATGAGCCATATCATGTGTAGGCTATAGAAAGCTTGAAATGTACACTTTTAAACGAAACCATTCGAAATGAAAATAAATATGCAGGCAAAGCGTCTGCACCATTCACGCGAGCAGTTCATGATACTTACAGCGGTTCTGTTCATAATGCTGCGCTCCATCACTGCATGTGCTGTGAGTTTAACCTAATATTGAGAAAATGTCCCACATTTCCATCAGTCTGTTAGTTTTTAAGTATTATAATAAATGCATCTGTTCAGAAAACTACTGGATAATTCAGTAAATTGGTTATATTGTTAATATATAATATAAATGAATATATAAAACTGTCAATGAACTAATTTCATGTTGATTTATATTTTATTTGTTCATTATTTATTTTGTGGATTTTAAGTTGGACTTGGTCAGAACTCTTTCAGAAATAGTTTATCTGCATGATGTCTGCTGCCTTTGGGCTCAGTGATGTTGAATTTAAATTAAAATGAAGACATGTTATCAGCTGAAAGGCAGAATACAAATGTTTTATTAACATTATATAACAGTTTCAGGTTATGTTTCAGTGTTGGTAACATTTCTCGTATTTGGTTTGTTTGGTGGTGGTCACCCAAACCCTGACTCCTGAATATTTAATTTAAGTTGCATAGATTTTATTCTTGCACTGATGTTACATTTTTAGCCATGTTGCACTTTGACAGTCAGTTTGAGATATAGGCTTTATTAGATTATTGTGTTTATTGTATAAATTATTCAAATGATTCGGACAGTTTTTGCCTTTAAAATGACTGGGGGGTCCCAATCCCAATCAATCCCAATCAACCTAAATTCACACTATACTCTTTGCAAATCAATTACATTGCATTATATTGCTTGAAACCCCAAATAGTATAACATTCATTAATTATTCAAAGTTATTTGTCATTGTAAAAAAAAAAAAAAAAGGAAGTAGTATCAATGTAGCTAGCTACTTTTTGATCGTACCTTGTAGTGTAGCTAACTACTTTTTCAAAACGTTAGCTTGAATGTAACTTAACTACTTTAACTTACAAGTAGCTTGTAAAGCTACAGTTTCAGAGTAGCTTCCCCAACACTGATAATTATGCCCAAACACAATATTGCTCATTTTCTTTTGTTTCTTTTCTTTCACTTGTCAGATACAGTGTAGAAGGAAAAGAGAAAGGTTTTCTGTTCATTGCCTAGCAAAACTAACTCCTAGCACAGAAAGCGCACGCGCACACACAGAGTATGGTCTGAAGACTAAAAGACCTGACGAGTCACCTGTGGCACATCTAATTATAGCCTCTGATGCTGGCGCATTCTGATGATGTCACTAACAGAGGCTATAAAAGAGCTTGGTCAATCTCATTGCCGTGTTGCACACATTTACAGCTTCCCAAATGCAGTGGAACTTCTTTGCCTAATTATCCAATTAGAATAGATTATTATTAAAAGAAATGTTATCCCGTTGCTTACTAAAATGAATCCTGTAGGTGGGTTTAGAGAATAAATTCTGTCATCCTTTACTCACCCTCAAGCTGTTTTAAACCTGTATGAATTTCTTTCTTCAGCTGAACACAAGGGAAGATATTTTGATGAATGTCAGTAACCAAAGAGTTAACTGGAGCCATTGACTTCCATAGTATTTTTTTTCCTACTGTAGAAGTCAATGGCTCCAGTTAACTGTTTAGTTACATAGTTAAACTATGGATCTGAAGCAAGCAATGTTTCATTTGTGGTTACTATTAAATAACTACAATATTTATTTTACTTAAACAATATTTATTCATTATTATTTGTGTATGTTTTATTCAAAGTAGAACCATGGTTCATTTATGTAATGGTAGTTATATTCACCATATATGTGTTCACAGCACTCAGCTGGTAAGTTTGTTAGAAGGACAAGACATTTGTTTTAATTGTGCAGGATGTGGAATAGTGTGTTTTGTAAATATTTTTTTTCTTCTGATTATTCAAGCTAAATAATCGATCATCAAACCATGCACCTCATTACCATGTTTACTCATTACCAGGTCATCACCGTGCGACCAGGAAGTCATCCAAGATGGCAGCATGTCCACCACTGTCTACATTTCTGTCTCTGTCTGTGTGATTGTCAGAATGTCCACCACTGTCTACATTTCTGTCTCTGTCTGTGTGATTGTCATTAATGTTATTGTCCCTTGATGGTGCTGTCTCTGAAATATTGGACTTGCTTCGAGAACTAGTCCATCACACATCGAACTTGGATTTAATTGAAGTGAAACTCTCCTGACGTTTCGGATGACCCGGACAGCCCAATCGCCAACAGGGCGTCGAATCTTAAGTGACCAAACTTCTCATGAGAAAGGGAAGTGCTTTTTTCTTGTAAATATATCTATTAAAATACTGATATTCTGCTCTATAACTCCTCCCTGAACGTCCTGCTGCCCTGTATCTCACTCTCTCATTGGCTGTCGGTGTAATTTTCAGTCAGAACGCAGTTCACACAGCAGGAGTTCGCCGACAGCTCCAGATATTTAGCATGCCAAATATCTCACCGGCGTCGGCGATTCTCTCTGATCTCGTCTATGATTATTCACACTGCGTGATTGTCACTCGCATGCACGAGCACCGATTTGCCTGTGATCTCGGGCATTTGTCAGCGATATCATAAAACCTGTCGGCGACTCAAAATCGGGGCAAAAATCGGGCAGTTTGTGGCCCCTCAACTAAAGCGGTGACATGGTCCTTTGAAACAATGATGATGTGTTATTAATGATGGCACTGTGAAATGACATGGATATGTACATGAAAGTTCAATGCATTTTTTGATTTATATATGAATACAATAAAAACAAGAAACAAAGTACAAACATATGGTCAAATAAATACAGTAAATATACAATGAAACAAAGATACAAATAAAATACGGTGCTTTAATTTCAGGAAGGTCTACTAACATTACTGTTGGGTAATGACCTACAAAAGACTGCATAGATTTAACTGTACAAATTAATAGAATAATGCTTTTTAATCTATTACTAGCTGCAAGTATCTTTCTCTTCGCCTTTTGCTTGATTCACATTAATGACCCAATTAATGTGAATCAGGGTTTATTAGACGCTGCCCCTTTAAAGACCGAAGGCAGATCTTATATTTTCTCCTTATAATATTTAAGTGAATACTCTACAAGTGGTCATTTTGACATAGAGTATTTGTTGTGTGTATTTGATGGTGTAGACGCGCACAAGGTGCATTGGTTTCAAAGCGTACACGCCGCCTTGAAGCTGGAAACTCTTGTGCGGATTATTTTACTTTTAATAGCGTTACCTATTTATTAATAAACGCGTTCCACAATTTAACAGTAGAGACTGCATTTTGCAATAATCTCAGATTGTGCTGATTCTGACGTTAAATTTGGGGTTTGGGGGAACCAATGCTCACCGCTGTGAAGGGAAGGAAGTTGCGCAAGACAGAACGCAGCATTTTTAATAGTTTTACCTCATATATATTTTTAATTCCTGGCAAATAAAATCGAAAATACGAATCGAAAATTAGATCAATATCACAGGCCTGAAGTGTAACCAGACTAAACTTTTGTTGGCCATCGTCGTCACTTAAAGGAACACGCCAACTTTTTGGGACTTTGGCTTATTAAGTGTATCCTCCCAGAGTTAGATAAGTCCATATATATCATTCTCATCTCCATGCATCCCATAACTCAGTCTGACACGCACTCCCGCTAGCCTAGCTTAGCACAAAGACTGGAGGTATATGGCTTCAGCTAGCCTACTGCTCAAAAAGTGACAAAATAACACCAACATTTTCCTATTTACATGTTGCAGTGTGTATAGTCACAGCGCGTACAAATAACAAGGTTACATGAGACACAGCTATCTTATAAACTTATACATACTGTGGAATATATTCTCAGAAGGCGCAGCACTGCTCCACTTCTGCGGGGACTGATTTGCTCGCAGCACATGAGAAGCCCCGCGGTGAGAAGCAGAGAGTTCACTCAGAGTTGTAACATTAATCTAATTACTGTTTTTGCAATTGTAATCCCTTACTTTACTCGTTACTTAATCGGATTACAGTAACGCGTTACTGCCCATCACTGGTGGTGATGTTTTCCAAAAAGCTTTCCGTGAATGGACATATTGGCTTCATGAAAGAGAAAAACTCTGCGGCATTGACCACTTTCTGGATTTACTTTATGCATACAGGTATATTTGATATGACACCGTGTTACAGGGACATAAAAAAGGCATCTGGGAAACATCAACATCAACCAGGGAGACCTCTAAGAAGACAAACACCAAATGTGATGAAGAGGGGTTAGAGATGGCAGTTTGCAGACACTGCATAGCTAAAGCTGGGCATACACTGTGCGATTTTCGTCCGATTTCGAGCCGAATTCTGACTCGTGTGACTCTTTTTTTTGGGTCGGGACGATTTTCAGGTTTATCGTGCGTCGTTTGTCGTGAGGTGTTCGTGCAGTGTACAGGGGGAAACAAGAGGCGACAACCCTCTCCTGATCGGGAATCATCGGATGGTCTTAAGAATTTCTGGCGTGTCAGATATTCTGCTATTCTTACATTTGCTTTGGCATTCGCCTTATTCACCTGGAACATTCTACGGAGCTTGAGGGGTACACTTTCACTTCCAGTAAGTCTCGCGCCACAGATTCTCTGAGCGGCAATGGCACCGCACTGCTGTGTTCCCCAGTGCACCTCATCGCACAGGAAAAAAATCATACAGAGGACAAACCTTTCACCGTTTCCCAGAGGATAAGAAACAACCTCTAGTTTCTTATATCAGAAGGGATCCTGGTCGTAATTTCTGCACTTTACTGCAGACGAAGTTCGAAAGACTCAAGCAATAGCAAGACTGGGACATGACAAGTCAGCTTTATTTAGCGCTTTTACAATGCCGATTGTTCCAAAGCAGCTTCACGGTGTTGAACGGTAATATTGCAACAAAATTTCATTCTGGAGAAAACGGTGATGTTATCAGCTTATTTTAATCTATCATATAGTGTCAATGTGGGCAGGTCAGTATTATAGTTGATACAGTGAATTTACATGTGGGAGATATGTCTATGTATAAGCTACTGGATCTTCATATATGTAGAATAAAATGTCCATTTATCTAAAGAATAAAGTACAATTTTATGACACATGGATGATGTCTTTCATAACTTTACAACTGAACATCAGAAAGAAATAAGTCATTCAAAAACATTGATAGGCTGGTCTAGGTTTGTAAATGGTAACTATGTACATTTATTGGTATGGAGGAATACAAATGGCCTGCTTGTATATTGTAAGTATGGAAAAACGTACCAGAAAAGGTCAGAACATTAGAAATTACATTAGGAGGAAAATTAAAAAACATTAACAAATGAAAACTATATACATAAACATATGATCAGTGATGCATTACATGATTTTGTTACACACAGCAGGCAGAAAGTGAGTGACACAGAATGCTGCTACTGATTAGTACCGTATCGGAGTCCAGCTTCCGGGTTTGTGTACCCCACAACGGCGTTAGAGTTTTCAAAATGGCCGCCAGGTGAATAAGGTGAATAGGCTATAAAAGCAAATTATTCAAGGGGTTGCTTTGAACATTAGCTTATGAGATTTATCTGGTAAAAATGTACAACAGGCTTGACTTAAACATTACTTTCTTAACTTTGTAAAATAAAATTACAAACAGACACAAATGTAGTGAACTATTTATTAAATAATAGTAAACCAGTGCATTAATAGCTTTATTAATAGACACTGAAAATAAACAGGAGTCCTGCTAACTCCTTCATCCATAATTTCTGAAAAGCAAGTAAATATATTTAAAGAAAAATATATACTATACAATTAAACATTTATTTAAATGTATAGCTCAGCTTTTTAAGAGGCAACAACATAGGATAGATAGGACAGAACAAGCAAGACTATTAACAATCTTTCATTGCGCAAAATTATTATAATTTGAAAGACTTCAATACAGAGCGGCACAAAATGCTTATGCACATCCCGTGCTCAGGATGATGCACTTAAAGCAACACAGTCTCAGCACGCAGCGCTCCATTGACGTTCAAAACACAAAGGGACAGATATTGATGTATAATGTCTATGCAATAGTTTGATCCTTTTATTTTAACAGTTTTACATTTCAGTTACTGTATGTGAAGAACAATACAATCGTTGGTCCAGTAGGGCTGTGTATTGCCAAGTATCTGCCGATCCAATACGTATCATGATACAGGGGCTACGATACGATATATTGTAATACAGTCCCTGACAAAAGTCTTGTCGCTTATCTATTTTCTAGAAATACCTGATATTAACCTGACCTTTAATTCATTGGTGTTAGAAATAGCTCATATGAAAAGCTAAAACCCTCCCAAATTATGTTTAGTGCACTGAAATAAATAATTTTCACAGAAAAAATATTTATCATTTAATCAAGACAGAAAGGTCAAATTTTGGCAAGACAAAAGTTTTGTTGCCTATACAGAAATTTAACAAATTTACTGCAAATACAAAAATATGTCAGCAAATTAAGTTGTGATGCTGTGAGATCCAAATGTAAGATCTTGAATGACTTCCATGAGCTTGAAGGACTGCATCCATGCGGTTTGGCAAGGATTCATACAATTTATTGATGAAGTCATCAGGAATAGCTAAGAAAGCAGTCTTGCATGCCTCCCAGAGTTCATCAATATTCTTTGGTTTCGTCTTCCATGCGTCCTCTTTCATCCTACCCCACATATGCTCAACGATGTTCATGTCTGGTGACTGGGCTGGCCAATCCTGGAGCATCTTGATCTTCTTCGCCTTGAGGAACTTTGATGTGGAGATGGAAGTATGCGATGGAGCACCGTCCTGCTGCAGAATTTGGCCTCTTTTATGGTTGGGAATATAAGAGGTAGCTAAGATTTCTTGGTATTTTAGACTATTGATGTTGCCTTCCACCCTGCAGATCTCTCGCACACTCCCATACTGGATGTGACCCCAGACCAAACTTCACTGTTTTCTGGGTGAATCTCGGATCCATTCTGTTACCAGTAGGTCTCCTGCAATGTTTGCGTCGACTGTGGTGTAATTCAACAGAAGATTCATCTGAAAAATCCACCTTCTGCCACGTTTCCAACGTCCATCCTTTTAGCAGGCTGTGGGCCTTGGCAAATGCCACACGGTTTTTCAATTGTCTTTTGTTTAGTGCTGGCTTCTGGGCACTGATTCGACCATGGAGGCCATTTCGAGACAGAATCCGACAAACTGTTCTGGTTGACACAGGGACTTCAGGTGACCAGGTCTCGTGGAGCTCTGCTGCAGTGGAAAATGGGCTGGCCTTGAATTTTCGAGCCAACAAACGGTCCTCTCGAGCAGTTGTCTTGCGGGGTCTGCCTGACATCAGCAGTGGATCTGGTCTTCAGATCATCTATTTAACAACCGAAAGTGCAGTCCATTTCATGACTGAATGACTGTTTGTTTTATATTTAATACATTTAAGCTGTTTTCTATAAAGCAGTCTATTGTATAAAGTGCTATTTCAAGTAACGTTACTGAACTGCAGAGCTGGTCATCATATCCGCATCGCTATTATCTTTCGTTCTCCTGCCACCGCTGTCAGTTTTGGCATGTGTTTATTTTGTTACTGAGTGGAAAACGTGCAGGACATTACATCGAAATGCTTCTCAGCAGCGCGGGTGACGTCAGGATGTTAAGCGAGCTCTCTGTTTCAATGTGTTTCCCGAGTATTAGATTTTAACTTTGCCTATTTTGCAAACAAAATGATTCTTGTTGATTTCCTTAGTGGCTTCTTTTTAGCTGAAGCCAAAATGAGTCCACACTTCAGCTCTGTATACTGCAGGAGCGGAATAATGCTATCGTCTTGAGAGCTGGGTTTGCTAATGCAAACAGTAACGATGCGCGCACTTTTACCTTGCGCTTCCCCGGCTCCGCGTCACAGTTATACGTTCTGAGATAACACACTGCCATCTAGCGGTTGGGTGTTATACAGTCTGTAGTTTAAACCGAACACAAAGCCACAAATCTTGGATGTAAATAAATAAATATTTAAATATCGATAGTGTTTTTGAGAAATCGATACAGTATCGCCAAACATAATATCGCGGTATTCACGTGTATCGATATTTTCTTACACCCCTATGGTCCAGTGTTGTGATCTAACCATAGACCGTAAAAAATATGGACGACTCGACATCATCCGTTTCCGCTTGCCAGATTTGAAGCTTTCAGACGGCCTGCACGGCGCTGACATCTTGGGACCGAGTCTGCGCAGTAGAGAGCAGGAAGTAGAGCAGGAAGCACAGCTGCGATATAAAAAGCCGGCCCACACTCTCACAGATGCAGAACAAATAATTATGTTGGTGTGAAATAAACAGATATGGAAATGAAGAAATTAAAGCTAAAGCTCCAATCTGCTCCCAAAAATCCCGAAAAAAGTCTCTTAGTGCCTCAGTGACGACAACACTCAGAGAAGACATCGATCTCAGCTGTCAATCATGATGTCACACACCCCCGTTTTTATAGAATCAGATAACTAAGTAAAACTAAACTTATTTTTAAAAAACTTGAAATTAAACTGCCTTCAATGACATAAACTAACTTTGGGAAAAAATATTTGAGGTGTAATTTTATAGTTTAGTTTGCCTCACGTCCATTAGAAAACACAGAGGCTGTGTCCCAATTCAGGGGCTGCGTCCTTTGAAGGATGCATCCTTCTAAGGATGCAGCTTACAAGTCCTTCAAAGGAGGCTCCAAATGTAGCCTTCATTGGTAATTGATAATTGAGCCACAAGCTGTTCCCTTTTACCACTGCTGCCACCTAGCAAACTGTGTAAGCTGCCATCCTGACAACTATGGAGCCAGAATTGCTAGTTTTTATTTTTATTTTGTATGAGTTACTGGAGGAGATGGTGGGGTTTCAACCCCGGCGATGCCAGGTCATTTATCTGAGACTTTGCCAAGATCATAGGCAGGTAAGTTGGACTGGTTTTCTGCATTCTTATTGACGGATTATACATTTTATTTGTAGCTAAGTATTTGGTTTCAACTAACTTGTATAATCTTATGACACATGAAGAAACAAAATACACATAAAGCAGTTTGAATGTTGATTTATATGTTGCCAAGATGATATTTGATAGGCTATAGTTTATACTCTTGACCATGGTGAATGTATTTAGACAGGTTTTCAACCCAGTTTTTGTTTGTAGGCAATTGAACCATAAAAACAAGAAACAATAATTTTATTTTGTTAGTTTCATTTTAAAAATGAGGAGTGGTGAAGGAACTAAATTTGTTTAATATACTTTACATTTGTACATGTAGACCTACTTTAGTAAAAAGTAAAATGCAACATAAAACGTAGTGCAGCAATCATATTACTGCCAAACCATCACTGATTTCTCAATTTCTCTTTTTCTTCTTTCCCTAAATTAGACCAGACCCCTGTACTGCAGGATTAACCTGAATGTCCCACTGCTGGACAGATTTTTTAGTGATTCCGATACACGTCCTGATTTTCGGCAGAGCAGGGAGGCCCTGACAGTGCTGCTGGATTTGCTAAATGAACGTCGACATGGATGGGGTTCCACAATCGAGACCCTAGTGTTTCTTTTCTGGCTGGCGTGTGGTACATCATACAGGGTGGTCTACAGAGCATTTGACATGCCTCGTTCCACTGTCCACCACATTGTCCACCGAGTCGCTGAGGAGGTGGTGGCCATTCGCCACCAAGTAATTCATCTCCCCAACACCCCAGAGAAGCTGGAGGCAGTTTGCCGTGGGTTTGCAGGGCTGGCAAGGCACAGAGCTTTCCTTAAAGCTGCAGGAGCAATCGACGGCTGCCATGTCCGTATCAAGCCACCAAGCGGCCCTGATGGTCATTGCTACAGGAACAGGAAACTGTTTCCATCCATCATCCTGCAGGCAGTTTGTGACCATCAGGGCCGCTTCATTGACACGTACGTGGGCTGGCCCGGGTCAGTGCATGATGCACGAGTGCTCCGCCACAGCCCACTGTACAGGAGGTCAGTGAATCCTCCTTCAGGGCACTTCATCCTGGCAGACGGAGGGTACCCATTTCTCCAACACCCACACCCCTCAACACTCCCTACAAGAGGCCAGTACAAGGTGTGGGAGCCCAGCGCTTTAATCTTCATCATTCCAGGGCACTCTCCATTATAGAGCGTGCTTTTGGGATGATGAAGACCAGGTTTAGGGCCATCTTCTTGCATGCGCTGGAGGTGCACCACACCTTTGTACCTCACGTAAGTAAACTGAAAATACATTTTAAAAGTACTGAAAACAACTTCAATCTGTCTAAATATATATATATCTTTCCATTTCAGGTCATAACAGCCTGTGCCATCCTCCCTAACATCTGCCTTGAGGTTGGTGACATCATGGGCCCGGAGGATGAGCATGAGGATGATCAGGACGTGGCAGAGGATGAGGGGGGCAGGATTTGGAGACGGTCAGTGGTGCTCCATGGAGAGACCAGCTGTCTGCAGCGGTGTCTGCCCTGGAGGAGGTACCCGCTGACCATAACTATTTGTAACAGGCAAGTAAGAGTTATAAAGCTACAATACCTAAGGGGAAAAATTGGTTTTGCATATTTATAATATTTCATGGTTTGATTTGAGATTGCAAGTTCACTTATTTTATTCTTCCCTCTTTCTGAAAATAGTGACATGACAGCCGTTGATTGTGCCAGCCCTGCAAAGCCGTTGATGGACAATGCAGTGTACAGTGGAAATATGCACACAAACACACTGAGACCATCCCAGATGATGTCCCACCGGCAGAGACCTTACCAGGGTCTCTATTGTGGAGCCCATCCCATCCAGCAGCACAATCAGGGTCTCCCTGCTCCGCTGAATGAGAGAGAGTGCACCCCTCCCTCTCCATTATTATTAAGTTTTTCTGTTGTTGTCAATAGTTAAAAACAATAATGTATGTACAAATGGAAATTTGCATGCCTAGTGTTTATAAATTACATAAAAAGTTTTCAGTTTCCATATTTGTTTATTTCCAAATACCAGCTTATATATTAATAAATAATAAAAAAAACTTTACAGAAATTGCTGCACTTCATTTACAACAAACTTAAATTCCAAATATAAATAAATATCACTTCAATTGCACTTACAAAATAAAATTTGAACAGAAATAACTGAAAACAAATATATCCAAAAAGTACATAAATTATTTTTCAATCATTTTCTCAAGGAGAGAAAAGAGTCTGTCCATCCTCTCCCTGCTGTCTTGTGCCCTCCTTGCCTCGGTTTCCCTTTGAACCATCATGTCCTCCCTCATTAGCTCAATGAGTTCATCCTCCCGGCCCCTTTTTCAGGCTGGGGCTGGGGCTGCTGAACTTGACCCTGGTTGGTCATCAGGGATGGAGGCAATTAGGACAGGGGGGTTGTTGGAAGGCCTCTGTCCCAATACCTTATCCATGTAGACAAACCACGGCCAAGTTGCAGCAGTGGATTTCCCGCTCACCCCCTCACCTGTCCCAGGACACTTGCAATCCTAAGGCAGAGCATAGACCATGTCTTGTTAACAACAACAACAACCACATTTCAGCAAACGTGTCAACTGACTTGCTTACCTTGTATTTTTTTTTTTAAATTGTCCCATTTTTTTTTGGCCTGCAAGGGCCTGACCTTCCCCAACAGCTCCATTTTCTCCAGAATTCGCCTAAAACAAGAGAAAAGGGAAAGACTTGTGAAAATAAATAAATAAATAGATACCAAGACAGGGTGCAAATTGGTGGTGGTTGAGGACGTTCCCCCCTTCTATATGTAAAGCGCTTTGGGTGTCTAGAAAAGTGCTATATCCTCCTGGGACCCAGTAATAGACTTTTGTCCACTGTAGTGGACATTATATTTTAGTGAGTTTCTGTGACATCACACACGTCACAGTTTTGAGTCCGGATGTCCTTTATAGAGCACATTCAGGGCTTTGCACAGATACCAAATGTTTGGAGGTTTCACCAGGACAACAACAACTTCTTGGTCTTTAAAAATGGCTGACATTAATTTTTAGCACTCTTATGGAAATATGATAATATTTTGTAATTATAATTTAAATCTGATTAATTTTCTAATTGTTTGTTATAAATCAACATCTCAGGAAAATGCTATGGAGTTTCTAATCAAAATATGACTTTTTGTTACAAAACAGGGCATTGATTTCATAAATGTCCACTGTAGAGGACACCAGGACATAAATCATGTTTATCAGGCATTTTGGAGACACAAACAGTAAATAGGGAAATAAATTACATATCAATATTCCTATGAAATATTACATATTATTATGAAAATGTTGCCAATTATTACTCCCCTTATTAGACTTCTTTTTTTCATTACATGTTGCACCAAGAACACAATAATATGCAAATTAGATGCAATATACCGATACATTGTATTGAATGGGAAAATCCAAGTATGGCCATTTTACACACATATTGCATAAAGTAAGATTGTATATCAAAGCATTCAGTAATATCTTTTATAACATAGCTCAGAATCATCTTTTAAAAATTTTTGTTTTAAAAAAATCCTGAAACTTAAAAATGTATTTGTGAGTTAAAAATAAATCCCATTGTTTTGGCCTATACGTGCAATTTCATTTCATTAAAAAAATTTAACGACTGAGTCCTGGTGTCAACTACAGAGGACATATCATAAAATATGAATAAAATATAATTTTCCCAAAAAATTATATGTCCATTTGTTTCTTATGCTCTAAACAATCTAATGACATGAAAAAATACAAAATTCGAAAAACTTTTTTTTTTCTGGGTCCCAGGGATATAAATGTAATGAATTACTAATTATTATTAATCTTACAATCATTAGTAAATTACACAGTTGTACATTTCTATAGAAAATACTCCACAAATTGTATGCCTGGATCCTCAAGTTTGCTAAAAACATTTGTAGACATATCTTCCATGACAGCACTTTAAAAAAAACAACAACAGCAAAGTGAAAGACTATTGTATAATGTAGTTGTTGTCTCATTGCCAAGGCCTTTCTGTGGCCTATATTTGTTTAACAATATGCAGCTAAATTAAATATTACAAAAGGTTAATGCCTTACCGCCAAGTCACAAGGGCAGAGTTTTTGGCCCCAGTAAAAAGAGCATCATTTCAGCCGTCAGTTTAATGAACTGAGCAGTCTGCTCCTTTGTCCCTGAAACAAAACAAAGTATTACAACAAGTTTAGCCTCAGACCACCTGACAAAAGAAGCTGCGCAGGTGTAACTGTTTTTTTTTAGTAACTTTTTTTTTTTTTTTTTTTTTTTTTTTTAAACACCCCTGGATTTTAACACCCCTGGATTTTAACACTTGTTTCACCAGCTATTTGAATAACATTAAAATATGTATTGCAGTCTGTTTTTCAGGTAATTTAATCTATCACATTTCAGCTTCATTTTGGCTTCATTTCTTCTGCATTTGTGCTGCTGTTTTATTTAGCTACTTGAATATACATTTGTACTTAAAATTCAAGGCTAAAAAAAATAAGTACATTAAAAAAAACCTTGCTTTTCTTAGTTTTTTTTTTTTTTTGTCCTGTTTGTAGGGCTAGTTTAAACACCTCAAAATTATGAAATCAAGAGGCAGTTACAAGTTTTGGTTTGGGGAAATATAACTTTAAATTGGGTGAGTGTTTTGCTTTAAGTAAACTAAAATAATATGCCAGCGGGTTAAGCAAAATAATGTAACCTTAACTACCAAGGCAGTCATTTTGACCGTTTTTAAATTTTGCAATAAAATAAATTTAAATTAAACCCATAGCCTAGCTAGTACCCTGACTTTTAGCCTACATTTTTGTTCTAATATTCATGTTTTATTAAAATTACAAAAGAGTTCTAACTATTTATAGATTTGTTTTCCCCGCCTGTGAAGATGCGCGTCACTGATGCCTATACCAACTTTGTTTAGATATGCTATTGACCTTTGAAGTGTCAGCAAGAAAAAGATTGTCAGGCGCAGAGGTTTTAGCCTTGCTTGAGAGCCTTGAAGATGCTGGTGTCTGCATAGGACTGTTTACGGTTCGAGCCATCTAAACATTACCAATAACTCCAGGAGCAGTAAAGTCCAAAAGTTACAAGTGCATAAGAAACATCTAATAACTTCCATAATTCACAACATGTTTTTTTTATCTAACGAAATATTCTTCTTTAATCTTCATTTAGAATCAAAAACAACATTTTCACTGCGATGAAAAAAACAACAACAACTTGCTCTCCCGCTTGCCACACACAAAGCAAGGCACGCACCTTTGGACGCGGTTTAGCGCATAATTTGTAGACATATCTGCGTTCGATTTGCCCTCGGTGCACCGTTTATTTCATGTTGTTCGGTTTTATTTAAATTGAGGATTTTTACGCTTTTTTTATGGTTATGCAGTCATAAAATATGATCGACATATAAAGCTTAATTCCAATACCTAAATAGAACCTTCGAATGTAAATATGACAAAAAGGAAGTACGAAAAATAGTAGCTATATGGTCAGAATGACCGTTTTCTGTTAAACAGAGAACAAGATATATGTTTAAAATTATTTTAAGCAACTTAGGCTAACGTTAGGCTACTTAATGCTTAAATGCTAAATGCTTCCTAATGAAATAATTGTTTGATATTTGGAGAACAGAAAAAATAAAAATAAATAAAAAAATAGCCTACTAAGAAAAGCATTTAGCTGATATTACATTTAGTATTTGATTAATTTAACTTAGCTTGGTCCATATTTATGCTTTTAACACTTGTTTTAGATAGCAATTTGAATTAATTAAAACACAATACTACTTACATTTATATGTGAATTCCTCAGCCACAGAACCACCTTTAGAACTCGCCATTTTTTTTGAATAAAACTTTTTCTTCATTGGGAATTTATGGCAGCTTGCATCCAATTAATACAAATAATTTTCGTCACCTGCGCGCTATGAATTGTGGGGTAGGGTAGGGTAGGGTGCGTAGTGTCCATTGTTGTATCCTTCATTCGCCTGAGAAGTGAAGGGCGCATAAGGAGTGGCATTTTAATGACATTCCAAATTTGGGCAGCCTAGTCGTGCCAGGATGACGCAGCCGGCCTTCAAAGGGTGCAGCGTTTGAATTGGGACAGCCTTCACAGCTCTGCTGTGACGCAATCGGCCTTCAAATGCGTCCTTTGAAGGCTGCAACGTTTGAATTGGGACAGTCTTCGTCGTAAATATTCATCTGTACCTCACACATTAAACTATGGAAAAGTTTCAGAAAACTGGGAATATAGTGCATTGAAATTTCAAGGTGATTTTTAAATGTTTTTGTGCCTTTTGGGGGGCTTAACTCTTTCCCCGCCACCGCCAGTGTTTTTACAAAAGAAATAGTCAGCCACCACCAGGGCTTTTTTTTACCATTTTCACCAAAATTGAATAGCCCATAGAAAATGTTGTTTTATGAATATCTGATCATGCAATATATCAAAAGAAAGAGTTGACCCTCTTCTTAAAAAAAAAAAAAAAAAAGCTGAGAAATTCACGTTTTTGTGAAAGACTGACTCCAGATCAGATTCAGAGATGATCAAACACAGATGGAGGAGATCGAGTCAAAAAACAAACAAAAAAAGTCGATTAAAGTTTAAATATTTCGAGAATGAAATCTGAATATTTCGAGAATAAAGTTGAAATATTTTGAGATTAAAGTCAAAATTACAAACGTAGCCTCATTGACGTAACACACACTACAGCCCTGCACTAGCCATGAGTGTATTTGAACAGGGGGCTGAAAACTTCCATCATCCATCAGGTAATTGTCCAATTTAACAGTCGTAAATTTTTTTCATCTTCGCTTTTTTCATCATTACCCCCATCCTCACTTCGCTGTTCGATTTAGAATTGATTTTAAGATTTTATTGTTTGTTTTTAAAGCTTTGAATGGACTGGCCCCACAGTATATCACGAACCTCATCCAAATGTATACACCGTAAATCAAGGTCTGAGGGCCAGCTCCAGCTTTTGGTTCCTAAGACCAGAATTAAAACCACGGGGGACCGGGCTTTCGCAGTGATTGGCCCCAGATTGTGGAACGCTCTGCTTCCCCTGGTCAGAACGGCTCCCACAGTTGAATGTTTTAAAGGACAACTCCGGTGAGAAATGAACCTAGGGGTAATTAACAGATGGTTACCGAGTAGATCGTTCTCTGGGATGCGTTTTCTTGAAAATCGAATGTTTTATCTTTAAAAACAGATTAGCTTATAACACTAGTCTATGGGGCACAGGGTTGATACAGGGTGGTAAAATTAAATCGCTAGTTAATACCACTAACAAGGCTCAAAATAGCCTCACACTAACACGGCAGCATAATGAGGGTCCCTACATGCAAACCGAAGCATTGAGAACTTTGTAAGAGTACAAACAGTTTAATAAGAAGATACGTTGTAAACATAGTGCCTTACGCGTTCACGGACAGTAGCCATCTCGAAAAACAGTCTCGATGAATCGATCCATGAGCGCTGTTCTAAGTGAGCTGGTCGATAGGAATTAAGTTTGTGAAATGTAATAACATGGACATTTTTGTATTTATTTATTTATTTTCTCTGTTGTGTTCAGTGTTTTCTTCCGGAAACAACGGACCATATGAGATTCCAAGTCACAGTTCATCACTTAGCACAGCGCTCGTCGCTCGATGAGTCGAGACTGTTTTCCAAGATGGCGCCTGTCCGTGAACGCGTAATGCAGTATGTCTATAAACTGTCTTCTTATTAAACTGTTTGTATTCTTACAAAGTTCTCAATGCTTCGGTTTGCATGTAGAGACCCTCCTTATGCTACTGTGTTAGTGTGAGGCTATTTTTAGCCTTGTTAGTGGTATTAACTAGCGATTTAATTTCACTACTCTGTGCCCCATAGACTAGTGTTATAAGCTAATCTGTTTTTAAAGATAAAACTCTTTACATTCGATTTCCATGAAAACGCATCCCAGAGAACGATCTACTCGGTAACCATCTGTTAATTAACCCTAGGGTCATTTCTCACCGGAGTTGTCCTTTAAGTCTCGTCTTAAGACCCATTTTTATTCCTTGGCTTTCAACTCCGCGTGAGTTGTGTGGTCCTGTATCTTATTGATTTTATATATGTTTTTTGCTTTTTTCTTGTATTGCTCATTCAATTTTACTAGTTTTTATTGTTTGAATGGAGGCTGGTGAAATTGAATAGAGTATTTATTTATTATTTTTATTTTTTGTGCAGCACTTTGGAAACTGATTGTTGTTTCTTAATTGTGCTATATAAATAAAGTGGATTGGATTATTGTATAGTAAATATCACAAAACATAAAAAAGAGATAAAATTGAAATATAAAACGTAGTATTCAGGTAGCTTAAAGGGGTGTGAAATGCTGTTTCATGCATACTGATCTTTTTACACTGTTAAAGACTTGGAATCCCATACTAAACATGGACAAAGTTTCAAAAGTTAAGGTGGACGTTTGATGGGAGTATTTCTTTGTCAAAAATACTACTTCCGGTTAGTCATAAGTTTCGGCAAGTTTTTTGCGATCATGCGTCCCCTTTGACGTTAATGGGGGCGGAATTTCCTTGTATGGGCCTTACGGACAATTCTACCGGAAGCGCTTGAGAGAGAGAGAGAGAGAGAGCGAAAGCAACAGGCTACGCCCATCAAAGCGCTGGCTTGTAGGCTGCCAGGTGATGTGCACATAACAATGTCACCAAAAAAGTGCGTTTTTGGTTGCCAGACCAAGACAGTCCTGCACAGATTCCCCCAAAACCCCGCGGTAAGGCAACAGTGGATATAATTTGCTTTTCCGGATCAGCAACTGAGTTGCGCGAATGTTTATATCTGTTCGCTGCATTTCGGTGCCGACTGTTTCATAAACAAGGCCCAGCTCGACGCCGGATTTTCCCGATCGCCTAATGCTGAAGGATGGAGCAGTCCCAACGATAAAGGTCCCAACGTTAGTACCGCAGGCGGTGAGTGAGACTGCTTCAAATGTCTGTGTTTTTGCCTATGCTCATCAAGTAGCCCAAACATGATCACGTATAGTTAATTGATCAATGGAGCATGCGATGTGTAGTGCGTGTACATTTGTTTAGCTGGCCACTATATGTGTAACTTTATGTTTGTGTATTGTAAAATCACTCCAAACAACAATACACAAAGAGTGGGGAAATATGTTGAACTAAATAAGCGCGCTTCTTCATTCAAATGCGCTACTATTCCGTGTCTTTCTATGTAAACACTAACTTAGCCTTCCGCTTACTGTCTACACAAACCACGCGTAAACACACACACACACGTGCACAACTGCACTTCCCTAAATAACACAAGCCGCTAAGCATATTATATAGTTAGTGTATAACTTGTACCACATAGAGACGTCCTGCTCTAGTCGTTTTTGCTGCTGCTCCTTGTCAACTGCAGCCTCTGGGTCTGATTCCGGATCATAGATGTATGGCTGTATCTGATTAAAAGCCATATTTTTATTTTGAATAAAGTTTTTTCCCCGCTGTTAGGGATGGCTTTACGACACACTCAACACAATAGCAGCGGCACGCACACGTCACTATTTAGCTCCGCTCACACGATACGCCCCCACCCGCTCGGCTTTTTTCGGAAAGACTCGGAACAGCGCATCTTTCTTATATAATTATTAAAAAAATAAAGACTTTTCGGAGATATGCAGGATGCAATGCTACTCTATAGGTACTCAAGATTGACATGACACTGACTGAAACTGAGTGTTTCACCCCCCCTTTAACGTTCATGAAACAGATAGGCCTACAGGAGGTTTCAAACTGCAAGCACCTGTTAGTGAGGCTCACTAGGTTAGAAGGGACATTCTACCAGAAACATACAATATCTGTCCTTGAAATGTTTACAGGTAATTAAAAGCATTTCATTTAAAAATGTCTAAAACTGACTGATGGTTAATTTCTGTGAATTGTTCTGTAAATGAATGTGTCCTTCATTAGGTTCCCAGATGTTTTTTTTTTTTTCTTTATTAAAAGCACTTTTTAAAAGGTACAAATCCTGTCCTTGTATTTGTCCTCAGCCGAATTGAAGATACAGCTTTGTTATGCTAAAAAATTCTACAAATAAATCCTATTTTCCAACTGTCCCCATTTTTTTGGTCAGTCCTGTCACGTTAACATAAAACTCTACATAAAATGTGTGCATGACTCAGAGGAAGTGACGTAATTTGACTGAGGAGAACCGGACACTGGTCAAAGTTGAGTTCTGTCATCTAATCCATAGTTTTCAGTTAAGTGACTATCGCAGAGCCTTGGAGGGCAAAACCGCCATAAAACTCCATTGAACTGCAGCACAAGGCTATCAAATTTCCATCTTAAAACAAAAATATGTGAACAAGATTCACATTTTGGGCACTTATGATCCATATACAGCACCTGCTGCAGCATTTCAATCACTAAAAACAAAGCGGACGTTTTTAACATGATTAAAGTGAAAAACACTACAGTGGGAGTTGCACCAATAAGGATTCAATTAAGGAAAGTTTAACGCTTATCTAGGATTTGTTGATATGGGTTTTATTTTTAATCGCGTAGTTGCAACACTTAATTTTAAACACAGATTAATTACGCAGTAAAACCGTCACAGAAGCTGATCAAGCAGATGGAGGGTGAAACGACGACAGGCTGAAGAATAATTATTTAAAGTGCCATAATGTACTATAACAGTGATATTAAAATATCAAATTCAGTTTACACCTTTTTGATGACCCATACTATGAACAAGCGAGTAGATGAGCCAAGAATATTAACACAACGTGTTTTCTTTATAATGTGTTTTGATGGTGAAAACACTTCATGAGAAACCTTGAGTTGCACTAATATTCTGTGTTCATCTGCTTTCCTGTCTACAGTATGCCACATCAATAAGCTGTATATTGAATTTGGTATTTTAATATCACTGTCTTACTGCATTAATACTGACTACAAACCTTAAAAAATGACTGGCGGTCAATAGAGAAAAGCCTTGTTTTGCCCTCCAGGTGGGCATTCCTATAACCGTGTGACGACACTTGAAAACTATGAATTGTATGATTTTAAGCTTGTTTTTGTATGAATTTTTTTTTAGGAGGAGGAAAAGCTAAAGGATCAGGCCCTGTCACAGTAAAATGTATTGCATGCCATATTTAAACATAATTTGAATAAATTTGAAGCTTTTTATTAGTGATCGACCGATATTGATTTTTTATAAACGTTACCGATACCGATTATTTCCATGTTTATGTGCCGATAACCGATATAGTTTTTTACAATTACAGCAACAGCATCTGAACTGAACTTTTTAAACACTGTAATTTTTGCAGTTTCACTTACATACAGAACAATTTACATCAATAAATAGTCAGAATTGTTTTTTTTAAAAATACAGAGCAAAGTCTTTTTAACATTAATGCTGTTTTTTACCTTTTTATTTATAAATACAGCCATATTAACAACAGGCAAAATACATTTCTAAAGTCTAAAGTTTTCAAATGGAGAACTTAAATGAGAGTTGAGTCTATCAAATCCCCATAACTGTGAGCATAAATATAAGCATTCATTTTAAACTAGTTTTAAAAGTGTTTAATAGACTGAAGAGTGAATATTCTCTGGATTATGCAAACATTGTAAAAGCTGATGTATTCGCTGGTTTGTTTATGTCAATCTCATCTAGTACGGTATCAAAATGAATGTTTGTGTCAGTCTCTGAATTATCCTGATGACAGGGGGCTGTTTTCATCTCTGCGTTTAACACACGTCTCGCGGAGAAAGGCTTAAAGGGGGGGTGAAACACTCAGTTTCAGTCAGTGTCATGTCAATCTTGAGTACCTATAGAGTAGCATTGCATCCTGCATATCTCCGAAAAGTCTTTATTTTTTTTATAATTATATAAGAAAGATGCGCTGTTCCGAGTCTTTCCGAAAAAAGCCGAGCGGGTGGGGGCGTGTCGTGTGAGCGGAGCTAAATAATGACGTGTGCAGCAGCGCGCTGCAGTGAGGAAAGTGAGTCGCTCTGTGAGGAAAGTGATTCGCCCGCCACGTGAGGAAAGTGATTCGCTCTGTGAGGAAAGTGATTCGCTCAGTGAGGAAAGTGATTCGCCCGCCGCGTGAGGAAAGTGAGTCGCTCTGTGAGGAAAGTGATTCGCTCTGTGAGGAAAGTGATTCGCCCGTCGCGTGAGGAAAGTGCTAATACAGATCGACCGCCGGCCTATCAGTGGGTAAGTCAGTAGCTACTGGTTATATCACCTGTTTAGCATTCTACAAGCCAGCGCTTTGATGGGCGTAGCCTGTTGCTTTCGCTCTCTCCCTCTCTCTCTCTCTCTCTCTCTCTCTCTCTCTCTCTCTCTCACGCGCTTCCGGTAGAATTGTCCGTAAGGCCCATACAAGGAAATTCCGCCCCCATTAACGTCAAAGGGGACGCATGATCTCAAAAAACTTGCCGAAACTTATGACTAACCGGAAGTAGTATTTTTGACAAAGAAATACTCCCATCAAACGTCCACCTTAACTTTTGAAACTTTGTCTATGTTTAGTATGGGATTCCAAGTCTTTAACAGTGTAAAAAGATCAGTATGCATGAAACAGCATTTCACCCCCCCTTTAATGATTCATTTTAAACTACAGTTTTAAAAGTGTTAATGGCTGTTTTATTTCATTCATGTGAAGATACGTCTTTATTCTAACATGATGACGGATTGCCTGACTGACTCCGTCAGTGAGTTCGTCTCTAGCGCCAAGTTTAAACTACCTATACATATCAACATCTTATTTGAGGTTATCTCAATTTTGCATAACTGTTATGTTAAACAAAGTGTATTAATTAAGGGATGCAGGTTATTTTACCTCTGAACACCGCTGTTGATAATCTCCCTTCAGACGCAGTTCTTTAATGGTGCGCTTGTATGCAGTTCTCAAAACGTCCACAAGATGCCGCCATTTATCGGAAAATCCGATATTACAAAACCGATACCCGGTTAAGGGAAAATGCTTAAATATCGGGAAAAATATCGGGAATCCGATATATCGGTCGATCACTACTTTTTATCCGCATCAACAAATGTTCTAAATTTCGTCCCTCTTTTACCTAGGCATATGTAGCACTGCTTTTGAGGTTAAACTTTGTATATTAATGATATTTCAAAACATGTATAGATATAATTGTCATTTATTAGCTTTGAGTAATGATGACTACTTATTCCAATTCGAACCGATTGCAATTAGATGGCTCAAGTTAGTGCATCTAAAGGGGACAAAGACGATGTTGGGCACGACTAAATGCAGACCCTGACAGAAAGGAGAAACATCACAGAGGACACCAAGGACAAACAAAGGACATCACTGAAACAACCTTCAAGAAGACAGTCAAAAAGAAGGTTGAGACCACACTAGGTGACCTCAGAGCGCTTCCAAAACATGCTTGTGAAATTCAAACGGCATGCATTCATCATCCGGCAACAGTATAGATACAGCAGCGAACTGAAGAGGAGCATGGCTGGGAACGAACGAGTCATACACTTGGACTTCTCAGAGAATTATACATGTACAATTATACAAATATGCATCTGAGATCCAGGCAGTGCACTTTGGAGCATCCCATGAGCAAGCAACACTGCACACTGGAGTTTTATATGTAGGACCAGAAGCTGAGCCAGTTTGCTTCAGCCCCTTCTCACCATCATGACTGAAGGGGCCCTCAGCCATTTGGGAACATCTAAACCCCATTCTGTCTCATGTCAAGGACCTCTTCCCTGCTGCCAGAGTGGTCCATTTCCTCAGCGATGGACCTTGCACACAAAATGCATACCGCCAGAAGGGGAACTTCTACCTCTTCACCTTCTTTCTCAAAAAAAAGGGATTCCAAGCTGGGACATGGCATTTCTTCGAGGCCAGACACGGTAAAGGGGCGCCAGATGGGGTTGGAGGTGTTATGAAGAGGAGTGCAGATCGGTTGGTGAGCCACGGCCAAGATATACACAATGCAATATATCTGTTTGAAGCCTTGGTGCACACAGGAACCACTCTTAAACTCTTCTATACAAGCAAAGCATCTATTGACAGGGCAATGAAGGACATGCCAGACAGTTTCCCCCAGGTCCCATCAACAATGCGAATACACCAGGTTGTCACTTCATCTCCTGGGCATATTCGACCAGATGAAATGGCCAGTGAGGTGTTCAGAATCCAGGAAGCTGCTTCTTCAAACGCTATAGAGAGCACTTCTACTGGGTCAATTTCCGATCATGGAATCAAACTGTTCTCTACGTTGTATATCCTTTGGACATCACCTTTTGATAATCTGGTAAGTTTACCACAGCAGCCTGCTTGCTGCTGTCACGTGGTAAAGTGACGGATGAGAAACCCTAATAATACTACTGTCACAAACACTGGCGTAGGAACCGGGGGAGACGGGGGGGACTTGTCCCCCTCAATATTGGAAAATAACTGCATATGACTTTGGCGTCTACTGTAATTTAGACTTTATGTCTAATGTGATTGACTTATTTATTTGCTTGTTATCAGAAATAATCTACAGTAGAGGTAACTTATTGGGGCTGCGTTTACACTTGGCATTAGCATGCGATCACCGTGATGTGATCAAGCAGATCATTGTTACATTTGTATTGTATTCATACTCTTGTGTAATCGACGCACCATCCTAAATAAACCCGTCTCTTCCGGGATACCCTGAAATTTTGAATATTCTGGTCTAATGATTTCTGACCTGTAAGGTTGCCAGAATAATAATCTTCCACGGTGTGTTAATAGGCCAGAGGAGAACTGGCACCCCGACTGAGTCTGGTTTCTCCCAAGGTTTATTTTTCTCCATCATGCCCTGATGGAGTTTTGGTTCCTTGCCACTGTCGCCTTTTGCTTGGCGTGCTCAGTTGGGAAGACTTGTTCACTTTGGGTTGCGTGGTCGACCAACGACAGTATGTCACTTATTTAACAGAATTATACCATATTTTATTCCCAACGTAAACAAAGCGACATTTTGGATTATCTGCATGAGGTAAGTTTGCAACCATTTATGATTTTATTTGTCTTTTTTTACTAATTACTTTAAAATATTTTACTGAAACATCCATTGACACTTCTGTTATTTAAATCAGACCAGTCTATGAAAGGTTAAAGGGTGATTGAGCGACCGATGAATCGATTGTACAAGGTCAGGTATCAGACACAGGTAAGAATCCCTCATTTTCATCCAAAATGGATATTTTACTAAACATTTTCCAAGTAAAATATGAGTGGGACTCGGTGGGAGTGAACAAAATCAATAGTTTTTTTTATTGTGTGGTAACTTTTAACGTGTGCCATAGTCCTGCTCGTGTTGTTTGCCACTACGTCCGATTTTAACCTTCACGTAGTGTTAAGTCAACATTTACCTCTCATTTGACCATAAAACATAGGCTGCTTAATTAACTCTATTATTAACTCTATTACAGGAACCCCTGCAGCCAGCTGCTCTCAGATTTATGTCAGATTTCAGATGTAAGTACTGAAAATGTTGACAAGACTTGGTTTTTAAAGCTCCACTGTGTGATATTTTCCCCCATCTAGCGGTGTAAAGGTATATGACCATCCAGTGAATAATAGTTTCTGTTCCTCTCAATTTCGATTTCGTTTCAACTCCTATGGTGGCCGATTTAGTCATGGCTTCCAGTTCGACCTCTTCGGTGAGTGTTGCTTCAACTCAAGTGATGAGGTAATTTGTGAAAACTATTATAATTTGCAGTTATTTAATTTGCCAAATGATCTATGATCAAATTAATCTATGTAAAATGAATAATAGTTTTACGTTTTCGTTATTTTTAACCATTTCATTGCTAACATCAGCTATCAGGTTCCCAGACGAATGCAAGCTAATCTTAGTAAAGTAACTTTTATCAGGGCTATCGTTATTCTGTATATTGTACAACATCACTAGCGTAAGGCAAACAAATTATAATGCAATTCAAATATTAATCTCATGTTATCCGTCATAGAACACGGATTTATGTTATAAGGTAAACAATACTTTTTCATCATTGACGCGAGGAAAACTATCCTAGACGTCGTTCTAGTGTTATGCTCAGCACACCATGATATAATTAGCCAAGCAACAATAAAACTTCCAATATACACAAATAGGCTGAATTAATATTACCTGTCGAGAAGAAACGCGAAAAGCGAAGCTTGAATTTACGGGTATGTCCCTCTTTGGCAAATGTACTTTCAAGATGGAGGAGCAACATGGCTTGAGTGTACGCTTGAGTGCTTCCGGTTCCGAGATATGATGAGAGGTGAGATACGAATGATGGCGCTCTTTTACACACGATGCCTCCAAGAGCTGCCAAAGGTTACAATAAGTGATGTACACCGGTTAGTACAAGCGGCAAGCTCAGCTCCGAGGAGCAAAAGGGAGAAGGGGTTCAAGATGTATATATCTAGTTACATCGATAACTATGAAGGTAAGTTATACAACATTAGCTAACTGACTGGCAAGCTTTTTTTCTGACTGGCAAGCTAGCTAGCGCTAGTTAATGTCACTGGTTAACTTCAACAATTTGACAGGCTATTTTATTCAGTGTGAAGTGTTTTAATGATGTACTATTAAGTGTATGCATAACATGAATGATGTCCAATGTCCCACAGTTTCAAACAAAGATGCATCAGGGAGGGTGAGCGTCAGGGCTATCTGTTACAGGTCGATGAGAGAGCGAGAAGCCTCACGATGTCAGAGTAGGGAGTAGAAATAAGAAGTGTTCATCAGTTCAAAGCCTCAATCAGGTTCATTTTCTGTGGTTTTGATGTGGCTAGGGAAGGGAGTATTCAAATAAAGGTAGCTGACGTTTTTGCAACAGGTTGCACAGTAACTATTGCTCACATCGACTGGTAACGTTAGCTAGTTATGTGTGTGTTGCAAGAAAGGCTTAAGTTATAGCTTTCTTTTCATTTTGGAACCCTGTTTTTTAACAATGGCAAATTAATGACCTAACTAACACCTAGCTTTCATCAAACCACAGAAACTGGTTGTGACGGCTGTTGTTCTTTACTGTATGTTTATGGTAACCAAATGCATTGTCCAGTTATTAATTCCCTCAGATTAATATGCAATATTTTATTTTTTGAAAAAACAATATATATTGATAGCATTGATTCTTAAATAATATTGTAAATGATGCAGTTAAGTATTTTAATAAATATATTACCCTAAATATGCTTCTCTGTGTGACCTCCTCTTAATGCTATCATGCCTTGAGCCATAATTACATTTTTAATCATGTAAAATATGCCAACAAATGGGTCTACAATGAATCAATTCCGGTAAGAAATTGTTTAATAAAAATACAGCACATTCATTAGAAAGTATTTACAAGAAATTATTGCAATTAGAAATGCATTGATTAGAAACTATTAACAAGCACAGAATAAGCAAAAAGGAAAATGTCAATCCAGTTATTTATCGAGTTGCCCATGCCTTTCCCAGTGGTCCGTACTGGTAGTTGACCAGGAAGCACGCCACACTGAACAGCTCCTCAATGCTTCCACACACAGAAAGTGGTGTGTCTCTATCAAAAAGTTTGTTTTCTTTCACCCTCCTAATACACCTCTCTACATGAACCCTAAGACGTGCAATGGATTGAGTTTGCCTGACATCCTTTCTACTCATTAGTTTGTTTTTTGAGAGAAAGGCAGGCCGCTAAACCTTGCAGGGAGCCAGATTATCCACAAGGAACCCTTTGTCAACCATCATTGCCATGTCCGGTGTAAGTAGGTTTGCCATGCCAGACAGCTTAAATATCTCACGGTCACTCATGGATCCCGCATACAGACAAATGTAATGACACCATGGGGTGCCATGCCGATCATGGCCTTGAATGGAGCGTGTGACTTGTAGGTACCACAGCATGTACTAAATTTAAAAAGGAAGTACACTGAATTTAACTCCAGCCTTGAACAATTTCGTAATTTTGTTTAGGTAATGTTACTCAGTATTTTAATGGCTTTGTACACTAATAAGTAAATTGTAAAAAATAAAATGCAACCGATAAATAACACTAAATAAAATCATCCCTTATGTGTTGGTACTAATGGCAAAATGTTAATTTTCTTTTCAGATTGACAGGCGTGTAGAGGACAACTTGTCAATTGAAGAAGTCACTGAGTCGGCCATTAAAATGAATGACATTTTGATGGAGGCACAATCAAACATGGCTGCTTCCCAAGAAAAAGTGAGAAAGCAAAAAAAGCGCCCTCTCTCAAAATTTAATGTAGGTGACAAGGTGTGGAGGCAAAATATCCGAATGGAGCAACGCAAAGGTGGCAAATTAGAGACCAACTTTCTTGGCCCCTATAAAATAAAACAGCTTTGGAAGGCAAGAGTGCTGTTTTGGAAGATGAAAAGGGTGTTCCAGTTCCAAAAATAAACATTGACCATTTAAAGCCCTGTATTGAACAGCTTCCCCGCATCCCACACAAGTTAAAAAAATCTTTACAGGTCAATTTAACTTCCACGGCCAATTTATCATCACCATCATCATCATCAGCTGCAGACCCAGTTGTGTCCTCATCTCCTGCCAATCCAGCCTCTCTGCCTCCAGGCCCAGTGGTGGTGTCTCCAGCCAGCTCTTCAACAGCAGCTGGCTGTTTTGATTTGGAAACATGTATGTACTTCACAATTAAATGATAGACATGTTATCTCTGAACTGTGCAGGTTCTTCTATAGTCACTTGTATGTGGTCTCTGCAATCTTTTGTATGTTAACATTTTCCAGGTATCAGACAAGTATCAGGTATCAGATGCAAATCTGTATATGTGCTGCTGTCAAAGATAGGGCCATTCAAATTATTGTATGCAGACATTAATCGCACTGCACCCACACAACAGCTGGAAAGTGAGGTGAGACCTGGCACTTAAATGATTTCTGATTCTGGTTATAAGCATACATTTGCATTGACTTTTTAAGCATATGTTTATCTGACGTATTTAAAGGATTTGGGAAGATGGCCAGTTACTTACTTTTTATTTGTATTTTTTTATTGAAACTAATAATCTGTCTTTATTCATTCCTGTAAGGTTATGAATGCCTACATGTACCAATTAGTACAACGACACAACCTGCATTCTCCAAAAAAGGCAGCCTGCATAGACTCCTTTGAAATGAGCAACATATGGCTGCAAAAAAAAGCAAAAATTAAGGTTGGTGGTTGACTTCCAAAGTGGAATAGAAGAGATTACAACAGATTATGCCTCATATTTCTGCAGTAATGTAAAACAAGCATGCATGTAATTTAACTGATTTGAAATTACAGATGGATCCAAAGGAGTACAAGTATATATTTGGGGTCATTAATGAAAATAACCACTGGACTCTGACAGTAATATTTTTGGTTTCTAAATAGTCAATCAAGTTGAAATTATGTTGAAATATTTTATTTTTTTATATAATTTAGGTTATGATTCCACAAGAGAAGAGGGCTCTGTTTCTGGATCCTCTGGGGGAGAGCAGTGTAAAAAACAAAAGGTGTCGGGATGTGACCAGGTAAACCAATATTTTAAATGAGTTCTGCAAAAAGGAGAAAAAAGGAGAAAAAACAAACAAAACAATGGCCAATACATTTATAGGTAATTTTGTTTAAAATGAATATTTTCCTTTGTTTCAGGTCCTTCATGGCACAGAGGGGCTATTACCATTCAAGATGGGCATGTGACACACTACCCCATTCACATCAACAGGATGGCAGTTCCCATGGGCCGCTTGTGCTTAAAGTAACTACTAGACAGTTGGCGTCAATTGCAATCTGACGACATTGGGAATATTGCTAGAATACCTTATAGCACAGAGTCAGCCAAATGTCAAGCATTGACGCGCATTGATCCAGTATAATATTTATCCTGTTTAAGCATCCATTCAACACAACTGTTGACTTCAATTTTCAAGCATTAATTTAATCAGTGTATCAATGCATCGTTAATCAGTTTGATCATGCATAATTTCAGTGTGTATTTATGGCAACATAAACCCCATTTGGTCAACCACAATAACCATTCTTTTTAGTTTGCGGAATGCATCATGAATGGTGAAGCACTTAGGTTGTCTACCTCTCCACAAAGCATGGCTGACCTAAGAATGGAAATAGCCACTTGTCTACTACAAAACAGTGGTAAGTGGACTATTAAAAAGTAACTCTTGTTTCAAAGTCCAAATATTAAGGCAGTTTGGTCTTACAAGATGTAGTATAACAATCGTTAGTTGATTAGTTTAAGTAACTTTGCCTATTCAGTTGTCTGTAAAACTTCCAAGCATGTTGTATGATAACATTTCTCCTCCTGTAGTAGACTTAAAGGACCTGTGCTTTCTGTGTGGGGAAAGGGACTCCTTTCAAAATGTGACTGACTGGGTAAGCCTAAAAAAAGGCCAAGTTCTAATGATATGAATAGCTGAATATATTGTTTCAAAAATATGATTTACATAATGAAATGGACAGCTGACTTCAGACTTTGATATTCTTGTGAACATTAGATTGGCTGTGACGTGTGCCCACGGTGGTTTCACTGTTCATGTGTGCAAAGAACGGGGAAAGAAGCCAGCTACATCGGTCCTGTTTGCACAACTTGAACTCGCTTCATTCTGTCCTTCTAATTTAAATATAACTGTTTATTCATTTTGAATTCACATGTTTAAGTGTTCAGATTTGTTTTGAGTTACCGTTTGAATAAATACTCAAGTTTGGTTAACTCTGTGTAATGGATTTCTTTCTAACAGAAGTTAGTTTGGGGCTCCTTTGAAGACCTGATATGTTATGGCAAGGGGTAATGTACAAACGTAATTCATGTACAGAAATAAGCAGAAATGATTGGCCATATTGCACTAACAGAAATGCCCTGTCTATTAGTAAAAAGCTTAAATCCTTGCGCATTGGGATCCAAATAAGTGCTATCCACAGACATACTGACTGCACTAATTTAACTTGGCTCACAGCTTGGACCCTTACATTTTCAGATTTGTCTGCATCCCATATTGCCTAGTGTTACTTTATTGTGAGCAAGATGTTTTTATATTTTAAAAGTAAAGTAATTCATACGACTTAACAGTGTATACTCAAACCTTGTTTTCAGTGTGAATCACAATCAACCATGTCAAAATAAAAGCCTAGGCTACTCCAAGAGAACCCCAAACACTCTTCAAGCCTCTGATCGGATTTCTTTATGCTTTTCACAAATGTTGTCATATCACTTGAGTGAAAAAGAGCAAGGAGTGCGGAGCTTGTTATCTTTTGCATTCATTTTATTCATTTGTGTTATTCAATGAAAAAAATACAAAAAAACATTTAAAAAATGTTATATACAAGGTTGCAAAACTACATGAAATCAATAAAATGAACCATGAAATTCATTTTGGCGCTCCAACATCATCACATGACGTCGTGCGCGTGCACGTGGAGGGCAGTCTGATTCTGGCAGGCAGTCAAATTTCGGCACAACACCGGTCCTCCACCTTTTTGAGACAATGATGGCAGTGCAAGAAGATGATAGATTTTGCACGATCAATTAAGTCAAAAATCCTGCATTACCTTAAAGAAAAGTATAGTGATCCACACACTCAGGAGCTGCTCGACATAGCGAGGACGACAAAGTCAGTGTCGGTGTCACGGACAGACTGAAGAATGAGATGACTAGCATTGTTATGGTAAGTATATTTTTACATGGTTCACAATATTTATTGTCTTACAGAGTAAGAAATTTACATTGGGCTACATTGTTAAGGACCTTCGGGACAAAATGGTCCAAAAAGCATTTTTTACATTTATTTTTAAAAATACTTTAATCTGAGTAGTACAAGACTTGGCTACTTTTTCTAAGTTTGCCACCTGAACACAACAAAAAATTGTGATTCACATTTTAGCAAGAATCATGCAGCTCTACTGTTTATTTTGTAAGAAGTTATGAATATAATGTTGGTATAATGACATAGCCTGGCTACACACACTCATCTTGACAGCGTTTGTCCCAGGCACTTTTAACTTCAACTGCGCCTGACAGAAGATTTTATTTTTTCTGAGATGATTATTAGACTTTATAACAAATAAATAGCTTTTATAAAATCCGTTGAGAGTTGCTAAGGCATCCGTGAACTCATTCCAGCTGCTGGAGAGGACAATGTCGACATTTCTGATGCGGCAGACAAAATGCGCACAGGCGCATGTCACAAAATGATTCCGACTGAAAGTCAGCACATGTAACAGGGCTCTACATAACGCCCATCTTGGGCGCATTTACGCCTAAAAATTACTGTGTGCGACTGTGAAAAAATATTTAGGCACCGGTGCGAGTGACCCGATCGATTCTCATGAATGGATGAGTAATACAATCAGAATAAAAACTACAACACCGAGTGAATCAACACTGAGAAACTGATAGGCTACGTTTCCTACTGCAATCAACTGCTTTTCATGCCTTCAGTCAGCAGAAGAAGTGCAAAAACGTGTGCGACGGACTACACTTCAAACAACGATTGTTTACAAAGTGAAACATGTGTGACGACGCAGCCATGCGCACTTCACCAGACTTTACAGCCAAATCAAAATGAACTGGAAATGCCACATTTGGATTATCATAAACAAGCCCAGAAATCAAGTTATTCCCGCTGCGGATTAGCACAATATCTGCGTGACTCGTATTTTTTTTACGGTCTGGACTCACCACAAACAGAGACAAGTAGATCCGGCTGCAATGTTCTTCCGCGAGGCGCATGCGGTTCTGTTTATGGTAAATGGACTGCATTTATATAGCGCTTTTAACAGACCCTATGGCCATCCAAAGCGCTTTACATTTTTGCCTCACATTCACCCATTCATACACCGACGGCGGTGTCAGCCATGTAAGGCGCCATCCAGCTCGTCGGGAGCAGCTGGGGTTAGGTGTCTTGCTCAAGGACACTTCGACACTTGGTCAGGTGGAACCGGGGGGATTGAACCACCAACCTTTCAGTTTGTAGACAATCTATATGAACCACTGAGCCACTGCCGCCCCAAAGTTTATGAAGCGCCAGAGCTCCAAAAGCTACGGCTTGCTATAGCTCCGAGTATTGGCATGATTGCATGTGTGATACCGATCTCGTACAAAAATCCAATAGACAAGTTGATATTAAGTAACAAAGTTTTAGCCACAACACTGTCTATTTGTGAAAATCAAAGCCACACCAAAACTGATTCGTATCTCCAAGCGATTCGATTCAAATGAATCTGTGTTTTGAACTATTGACTGAATGACTTGCCGTCACCTACTGGCGGTTTTATTTTCATATTTATACTTTGCATGGACTTTTTATTTAAAATATTAAACTTTTAAAGTTTAATTTGTACATATTTCTAAATTAAAAACTTATATGTAAAACATTCATACAACATTAACCCAAGCATTAATGCATTAAATGCATAGGTGTTTGATTGTATGAAGTCCAGTTCTGCTTTTGTGTGTGTGTGTGTGTGTGTGTGTATTTGTGCTGTACTCTCAGAAGTTAATGATAATATGTCAGAATTATGTTGAATTTAAGAAATTGACAGATGATGCATACATTTAATAAGATTAGAAAACATTGCTCTTATAATGGTAAAAATGCCCCTGGACATTAAAGGACACATATCGTCCTGTAATGGGAAAGATATAATTGGGATGTGTTTGATGGATTTGAATTTGCTCCTAAATTTTTTTAATTAAGAGCACAAGTGCTCCTCAAGAAAAAAGTTAGCGTAAAGCCCTGTGTAAACTCCAGATCGGTTTAGATAGTATCTCATGTAAACAGCCCACTGAATCTTTCAATAGGAATGACAAAAAAGTGTGCATGTAAACGTGGCTAATGATGTCTAATAATGTTTTTTGGGTAAAGGGTGTTTGTATTAGTGGAGAAAAATCCTGGAATGTTTTCTTCAAAAAACTTAATTAACTATTGAACTAATCCTTTACCTGCTAAATCAGTATTTTACTCTAAAGTCTAGGCATTAATCATTTTCAAGCTTCAAAAAACAATTGATCAATGCACATAGATATATAAAAAAAAAATGTTTTAAACTTCTGGACCTTAAAATTTCTTTCTGTATGTGGACAACATACGGAGACCGGTTGCATGTTAATGTCAAGTGTAAACGCTGCCTTAGTGCATGTAACCTCATGCATTGTAATAATAATAATAGAAAAAACTACCATGTTTCTGGATGTCTCTGGTAGGTGTTGGCCTAATCACATCAGGTATCTGAAGTTCTTCATGTCTTTTTGTGTGTTGTAAAGGATTTAACAACTGGTGGATTTGGCAGCTGAGGCTCCACTGTTGTAATAAGTTAGGGGGGATAGGGAGAAAAAGCATGACATGTACTAGGGCTGGGCGATATGGCCAAAAAATATATCTCTGTATTGTGTGGTTGAATGGTGATGCACGGTATCCTGGTATTTTCTACGTTTTTCTATTTGGAAATGTTTTATTTTTTTGTATTATTTTATTTCACATCCTGTCCAATGATGTCCAAAAACAATTGAATATTGATATTGAAGGCTATAAACAAATACAGTGAATGCTATTTTAAAAAACGCCCTTAATATAAAGCATGTCATGTTAAGAACAAACTGTATCATGCGCTCTCCCTGCATCAGCTCTCTCTGTGTACTCCGCTATTTTTCAAATGCATTAGTTTCAATCTGCTGAATATAGATATATATGGTATTACCTCATTCCGTATCGTCTCTAAACAATATATTAATATATTGTACAAACTCGATATACTGCCCAGCCCTAAAATGTACTGTGATTAATGTATTGGTATCAACTAATAACATTTTGGTATTCTGAAAACCTCAAGACACACTAGACAATACACATATCATATTTTATAGGTGAACTAAGAAAGGCCTACCAGTGGCTGTATAGGTCATCAAACTCTTCTTTTGTGGGCGAGCTACTGAAGAAGTATCTTGTCACGGATCTGCTGGGCTCCTCCTCTTTGCTCTTTCCTGTTCATTACGTCTCCCCTACAGGTAATGGAGCACAGGTGTGGTGTGTTGTGCTTGTGATTGCCTCAAGGATCGCGTGTGATTGATTCCAGTATCTTGGGCTTTAAAGATCTCTCCAGAGCTGGTTGAGGGGGCCGCCGCTTCTTCTTCTCTCCCGCACCGTTTTGACATTTTTCTTTCCTTTTGCATGACACTTCATATGACTTATTGCATACATGTTTTAATTCTCAACCTAACATATACACTGACTTTATTTAACTTGCATTGTTCATTATTTATCTTTAATAAATATATTTCTTTAAATGAACACTCCGCGTGGTCTTCCCTCTCTGTTTACATAGCCTGGAATAGGCAGAATGTAACAATCTTTAAAAAAGTAAATGAATGAAAAATATTTCATAATTACTTTAATCCTTAACTTGTAAACATTTTCTTTCACATACTCTGGTCCATACCTTCATCAGAGCTGCTGAGACACATACTGGTATTTTTTTTCCTTTTGTGGGTGTCATCAGAGCTCTCAGCTGAAGACTGCACAGCTGCTTTTTTTGACCACTTTTTGGCCGTTTCATAGTCCACTGAAGTAAAAAATATGGTCAGTACAATCTAGCATTACTTTTTAGTAGTTGCACTAACATTTAGTGTGAATGGTCCTTTAAAATAAAAAGAAATACCTGTTTTTGCAAACACCCTAACCCTGTGCTGGGTCCGATTTTCTTTATTTGGCACTTCAAGTTTTTTTTAGTTTTTTAGGCGCATTCATTAGTGGCCAGTAACAGTATTTTACCTGTATTAAAAAAGCATAATTGAATTATGATATACATATTGTAGTAGTAGAACATTTAAACAAGAAGAGTATCTAAAAAACAAACTCAAGAAAAAATAAAAAGTTTAAATTCAAGAATTCAATACCTAATTTTCCTTGAAATGCCAAATTTCTGGTACCATCTCGCAAGTCGCCTCCTCTAAAAATTCGACAATCACATACATTCTGCAAGAAGTAAAAAATGATTATAAATCCAAAAGAAGCAGATTAAGTTTCCATTCACCTCATATGACATATGCTAACCTATTACCTTTGATTAAAATTCATGGAGCACTGACAGAAAAATTTCACTTTTTTCTTGTGTGTTTATTTTTATTGCATGTTTTTTGAGTTCTGATCTTGAAATCCGTCTACTTGAGCTGTTTTTTTTGTTTGCATTTGTAGGCACCAATCATAAATGAAATGCACAGGCTGGTGAACAGAGGGCAAGGGTTACTGTAAACACGGCAAAGCACGCGATCTCCCTTGTCTGCCTCTTGAAGGACCTCGCAGCATTGACCTCCACTGAGGATGTAAGCACAGTCTTGGGTCCTTGTTGAGATTTTCTGTACTTTTGTAGGCTCCGTTTTCTCTTAGTAACCTGAATTAGTGGGTTTCTACCAGATCGCACCATCCTCTTCAGTGTCTGCAGTTAATTTTCAATTTTCAAACAACAAGGCACTACAATTTTCCAGACCACCAAATTTGTCAGCATCACTTGCAATGTGCAGCATGGTGTGGGTGTTATACACATAACTCCTGGCCATAGAGTGTCCGACCTTTTTCCACAAAATATTGCATAAGTTCATTGGCATATGTGGAATGTTCCTGCACAAGACTTGGACATACCAATATTGCCATGGCCACATTGAAAGAAAGGAAGTGTGAGTACATTTCATCTGGCAGTATTCCCTTCAGCACAACCTTCCCTGTGTAAAGAAGGAACTGACCAAATTCTGTTGCTTTCCACCTGTCCAGCTCCTCAAGACCCCTAGGCTTCCGTGCAAATATAGATGGGATGCATTTCTGAAGAGACCGCAGTCTTGCACTGATCTCTTTGATTTGGCTGGGCGAAACCCTCACAACTCTGTCTCCTCTGGTCCAGATGAGCAGGAGCCTTTTCATCAGACCGAGACAAGCCTGGTGCATGTAATCAATGGGAAAGGACCTCACCATGTCTATGGGTAGGTGAGCCAGAGGTGTATTCCCATGGGGATGCTGAACTTGTGTTTGAGTTCTGAATGTTTCATCTGTCCGGAGTATGAGGTCAGCAGTCTCTCGGTATGTAATTCTGTTGAACCACACACCTTTTTGCTCACATCGATCACAGCCAAAGTACCCAGAGAACTGTTTGATATTTTTCACTAATGCACGAGCTGGAGCATCACACACAAAGCACCTCAGATTAACTTCAATTTTTCGTCCCATGAAGTTAATCCCATCATGCATCAAATGGCCCAGTTCCCCCAGCTTTTTGGGTTCCCCTGTGTCCTCCAAAAAGCTGAGATCTGTTGGTCGACTTGCACCACATGTCAGAGCCGTGGGGAAAATGGTGACAGGATCTAACATGACTGCGCAAAGGACTGGCCACATGCATGTTTTGGAGCTCTTGTACAGTGGTAATCCATCAATGTTAAATGATAAATCAACACATTGAAGCTTAACTACTTCATCAAGTGGGTCATTTTCTAATGTTTCTTGTAATTTCTGTTTTAGTGGCAAGTAAAGGTATTCCATTCCAGATAATTGTTGTGTGTCAATTTTCCGGGGAGTGTGCAAAAGAGTCCGGGCAGTTGAGGGTAATTCATTGTGTCCATGCCTTTGTAACACTTTGAGCAGGTTGTCAAGTGCATTGTGCTTTATCTGGTATCCGCTGGCCCATGTGGACAGTTCTTCTGCCAGTGAAGTCCAGCCCATCATCTCTTTTCATTACTTCCCTCTGGTAAACGTTACCGGAGCATCACTTGTCGCACAACACGTCTTAAGGACAGTTTTTTTCCCCAGGCTATTAGACTGTTGAATGGTCAGTGACTTGAACTCATGATCTTTTTAATATATTTGCTGGTGCCATCACTATGGTACTCCTATGTGACACAGATTTTTAGATTTATATTTTAAAGAGATTCATTGTATTTCTTGTTTGCGCTTGTATTAGGTTTTGCATGTATAAATGTTGTCTTTGTGTACGTAGCTTTTATGTATGTATTTAAGTAGTTTTTACGTCTGCGGCTTATATGTTTGCATGGAAGCTCTTTGTTGGTCAGTATAGTGTGTGTTTGGTTATGTGTTGTATGTGTTTGGTTGTCATGACATAGGTCATGTCTTTTTATGGTTCTCCCCATCACCTCTTATATTATTTAATTATTTATTTATTTTTGCCTACTTTAGTGTTTTTTAAGATCTTCTGTGTTTTTTTATTATTAGATTTCCCTTTTTACCCCTTGCAACTTGTGGCAAAAGCTTTTCACTGTATTGCAAAGTATATGTGACAATAAATCTAAATCAAGTCTCATTATTGTCATCTTCGAGGTCAGAGGCCATGGATTCATTCAAGCTGTTAATAACTTCCCATGTTGCTGCTCTTGACTGATCTTCCACATTTTCAGAGTGCAAATTTTGCTCGGGGTCAGTCAGGTGAATATTCTTCACAAATCATCTCCATATCAACTGATGCCACTACTCCATCAGCACCTGTTAGCGATAGCTCTTCAAGTGGAAGATCAAGTGATTGTACTTCAGCTGGTGGATTAATCTCCAGGTGAGATGGAGATCTGGACATTGCCTGCCTCGTGGTTCTCCAAGCATGCATATATCTCCTGTGTATCTCTCTCTTTTCAGAGCTCATTCTAGGACAGAGTTTTAACATTTATTCAATTGTTAAGATTTTATTTTTATACAATTTTATACCTAATCTGAACTCTCAAGTTAGTGAAAATATTAAGCGAATTTTCCTAAATAATTTAGAGACAACTGATTAACAGATGTTATTAAAATAAGAAAAAAGTATTTTGGCCAATTTGATATTTCACCACACACAAAAAAAGAACTACAAGGAACACATACTTCCAAAGTATGATGTGTGAGATATATATATATATAAAACCATTTTTTTTTTTTTAAATTTAACTAATTAAATATTTCTTGAATGTAAACTTTGTAAATATCTTACCTTGTAGAAAAAATTGCAAGAACTAGTAGACAAAAAAAAAACTGCAACAAATCAACATGTAAATGTCTGGTTATTTTTAGGCTTGGGCACTTTGATATTAATTGTTAAAATATAACTTTGCTATGTATTTAACAATTCACATGAAATTCAATTGCAAATATATAAAGCAATCTATTTCTCAAGTTTGACGTTTCGGTTAATAAATTATTAGAGAGAACACGTTTAAAGAAAATTACTTACCTTGAAACAAAAGACTGCAAGAAAAAAGTCAGAAGAGGCAGCAGTGGAAGATGATCTATTAAATTTAGGAAATTAAAATGTATTACTCAAATTGTTAAAACAATAATACAGACCATAGTACATTTTGCATGATGTAGCTGCAAATTAAACCTGTCGAAGCCTGATTCGATTTGTATTTTATATACAGGTTGATTGTCTATATATTGTTTGTTTTTTCATTAGCCATTTTTGTATTTCGATATGTTGATGGGTGTTTATTCTTTATATGCACTGAATATTACTTTTAAATTTGTATCAAAATAAAAAATAAAATATCCTAACTTGGCTTTATTCCTTTTTGTTACCATAGACAAATATAAAGTGCTGATTTATTATAGCATTTAAAATGTGAATTATTGGGTTGTGACTAGTATGTAATTTAACAGATATCACTGTAAAACATTTCGCTGTGTAATTTAACTGTTAAATTACAGTTGTCTACTGTAGCTGAAAAAAAAGGTATTTAGCAGTTAATTTCAAAAACAGCAGTGCTCCGTATGTTAACAGTATAATGCTGGCAACCACAGCTGCAAGTCAATTACCGGGGGGGGGGGGGGGGGGGGGTTTACAGGGAAATGTTTTACAGTGTAGATATACAGTGCCCTCCACAATAATTGGCACCCCTGTTTAAGATGTGGTCGTGGACTTCTAAAAATTCTCCCTTTTTTTAAAACAACATAAAACCCAAATGCAAAAAAAGAGAAAAATCCAACTTTTCATTTAAGTACATTACTTTGGTGGCAAAAAAAAAAATCACACATTTAGGAAAAAAACAACAACCTTGAAATCATGTGTCCCACAATTATTGGCACCCCTAACAATTCCTCTGAAAAATGTAATTTATTTTTTCTAAATATATTTTTCTGTAGTTGCTAAAGTTGGTTAGGGTATCTAGGAAATTTTAATTAGTAATTCATGAGTTCCTGCTTCCCTGGGGTATAAATATGATGTGACACACAGGCCTAATTCTCTTACCCATTTGTCAACATGGCAAAGACAAGAAAACACACCGTTCAAGAAAGGCAGATGTGTGTCAACCTCCATAAGTCAGGCAATGGCTACAAGAAAATAGCCACTCGCCTTAACTTCCCCTTATCTATAGTCAAAGGAATCATTAAGAAATTTAAAACAACTAAACAGTGACATATAAGGCTGGAAGAGGTCCCAAGTTTATCTTGCCACAACGCATAGTGAGGAAGATGGTAAGAGAAGTAAAAAAATGTCCTAAGCTCACTGTGACAGAATTGCATCAAAGAGTGGCATCTTGGGGTCACAAAGTCTCCAAAACAACCATCAGACGCTCTCTACATGCCAACAAGCTGTTTGGGAGGCATGTAAGGAAAAAGCCTTTTCTCACTAACACTCACAAATGTAAACGTCTGGAGTTTGCTAAGCGGTACTGGGACTTCAATTGGGATCGTGTGCTTTGGTCAGGTGAGACTAAGATTGAGCTTTTTGGCAACAGACGCTCTAAGTCGGTCTGGCGTAAAACAAAAGATTATTATGCCGAAAAGCACCTCATGCCCACCGTGAAGTATGGTGGAGGATCTGTGATGCTGTGGGCCTGTTTCTCTTCCAAAGGCCCTGGGAAGCTTGTCTGGCATGGCATTATGAATGCTTTGAACTACCAGGACATTTTAAATAAAAACCTGATGGCCTCTGGCAGAAAGCTGAAGAAGGGTCATCATCACCAGGATAATGATCCAAAACATGTGGCAAAATCTACACAAAAATGGTTCAGCAGTCACAAACTCAAGGTCCTCCCATGGCCATCTTAGTCCCCAGACCTCAACCCAACCGAAAACCTGTGGGGCGAGCTAAAGAGAGTGCATGAGAGACGACCCAGGACACGATGATCTAGAAAGATTGTGCAAAGAAGAATAGTCAAAGATCCCTCTCTCTGTGTTCTCCAATCTTGTGAAATGTTATTGGAGAAGATTAAGTGATCTCTTGTTGGCAAAAGGGGGTGGAACAAAGCATTAACATCAGGGGTGCCAATAATTGTGGGACACATGATTTCAAGGTTTTTTTTTACCACCAAAGTAATGTACTTAAACGAAAGGTAGGATTTTTCTCTTTTTTTGCATTTGGGTTCTATGTTGTTTAAAAAAAGGAGAATTTTTAGAAGTCCAGGACCACATCTTAAACGGGTGCCAGTAATTGTGGAGGGCACTGTATATAGCTGCCAATCCATTTCTTTGTGTTAACCTTAGCAAAAGTAAAATGTTCTGTCATCTCATTTCAGCATAATGCCACCCCAGAAAAAATAAAAACAAAGGAAATAACGTTGCAGAAGTTTTTTACGAAGAGTAAGGTTAGTGTAAGTAACGTTTACGGTGGCCGGGAAGTGCAAAACAACATTACAAAGTGTGAAACACTTTTAGGAAGCTCTAGACAAATTAACATTTTGGAAAACATTTTTACTTCCAATAAAACACAATGACATGGGCAAAACACTTTTACCAAGGACGAAACTAATTTACATTTAAGAAAAACAATTAACAAGACGCAAAACACTTTTACCAGTCCTAAAATAAATTTACAATCACCGATTTTTAACAGAAAGGGAATGTACCACATATACCCGAAGTGACACGGTGAATAGAATACTGACCGCTGATTGGACAAGACATATGTCAATCATGACATAGAGAAATTATACAGCCGGCAAGAGAAACAGCCAGTAGATGACGGAAAATTAACATTATAGCCAATAGATGGGAGAAGAGGAACACTTATTGGTTCCTTAGCCATTTTATCCTATTCTTTTGAATTCATTTTTATAGATTATCAAATCATTATTATTAACATTAAAATATCTATTTTTGTTACTTTATTTGTACTCAGTGTTAAAAAGGTTAATTGTAAAGAACATCACAAACTCTACCCACAAAACAAGTTGGATTCACACTTTATTTTCTGTTCAATATGTGATTTAGCCGCTGAGGGAGTGTCAGCACAAACGCTGCAGGAGTCAGATTACATTCACCGTGATGAGCTGAGCTGAGGTAAACGCGACTTCACTCGCGGCATAGATTCTCAGCGCGTGTTCAGTCTGGTGCATTTTCCGTTCATGCCTTTGGAAGCTTAACTTTCATAGGAATTATTTTGAGAAGTTAAACACTTACATTGCTCAGCATAGCTCCTTTCATATGAATGCCGGAGGCTGAGAGCTGAGCTGTGTGTGCGATGTGCGAGTTGAAAACATGCAGAAATGGCTCTCTCTGCTGGCTGTAGTCATATTGCACCAATATATATATATACCGCTATTGTGCCAGCTATGTGCAATTCACTTTCACACAGCTGCTAAAATATTTTTCTTTGCACACTTCATATCACAGTCCTGCAAGGATGACAGAAAATGTACTTGCATTTGCTGACCTGTGGCAAAACACGAGTGGAGTTTTAGACCAAACATAATGGTTGCCCGAAGAATTGTGTGATAACTTTATGAAGTCTGTTTCATCTCAGTGAGCTTTGATGAGCTTTTACACATGTGCAGTGAGATGAATTTGGTGTTTACTGATGTTTCAGTGTTGATGAGAAACTTTGGTAAACGTTACTGTGGACGGAGAGCGTTTTCAAACGAAAACTCCCATTTTCAAATCTATCCGGATTAATGTAGACGTAGCCTGATGGCTGATCTTTGCTCTCATTAATCTATAATTTGTTGCCTGCCAAATCATTTTGACTGAGAGCAATGTGAAGGTCATAACGTAATTTTTTAGGCTATTTAACTTTACCGTGGTAACCTACTTGTGCTTACTTTACAACCTATGTTTGACCAAATTGTTTGCTTTATTTATTATATAGATTCTTTTACTTATACTATAATGGCTTTTACTGATCACACATAAACTGACATTTATAACGGACGCGTTTAAAGTGTGTGTGTGTGTGTATATATATATAATATATATAATATATATATATATATATATATATATACACACACACACACTTTTTCAAAAACTCGATTTATTTGCGCATCCAATTTTATACGTGCAGATGGATTCAAAATGTTGAAGCGTTCAAACTAGACACGAATTTGAAACTCTATTTGCGTTTGGTGTGAATGCAGCATAATAGACTATATGTAGAGAAAACTACTGACCCACAAAACAAGTTGGATTCACACTTTATGACAAACAAAACTATTTTCTTTAAAGTGTTAATTGATTGTAAAGAAATCAAACAAAGTATGCTCTTTTTATTAAGCAACTGACAAAACTCCTTTGATAAATAAATTGACTACACATTGAATCTCTTATGTATCTATGAATGTTTACATGTGGCAACTCCTCTGAAACCAATACTGGAACTTTGTTGGTTGACAAAACAGACAAAATAAGATTAATGAAATTATTTTTTATTTAACTGTTGTGTCAAATCAACATTATGTTCATGCAGACAACACACAACTTGCTTGAGTGATGATTACCAAATTATATAAACCATAAATCTATTGTTTTAAATAACATATCAGGCACTCAAAAGGATTTTGCCCCCCAGATAATACAGTTAAATCACATTTTAAAACGTTTATACTCGATTAATACTCAAAACTAAAACCAAACGGTAACACTACTTGAAGGGGTGTGCATAAGACTGACATGACACCTTCATAATCAGGTTATGTTGTCTTGGTAATGTCAGGTTGTCATGACAAAAACCAATACATCATAACCTGTCAGTGTCTATGTCAAGTTGTCATATCAAAGACATCTCAAATAATGTCATCTTTGCGTTAAAAATGACATAATTGAGTGAATGGCACTTATTGACAGTTGTCATAAACATGCATTAAAAGTCCTTCATATTCATGACACGTGTCATGTCATAATTGTGAAGGTGTCATGTCAGTCCTATGCACACCCCTTCAAGTAAAGTGTGACCAAACAAACTAATTCAGAGCTAGAATTTTCTGAATCCAACTGAACATTTTAATGAAAAAAACATCTTCCTCTGGCTAGATATAAAACAAGTGCACATGTAGAGGAATACGAAATCCTACAACAGCTTCTTCTTGGTCGTAGAAGTGACTGAGCACTTGTGAGGGAAGCCCACGGTGGAAACGAATCTGCTTCAGCTGTAAAAGCAAGAAGCTCTTCAAATATAAAGTCTTTCATTTCGCCCTCTAAATGGACATATAATAATAGGTATGTAATGTGTAAGCTACAGTAACCACCATTTTCTGTTCAATACGTTTAAACTGTTATTTCAGAATCAAAAAATATTCAGCATATTCTCACCTTGAATGGGCATCAGCATGCATTCCCACTGGAACATGATGTCTTCTTCCTGGTCCTTCTTACTCCCCTCTAAACTTAATTTGACAGAAACGATCTCTTTGAAAGTGAAACACACCACATATAATATTCCTTACTTGCAGTTGACATGGGTTAAGTGCTCCTTGAGGGTCTGGTGCCACCATTATCAAAATGTAAAAAATTAGTAAATTGTTAATTAAATGTTGGATGGGACAATCCCACGTCTGGAACAAACATTAACATTCACACCCTCATTTCTGTGCTTTCTACCGAATGCAGCTGTCAAGAGTTAAGACGACAACATTATGAAATGCTGTTATTAATGTTTCAGGACCATCATGTAAATTGTGGAAGGCAATATTCGTTTAAAGGCATACTTCACCGCTTTTTCATTTTAAACTATGTTATTCCCTTAACTAAGACGAGTTGATACATACCTCTCTCGTCTCAGTGCGTGCACTTAATCTCTCGGACGTGCGGTGACGATCTGATAGCATTAGCTTAGCTCACTAAGCCCAGTTCATTCACTATGGAACCAAACAGAGATCAAGTTAGAAGTACCAAACACCTCCACGTTTGCCCTATTTAAATACAGTTACACCAATAGTAAAACGATCAAGTATGGTCACACAAAATAAAACGTGCCGCTTTTCTAAGCGGGTTAAAAAGGAGAACTATAATGTATGGTGGAATACACTTTTGAGAGTACTTAGACTCGCAAAAAAAAGTCACGCCTGAAAAATCCTCTCCTCCTATTGACGGAAAATGAGAGGCGGAGGGGGAGATTTGAGGGATGATTTTTCAGGTGTGACTTTTTTTTGCAAGTACTCTGACAGAAGTACTTTGTAAAAAATGACAATTTTAGAGGTACAAAGAAGTCTTTGCACAGGTTTCATAGAGCACAATGAGATGGTAAGTAGTGAACACTGATCACCATAATGGTGACCAAACATGTCAAGAAAACAGGAACACCTTTCCTTCAGTGATTCTGCTCATTATCATCAGGTGTCATTAATAATCAAACAATCATCACTCAATTAATCACTTAAGTGTCTTATTAACTCTAACACTACTTCAGTGTTATTTAACCCCCTGCTGGTGGTTCCCATATGAACACTGACTGGTGTTAATTCAACACCGGGGAATTTACTGTGTATAGAGCATAGAAATGGGCCTGTACCAGACTTGTTTGAAGGGGATGTTCTGCAATTCATTGAACTGGTAGTGAATGATGTGCACGTCAGATTTACAGAAGGAGACAACTGTGTCTATAAAGACCAGGAGTACATTATCTATCGTGAATTTGCAAAGATGGAGACATTCTTTCATTACCCAGTTGATGCTCGAGAAGTAGGAGTTTTTGTAGTGTCAAATTTGTCTTCAGATTTAAAATGTACAAGGCTGAATGACGTATTAAAATATTTCAGGATGCCATTTGGGGAACAGGCCAGTTTTGTTGTCTTTCCCCTTTTACATCGAAACCCTCAGTGTATGTCATAGTGAGCTTCATTAAGACAAATGAAGTGGGGTGGTGCCAGGTGTGTGGGTAGAAGGAGAGGTCTGTATATGGCCTAACTACAAACTCGATGCCATGTTTTAGGCCATCAAGAACTGAGATACCTAAGGAGATGTGACGCCCCAACTGATGGTTCTTCACAGTTTAAGTATGCAATATATTCCCTGTATGTGAAAATGCATTGACGAAAACAATAGTACTTCCATGCCGCTAGAGGGCGCTATGTGAGTGCGGTGGATCGCTATAAAGTCTGCTGCGTGGCACATCAAAACACAGCAAGACCCGGAGCTGATCATACACAACTTTTGTCTGTCTTTCTTTCACCTTTGCACAGGTTAGTCAAGTGTTTTAATGTTCCAATTGAACAGAGGTGGGTAGAGTAGCCAAAATCTTTACTCAAGTAAAAGTACAAGTACTTACGGAAATATTTACTCAAGTAAAAGTAAAAGTAACAATCGTAATAGTTACTTGAGTAAGAGTAAAAAAGTATTAGATGAAAAAACTACTCAAGTACTTAGTTACTAGTTACTTTCGATCTGATTGATAAGATCCAAAAACCCTGAATTTCAGACTACTTAGAGAGCTTTCACACACCTCCATATATATATATATATATATATATATATGTGTGTGTGTGTGTTTAATGGTTAAACAGTGTAAATTAATGGTGTGCTGGGCTAACCACAGCTCTTTTTAAAACATACTTTGTTCTTATATTTTTATAAGTATATGCATTCTTAAAAATAGAGTCCCATTTTTAAACGTGTGTATACACTGCAGACTGTTGTCTGTCCGGATATGTGTATAAATGCAAGATGTCACATTAGGCTATTCAATTTGTTTCGTTTTTAGCCTGATCTCATCAGTACCTGTGGCAACGTTTTTGCAAACCACAAAATATGTACCAATACGTACATATTGCGACAGTTTCAAAGTGAAATGTCCACTGGGTGGCGCTAAAAGCTCATTTTTTTCCAGAACAGATTTGCGTGAATCTGACATGTTTTGTTACGTTGTGTTTTTAACGTACACCCACACTAAACCTACCCGAAAGTGTTAACAAAAGCAAATGTGACAAAAATAAAATTGTGTCCATGTATTTTTAGCTTGTGTTTAGAACTCGTCTTTGAGCTCTTATCATGACTCGTTCGTCATGGGGTTCGTTCTCAAGCTTTGCAAATACAAATCTGTATCAGCTGAGCTATCGAGCAAATCTGGTGAATCAGAAAAGCAGAACATGGAGCTGTGACGCAAAATTCAAAATGTTTTAGTTTACAAACCATAGACTAAAAAAATGCAGTTTTTCTGCCTATAGTGTTCATTTCTGTTGGAATTTCTGCTGTGTGTATTGGTACGTATTTTGTGGTTTGCACAAACATTGTCACAGGTACATTTTGCCAATGAGGTTGCTCGTTTTGTGAGAAAAAAAAGATATGTAAATGTGCAGATGTGAACGTTTGTTTGTGGACGTGTGTTCGGAGGATTCAAATGATTTGTCAATGCTTGCACAAGAGCGCATATGAGGAAAACACTCGGACAGTGTGAGAAATAGTTTTACAATAAAGAAAAAGTGCCCATAGTTACCAAATTACCATTAATAGTGTTCAAATATAGGCATCATTGTTACTCTTACCGCTGTTTTCTCAGGTTGGAGCTGGAATTATTGTATGCTGAGATGTCCGTTCATATTGGTGCACACAGCATGCATTACATTATGAAACTGTTCTTTTTGACATCTTTGACTGAAAACAGGCTGAACTTGAGGCCACGTACGGGTGATCTGCCGTAGCTCACACATCTCCCTCTGCTTCGGCCATCATCTTCTGACTAAACGCGCGCTAATTTTATGCGGGTGATGCGTATCCACCTCTCGCGAAGCAGCCTCTCCAACGTTTCGCGAGACTTGCGAACAAGTCATAACTTATTTTAAAATATATAATTAATTATCACCATTGACAGTAGCGGAGGAACGCCACCGAATGTAAAAGTACAGTTTTTTCACAAGAAATGTACTTGAGTAAAAGTAAAAGTACCCATTTTTAAATATACTCTAAAAGTACAAGTTACCCAAAAAATGTACTCAAGTAAATGTAACGAAGTAAATGTAATTCGTTACTACCCACCTCTGCAATTGAACTTGATGTTGAAAGTATGTTAGTCCATATTAACAGGTGGAAATTGAGTATATTTGGTAGTTTAACAACCATTAACATTATCCCACAATTGAATGCTATATATGTATGTTTTGTGTTGACGGTGAATGTTTGAATATGTTTCTTATGAGTCAATACTACTTTGAGATGCTGGTGAAAGATCTATAAAGTGAAGAAACGTACAGAAACGTTGTGTTTGAACATGTGAGTTAATTTGGGGATTGCCCTCAAGAGGCTCGATCTCAACGGTGGAAAACATGGCGGCCACGTGCAACGTGAGCTGAGACCCGGAGTGTGTATTACTTCTGGATACTTTGGCGTATAAATCACCAGAATGCCACCATCGAGAAAAGGCCCAACACCGGAGGAGTTTGAGGAGATAAAGCTCTCTCTCCACTCCCTGTGCGGCGATGTGACTGCGGTAAGAGCGCAGCAGGAGCAGCTCCTGGGGCTACTGGAAGAGGTGAAACAACTACGCCTCCGGAACGCGGAAAAAGACCGGCGCATTGAGGATCTCGAGCGGCGAGTGGATGAGCTGGAGCAATACTCCCGCGTGAATGATGTGGTTATCACCGGTATCAAGATAAGGCCGCGCTCCTATGCAAGTCCGGCGGCCGCGGACAGCGGGGAGATCAGCGACCAGGAGATAAAGTCGGTGGAACAACAGGTTGCTTCCTACCTCCAGAGCAGGGGGATAGAGATGGACCTGGAGTACATCGAAGCGTGTCACCCACTGCCCACGAAGAACGGGAGACCACCAGCGGTCATTATGAGGTTTACCAATCGGAAAAAGAAAATAGCACTTCTGAAGCAAGGATGTAAACTGAAAGGCACAAATGTTTTCATAAATGAACACTTGACAAAGAAAAATGCTGACATCGCAAGGATTGCACGACAACTTAGAAAACAAGGCAAGATTCAACAAACCTGGGTAACTAATTGTAAGATCTTCATCAAATTAAATGGGACACCGGAGGAAGCTAAAGTCTTAGTGGTAAAGAGGATAGAAGATCTTGACAAGTATTGACATAATGACATTGATGCAGCACCTGGTATTAAAGTAGCTTGTGACTTACATCATCAAAATACTACACATACCAAGAACAGAGACTACATCAAGTATTAATATAGACATGTTAGTGAACATCCTACAACATCAACAAAAGGAACTGGGAACGTGTGAGTATAAAGAGCACACCACAACTGAAACAGATGCTGAGATAGACCCTGAGAACAATTTCCTCTCTTCGATTATTAAAAACTGCAACTATTTTACCCATGAACAATATGAAAACAATGTAAAATCAGAAGATAACCTTTCAATAATACATTTTAATAGTCGAAGCATGTATACTAATTTTGAGGCTATCAAAGATTACTTGGAACACTTCTCTCATCCATTTAGCATTATCTTCATTAACCTGGTTTAATGAAGATAAGGGTATTGATTTCCGTCTTGATGGCTATGATTTAAGATATACAAATAGAATAAACAAAATAGGAGGGGGGGGGGGGGGGGGGTTGCTTTGTACCTTCATAAATCAATTAAATTTAATGTTTTAACCGATATGACCATAGCTGTTGATGGTTTATTTGAATGCATAACAGTGGAAATTCATAATGATAAAAAGAAAAATATCCTTATGAGTTGGGTATACCGGGCACCTGGTTCAAGCATAGAATCTTTCAGTGAGTGGATGGGTAAACTGTTTTCTACTGTGAATCAAAAGAACATATTTATCTGTGGTGACTTTAATATTGATTTGTTAAATCCAACCAAACTAAAAAACGTTGATGACTTCAATGACACAATGTATAGCTTGTCTCTGTACCCAACTATAACGAAACCGAGCAGAATAACGTCACATAGTGCCACAATCATTGACAACATTTTTACTAATATTATGGGAAATCAAATCATCAGTGGCCTATTTATATGTGATATCACTGACCATTTACCTGTTTTTACTTTGTATGACTGCAATCTCAAGAAAACAAAAGACACTATGATAAAAATCTCTAAACGAAAAATTACTGAGGATATGATTAGCACCCTCAACAATTGTTTGGCGCTCCAGGATTGGACTTCTGTATACAGAGAACCTAATGTGGACAGTGCTTACTGTACTTTTTTAGATATCTTCACTTCCTTGCATAATAAACACTGCCCTATGAAAGAATATTTTATAAAGGATAAACATAAAAAAAGCCTTTGGATTACGAAAAGAATAATTAATGCCTGTAAAAAGAAAAATAATCTATATAAATTGTTTATTAAAGTAAAAACAAAAGAAGCTGAACAAAGATATAAGAAGTATAAAAATAAATTAACTGATATTATAAGAACAAGCAAACGGTTATATTATCAAAAAAAATTATATGAACATAAAAGCAATATAAAAGGGACTTGGGATGTTTTGAATAGCCTGATTAAACAAGGATCATCAAAGTTGATATATCCTGATCACTTTATTGATGAAAACGGTGAAGATTATAATATGAGTACTATTGTAAATAAGTTCAATAAATTCTTTGTAAATGTTGGCCCTAAGTTGGCCGCTGATATTACAGACAGTGGAGTTGAAAAATCAACTATTGAACGGAATTCTTTGTCATTCTTCCTCTCAGCTACAAATGAACAGGAAGTGACAAATATTGTGTGGAACTGTAAAAGCAAGTCCTCCACTGACTGTCATGGCGTCAGTATGACATTGATTAAAAAAGTCATACTGAATATTATAAAACCTTTAACTTATATTTTTAACTTGTCATTCCAGACTGGCTGCTTCCCAAATAAAATGAAAATTGCCAAAGTAATTCCACTTTTCAAAAATGATAACAAACACGCTTTTACTAATTACAGACCAATCTCTCTTTTGCCTCAATTTTCAAACATTTTAGAGAAACTCTTCAATTCACGACTTGAAAAGTTTCTCGAGAAACACCATTTAATTAATGATGGTCAGTATGGCTTTAGGTCCAAAAGAACTACCTCAATGGCAATAACTGAAGCTATTGAAGAAGTCACTAATGCACTGGAACATAAGAAGCATGCAGTTGGTATCTTCATTGATCTAAAAAAAAGCCTTTGATACTATTGGTCACTCAGTTCTTTTAATAAAGATGGAAAGATATGGAATTAGGGGGCTGGCTGGAGATTGGTTAAAAAGTTATTTAATAGGGAGGTCACAGTTTGTTAAAATGGGTCAGTATTTGTCAGATACTCTTGAAATTGTTTGTGGTGTCCCCCAGGGGTCAGTATTAGGGCCAAAACTGTTCAATGTTTATATAAATGATATGTTTAATACATCTGAAGTACTGAAATTCATACTATTTGCAGACGACACAAATATATTTTACAGTAGTGATGATTATAATGAGCTCGTAAATACGGTAAATAGGGAATTAAAAATATTAAAAAAGTGGATGGACACAAATAAATTATCCTTGAATATAAATAAAACTAAGGTAATGATGTTCGGTAATTGCAACAAAATGTCTGAACAGAGAATAAGTATTGATGGTATTCAAATTGAAATTGTGAGTGAGATTAAATTTTTGGGAGTAATAATTGACAGTAAATTGTCATGGAAACCCCATGTCAGATACATAAAAACAAAAATCTCAAAAAGCCTCTCAATCATAAATAAAGCAAAACTATACCTTGATGAAAATGCACTACGTATTTTATACTGCACCCTGGTACTACCCTACCTTACTTTTTGTGTTGAAGTGTGGGGGAATACCTACCAGAATTCAATAAATCCTCTAATTATATTGCAGAAAAGAGCCATGAGGATCATTCACAAGGTTGGTTTTCTAGAACATACTCATAATCTGTTTATGCAGTCAAAGTTGCTAAAATTTGATGATCTTGTAAAATATAATACATCAATACTCTTATATAAAGCATTTAACAAATTATTACCCCCTAATTTACTACGTTTTTTTAAAACTCCAGTGCGAGCTCATAACTTAAGAGGTTTTGGAAATTTTTCATTACCGAGAGCCCAAACCACTCGTAAATATTATTGTGTGTCTGTATGTGGAGTGAAACTCTGGAACAAACTGGACTTGTGACAAAAGCAATGCCGAACTATTCTTCAATTTAAACTGTTATATAAACATTGGGTCTGGTTAAAATATAGAGATGAGGGTCCTTAATGTAAATTGCTGTTGTATCCTGTCTCATAGTGTGAACATGTGCTCAGTGTTTCCTTACCATCGTTGGTATATTGTCCATTAAAATTGTGGCATTGTTTATTTCTATTACATTATAGTTAAAGTGATGTTGTACTCTGTCTCATAGTGTTAACATGTGCTCAGTGTTTTCTTACCATCGTTGGTATATTGTGCTTTACCATCATTGGTATATTGTCCATTACTATTGTTGCTATTGCTTATTCCAATTATATTGTTAGTATAAACTGGTGTTATAAAAATTAGTTGTTACTTGTGGTAACGCCACCATGATATAACATTTGTAAGTAATCTGTGAGAAATATAACAATGAAGGATTAATTATTAATCACTAAATGTGTAACTGGGGTGGGATTAAATAAGTAGTCTTCTTCCCACTCCCTTTCAGGCAGAATTCGATCGTCATATTTGAATACTTTATATTCTGTTTTGTTTTGTTTTTTGTTTTCCTTGCACGATATGACTTAAATTATAATTTGTCTACCTTGTACTTTTTGTGCCATTGCCTGGAATAAATGAAAAATGAATGAATGAATGAATTTAATTGTGAAAACAATATAGTGATGTAGCGTTGAATAAGATGTTTAAAGATGTAAATGAGTGATACAATGATTGATTAATTAATGAACAGATTTTCATGAATGCATTATGTAAAAACAAGGAGACTGAACCAATGAAGATTTAAATATAGAAAGTGGTTTATTGAGACATGTTTTTGAACAATTGTATTTGTACTACTGTGAATATTTTTGAGAAAATATAAAAGACAGCAAGACCCGGAGCTGATCATACGCACAACTTTTGTCTGTCTTTCTTTCACCTTTGCACAGCTTCTGGGCGCTGAACATTTTAACTGATAGCAGGTGCAGAGGTTCTGTACCCGCTACAGAGACCTGGACAAGTTGACATCAGGGTTCTTTACAAAGCAAGTGAGTGTTCACTTTTCATCCATTGTTCATGGTTCAAGACTAAATCAAGCCACCTTTTTTATGTATTTCTTAAATTTTAAATGAAACGGTAACACTTTATTTGAAGGTTTCTACATAAGAGTGAACCTTATTAACATGACACATCATAAACGTTAATGACACTTTTATGTGTATGACTGGTGTCATTAAGTGTATTTATTAGTTTTTTTTGGGCAACACTTTATGGCACTTCAGTATGGGGAACACATTCACTATTAACAACGACTTTTGCCTCAATAAACTCCTAATTTACTGCTTATTAATAGTTAGTAAGGTAGTTTTTTGTAGCGTTTAAGTTTAGGTATTGGGTAGTATTAAGGGATGTAGAATAAGCTCATGCAGAATAAGGCATTAATATGAGCTTTAGAAGTACTAATAAACAGACAATATCCTAGTAATATGCATGCTAATAAGCAACTAGTTAATAAAGGAAACTTAAAGTGCTACCCACTTTATAGTAACGTTCAGTTATAAGTCATTTATAAGTGGTTAGTTAATTATGAGCTAATCATTTACAAAACATTCATAAATGATTATCAAGTGATACGCCAACAGTTTATGATTTTTTTGTAAATTCCGTTACAAATCATTTACAAGTGATTAGTAAATGATGAACCAATGATTTATGAAACATGACTATTCATTCATAAATGATTAATGAGTGATATGTTAATTATTTTACATATATTTAGTAGATTCAGTTATACGTATTTTACAATTGTCTAGTTAATGATGAACTAATAATTTACAAAACATGACTATGCATTTCATAAATGTTTTTTTTTTTTGAACAAGGTCTGTTTATTCAAAATTTTACAGTATACCACAAAAAAAAAACCCACAGGAGAACTGAAACAGTACAGTATACAACAAAGCCCCAACACAACCCATCCCTCTACCCATCAGAGGCGAATCATCGGGGGCGGCACTGGCTTGCGTCGAGGTTGTCTCCGGCCTGGTGCTCGCAGGGCCGCTGTATTTATATTTACGCAGGTTAGACGCCATTGCAGACACTGATACGGGTGGTAGTTGTCCAGAGGCGTATCACGAATATTAGAAAACGGCGTCCACAATAGATTCAGCGAAAATGCGCTATAAAATAATAATTTTAAAGAAAGCTAGACAGGAGCTAAGCCACACGTCTTACTCCATTGAATGCTCACTAGCGCCCCCCTTTCATAAATGTTAATACATTTTTACTTTTTATATTTTGTAGATTCAGTTAAAATAAATTATTTACTAAGTTATTAGAAAATGATAAACTAATAATTTACAAATCATGACTATACATTCATAAATGATTAAGTAATATACTAACAATTTACAAATCTGTCATAAGTTATCTTTAAAAAATAGTATATCATAAAATAATCAAACAGATCCTTAGTAAATTGTTATCAAGTCACTAGTAAATATATTTCTTAATCACTGAAATGTCAGTGTGCCATTACCTCAATAAACAATTGTTTAATTTTGTATCAGAAATAAACCTATCCCCAATCCTCCGACCATACTTTAGAGGGCCATATCTTTGCTTCTGTTATAGCTATAATGGCAAATTTGGTATCAATGTGTACATTTTTGGGGTCAGGGACTCCAATAACATAGGTTCCAAGACTACAAAAAACTGATTGTTTGTCTGAGGGCTTTCATTGCATGCCAAGTCCTAGTGGGGCTGGTAGGGGGCTCTGTGAACAGTGGCAACATGTATTCGGTGATGCTGGCATAATATGCAGCCCATGAGATCCATTCTCCAGCTTCACGGTTCTCTTTCACGAGAATGTTTCTGACTCTCTCTAACCACTGGTAGCCTTCTTTAATTACATTGATGAGAGGACAGGAGGCTGAATGAGGATGACTGTTGGTATTCAGGGCAGGAACATACAAGACCTCATCAGATGACAGTGAAACATCCAGATTGATGGTTGTGTAGCGAGGTGGCAAGGATTTCACATGCTATCTCCCCATTTCAGCTGGGTCTAGGATGTCATTCAGATTCTCAGTCTGTTGGCTGTCTGAAGAGAGGTGCTGTTGAATGCTGATGCATGTTCCATGGTGGGCTGAATTTGCTATTGTCGATGATGGGTTGTGGTGAATGTTATCAAAACCACCAATGGTGAAGACACCATTGATTGGCTGAGGTGAGACCACGACACTAAACTTCTCCCAGTGACTGATCTCTGAAATCGCTATATCTATGCTAAATGTTTTCAAGCGGTCATATGACACACACATTCCTCTTTTATGCATGGCCTCCACCAGATATCTACTACCACTTTGCTGGTGTAGTTTCATTGCCAGATATAGAGAAGGTGGGGTTTCCCTCTCTCTTGTGACAAGGAACACTGCCATGTTTCTTGGATCTGCATCTTAAAGAGATGAAAATTATTTGGTGCCCAATGGATGTTGCAGCCTGGAACTTCTTAGGTCCAGGAGGTGGCTGATCAATACCTGATCCATCAAGAAGCATGAGTAAGAACAATCTCAGAATGGGAGGGATAGGATCAGCTTCACAGGAAGTTGAGAAGGCACCTGTAAAAGCATGCTTCATGGGGAGATACTCTTGCCGGAGGATTTTGGCTGCTTTGAAGATGATGGAGACATCGGTAAAAGTGTTGTTTTTCATGTCAGCAACAGCTTTGCTCAGGTCATCATCAAATACACAATTTATTTGTACTGATCTTATGTCAGGAATCAGGCGAAGGCGTATGGTGTTGCATTTAATGTTTGGAAATCCAAGATCAGCAATGTGCTCGTCCTAGAGGGCTGTCAAGTCTGACATCGCCAGTGATTCCCCTGAGCGACGATAGTCCTCGATGTATTCAAGCAACTCATTGAGGACCTGTTCTCTGATGGCCTGAGTTGCATTACTTTCAGTTGAGTCACATCCAACAGTTTCTGCTTTTCTATAGAGCCTAATCAGGCATGCACGATGATAAACAGCATTAATAGCAACCATTTCACCAGCAGCTAGTTCAGCCAATAGATGCCTGTCACCCACCACCTGAGCACATTCTATCACTTTTCTATCCAAGCCAAGGCTGGCAGCCCTCCTCAGTTTCTTTTTTTTGCCCACTTCACCAAAGAAGAGACACGGTTTATCGAATGGTTCACATGATGATGGTCTGGGAAAAGCGAGTGTAGTGGACTTGTCACTCATGCGCCGTGTTTTTACTAGGCTCACAGACTCTTCATGCTTTTTTCTTTTACTTGCTTTCAACTTTTTATTTATCAGTCGTATTTCTGCAGCTTTTATGCCACACCATAGGATTTTTAATCATCAGTACGCAGTTTTTCGCGTGCATATGATATGCAATTTATGTCCCACCCACTTTTTAAAACAAAGTTACGCCACTGGTGATCAGATTACTTTTTTCACACTGCACCCAGTGTCGGTCCGTCAGTGCGAAGTGCCCCGATCGTTTCTGCACCGAGTCTGATTTGCTGTGCTGAACGCGCTGAATTAAAGGGACAGCGCGCTGTCTGTAGACCTAGAAAGAGAATTGCAATGATGACAAGCCATGTTCAGTACCAACTTTTGGATTTTAAATAAAAATAATGATTATGTGTTAAACAGGCATGAGGTCGTCTCTCTCCCCTGAGAATGTTGACATCCTAATCTTGTTTTTTTCATTTTATGCTTAGGGCCATTTAAAGATCACAGGTTGTATTTCACATGTTACACTTTAACAACTGAGTAAAATGTGATTTATTTTTGGTTATTTATTTATATTTGTTAAAACCATAACCATATAGGTTACGCTAACACAAATATTTTTCATACAATAAATGGAAAGCAAATACAAAATAGTCTCCTCCCCCTTTTTTTCTGATCCGAAAAATGATCCGATCCGTGACTAGTGATCCGTGATGTGATCCGAACCGTCAGTTTTGTAATCCGCTACACCACTACTCCTGACTGGTTGGAATCTCATGCTGCTTAGGACAAATGTAATGTACATGTAACACTTCACTCAATTTAGTACAGACACAAAGTCTGCATATGGACCAGTTAAATCAGAAGGTTAGATTTGTCTGCAGAGAATAAGGATGTCACAACAATAATGAACCACTCATCAAACAGGTAAGGTTTAACTCGATGTATTTCTTTCCAAGTTTCAAAATTTAAATGTGATAATTGGAATGTATGACATGGAGAAAAAGGAAAGAAAGAAAAATATAATAAATAAAAGTAAGTGAAATAAAATACACTGTATATTTCCCAAACAAATAAAATGAAATCAATTTCTTAAAACCCCAAATAAGTGATCCTAAGTTCTCTCTTATTTCCCTTACAGGATTCAAGACTCAATGGAGCTCAAAGGACTCAAAGGGTAAGTGTAATCACCAAAATAAAAATAAATAAATAATAATTTCTATAAACCAATGAAACTAACTTCTCATTTGTTCCCTTCTAGATTTCACTGGTCTCTTTCAGTTTTTCTTTTCTGAATAAATCAATTTAACCCAGTTATTGAGGAATTCACCCTATGAATGAAATATCGAAAGGAGAAAAATAAAATACATTGAAATCCCTTTTTGAAATGTGTCTATTTCTGGCTTTGAATTAATAAATAACAATAAATAAATAAAAGAAATTACATTGATCAAGCAAAAACAATACATTCACATTTAATTCCCTTCACAGAAATTTAAACCTAAGTTTTAAAAGTTTTGTTCAGTAGCTCAGTCTCTCAAATGATTCATAACTTTGTGATTATGGGATGAACAATGAATCAGGTCCAAGTGCTGTTAGTTCAATCCTACCGTCCAAATCGGCAATGACAGTATCAGCAAATCGGAAATGACAAGATCAGTATCACAAAATCACGCTCGCTGTTAGGTCCGTGTGGCTCGCCAGTCCCCACTCCCTCCGCGAACACGGGAGCCAGAACGAAATCCAGGAATCCAGAAATCATGCCGCAGCAACTCAGCAGAGCTCTCGACAGGACAAAGACCGACTCAAACCCAGAAAAATAGACACGAAAAACAGAAGAGAAGAGAAAAAAAAACCTGACCTTGAATACAAGGTCACAAAATCCTCACCAACACCAGCAATATACAGATCTCACATCCACCACCACGGTTCAAAACGGCATCAAAATGCCGATCGCACATCCACACATTAACGTGCAACATTCGTTCACCACATGTGGTCCCATATCATACAGATCAAAATGAAAGGAAACTACAATACATCGTTCTCTTTTTTCTTTACATTTCACCAGCATGGACACTTCAGGATTACTTCACCCAGACCAATAGATGACATGAGAATCTCAACTCACCAAAACACGATGAACTTGAACACTAAGGGCGTTTTCACACCTGAAAGTCCGCACCAAGGACCGAACCAAAGTTTGTGTTTGGACATTTGGTTCTTTTTGGTTTGCTTTCACAATGCAGTTATGTCCGCGCACCAAAGAACTGGCGTCCTGTCGTCATCATCTGTGTGGGCTGCATCTGAACACTGATTGGTTTGTTAGCGGACGAGCGTCTGACGTCAGTGTGTTGTCAATTCAGCGGCTAACGCCCGTTTCACACATACTCCGTCTGCAGTGCGTGTGCGGTGCGTGTTGCGTTGCGTGTGCGTTGCAGGAGCCCCACACCCTGTAGTCCTTTCACATATGCTGCGTTTGCAGTCCGCAACTGATCCGCTGTTGCATACCACAAACACAGCATTTATTAATTATTTTTTATTTAAAATCCAGAAGTTGTTACTGATCATGGCTCATCAGAATTGCAATTCTCTTTGTTTAATCTTTCTGAGTAGACAGGTTAACGTAGGCTACAAGCCTACATTTAAACAACATTTTGTTTTCAATTCATTAATTCATATTTATATATTAATATACTTTAGATTTAGCGCACACAAAAGGCAAAACATTTAAACATAGGTTATAGCCTAAAATCATAAACATTTTAAATTAGAAACTTAGAATAGTCTATTCAAAAACAGCCGACTCCAGTCTTTTCTTTCGTTTTTAAACCCTTTTAAAAGAAATCCTGCAGGTCAAAAATAACTTTGCATTTCACCTCCAAGAAAGTACGAGTGCTCTCCATTATGGCACATTTTTTACCTAAATGCCAGGTGGGTGTCATTTTGTTGCTTTACTTGAGAAAAAAAGCCATGTGTTGACTTTGAAACAAGAGTATATTTTAAATGATATGCATCCGTGTTGAAATTACTAGATTTTCGCGTCAGTACATGTTTATTTTAATGCGAACAATGTTCTACCACTTTAATGCAGCAACGCAACGCAGCGCAGCAAAAAATAGACTCGGTACGAAAACGATCTGTGCACTGCTGCAGACGCAACGCTCCTGGAACGGACTGATGGACCGCATCCGCGTGCAGTGTGAAAGCTGTCATCCGTTAACATGGGTACGGAAAAAAATACGCAACGCACACGCACTGCAGACGGAGTATGTGTGAAACGGGCGTAACTTTGACAAGAATAACTGAACAGACGCATATCATTGCCAATACTCTTAATATTATGGCATTACTATCTGCAGCACCAACTATACTCGAGGCTAATCCACCAAATGAACGTCCTCGGTGTGCAAACATTTGATCGGCGCCGACAGGAAAGGAGGAGCTCCTAGAAGATAGGCTTTTTAGCCAAACAATGTATTTTGTTCTATAGTTATGTTTAAATATTATAATGATGTTATTTTTAAATTTCATCTAGGCTATATTGATTACGAAACGTGCACAGATGTGCAATATATATCAAAGACATAGAGTCAGAAATAATTTTGACCACTAATTCATTAAGATTTGTTTTGTAGAAAGCTTTATTTTGTATCTTAATTTTAATAAATTTAATAAATAAGCTTAAATAAATAATATAGCAGACATCCCGTGACGCAGGGGCGTAGCCATCTTTTCAGAAGTGAGGGGGACAGAAATGTCATAATACCTTTTTTTTTTTTTTTTTTTTTGGACCAATATAATTTATTGCATCTCTTGCTTTTAATTGGGCAAGATATCAAATACACTGCTGAACAATAACCACTAATATCTATAATATTATTCTCCTATTTTTTATGCCAATTTTATGATTGGTTTATATACTACAAACACTTGTGCATTAAGATTCCATAGATCTTATGCAATGTAAAAAAATATATATATATTCTGATGTAAACCATGCTGTTCTCTATGTAAGTATAGTAAAGTGTAATGTATTCCTGTGATAAAGCTGAATTTATCATCATTCCTCCAGTCTTCAGAGTCACATGATCCTTCACTAATCACTCTCAGATGAGGATCTGATGATCAACACACATTTATGATTATTATCAGTTGTGCTGCTCATGGTGCTGCTTAATTTTTGTGGAAACCATCTAAACATTTGTGGTAAAATTTAAAAAGAAAGAAATTAATACTGTTATTGATCAGACATGCATTAAATTAATCACAAGTGATATTTTTAATATTACAAAAGATAATTTATTTAATAAATGCATATAAATGCTGTCCATTGAACTTTCTATTTATCAAAGAATCCTGAAAAATAACATGTAGGCTATCATGGTTTCCACAACATTTTAAAGCAGCACAACTGTTTTCAACACTGATAATAATCATGTTTCTTGATTATGAAATCCTCATGTGAGAATGATTAGTGAAGGATCATGTGACACTGAAGACTGGAGTAATGATGATAAATTCAGCTTTGATCACAGGAATACATTACTATATATATTCACATAGGAAAAAAGCCGTTTTAATTTGTAATATTTCAAAATATTACTGTTTAACTATTTTTGATTACATAAATGCAGCCTTGGTGAGCAGAAGATACTAAACATTAAAAGCTGCATTATTCATATGATAGGCCTACTTTATTGTCAATAAATAGCCTACATTGAGATGACTTGAAAAACACACATAAACCATATATTGTCGCAATCGTCTGATTGTCGTCGTCACGTTTCAGCTCATAACGATTGTTTTCCTTCAGCTGCAGCACCAGTGACAAAGTTTCTACGAATTTTGGACTTTCTGTGAGAGAGCGCCCTCCTCATATTTAGATACGAATAAAATGACAGGTTTAGATTATTAGGCCAAACATAGATTATTTTTTGTCTCTGAATTTAAATCTTGATGTATTCACATTGGTTTCTATGTATAAATACACTTGCCTGTGACCTAAAGAAGCGCGCTATCAACCGAGATTAGAGAGAGCTGTTTTTAGCGTCCCTGTTAACGTGCCCGCGTCCCGCGCAGGGTAACGCTGGTTCGAATCCCGCTCGGAGCGGGTCGACTAGGATCGGCGAGACCCAGTAAAAGTGCGGGGGACGAAAATACATTTTATTAAAAGTGAGGGGGACACGTCCCCCGCATAATCTACGCCCATGCCGTGACGGAGTGATCATTTGCGTTGCACATGACCTGGAGTGGTCTCATAAATAAACCAAAACTCAGCATACAGGCTACTTCTCACAGACAGACATTAGAAATATATATATATATTTATTAGTCAAGCAGAGCACACTGTTCACGCGAGCTGACTGAGCGGTTCTGTTTAAAATGCTGCGGCTCCATCACTGCATGTGCTGTGAGTTTAATCTGTGTTTTTTCACTAATCCTACACCAGAACTTCCTGTAAATGGTCTGAAAGTCCGAACTATACAGAAAATGCTGAGAACGAGAAAAAGAAACGAACCGAACCTTTGTTCAGTTTGGTCCGGACCCGAGACTACCTCTTTTCGTCGGACCAAATTCCGTCTGTTTGGTCCGGACCATGGTCCGAGGGAGGTTTCACACCTGTAATTTTGGTTCGTACCAAACTGAAAAGTCCGAAAATCTGGACCAAGAAGGTAGGTGTGAAAGCACCCTAAATCTCTCCCAGGTCTACAGATTTCCCACAACCCGACCCTTTCTGCTCATCCAGCTCTCAGATATAAATTAACTCTCAGGGTGCGTTCACACTTGTAGTTCGGTTCGTTTGGTTCGGACCAAAAAACAAAAACAAACATAATAGTCCTGGTCCGATTAGCGTTTACACTGGCATTTTTAACAGCGAACCTCAAGTTAATGAACCAAAGGTTTAGGGAGACGCTCACAACCTGATTGGTCGGCTTATATGACGTAGGAGCTCGTTTACCGAACATGCAAAACAATGCTGTGTGCTGATTACACGCGCGGGCATTTTATGCGTGTACATATGGCATTATTTTTTACCAGAGAACTCATGAAGAGCTCATGAAATGTTCAAAACAACGCTGTTTGCTGGATTAAACGCGATCATTTTATGCATGTGGCATTATTTTTACCCGCTGAGAACTCATGAAGAGCTCATAAAATGTTCAAAACATTCAAAACAGCAGCAGGATTTCCTCCGTTGTGCAGAAAAGAGACGGCCGTACTGTCGTCTGTTCCTGCACGTTTGCCCTCTAACGTTAACGTTACTCATTTTGGATACACCGATCTTTCCGCATCTTCAAATCAGCTGACTATGCGTCGCATCTTGTGACATTATACGTCCTGTTTTTGGTCCGTTTACATGTCTTTGGTCCGTGTTGCGTTCATATATCAATCGAACCGCACCAGAGTTCGTTTGGAAGCAGACTGAGACCCGTCTTTTTAGCGCTCTCGGTCCGCTTGTTTGGTGCGCTCCAGGGTTCGGATGGCAGCGTTCACAAATGTTCAAATGAACCGCACTAAACGAGCAATCACACCAGGGTTCGTTTTAATCCAACCAAACATGACAAGTGTGAACGCACCCTCAGTCTCTTCATAAAACGTCTTTTTCAAACGCACCATGCATCACGAGGCCTCTCTGAGCAGCTGCGCCGCGCACCATAAATCTCAAAAAATCTCTCCCCCGCATGAACTTCACCCCTCCACAGTCCAAATAGTCTCTGGACATGTACAACCCTGATCAAAATCACATATCTGTTTGATTGGTCAAATGTGTTACTGCTTTGGTGAGACTAGACTCAAGCCTGCTCCCCCGATCAGCCGATGAGAGAGAGAGCGCGAGCTCTAACCCCTTGCGAAATCCGGAAAACAAAAAACGGCTGCCACATATTTAACTTGTTTATTTACTCAAACGCCCTAATGCTAAATAGCTCTCGCAGTATTTTCTCTTCACCCTCCTTTTCTTAGTTTTTTTATGATGAATCTGGCTCATAGACGCATCCGACTCGCTGTCAATCTCTTCATTTTTTGTAACTTCTGCCTCTGTCTCTTTTCTCTTCAGAGAACCCGTGCTATCCACCGATTCATAACGGCACTGAACTTGAATGTCACGGCCGAGCGACACTAGGCTATTTTAGTCATCGCACAATAACTTGACAATTTAATACAAATGTTATATCAATATAGGCCTACATATTCTTTTTACTTTTTATTTTTTTATGGGAATTTTCTGGTAAAATGAAGGAAAAAAAATATTATTTTATTTTATTTTGCCTTTCCACTGCCCACCTGCAGTACCCTCATGGACCACTAGTGGTCCGCGGCCCACAGTTTGGGAATCTCTGCGCTAGACAACAGCCTCGATCCTCACCGGCCGGCTCCCACAAACACAAAACAATCCAATTGGATGTCCTAATACTCAAGAAAACAAACTCTTATTTGAAAAGATAAAAGATAAAACTCATCCATTCAATTCAACCATGCATCCCTGGCAACCTGGGCTACAAACAGAAGTAGCTGCACTGCTTAAATACAAAATTAAAGTTTTTTAAGGGAAAAATAAGTAAAGTCACTCTGATGACTCAATTTGTATGTGAAATGTGCATATTTACCCCCAATTGTTGTGGTATGGGGAACATTTTTGTTTTTTTAAACTTGAAACCAAACTTTTATTGGATTCCCTGACCCCAAAAATGTACACTTTCACACCAAATTTGCCATTATAGCGATAACAGAAGCAAAGATATGGGCTCTAGAGTATTTTCAGCACATTGGCGGCCATTTTTGAAAAACCTGTTTATTTCTGATACAAAGTGTGATCTCACTTGTGTCTTAGGATAAATTTATTTGTATGACCCTAAGGTACCTCCATACCAAAGGGGACCTTTGCATCATGACTTGAAGTCAAAGGCCTATTTTTTGGGTTTAAAGGGTCATGAAACCCCCCTGCTGCAGCGGTGTTTTTTCACACCTTCGATTTGAAAAGGCTTGTTAAAAGGGGAGTGGTCGATTGTGAAACGGTGGGATGGTATTGTGTGGAAAGAGGGAATGTTTGCATAAATAGGGGAGTGTCAGTAGGTGCATTAAGATTAGCGATCCCAACAGCAGCAGACAGCGGTTCTGAGACATGTTCTCGGTTCACGTTGGCATAGTTTACCACAGTGAGATTAAATGAGGGATGAGTACAGCGAATGAGAGAGCTATAAGTGGCGTGCAGCAGAGATCGCAAATCATTCAGCTCTTCAAACCAGCATAATTCAGTGAGAAATGAAAATAAATGTTATTCTGCATGACGAAATATTTTGCAAACGTGATAAAACTATATTTGTCCAAATATGCACGCTGTTTGGCAAGATGAACAACGCGCCGACGTGATAAGAGAACGTGAACCACCCAACTGTGATGTGATAGAGATGTGTAATTCTAGATCGGGGTAAAAGCGAAGAGGTTTGAGGCTGACCGCGCATCTGAAGCACAGAGCGACGCGCGCTGGGTTGCCGTGACGATCCGCGCTGTCTATCACTCGGCAGCTAAATCTATATTTGTCCAAATATGCAGCACGCTGTTTCACTAAGACTTCGAACACATGCGGTTTAGTGCATGGCAGTGACCACAAATAAAACGGAGAGGACGTGGCTTTTGTTCATTAGCCTACAGATTACAGATTGGTTATTTTGCACTCCTGACAAAAATCAGATAGTCAACGCTTGCAGGTTCGGCGTGCGATTCCTCAGGTGAATTTTACTTTACCGAGCCTTTGTAGCAAAGGCTTCCACAGACGGCGCCGGTTACAGCTCGCTCGGCGCCCTTTACGTTACTTCGTATCAGCACAACGCCTAGCTTTCCTCCGTGACTTTTCCGCACGCTGCTTCCAAAACTTCCCCACCATATCTCTACAATAATGATGGAAGACGAGCCTGACAGAAGTGACTGTCTCATGCATATTAACTAAATTATCTTGTATGCATACTACAGCGCTGGGATTGGACTGAATGAGCTTTATGTCATGAATATATATCGAGAATCGCTCGGAGCGGTCGACGTCAGCATGTGCCCAGCAGCCCATACTTGGGCCGAAAAGGCCGCGCCGACGTCAGCATTTGTGACGTTGCGCCGACTAAGCTTTTCAAACCGGAAGACAGAAATCGCTCTGAAAAATGCAAAAATAACTATTTTCACATATGAATACCATTAATGAGTACCCTTAGTGTTTTCAATGATGTGCAGCCTATACATATCTGTTTACATCTCAAAAAAAGTGTTTTGGGGTTTCATGACCCTTTAACCTCCCTACTTAAAGTATTTTTTTAAAGAATGATAACTTACTAGCTGTGTGGGGTCTAGTGATAATGTGACATCTACGCCCGCTATTCACTCAGAGATGCAGAATTTGTAATATAGTATTTAAATAGTATTTTGCAGTTCTTCTTCATAGACACTATTCTGCTACAGTCTGGAGGACTGCCGCGGGCGACTCATGAGGTCCTTGCGGGCGAACTGGTTCGTGACCCTTGGTCTACACTTTAGATTAGGGGACGTGTAAAGTGTTGTAAATGCCTCATATATATGCACAGATCATTTGTAACTGGTGATAAAGCTTTGTAAATGATTAATTAATGAGTCTACAGCATCACCTATAACAGACATTGAACACTTTGTATGGTGTACTTTAATGTAAATGCTGACTGGAGAGGGTATAGACATCTGTCTTCTCTGACACGTGCAGTTTTTAATGTGCACCTGATGCTTCACTGGAGGGTAAAACCAGTTCACATTATCACTAGATCACACACACAACACAAGTCTTCACCACTGAGTGAAAGGATTTAACTTAACGCACTGCAATCCTCTAACTTTAAGCCTTTTTAAAATGTTATTTATTTGACAACTAGTATTTATCATTCTTTAAAAAAATAGCTTACAACTTTAATGATAAATCAATTAATTGTATGCTCATCATTAGGGGTGTAACAATTCGTTTTAACAACGATTCGATTCGTATCACGATTTGAGGTTGTCGATACGATTTAAGGACGATATTGGTTCATTTAGAACGATATGATCCGAAATGATTCAGTGACTTAAAATCAATTTAAGTCACTGAATCGTCACTGATTAAAAAATTTTGGCTAAAAAAATTCAGTGTGACTGATTTATTTCAGTCGAATCGAAGTTAAAACGAATCGTTACACCCCTACTCATCATTTATTAACGATTTGATTATCATTTGATCATGATTAACAATTGTTTATTGAGATAATGATACTTTGACATTTCAGTATTTTAATAATATAATAGCTAGGGATGCACAATACCAGTATCGGGTGTCGGTCCGATACTGTGCTCAAATACTCATACTTGTAAAACTACCGCACTCGATACCACTTTAACACACCTGGGTATTTTCCAGAATTCAGGCCTATTTCTGTCCACAGGGTGTAATTCTATTAAAAACTAATTCAATCTAAAATATTTTTGCACCACTAATTAATATAAATAAAAACAGGCCTAGACTTTTTCTATGGCTGATCTTACTAATGATTTTAACACATTTTATTGGTGTTTTGTGGTACATTATCTGTGTTTTGGTGTTGTCTGCCACCAGAGTTGTAATGTTATGCCATATCTCAAACATTTTTTATCACAAATTAATTAACAAAATATGCATATGAATGAAATATTACCTGAACTAATAAAGTACATGCACAGATTAAGCATATATATGCATTTTGTACTTTATTTTGCTAAATTTCTACCTGTCCCATGGTTTATTCGTCATTACCATCACGCTCTGCATTTAGGCACTTTCCTACTTTTTTTTCATCAAAAGTTTATTTGGTAGTCATGGTAACTCATTTTCACAGTGGAGCACATGGATTTCAAGCTGCAAGACTGATGCCTTGATGTCCAGAAAAGTAAGTAAATCTACTCTTTATTCTTTGTGTTGGGCATGTACACTTACTATGCGTCATTACCATATGTGTTGTATTTCTGTATTTTTAAACATTTTTTTGATTATTTTTTATCACTTTCATAGTTAAAATGGTGTACATTACATGTAGAAAGCTAGCTACACTTGCTAATTCATCATCTTTGCTAGTAAGGCTAGTTTTTTGACAAAAGTGTCATTACCAGCACATTACAGCTTCTGCTGGTCATGACAGGTTGTGGTGGTGATGATGGCAGATACATTAAACGTACTGTTCTTTAAAGAATTTATGTTGAATACATTTTCTTAAATGAATTAATATGCATTTACCAATCAAAAGTCACTATATTTTAATTTAAGAAATACATTTGTTTTTAAAATACTAAATTAATTCATTATAATTGTTGTGTTTAGGTGTGACATGGCTCCAAAAGCAGCTGCCAAAAGGTTCAAATCTTACAGAAATCGCCTAAAAGATGATTCTGAGAAATATGCACGGTATCTGCAAAAGTGAGAAAGAGATATCTTAGAAAAGAAACAGGAAAATTCCCTATTGAGCACGTGAGAACACAGATATAAAAAAACGATGGAAAGTACAACTATCTGGGTGTGTCTGACCACCAGGCCATCTCATTGGAGCTGCCACGCCCCTCTTCCCTTACCAAAGATACCCGTCAAATTTGCTTCAGGAACCTGAAAAAGATTATCCAAGACTCTTTAACTACAGACCTTCAGCAATTCTCCTCTGTTGATCTCTCAGTCTCTGAGTCGGTTGACTACAACCAGTCCCTGAGCAGCCTTCTAGATCTTCACGCACCTGTCATAACTAGAATGGTCACCTTCTCGCGCTCAGCACCCTGGTACACCAGCGAACTGCGGAAGATGAAGACGGTTGGGCGTGTACTTGAGAGGCGCCTCAAGCTCTCAGGACTCACTGTTCATAGGCAAGCCTATAGAGATCATCAGAAGGCCTACGCAAGGTCCTTGAGAGATGCTCAGTCTCAGTTCTACTCTTGCATCATCAACAATAACCCTGGAAACTCCCAGAAGCTTTTCTCCACTATTAATCACATCCTCAAACCGCAAACTCACTCTCTTTCAGAAGCCACAGAAGAGAGGTGCAATAAGTTCAGCAGGTTGAACTTTCCCTCTGTGCAGATTGAGACAATGCTTCTGCATATAAAACTTTTGACAAAGTTGCAGAAAAGCACTCTCGTCATAAACAGATTTGGGCAAGTGTTTGTGAGCAGGTTTTGTGACCTTTATCTGCTTGAGCCATGTGTGTCATTCCTTTCCAATCCTTTCATGAATGTGGACACAGCATGCATTTCTGAGCAACTAAGTGGAACGTTCAGCATGGATGCTGGACAGGTGGAAATTAAAATTGTAACATTGCAAAATGACATCCACCTCAAAGCCTATAAGGCTGCACCAAACTTTTGGTGCCTTGTTGGCACAAAAAAGTACAGTGGTATATTCACAACAGCTATGAAGGTTGCCAGCCTGTTTGGTTCAACCTCTCTTTGTGAATCAGCCTTTTCTGACATGAACTTCATCGAGAACAAACTCAGAATACGCCTCACTGATGCACATCTGCAAGACTCACTCAGAGATGCAATGTCAAGCTACACCCCAGATCACAATACACTGGGGAACAGCATGCACTGCCAGGCTTCCCACAAAACGATACCAGGTGTTTCTCAGTGGCAACATGGCAGTTGAATTCAGTTATTGAAAAATTGTGACAAATGTGTTTGTTAAATGTAAGATATGATCATTATGTTAAAAATGCTGTAGATTTGGTGATAAATTCAGTAAAATCTAAAAGTTGCCTTTTGTTACATAATTGATATTCTGTACAAACATGGTGCAATGTAGTGCATGATTTGTTAAAAATTGTTAGAGGTTAGTGAAAATGTTGAAGAAGTGATCATTTGAAAATATAAATACTTTTTATAGAAATAAAGTATTGCATATTAATATTTATCTGTTTCCTGCCTTGTTAAATCATTGTTGGTAATTATTGTGAGAAATCATTAACATGACCAGTGTCTTCACCCTAGATGAATATCATTAATTATTAATAATGACATATAATTACATCAATCTTCACATTACATCAAGCTTCACATTAATCGGTAGCCCTCAGTTTCAAAAAGGTTGGCGACCCCTGGTATAAATACAGATCCATTTTACCATGGTAGTGGTTTTAACTGTGGTTATCATGATATAAATGTATGACACAATGGAAGACCTGATATATGAACTCAGAATATGAAAACATTTTGCCATATAGGAATGAGTGTGAGAGAATCAGCCCTTTTCTGATTCCTTAAGTCTGTGTATTTGCTGCAGGGTTTTTGTGGTGGAGCAGGGCCAGCAAGGCAGCGTGACGGAAGCGTTTGTACAACAACAAAAAAAGGGAAAACCTCAAACAAAAATATAAAGTAAGATTCAATTTTTACTTCTAAAACAGAAATCAAACGTCATTGAGCTGTTTAAATCACTACATCTGTATTGTTTGTGCATTTGTATAGGATCTGAAATGCGTCAGCACTGAGGATGGGGAGCCCACAGCAGCTCCTGGAAGAGGTACAGTGCCCTGGATGAGGAGATTGGGGAAGACCCTCCATCACTCCACCTGCCCTGAGTGCCTCATCTGGCCCAGATTGAGCTGTGGCCTCTTCATCCTCAGCAACGGCAAGAGGAAGAGGAAGAAAGCGGGCAACCCAAATTATAGAGCTGATTAGAGAGATGGAGGAGAGGGAAGCAGCGAATGAGAGGGAGGAGAGACGATGGAGAGAAATGGAGGAGAAGGATGAACGGCGAGAACGAGAGAGAGGAGAGACAAGAACGTGAAAGAAGAGAGCGAAGAGAGATGGCACCAGGAAGCAGGTGTGAGAGAGGGAGACAAAAGAAAGAGATGAGAGATTCCTTCGTCTTCTAGAAGTAATTTCAAAAAAACAAGATATGACTCTGAAGAATCTTCTGATCATTTACAAATTTGGAGTGGTGTAAAAAAAAAAAATTATATATATATATATATATATATGTATCACCTAATGTACTGTGTATGTACATTTTATATATATAATAAAAAACATGTATATATTATTTTATATTTTTTTCTAGGCATTCACAGTACCTTATGTACATCTGGTGATACTTTGAGATAGGAATATTAAAATAAATTATACGATATTTATGACGATATAGAAAAAAATATATGGTACAAAGTTTTGTTGGTTATTGCAGCTGGAAGGCAGCAGCATTTATTATTGCGTACAACATGAAGGCCATTGTCCATCCTTTTCCAATGAGCTACTGTCAGTGATGAGAGAATATTCAATTCAAAGTGTAATATAATGTCAAGTTGGCAGCAGCAGCTTTTTATTCACACACGGCACAAAATTAAATCAACGTAGCCTTGGTACAAGTTATTAGTGTTTTCACTGGAAATCTTAAGTAAAACTATAATTTTAGTTTAACAATAACTGAAGTAATTTATGCCATGGTGCGTCTGAATATTCGAATCTGATTGGCAGGAAGGTGTGCAATAAAATCTTTTAACGCACACATAGTTCCAAGTCGGATGAATCATCGTTCTATTTTATAATAATAACTATTTTGTATAGCGCTTTTAAAAGTCAATTCTCAGAGCACTTTACATTAGTAAAATTAAGATTAGTAGAAATAAGATTTTTTCCGCAGCAGAGGTTAATAAATTGGAGATATATCAAGGTAAATATGAGAAATACTGCGAGTATGTTTATTGTTTGCAATTTCTGAACTGCTCATAATTCATTCAGGGGCGGCAGTGGCTCAGTGGTTCATGTAGGTTGTCTACAAACCGAAAGGTTGCTGGTTCGATCCCCGGTTCCACCTGACCAAGTGTCGAAGTGTCCATGAGCAAGACACCTAACCCCAGCTGCTCCCGACGAGCTGGATGTCGCCTTACATGGCTGACACCGCCGTCGGTGTATGAATGGGTGAATGTGAGGCAAAAATGTAAAGCGCTTTGGATGGCCATAGGGTCTGTTAAAAGCGCTATATAAATGCAGTCCATTCATTCTGATGGAAAAAATTTCTGGATTTTTACAATTTCATCAGGTGATATTTGAGATTATTTAATGCTAGCTCTAAAACTAACAGGCTAGTCAAACATTAGATATTAGAGGGAAAGTGGGAGATGTGGGTCTTTTCCACATCTGTCTCCATGTGATAAAGACAGGTTGGCTTGGCAAGGACATTGTCTGTAATGATGTAATGATGGCGGTGGTGTTGTTTATTTAGCAGTTCAGGGTAAAGTATATTAGTGATCGACCGATATTGATTTTTACATATCAAAATCTCACACCATCCTATTTGAGGTTATCTAAATTGTGCATTACTGTTATGTTAAACAAAGTGTATTAATTAAGGGATGCAGGTTATTTTACCTCTGAACACCGCTGTTGACTCATCTCCCCTCAGACGCAGTCCTTTAATGGCACGCTTGTATGCAATTCTCAAAATGTGTCCAAGATGGCGCCATGCCTGCATGACTACGAGTTTTATAATAAAGCTTGCAAATGGATCCCATGTCGAGTGACGGTTCATTACAGAACAAATAGGCCCTCAAATTAGATAGAAAATCCTCATCCCCTCCAGTCTCTCTCTTACCCCCGGGATGGGGAGACGAATCGAACCTAGACAGGCTTACTGGAAAATGTGAGACCCAGATAGGCCGCACATTTTCTGATTCGTCCTCTCAAAAATAGGATCGCTCAGAGTTTAGATGGTAAATGTCAGGATTCCCTTTTCAAACAACCTACCATACATTACCCAACTAGGAGACTCCCATAGACTAAAATAAAACTTCATCTTAAAATCCACCTATGACATTTTCTCTGTCCTCCCTACATAAAAATAATAAATTAACTTATAAAAATAATATATGTACATTTACATTTAATCTATGATATCTTAAAGGGGGGGTGAAACACTCAGTTTCAGTCAGTGTCATGTCAATCTTGAGTACCTATAGAGTAGCATTGCATCCTGCATATCTCCGAAAAGTCTTTATTCTTTTAATAATTATATAAGAAAGATGCGCTGTTCCGAGTCTTTCAGAAAAAAGCAGAGCGGGTGGGGGCGTATCATGTGAGCGGAGCTAAATAATGACGTGTGCGCGCTGCTATTGTGTTGAGTCAAGTGCGTCGTAAAGCTGTGTCATCCCTAACAGCGGGAAAAAAACTTTATTCAAAATAAAAATATGGCTTTTAATCAGATACAGCCATACATCTATGATCCGGAATCAGACCCAGAGGCTGCAGTTGAACAGGAGCAGCAGCAAAAACGACTAGAGCAGGACGTCTCTATGTGCTACAAGTTATACACTAACTATATAATATGCTTAGCGGCTTGTGTTATTTACATATTTATACTTGAATTATATCGTCGTATTTTTGTCTTTGAAGGTGTACATGTGGGAAGTGCAGTTGTGCACGTGTGTGTGTGTGTGTGTGTGTGTGTGTGTGTTTACGCGTGGTTTGTGTAGACAATTGTAACGTTAGTAAGCGGACTGGTTTTGCACGGCAGGCTAAGTTAGTGTTTACATAGAAAGACACGGAATAGTAGCGCATTTGAATGAAGAAGCGCGCTTATTTAGTTAAACATATTTCCCCCCTCTTTGTGTATTGTTGTTTGGAGTGCTTTTACAATACACAAACATAAAGTTACACATATAGTGGCCAGCTAAACAAATGTACACGCACTACACATCGCATGCTCCATTGATCAATTAACTATACGTGATCATGTTTGGGCTACTTGATGAGCATAGGCAAAAACACAGACATTTGAAGCAGTCTCACTCACCGCCTGCGGTTCTAACGTTGGGACCTTTATCGTTGGGACTGCTCCATCCTTCAGCATTAGGCGATCGGAAAATCCGGCGTCGAGCTGGGCCTTGTTTATGAAACAGTCGGCACCGAAATGCAGTGAACAGATATAAACCTTTGCGCAACTCAGTTGCTGATCCGGAAAAGCAAATTCCATCCACTGTTGCCTTAACGCGGGGTTTTTTGGCAATCTGTACAGGACTGTCTTGGTCTGGCAATCAAAAGCGCACTTTTTTGGTGACATTGTTAATTTCTTTAAGTCACATCACCTGTCCAGCGCAGCCTACGAGCCAGCGCTTTGATGGGCGTAGCCTGTTGCTTTCGCTCTCTCCCTCTCTCTCTCTCTCTCTCTCGCTCTCTCTCACGCTCTTCCGATAGAATTGTCCGTAAGGCCCATACAAGGAAATTCCGACCTTTTAACGTCAAGTGGACCCATGATCGAAAAAAACTTGCCGAAACTTATGACTAACCGGAAGTAGTATTTTTGACAAAGAAATACTCCCATCAAACGTCCACCTTAATTTTTGAAACTTTGTCTATGTTTAGTATGGGATTCCAAGTCTTTAACAGTGTAAAAAGATCAGTATGCATGAAACAGCATTTCACCCCCCCCCCCTTTAAGACATCTTCTATATCTCCCCTAGGCCTTACAACTTAAACAACATCATGACCAATGGAACAGGACTTCAAAACGCTTCTTAGAAGCATGGACCGCTTCTTAAGAGCCTTCCACCATTTCCAGCAACTAAAAATTAAATTGGAAGAAAGCCATCAACCAAAACGAGTAACCACCATGGCAAAAAAATTAAAATCACAGTTGATATTGTCACGGTTTATGAATTCATTGTCAGCCTTCTTTGTGTCTTGTGAGGTTGTGTTGGAGGCGTGGCCACTGATTATGGGACTCATCACTTTCACCTGCTGCACTCATCAGTCTCACTATATAAACCGCTCTCTCACTGGCACCCATTGTCAGATTGTTTCTGGCGTGGCTGGCTTCGGCTTCTGTTTCCCCTGGGGGATTATCTCTGTTCCTGGTCCAGGATTTCGGCCTCTGGTTGTCCGCTGCTTCCCTGCTCTGCCGTATCGTCTGTCTGACCGCTTGCACCTGACCTTCGCCGCAGTTCGCCTGCCTGTGCCCTGGAGCCTGTCTCTTTGATACTTTTGCCTGTTATCTGAGCTTGGTTTATTGTTGACGCTTGCCGTCCTGTGGAACAATAAACTTGTTTTTTGATTCGCTATTGGATCCTCTCTGTCTCTCATTACAGCCGTGACAGATATCAGACCAACAATCCCAAATCCCAACAACTACTAATCTATGGTAATGCTAGAAATTGGCTACATGTGGGAATTAATATCCTTGAACAACATTACCAGGATACATTAACAACGACTCGATCCAAAATCTTCTCCTCTTCCCTTGTTCGTTGGGAAAAAGCTTGGAATATTGCAATCAAATGGTCCCACAAACGTATTAAAACCATCCGTGAACACATGATTGAACAAGCCACTCAGGAAATTTCTACCCTCATCAAAGAAAAACAAAACATGGAAAACAACCTCCAAATCAACCAACAGGAAAACACGACATCAATGCAAATCCCATTACAACAAACAGAACTAACGTAACTCCCTCCAGACCCCGAACCAGAACAGGCAGGACCATCTACAACTCCAACAAAAAAATAATAACAGCAACAACAACAACAAAAAAAAGCCTCCACCCAGCAAACCAATCGCCCATAACCAACTACAAAATTATTAAAACGTCCTCAAATACAAGATCACAACACTAAAAATCTAACCCAACCATCCCGGTTTCACAGCTCCCTCAGCATAACAAGCACCCATCAACAGCACAGACGACAACGAAAAATCAAAATCCAATCCTCAGTTGAAAGGCCTAAGCTCCCCTAGACAGGGTAAACTTCAGTTGAATCAGATACCTTAATGATGCGATCCTAGATACGGGTTCAAGTGTCCCACTTCTGGACTGGGATCAATTCAAAACGGGCTATGACAAAATACATTGGACCTTGGTGTCACAAAGGTGTTTTGGCATAGGTTCATGTTTCATGTTTTGTCATGCACTTCCTGGTCTTGTCATGTGGTCCATTGTCATGTGATTCCATGACCTCATGTGTTCCTGCCTCGTGTTCCTGTGTCTTGTTGTCATTGGTTTATCTTTGTTCACAGGTGTCCCTCGTTTTGTCACTAGCCCTTGTGTATTTAAGCCCTCATGTTTGCCATAGTCTTGGTCAGTTATTTTTTATGTATGTGTAACCCGCTGGTGGTGAGTGTTTTGTCCAGTCTAGTTTAAGTCAAGTTTATGTCAAGTAAAGTTTTATGTTGTTTTGCCAAGTCTTTTGTTTATGTTTGGATTTATGTTTAATAATCTGCACTTGGGTTCATCTACCTCGCCTCCAGTGGATCATCGTGTTACACTTGGAGACCACAAAAGTCGTGATGGGTCATTGGCTCAATTTTTTAGGCTGAAAACAAAGATCTCCACCCGAGAACCCATTAAAAACCAAACAGTAGTAAACCTCTCACAAGTGGTCACCTTAACACCAATCTAAATAAAACTTCTGGACAAAGGCATATCATTAATCCCTTCCCACCTAACCAAAACACACAATCGACAGAACCTTGAACAATTTCCACAAAAGAATACAGAAAGGCATTTACTTCAGACTGTGGTCAGAATCTGAGGCTCCCCCTTTCTCAGAAAAATCAGACTAGCTACCTCCATCCCAACAATTACCTAGGGAGATATGGGATTTTTTGGGGGGAAAATAGCAGTGATCTACAAACTATAATAACAAACTCTAACCCCCCAACTCCAAATCTCACAGGAGAAGAAATAGAGACTCTGGAAACACTTTCCAACAGTAACCACATAATTATAAAACCAGCAGACAAAAGGCAGCGCAATTGTAATAATGGACAAAACCCAATACATCCAAGAAAGTCTACTACAACTACAAAACACAAAATTTTATTGCAAAATACCAAAACCCTAGACTGGGTAAACCCAGCCTGATCTGCCGGCAATTTGATTTCGCCCGGCAACTCTGTTTAAAAACCTGTATATTAATTTCTACTGCTTCACTCACTGGCTTATCCACCTGGCAAGCTATTGGTGGGTTTAACATGATAACAGATAGAGAAACGATGGGTCGTTGCCCATTGATCACACCTCTTGTGGTCTGATTGGTTGAAGGACTATCCAATCTCAGAGTCATTCAAATAGTGCAGTAGAAAATACAGAGCAGACTCCCCAGACTAATTTTCAATCAAATTGAGCGTGGTCTGGTGACAGCCAGACAGCCAAAACCCATCTTTCAAGATTTAATACCCATTATAAAAGAAATGGTACAAAATCTAGTACAAGAAAAATTCATTAGCAAAAAACAGGCAAATTACTAACTGTCCAATGCTTACCAAGACCTAGAAAGTTACCTTCTTCCCAAAATACACAAAACCAAGGAAAAAAGGTCCACCCCCACAATGCCACTGGGACGACCCACAGTATCAGACTGCAGCAGTGAAAGCTACAGGATAGCGGAATTCCTGGACTTCCACCTAAATCCCCTATCAAACAAACATCCTAGTTATTTAAAAGATACATTCGATTTTGTTCAAAAAGTAAGGAACATCATTCACATTGGACATAGACAGTTTGTATGCTAACATTGAAAACCACTTGGGCCTTCAAGCAGTACAATAATGGTTGCTAAAATACCTAGATGCAGCAAGACCCAACAAACAAATTCTGCAACTTCTAGAGCTCACTGGAAACGATTTTAAATTTAATGGGGAATATTTTCTACAAATCAAAGGTACGGCCATTGGCAAAAAAAATTGCCTCTGGATATGCTAATATTTTTATGGCCCACTGGCAAGAAACTGTCTTTCCCAAATGTTTAAAACAACCCTTCAGCTTCTTTAAATTCCTGGATTATATATGGGGAGTGTGGCAACACAGCTTACAGGACCTGGAGGACTTTTTAGGAGTCTTTAATTAACACCACAACTCAATCAAGGTCAAATCCACTATTCACCCACGGTCGATAGATTTCCTAGACTCCACAGTTTTTAAGGGGCAAGATTTTTCTACTACCCACCATCTGGACATCAAAGTCTTCTTTAAAGAAACAGACACCAATGCACTCCTGCACCGAAAAAGTTACCACCTCCCACACACCTTTAAAGGCATTGTAAAATTAAAATTGATTAGATATTTAACAATATACAAACAAGACGCAGATTTTCAAACCACCCTCAAAACATTGTTTCAAGCACAAGTTTATTATTCCAGTTTATTTTATGTGTATTTCCTAATCTGCCCTACAGTATTTTAAAGCTTTTATGATCATTATTGAATATTGTTTAAATAAACTTTTGAATTTTTTTGGCATGATTTTGACCACTTGCCTGGGAGAGAGAGACGGACTGCTGATGTGCACCCCAAAGAGACTGAGTTTGACCCGGAAGCGCTGTTACCCGGAAGTGATTCTGTAAAAGAGGGTCAAGAGAAGTCACACGCCTGAGTGTGCTTGCTGTGTTTTGAATTAAAGAAATAAAATAGCGTCAGCAGTCCAGCCGACCCCTTGTCCTCTTCCTTCCCACACACGAACATTATCACAATATATAACTCAGCAAAAAAAGAAAGGTCCTCTGACTTTCAACTGTTTTAACTTTCAGTAACCTTAATGTGTGTAAATATTTGTATGAGCACTAAAAGAGTCAACACCATAAGACATCAACTAAAAATGTTTCACAGACATGTGACGAACAGAAATAGAATAATGTGTCCCTGAATAAAGGGAGGCTCAAACTCAAAAGTACCAGTCAGTATCTGGTGTGGCCACCAGCTGCCTGAAGTACTGCAGTGCATCTCCTCCTCATGGACTGGACCAGATTTGTCAATTCTTGCTGTGAGATATTACCCCACTCTTCCACCAAGGCACTTTCAAGTTCCTGGACATTTCTGGGGGGAATGGCCCTAGCCCTCACCCTGCGATCCAACAGGTCCCAGACGTGCTCAATGGGATTGGGATCCGGGCTCTTTGCTGGGCATGGCAGAACACTGACATTGCTGTCCTTCAGAAACTCACGCACAGAATGAGCAGTATGGCTGGTGGCATTGTCCTGCTGGAGGATCATGTCCGGATGAGCACGCATAAAGGGTACCACGTGAGAGAGGAGGATGTCTTCCCTGTACTGCAAGGCAATGTGATATACCGCCCCAGCTCCGAATCGATCCCGCTCCAGGGTACAGGCCTCGGTGTAACACATTCCTTCGATGATAAACTATCCTTCCAGTCTCCCTGTAGTGCTGTCTTAGGCGTCTCACAGTGAGGACATGGCAATTATTGCCGTAGCCACATCAGCAGTCCTCATGCCTCCCTGCAGCATGCCTAATGCACGTTCACGCAGATGAGCAGGGACCCTGGGCATCTTTCTTTGGGCGTTTTTCACAGTCGGTAGACAAGTCTCTTTAGTGTCCTGCGGTTTTAGAACTGTGACCTTAAATGCCTTCTCTCTGTAAGCTGTAAAGGTCTTAACGGCAATTCCACAGGTGCATGTTCGTTAATTGATTATGGTTAATTGAACATGCATGTAAAACATTTTAAACCCTTTACAACATTATTGATGAAATACAGTCCTGAAAAAAGGACGTTTCTTTTTTTGCTGAGTTTATATATTAGTCAAGCAGAGCACACTGTTTTTGTCTTTTTTTTTTTTACATTGAACAATGATGGAGCTATACTTTACCCATCTTCTATGTAGTTACAGGAATAACTGTAAGTGCGCAGACCCCACACCCTGTAGTGCGCAGTCCGCAACTGATCCGCTGTTGCACACCACAAACACAGCATTGATTCATTATTTTTTATTTAAAATCCAAAAGTTTTTACTGAACATGCCTCGTCAGAATTCCAATTTTCTTTGTTTAATCTTTAATAGAAGTCAGGTTACGTAGCCTACTACATTTAAACAACATTTTATTAAATTCATTTATTCATATTTATATACTTTAGATTTAGCTCACACAAAAGGCAAAACATTTAAACATAGTTTATAGCCTTAAATCATAAACATTTTAAATTAGAAACTTACAAAAGTCTATTCAAAAACAGCCGACTCTCGTCTTAAGAACTTTGCTTTTCACCTCCAAGAAAGTACGAGTGCTCTCCATTATGGCACTTTTTTTTAACCTAAATGCCAGGTAAGGTGTCGTTTTGTTGCTTTACTTGAGAAAAAAAGCCATGTGTTGACTTTGAAACAAGAGTATATTTTAAATGATATGCATCTGTGGTGAAATTACTAGATTTTCGCGTCAGTACATGTTTATTTTAATGCGAACGATCTTCTGTCGCTTTAATGCAGCAACGCAGCGCAGCAAAAAATAGACTCGGTAAGAAAACGATCCGTGCACTGCTGCAGACGCAACGCTCCGGGAACAGACTGACGGACAGCACCCGCGTGCAGTGTGAAAGCTGTCATCCGTTAACATGGGTACGGGAAAAAATACACACCGCACACGCACTGCAGACGGAGTATGTGTGAAACGGGCGTTAGGTCTCATATCCGCGGCTATAAATGGACCACTCGCCGCGGTGATGTCTTTTGCCATTTGAATAAGTTGGAAATGTCTGTCTAAATGCTGCGGGGATAGTTTGTGGGATAGTTTGTGGCTGTTTCTCCTTTTTATCGTCTTGTTGTCGGCGTAAATGAGTTGATTGACATGACATGAATTATTCCCGCTGCTGTACCATCAGCAAATGCGACATACCGTTGTTTTTTAATCCATCACTCTTGCCAACACCATCATAGCTTACCAAGAATCCAAAGTTCACCCAAACCCCAGACCTGTTGGTTATTGGAGGATCTTCTATTTCTGGTTTGTTAAACGCAATTGCCATTTTGCGACGAGCATTCAGCGCGTAGCCTACTGAGTAAGCGAGCACCTGACTGAGCAGCCTAAAACATATTTGGTGTTTTTTTTTTCTTTCACTTCAGCGGTGTCAGGGGCATTGCCTGTTATGTCGTTTTGGTTATTGGGCTACCTTGTTGAACACATTATTATATTTCACACATTTTTTTATTTTCCAAATCTAATTAATTAGTCCAAGAACCGTTCGGTACATAATTCGTACCGCGTACCGAACCGAAAGCCTCGTACCGAACGGTTCAATACGAATACGCGTATCGTTACACCCCTAGTATATATATATATATGTTATATATATATATTAGTCAAGCAGAGCACACTGTTCACGCGAGCTGACTGAGCGGTTCTGTTTAGAATGCTGCGCGCTCCATCACTGCATGTGCTGTGAGTTTAATCTGTTTTTTCACTAATCCTACACCAGAACTTCCTGTAAATGGTCTGAAAGTCCGAACTATACAGAAAATGCTTTCACACCAGAAACGAACCGAACCTTTGTTCTGTTTGGTCCGGTCCGAGACTACCTCTTTTCGTCGGACCAAATTCTGTCTGTTTGGTCCGGACCATGGTCCAAGGGAGGTTTCACACCTGTAATTTTGGTTCGTACCAAACTGAAAAGTCCGAAAATCCGGACCAAGAAAGTAGGTGTGAAAGCACCTAAGGTCAACTAAGGGTGTTTTCACACCTGAAAGTCGGCACCAAGGTCCGAACCAAAGTTTGTGTTTGGACATTTGGTTCTTTTTGGTTTGCTTTCACATTGCAGTTATATCAGCGCACCAAAGAACTTTACACTCGCACTGGCGTCCTGTCGTCATCATCTGTGTGGGCTGCATCTTAACATTGATTGGTTTGTTAGCGGACGTGCGTCTGACGTCAGTGTGTTGTCAATTCAGCGGCTTACTTTGACAAGAATGAATGAACAGACGCATATCGTTGGCAATACTGTTAATATTATGGCATTACTATCTGCAGCACCATACTCGAGGCAAATTCACAGAATGAACGTCCTCGTTGTGCAAACATTTTATCGGCGCCGACAGGAAAGGAGGAACTCCTAGAAGATAGGCTTTTTAGCCAAACAATGTGTTTTATTTTATAGTTATTAAATATTATAATGTTATTTTTAAATTTCATCTAGGCTATATTGATTATGAAACGTGCACAGATGTGCAATATATGTCAAAGACATCGAGTCAGAAATAATTTGACCACTTCATTAAGATTTGTTTTGTAGAAAGCTTTGTATTTTGTATGTTAATTTTAATAAATGTTTCATCATTTGCCTGAATTTAATAAATAAGCTTAAATAAATAATATAGCAGACATCCCGCGACAGAGTGATCATTTGCGTTGCACATGAACTGGCGGTCTCATAAATAAACCGAAACTCAGCATATAACGTTACTTGTCTCACAGACATTATATATATATATTCACAAGCAGAGCACGCCGTTCACGCGAGCTGACATGACTACACAAGCGGTTCTGTTTAAAATGCTGCGCGCTCCATCACTGCATGTGCTGTGAGTTTAATCTGTGTTTTTTCACTAATCCTACACCAGAACTTCCTGTAAATGGTCTGAAAGTCCGAACTATACAGAAAATGCTTTCACACCAGAAACGAACCGAACCTTTGTTCAGTTTGGTCCGGACCGAGACTACCCCTTTTCGTCGGACCAAATTTCGTCTGTTTGGTCCGGACCATGGTCCGAGGGAGGTTTCACACCTGTAATTTTGGTTCGTACCAAACTGAAAAGTCCGAAAATCCGGACCAAGAAAGTAGGTGTGAAAGCACCCTAAAAGTCTCATCATTTTAGTCTAGTTTTAGTCAAAAGAAAACTCAGTATATCTTAGTCAAGTTTTAGTTAAAACATTTTAGTCTTTTTTTTACTCAAATTATTTCTGAGATTATTTCTAATACCATTTCAGTCAAATAGTGTTTCACACATCTCAAATATCGGTTAAATGTCAATTACTAGACAAAACACACCTGATGAATGATTTTTGTTGAATGCAAAATGCAAATATTTTAAAATTATCGATTTTGATCAGTATCAGTTCATATAGTCTACTGTACATATAAGGGAAAATAAGCCTTTTTAAGCACTATTTTAAACTTTTCTTGGGTTAAATTATGTTCAGTTGCATTCATTAATATTTACTTGTGTGTGCTTATATAAGTAGGATGCAAGGTATTAATGTTTTAAAATTTCACATTTAAGGAAATCTAGTTTAGATAAATGGATATTTATTTATTAAAGAGCCATACAGGCACAAAATGGGTAAACCATAGGATTACAAATGAAAATTATTATATTTCCAGCCACAAAATGACTCTAAATTTGCCTCTTTGCATTGGAATTCTCTATTTTAACCTTAATCAGTACACTTATTAATATAAATAATAAATATATTAGAAAAGAAAAAGAAAATATTTGCAAAAAGAAAAAGTGCTCAGGATCTATCTGAATTTTGTGCAGGGAAATATCTCAAAGACAAATTCCCTGAATTAGAATGCTTTTTGAAGATCCCAATATTTCATAATATCTTAAAGGGGTGATGAATTGCGAAGTCAACTTTCCCTTGAGCTTTTGATATAGAAAAGGTCATGTTAATATAGGATTATCCTGTAAGTTTCAGAGCTGAAAACTTCCTTGTTAGTCAAAGAAAAGCTTTTATTGACACCAGGCCCAGAAAACAATCCTGTTCACATCTTGACATCATCGACTGACGAAACGCCTCTACAGAATAAATAGCACGTCTAATTCACTAGCCCCGCCCACCGACTCATCGGATCACGCTAGCTAGCCCCTATATATTCAAGTCTCCGCCTACCCCACGCCCTCATTTTACGCCATGGACACACAGAAGACGGCAAAGAAGCGAAACTTCTCCGACGTGGAGATCGGGCGCGTCTCAATCATCTCACTATCCACTAGTCAGGGCACTGATTAGGACATAAGTCAATGAGCTGACTCCCTGATCAGTGCCCTGACTACTGAACTAGTGAGATGATTGAGGCCCATCGAGACCATCACCAGGTGGAAAAAAACGAAATAGTTTTATTTGGGAGTTTAAAAAGATTAAAGGCGCCCACAAAAACAAAATATTGACCTAAACTACGAGTACTGTTAATAGTGTGGAGGTTGAGAAGCGCACTCCAGCAGTTTAAAGCTGTCTGGATGAGAAATGACCATCACAATGCATTATTTTACAGCACATGTTTTAAAACAATTAGCATTTAATTTCGTATCACGGCACATGTACTGGGGTGTACAATAGTGATGATGATGTGATGTGGAGTAGGCTACCATTCATTCACATTAATAATTGCATGACAATTTCTTCTTCTTATTATTATTATTATTATGATTTTTATTATGAATGACGCTTGTTATTATTTGTTTTATTATTATTATTATTATTATTTAAAAGAAGAAGAATGTCATTTGTATTATTTTGTCAGTCTGAATTATCTTCAGTCCCAGTCCGTGCGCCGCTGTCGGGCCTAACCCTGAACAGGTAAAGCGCACAGGCTCAACTGGAGGAATACATATGCCTACAAATCAAACGCTTCGGTAAAGTCACACAAATTAAACATTGAAGTCCATGTTGCACAAAAATAAACACTGAAGTTTATAATTACTATGTTGTTGTTGTTTAACAGTGGGTCATAAGATAGCATATCTTTGTCAGTGCGTTTTAGGAATTGTTTTCCTGCACATTTTCGCACTAACTCAAACGTGCGTACACCACCTCCTGAGCTGGCGTAGGATTTGAGCGTGCCGTACGCTAACGTCCATATTGATAAATCTCAAAGTCACTGTGGTTTTGGGTCTACGCAAGGTGTACGCTGGAAATTTGGTGTACGCACTTTTGATAAATGAGGGCCAATGAGATTGTGTTTTAGTGTTGTGCTTCTTTATTTAAATCCGACAGGAATGGTGCAACACACTTGTGAGCAAAACATCTTTTTTTATATATAATAGTAGACCCAGGGCTATGTGTTTTCCAGATGGGCTACCAAAACCTGTCAGCAGGCCAGTGAATCTCAAAAAGCAAATAACATTCTTTCTTGATCTGGGCACGTGGTTTGCGCTTATATCCACCGATTGGGCGAGCCAAGAAACAAAAATAATATTTCAATCAATCGTGGGTGGATGAGAAATAAATCATTATGTTTGTTTGATAAAGACATTTACGAGCCCTGCGAGAGAATCATTCCAGTTGCTGCTTTCAAATCAATCCCTCCCTTAAGTGAACTGAACTGACAGGGGAGCTGAAGCTCATTAAATATGCAAATCTTCTCCAATCCTAGCCGTGGGCATTTACTTCCAAGTCTCCAGTGACACGCCCATCACAACCCAGCATTCAGAAGACAGCCTCAACACCAGTGTAGAAAATAGCCTATTACTTATGTTTTTGACTGTAAAAACCACACAAACGTCATTAGTTGACCTCAGACAACTGTATAATTTTTTTTATAACCAGTCCATGACACCTTTAATAGGTACGTTCTTCAAATCTTTCAAAGACTCAGTCCCCATAGTTATGACAGGTTCATAACCTGCTTGCAAAAATGCTGATCATCCTGTCATTCTGTAAGTCTTGACTTCTCCTACCCCCACTTTTTATTCAGTGCAGTAGTTGACACAAGACCAACAGCTTTTGGAACCACAGATTTTTTATGTTCCTTTTCCAAATGATACCAACAAATTTAATCTGGATCTACTTTTCTCACATGCTTTAATTTGTTTGAATTTTTCCCTACATTTCCACTGTCAACGTTTTTATGAATTAATACATTCGTATGCAAGAAAGTTAGTTTATTTAAATACATTACAACACGCTCTGGGAATATGTTTTTAAACTGCTCCAGAACTGTTAGATTAGTTCGATTAGAAAGATCTTCAAATATACCAATGATGTACCCCACCTATTAAAATGACTTTAAAATGTCAATTCTCTAACCACTTAAACGTGTTTTATCTTTCCTCCATCCCCTAAATGCTTCATGGACATATGCTTTCAAGTTCATATGCTTTTAACAGCGCCTCTTTTACTGTTATATTTCCTTTGATTTTCAGTAGAAAGTGAGATGAACGCTTCCTGAGCTTTACCTTCCAAAACACTTTGTAGAAAGAACATACACGTAATAAAATGTGCAAAAATAATACGTATTTAATCAACAAGACCAACATGACTACCTTTAAGTATTAAAATAACTTAAAATAACAAGCCTTGGACCGGAGAGGCTGAGAAAGCCAACAGAACAACCAAACTTTAAGAAAGGGGCAAGCTCATCCTCTGAGCCTTTTTATAAGCAGCATGGTTAATCACCATCCATTATCCACACCTGTTTCACAGCACTCAAGTATCACACCAAAGACCCCTGCTGGACAAAATTAAGTATTACACCCGAAGGTCGTCACAGTCTAAATGCCAATCCCAATGTAGTCTACGTGGATATTAAAATCACCAACAATTAGTACTTTATCTGCAGCCAGTACTAACTCTGATAGAAAGCCAGTAAATTCTTTGATAAAGTCTATATTGTGCCCTGGTGGCCTGTATACAGTAGCCAACCTAAATGGGATTTACACCCGTTTGAGATTTACACTACATTCATCATTTACACTACATAATGTAACATAAAGCACCAAAACGTCAAAAGATTTATATTTGAAACTAGACTTCTGAGACTGAATTCTCTGTATGTTTCTCACCGAAATACTGCACTAATAGCCTGGGTCACTTTAACCCTGGCTAAGAATTTTATACAGCACTTTAAAATATTTTCAGGCCAATGTTGTCTTTCTTCTGGTGCATGTTAAAAAAACACTCCCATACTTGACAAGTCAAGTCACTTTTATTTATATTGTGCTTTTTACAATGACGATTGTTTCAAAGCAGCTTCATAGTGTTAAACAGGAGAATCATGCAATATAATTTGATTCGGCTGTACAGCTGCTTTTGAGAAAATAGTAATACAGTGACAATTAGTGTCCCCAACTGAGTAAGCCAAAAGCCAAAGATGACGGTGGCAAGGAACCAAAACTCCTTCAGGGAAAGAATGGAGAAAAAAACCTTGGGGGAAACCAGGCTCAGTCAGAGTGCCATTTCTCCTCTGGCCAATGAACAAACAGTGTATGGTTATTATTCTGGCAACCTCAAGCCTAGTTTACACTGCCCGATTTTTGCCCCGATTTTGAGTCGCAGACAGGTTTTGTGAAATCGCAGACTAATGCCCGAGATCATCGGCAAATCGGTGCTCGTGCACGCGAGTGACAATCACGCAGTGTGAATAATCAAAGACGCGATCAGAGAGAATCGCCGACGCCGGTGAGATATTTGGCGTGCTGAATATCTGGACCTGTCGGCGATTGAAACTCCTGCTGTGTGAACTGCGTTCTGACTGAAAATTACACCGACAGCCAATGAGAGAGTGAGATACAGGGCAGCAGGAGGTTCAGGGAGGAGTTATAGAGCAGAATATCAGTATTTTAATAGATATATTTACAACTCTATCAAACAGAAACAAAGGCCAAACATTTGCACATCCAGCAGCAGCACATTACAAAATTGTGCATTTACCTCAAACTGTCTTTGCAGAACACAATCCTGGCTCCCTCTGTCTCTCCAACAATTTCCTCCACCATAATCTTTTTTCTTTTTCTCCATAAATCAGCGCACATACAATTTGAAGCAAACTTTGTGCAGTTTATCATTTTTAATAACAATTCAAAGTCTCGCGCGAGAACTCCGGTCTGACACACGTGTGATCTCGCGTTGTTTACTTGTCACATCGCACGTGTGTTTGGGAAGCGTAGTTTGCGCACCGGAGAGAGAGAGTTGTCGGCGATTCTTCCTCTTGTTCAGTCATGCAGTGTGAACTCCTCTGTCGTCAAACCATCGGTCAGTGTGAACACAGCAGTGACTGAATGATACCCCAGATAGTCATGCAGTGTGAAAAGAGCAGTGACCCGACGAGTTTGAAAATCGTGCAGTCTGAACTAGGCTTTACGCCGCATTCACACGGGGCGTAGGCGTTAACGCTTCCCATTTACTTTGAATGGGTGACATCATCCGTTGCCAAACTGAATTGTGGGTTCCGTCGCGGTGCTTCACTCGCGTTGCAAGCGGCAGAAGTTGAAGATTTCTCAACTTTTCAAGCGCCAGCGCAGGCGTCATCCAATCAGATCGCCGTATGCAAATATCCTAGAGCAGACGCTAGCCAATAGCGTTCATTTAAAACGCTGGTGAATGAAGAACGAAAAAAGATTAAAATGGAGGAAAAACGTATTATTGCGGTGGGTAATCACCCGGTCCTTTACGACCAATCTCTATTTACTTACCGGGACACAAACCGGAGAGACCAGGCTTGGAAGGAGGTGGCAGAGACTCTTGGTGAATCTGGTATGTATCGTGGTTGTTTGTATTCTGGTTGTGTTCTGTTTTATCAATGAATGACGGGCAGCATAGTATATCGTACGTGGTTCAAATGGCCGCTACTCCCCAGTCAAATGAGGATTAAAATATTAAAGTGATGTTTTCAGACACAAAATAATATTACATACTTGCAGAAAATAGAAATCTATACCATAACCTTTTTTTATTTGGCATATTTTAGTTCAGTTATTATTTAATATTTATTAAATAAACAAGTTTAAACACTTGAGGAACACTTGTTGTATTTAAATGAGTTGTTTACTTTATTTACATTTTTGCATGTCAGAGGATACATGTAGAAACCGTTGGAAGTCATTGAGGGACATATTCAGGAAGGAGAAGAAAGAGGAAAGGGAAATGACAAGGAGTGGGGCAGGTCAAAAACCCTGGCGTTTTATGGCGGTGTTGGGATTTCTCACACCATTCCTCACCGGCCGTGAGACTTCCAGCAACATCCCCAGATGAACTCTGCCCCCTTTAGCCGGCACTTCTATTCATCAGTCCATCAATCCAGAGCCAGAGGAAGACAGTCAGGTCAGAGAAGACAGACAGGCCATCACGCAGCAAGCTCCTTCAAGCAGAGGAGATGTGACAGGCAGTGACACAGGCCGGCAGAACCTAACAAAGCTCTCAAATACATTATTATTATTTCAGTACTATTAATGAGGGTTAAGTCATTTAGAAAATCAATAGCAATCTGTGTAGAGCTGAACCATACGCTGCAAAGTTTAGGCCACACATGTTGCACATGTTATATAATAATAAATTATCCCAAAGAATGATTTGTCATTAAAATCGTGCCATGTTCAATGATTATCAATTTTTGCTGTAACTATGTAGGTAGAAAGACAGACCAGGAGGAAACTGGTGAGGTTACTGAAAAGGGCAGGAAGAGAAAGAGCAAAGAAATGTCTTCATTTGAGAGGGGACTGTTGGCAGCAATTGAGCCCCTGACCCAGATGACGACACTGCCACGTCCACCTCCTCCTCCAACACCAGATGAAGACGAGGTTTTCTTTCAGAGCCGTCTTTTCGCAGGCTTTCTGTGTTAAGGAGGGCAAGGCTGCGTTTTGATATTCATCGACAGGTGATCCTATGCTTCTCACTCCTTTCACGAGTCCCCACAGAGGGAGACGGACCCACTGCTGCATCATGGGAGGATGAGGCAATGAGGACAGGCAGAGTTTTGGCGCACTTTTTAAAAAAATATATATCAAGTATTGATATATCGATACTGATGTGAGCATCAAAAAAAAGTGTTTATTTAAAGATTTTTTAATGCATACAATACGAATAACCTATAGAAGCAAATAATTGTGTAGTATAGGACTTTTTCTGCTGCACGCAAATGCTGCGAGACAGAACCAGTCAATCACAGAGACAGCCTTCGGTCACTGATGCAGTGCAAATATTTTGAGTTTCCCTTAAAGAACCACAATTATCCCTATTTTTTCCTTTCTGAGAAAGAACCCAATAATCAGACTCTGGTGATACTGTTGCTCTGCTGCTACTGGACCCAACAGCTGCGTTCGATACAGTTGATGACCAAATCCTATTGTCTCGACTGGAGAACAGTGTGGGCATTAAGGGGATAGCCTTGACCTGGATCATGTCTTAATTGGAAGGCCAAAGTTTTTCAGTTCAGGTTAATGATGCTGTGTCCACTTCGGCTCCTCTGACGTGCGGAATCCCACAAGGTTCTGTCCTTGGGCCGCTGCTTTTTTCATTGTATGTGCTGCCTCTTGAGTCAATCCTCAGAGGACACAATGTTTCGTTTCATTTTTATGCTGACGACTGTCAAATATATGTGCCGCTAAGCCAGTCAAAAACCCTTTTACTGTCTAAATGAAGTGAGAGCATGGATGGCTATGAATTTCTTGTATTTTAATGAGAGTAAAACTGAGTTTGTGTTATTTGCTCCGAGTGACTCAGGTGCTGCAGTTCCTGTTGACTGTTAAAGCCGAGTCATTAGCCCAGTGGTCACAAACCTGGGAGTAAAGATGGACAGTTGGTTAAAACTTGATGCTCAGGTTAGTGCAGTGGTGAAGACCTGTTTCTTTCAGCTGCAAAATGCAGCTGCTCGTCTTTTAACTGGAACAAGAAAACCTGACCATATTTCAACAATTCTCCAATCCCTCCACTGACTACCTGTGCATTTTCACACTAACTTTAAAATTCTGTTATTTGTTTTAATGTCTTCATGGCCTGGCCTCCCAGTATTTATCTGATCTGCTTGTGCCTTACACCCCTTCTTGCTCACTCCGGTCAGCAGATCAGGCTCTGTTAGTCATCCCAAAGATAAAACGTAAACTGAGAGGTGATCGTGCGTTTGCTGTGGCAGCTTCGAGGCTATGGAATGAGCTGCCTCTGTACATTAGACTGGCAGAGTCTCTCCCTGTTTTTAAATCCCGTCTCAAAACTCATTTATTTTCTTTAGCTTTTGGATCAGTTTGAGGGTTAACTTTATTGTGTTTTTGTTGTATTTTTTTTATTGCTATTTGATGTTTTGATCATGCTTTGTGAATTGTGTTCAGCACTTTGGTCAACAGTGTTGTTTTTAAGGTGCTTTATAAATAAAGGTGGATTGGATTGGATAATGGGGAAAGTTTACCCCAACTCAATGCTCCTCTAACACAATCAGTTTTCAGAGGCTCAGATCATTCATCCCCACTGAGTGTTTTTTCTTTATGCTGAAAGCTCAGAGGAACCTCTTTCCTCTATCCATGTTTATCGAGGACATTGAACCTCCTCAAAGTTTGGATGCTAACCATAGTGGAGCCTGAACAGTGTGAAGCCAGCACCTCACACCACATTCCTCAACCAAGACCCAGACAGGCTATACCTAAATTCCCCTAGACCCTACATAGATATGGGTAGAAAAGTTAGAGTAGAAGATCACTCTGGGGCATCTCCACCAGAGGGCCTTGACACCAGGAATTAAGAGAGAACAGAAAATATCCCAGTGGTAGCACCTATTAATGAAATAAACACCATAAATGAGACAAACATGACACATGTGCAGATTACAGTCCCTGCCAATGATGGTCCTGCAACCAGACACGGGCCAAAAATGTCATATTGGAGTCTCATATTAAACAAAAAAACATGTTATAATTGGAGACTCCAACGTATCCAGACAGCCAACCTACAATTCCCCTGACCTACAGGTTGACAGCTTCCCAGGGGCCAAACTTTTCTAATTGAAAAGGCCACAATCGCAGTACAGCCTGAAAAGATCTTCCTATCCTTTAACTTTAACAATAGGCAACAAAGGTGTAGGATAATGACTATAACTGAACTACAAAAGCCTGCAAAGCTATTGCTCAGAGACTTCCTAACACAGAATGTTCTTTCCACTGATCAATTTTGCTAGAATACTAGCACTCTATGAGCAAATTATGATAAAACACTCACATAAAAATAAAAAAAATAGTTATATCCTACCATTCCCAATTGAACAATTTCTGGTTGAGAGTGATGGGATGTACTGGAAGGCCCAAACGGCCAAGGCAACGCTACAACACTGGAGAACGCATTTAAACTGTTACTCTATGACAGTCCAAAACAGTACAAAATAAACATTGTAAATCGCTCAAAGCAATTTAAATTATCTTAAGAACAACGTGAGGTTCTGCTTAACGGCCCCACACCTATGAGAGTTAAAACCCAAAATATTCAACTATTAAAGGACATGCAGGCATATCATCGAAGAATCCAACTGGAAACCTTCTTTGAAGGGATAAAGACTCAAAAGCAAAAAGTTCCCTTCACTGGAGCTTCAGATTAGACTCCAGCTTTATCCAGCCTTCCAAAACAGATCACACAAATAATCAGAGCTGAGTATTACGCATATAAGCACCTAAACGGGGCCTAAAACACCAGAGAACCTGACATGGGGAGAAAGAAAAGCTGTTAGAATTACAAAGAAATAGAGATATTATTATAAAACCTGCTGATAAGGGGAATGCAATGATTATTATGGACAAAAAACACAATATATTTGGGAAGGACAGAGACAGTTGGCAGTGAAGGAACACTTTTACACACAAAAAGATCCAATATATCCACCAAAACTAGAATTATGGTAGAAGGGATATTAAATAAAATGCTTGATATAAAGATAATAGCTGAATATATAGAAAAACAATGTAACCCCTTATCTATACGTCACCCTAATTATCTAAAGGATAGTTATGATTTTATATCTAAAATTATAAAACTTCAAATACCTAAAGATCCATTTCTCCTCACCGTAGATATAGATAGCTTAAATATAAATATAGAAACCGAGGTAGGCCTCACAGCTGTAAAAAAGTTCATGGATACATATCCAGGCCCCAAAAGACCAGACTAATACATTCTCAAATTATTAGAGATTATTCTAACAAGAAACAACTTCAAATTAGATTCAAAATTTTGTTTGCAGAAAAAGGGACTGCAATGGGCAAGAAATTTGCACCCTCCTATGCCAATATATTTATGGCAGACTGGGAAGAATCAGCTACTAAGAAACCATATGCCTACTACATGTTCCAAGACGACATATGGTGGACATATTCTAAGGATGACTTTGTTACCTTCACCTCAACACACAACGAAATCCATCAAAATTAAATATACATTTGACCTAAAAGAGGTTAAAAAAAATTGACATGGTCTCCTAAAAGCGCCCAGTATTTTTGGAAACAGGCTTACTGGATATCAGCCAGCATCTCCTGAGGAAAACACAGAAGACAAAAATTCTACCTCGAAGCAAACTTCCCCCAAAATTTTTAAACATAAACCAGAAGTGGCATATAGAAGGAACATCAACTTGCTGGATAAATTGGTACAGAGAAAGACATTGGAAAATGTTGATACTACTCTCCAGCACAGTTGGTTGTTAGTAGATTCTATAATAAAGTATTTCAGCTTCCTAGGTCCCTGTCCCACGAAACCTGTAACTGCATCTCTCTATTGTATTGCACAAAATGCTAAAACGATATGTCGGTCAGACCAAAAAGGAATTAAGAGTATGCATATATCAGGACACAACATTACTCACAAACTAGAAAAACACAGACTCTCAGTGACCGACTCAAAGCAAAGGCGTTATGGATCAAACATCTAGACACACCCTTCCCAACAGGTCTCCATGTGGACTGCTGTGGTCATAAATCTCGATGGCTGACACCCTTCATCCCTAAAACCTACCTATCACAACCACCTTGGCATCACCCCTGGAAATCTGACTCATCTCTATACCTATACCTACCCATTTTAGCCCTTTCTTTACCATCACTGGACTGACCATCACCACACAGGACCCTAAAACCTACCCAATACAACCCTGAGCAAGACTGCCCTGTGTAAAATACCCAGAGACAGCCCAACTCATTACACCCCGACACAAGATTTCTCATATATTTTCACTTTTTTACCCCTTCAAGTGTTTAGGGTGGATTTTAAGACCTAAAAACAAACATGTCTCATTCAATCTTGGGGCTAGCTACCTATGACGTGAAAAATATACAGCCCAGCAGACCTTTTGGAGCCTTATCTAGAGCCCCTTTCACACTGCGATTCCGGCAAATACACGGATAATGCGACCCGGCATTTGTTCCCCGGGCCGCTAGATTTGGTCCATTCACACTGCCAGTGAAATACCGTAATATGTGCACTTTCACACACAACTCGTAACGGTCCCGGATCGAGTTGACACGTGACATCCGGCTGTGACGTATAATGGCGAGCGATCTCAGCTTCAGCGCGGATAGTAAGGAGCTCCGTGGTCTGACTTGTGTCCAGTTTGCGCCCATTTCTGCTTGTTTAATTTTAGTTTCTTTTGTATACGAACACTCTCTGCGTTTAAAACACCGAGGAGCTCTTCTGGCACTGCAGGGTTGTGTTATTGAAAAAACAAGCTCTAGGAGTCGCACGATAACTACGTACACGTTGCGGCATTAGTTTCGGCTTTTGTTCACACAGAGCTCGTCCCGGGTCGAATCCCGCAATGTTACTAGGTCCCCGACCCGGGTTCAATTCGGTAATTATTTCCAGGACGTGGTTTCTTTCACACAAAAGGCGACCAGGCAATGTTCCGGGAATATTGCGGGTCTGACGTGCAGTGTGAAAGGGGCTTAGGTGTCACACTGTCCATGTACCTAGCTGCATACTTGTAAGGAGGTATAAATACTTTTAAACACTAGGGGTCACTAGTCTACCAGAAGGTCATCAGGGTCCTCTGCGACCTGTTGATTGGACTTACAAAAATCCTAACTAACCCTACCCGTCACAGACCCACTGGCTGGAAACTCACCCGCATCAACCCTATTGACTAGGACCCCAATCCCCACGATAACCCTACCCATTGCAAAGCGCAAACAATAGAAATTGACCCACCAGGGCACCTGTTGGCCAGAAAACTTCTATCAAAATCCTAGAATAGAACTCCAAATTCAACCCACATGTCTAATCGACCGATCTCAAACCATGCAACATCATCTAGAAATGCTAGCAAAATACTTCGCCACTGGGGGTGTTGCAATACTGGATCCGGAGTATCGAGCTTCAGCTTGGTTCGCTGATCCAGAGCAAGTTCAGACGGGAAACTTTGCAAGTCAGAAAAGGAAAGGAAAGAAGAACAACAATAGTTTTCATCAAACAATGGAAAAAGCAAGTTATAATTTAAGCCCTCGGTCGAAAACCTACCAAAAACAGTTGAGTCACGCCCCCACTACCACACTAAAACCTACTAGGGGTGTAAAGATTTGTTTTAACAACGATTCGATTTGACTGAAATAAATCAGTCACACTGATTACATTTTTTGGCTAAAAAGTTACTGAATCGATTTCAAGTCACTGAATCGTTTTGGATCATATCGTCCTAAATGAACCAATATCGTCCTTAAATCGTATCGACAACCTCAAATCGTGATCCGAATGGAATCGTTGTTAAAATGAATTGTTACACCCCTAATTACAACAAAGCCCCACCTATCAAAAACCTACCGAAAATAAAAAATTGTTTCACGACCCATCCTAATGCTGGGTACACACCAAAAGATAAATCGGGCTAATTTTGCACCGATTTCCACCCTTCCGACAATCCTAGCTTGGTCCCGTTATCTTAATGGTTCTAGAGGTTATTTTATCAGATTTTCCTGTGGTGTGAAGTGTGTTAAGAGTGTCTAAACCTGCTCGGAAGAACGTCGGAGCCGTCCCGATAACGAATCGTAAATGTTCAACATGTTGAATATTTAAGATCAGAAATCCTGATGTGTGGGGGGAACCCCGAGGACAAACGCGCGCACACTCAGGTGAAACGAAATAATATCCAATCAGAAGCAGGCTAAGGTGTCAACAGTTCTATTTATTTCTAACATATCCTCAAACATTCTCTAATAACATCAAATAGTCATGGACTGTAAGAAACTCAACAATTATTTAAAGACTATAAAACGATTTTTTTTAATTTGATGAGGCAATTTCAAAGACAATAATATCTATTTTTCAAGAGACACCCAAGAACAACAATTATTAAAAAAACATAGCAGTGTGTTTTTTTTTTTACCATTACTAGCTCACTCTGTAACATGTACTGACCGTCCCCGCCGTCTCCACGACTTCACCCAAACCCCTTTTTTCTTTTGAAATCATTCCAAAGACTATCAGCGCGATTTCTTCCTCATCCAGCGTGTTTATTCTGAGGCCAGAGACACACTGCAAGCGCGGCGTTTCTGTTGCATGTCAACTGCGTTTGCATTTAAGTCACAACCTAAAGACTTTCAAACATCAAAATGTAATTTATAAATATGTATTTGTCAAAATGACATTTCAACATATTTTCCTACATTGCAAAAAATGCTCTAGGCTATTTAGTTTTTTTTTGTTTTTTTTTCCAGTCCAAATATATCTAAAAATTCTTAAATCAAGATGCATTTCCTAGATAAGTAAAATGACATAAGATATTTTTGCTTGTTTTCTGGGGGGAAAAAAATCGAAATGAAGTTAGTTTTTGCTTAAAACAAGCAAAATGATCTCGGGATGAGAAAAATAATCTTATTTCTGTTTTGGACAGAAACATGATTTCAGTCAGAAACTTGATTATTTTTCTCACCCCATTGGCAGATAATTGTGCCTTTTATAAGCAAAAACTCACTTCATTTTTATTTTATTTTCAACAAAACAAGAAAAAATATCTTATGTCGTCTTACTTATCTGGTAAATGCATCTTGATTGAAGAATTTTTAGATATTTATACTAGAAACAAGACAAAATTACTAAGTAAAAAGACATTAATTTTTTTGCAGTGGATTCTATTTTGCCTGGAACGCTTCCAACACGCTTCCATGTTGGGTGTATGTAGTAATTGTGGAGTTGTTTAATCCTCCTTCAGAGATTTAATGTCTTCTTTTATCTTCAGTTGATTTCATCTAAGGCTGTGGCTGAAGTCAGTTGTAGATCTTGTGATTCTCTTTCCTTCAGTGATTATGCTTGTTATCATCAGGTGTTCATCACTAATTGTTCAATCACCCCTTAATTCATCTCTTAATTATCTCATTAACCTTAACACGGCTTCAGTGTTAATTTAATTCTCTGTGGAGTGGGACCAAATACACTCTGAGCAGTGTTGATTTAACACTGGGGATTTTACTGTGTAGGAGCAAAACGGTTAAATCTAGGATTATTTGTCCTTGTGTTTGTGGTCTATCACATTTTGAAAATCTTATAAGATGTAAAAAATCTTTTGGTGTTTACCCAACATAAAACTACCCGTGGAAAACCTACCCAAAATAATCCAATTGAGTCAAGTTTACACTCTCACACTAAACCTACCCATTAGACACCACCACAAAACAAACAAACTACGTACCTAGCCCATAAGCCAAAGAAGCCATTGCTCCTAGACGAAAGCCAATCTCACGCGACGTGTCAGCCAATGCCACTCCTCATTCTCCCTACTACAAACCTTTCCAGACAGGTTCTGGCTTGGGGGGAGAAGTAATTTTGTAATTTTCCCTAAACTAACCCTAGCCAGGGCCATTGGATTTTTACATACTATTCTACACATATGATATTATACAAATGAGTCTACAAATTAGATAGAAGATCCTCATCCCCCTCAGCTTCTCTCTCAGGAACTAGTTACATGTTAGAATCAAAATCCTTGAACAACACTACCAAGATGCATTAACGACAGCCCGATAAGAAACCCTCTCCTCTTCTCTAGTCCGTTGGAAAGAAGTTTTGAGTTTTGCAATCATATAGACCTGCAAACGCATTACCACCATCCGTGAAAACACGACTGAACGGGTCACTCAGTTTTTTTTTTACCCTTATCAAAGAAAAACAATATGTGGAAAACAAGCCCCAAATCAACTAACAAGAAAACACGACATCAATACAAATCCCACTGCAACAAACAACTCCTTCCAGACCTCCAGCCGGAGCAAGCAGGACCATCTGACACTCAACCAAAAAAAAAAGAAAAGAAAAAAAAGAAAAACACCTCTACCTAGCAACCAATTACCAACTACAAAATAATCAAAACTTCCTCACATCCAACATCACAGCATTCCCAAAAATCCCCCATCATCCCCATCTTACAACTCCCTCAGTGGAACAAACGTCTATCAAGTAACTCTGGAGACAACCAAAAATCAAAACCCCAACCCTCTGTTGAAAGGCCTAAACAGTTCCCCTAGACAGGGTGAACTTCAGGTGAATCTCCAGAGACTTCTCTTCAGGCCATCAGCCGACACACTCGACATGAACATCATGGAAACAAATACCAAAACTGGTCACTAAATCCAAGCAGATCCATCTTGTTTATAGAGGACTCCAACCCAAATCTTGAGGTGGACAGTTACCTGGGTGCTAATCTATCAGTGGCTCACCCTGTTATCAGGAATAAGGTGCAACATGTACTCCTTTCTTTTAGCCTGAACAACAGGGATCAGGTAAACCCTTCCATTCTAAAAACAGAACATAGAACGCCTCACAGGAGCAGCCAATCAACCCTTTTCAAATGCAGTAATCAGCATCCCTCTCGCAAACTATGACAAAAGCCTAACAAAACAATTCATAAACAACATCAGACAGCCTAATGATATGATCCAAGATACGGGTTCAAGTATCCCAGTTCTGGACTGGGATCAGTCCACGGGCGAGGACAAAATCCATTGGAATAAACCTCTCACAACTGGTCTCTTTAACACCGGTCAAAATCAAACTCTTGGCTAAAGGACTATCATTAATAACTTCCCAACTAACCAAAGCACACAATTGACTGAACACATTAATGGACCTTACCAGTTTCCACAAATGGATCCAGTAAAATTCCACCTAAATCCCTTATCGAATAAACAAGCCAGATACTTAAAGGACACTTTTGACTTTGTTCAAAAAATCCTGGAAATACCACCTGAGGCCATTTTATTTATGTTGGATGTAGAAAGACAAAGACAAAACCCACTTGGGCTTTCAAGCGGTACAAGAATGGTTACAGAAATACCCGGATGCAGACCTAACAGACAAATCTTGCACCTTTTGGCACTCAGTCCCACCCGAAATGACTTTGAATTTAAAGGAGAATATTTCTTACAAATTAAAGGTATGACCATGGGCAAAACAATTTGAAACCGTTTTCCCCAAATGCTTAAAATACCTTTGGATGCAGTGTTAAGTCCCAATTGATGAGATACTCGAGAATATGTACACAGGCTGCAGACTTTCAAACGCCCACAAAACATTCCAAGCACTCCGCAAAAGAGGTTATTCAAGGCAACAATTGAGACAGATTTACAGGGATTACGACCAAACCAATCTCAAAGCCAAATCCACCACAGAAAACCAGATCCTAACTCCTGCCATTTTCACTTATTCCTCCACCGGTACCAAATTCACCCAAAAATAAAAAACAAATACGAATCAACATTGGCACCCACACCAGAAGGAGACGTTATCGATATCATAGCGGCATATAAAAGGAACACAAATCTTCAGGATTTATGGGTCCCCAGCAAATTGTCACACTTATTGTGGCCGTCATTATGTTAAGCCCCGCCCACCGACTCTGTACACGATGTGATTGGCCCGACCAGAGTTTGGCGTTCACAGCTCAGAAGTGTATTGAGAGTTGCTAGTCGGCACTCGCGGTAGATTTGCTGCCGCTTGGGTGCGTCTAGATTTCTAGGCTAACTCTCCTCTAAAGCTGTGCGGGATCTCAGAGCTCTTTTAGAGGAGAATGAAAAACTCCTGAAAGTTCAGGTCCCTTTCATCGAAGTCCACAGCTCCGATATACTTGCCACCCTCACCAAACTTTAAAGGGTTACTTCAGCGATTAGCATATGGCTTTGTATCAGTAGAAACCCTGGAGAATATTCAAATTATTGTGCTTTCCCCCCTCATATCTCCCTGAGACAAGAGATTTATGCATTTTATTTCTGGAAAAATTCCTCCTATGATGCAAAATGACGATTTTTGCATCATAGGAGGAATGTTTGCCCAGAGGCTAAAGACTACAGCCAGCAGAGGGAGCCATTACCGCATGTTTTGAATCTGCGCATGGGGGATGGGGAGATAACACTCAGCTTGCAGGGAGAGCTCAGCTTGCAGACAGGATCATTTAAACGGGAGCTATGTTGAGCAATGTAAGTCTTCTAACTTCTCAAATTAATTTCTATGAAAGTTAAGCTTGCAAAGGCATGAACTGAAACGCGTGCCAGACTGAACTCGCGTTGTGAATGTATGCCGCGAATGTAGTCGCGATTACCTCAGCTCTCATCACTCGTGCAGTTAGTGCTCAGTGCTGTGATACTCGCGCGGTGACTCACTCATTATATTGAACAGACACGTTCAGTTTTTAATTATAGTGTCTTCTCTAACTCAGTCACAGTAATGAAGTTGGCGGTGTTGGGAATGGCCTCACAGGGCAGCGAAGCATTCTGGGAATTGTAGTCTTTCATCCCCATGGGACAAAAATACATTTTCTGTCTTTTCTCAGTCTAGAAGACACCAAATTCAAAAATAATTTCACATTTCTACTGCATTGATGACCCAGTTTAAATACAGATTCATCTTCCCAGCGCTGAAGTACCCCTTTAAGAAACCTCCAGACCTGTGTCTACTCATCTTCAGTCAGCTGGAGGACCTCAGCATCCTATTTGAGTATGGCTGAACTGCAGAGGCTTGGGACTGGTGTTAAGTGGAGTTAGGTGACGATTAGCGGTGCACTTGTTCAAGATATGTTTAAAGAAGCAATGGCTGTGATGGAGAGACATCCTTGCACTTAACTATTTAAAGCCCAATCTTTGATCCAGCCAAGGTATCTGGTTTAAAACCTGACATTAAGATTTATGTCTAAATTGTCCCTGTTTTGAGCAAGGTATCTGCAGAGTGGCATCGCTACATCTGATGCAGGTGAGGTTAGTGCGGTGATGATAAAACATCTGTTCATCTGTAGACCAAGGCCAAAGAAAAGGATATAAACAAGAACATTAGAAAATAAGTCATAGAATTGTTTGTACATTTTGTAGGTGATAAAACTTTCTTTTTCTGGCGGCTAATTGGGCTTAAGCCCCGAATGTTTTGTCAAAAGCCCCGAATCTTTTAGTTAAAAAAAAAAAAACTTAAACGTTGCTTCATTTCCTCTCAGTCTTTCAGACTGGAGCAGCAAAAAAATGAAACAAAAGCTCGGTGTGTGTGGCGGTCGCCAATGCATCGCACATCACTCAGCTTGTTTGCCAATGCCAACTAACGAAGAAGAATATACCAGAGGGCCAGAGAGAGATTCTGCGTCAGACGAAAGTGTTACAGGTTTGTGAATCCGCTGTTGTAACACTTGAGTTACATTTGAGTTACAATAAGTTTGACTTATTAAGGCGAGACACGACAGGTGAAAACAGTCAATTTTGAGATTACGGGCAAGCTTTCATGTCAAAATAAAAAAAGGCAACATTACACATTTAAGGTGGTTACTTCATTATATTTTGTCACCGTGAGCCTTTAGATTTCTACCTGAAATCAATCATCCAAAGTTATTCTAATGCGAGCTCCCGTGCCGTCTCCATTCACAGAAACATGTCATGCCGGCTTCACACTGCATGCGTAAGCAGGGCGTAGGCAGCGCCGAAGCAGCGCGTGTGTAAAGCAGTAGCAGCGCGCGCACTTTTTGCTTTCACACAGGCAGCGTTTGTCGAGCGCAGTTGTGTACAGAGTATTCTATAATGGATATGTTTGCATTTCTCTTTAATGTATTTGAAATGGAAATAAAGCAATGATTTATCATGAAGCTAATTTTATTTTTTAAAAAACGTTTCACTTGTTTCTGATGTTTTTTTATTTCGTTTAGTGCGAGTTTTTGATAGAAGAAATGCCATCGCACTATATGTCCATGAAAAGCACACTGCTAAAAAGAGAAACTTCAGGAAATTGTCTTGAAATATTGGATAGGCGTCAAATTTACATGCATTACCCATCATAAACCTTTTAAAGATAATTCATAAATGACTGTAATAACTGAGAGGAAACTTCTTAATGATATATTGTAGGCTAGATGAGCAAATTATCTAAAAACATTTTTTTAAATGTTGACAAAATAACGCACATCATAGTCTATCTACATGTCTATACTGTATGTGTGCTATATTCATGTGTGTATATTCTATTCACCTATCCATACTTAGTTGTTCGTTCGTGAGACAACGAAAGATTGTCAAAAACACTTTAAAATGACTTACCATCAGCACCAAGAGCCGCTCACGCTCACCAACTTCCTCCCATGCTTTTCATTCACTTGCAAGTCTTTATGAAGCTAACTGTGTGGATCACAGAGAACTGTGTGCTTCTCAACCTTCACGAGGAGACGAGTGTCGTCCACTGCTGTCTGTCCAGGGGCACTAGTCTGAAGAACACTGCCTGTGACACCACGTGCTTTTGTTTATCGTTTCTGTTATGCCAGCATAAAGTTATAATATAAACATAATTTAATTCATATTTAATTTAAGCTAAACTGGCATACATTATTTAAAATTCGTTTTGTAGTTCAGTCAAAAATGTAGGCTATGGCAGTGACTTCGGTTTTTGTGTAGAACTTTTTTTTCCCACAGTGCCGGATGTCATTAGACTTATACACTGCAAAATCACATACAAATAACACACACACATCTTAGTTTTAATACACGTTTGGATTTTCAACCGTCTTGTGCTCATTTAAAAATACACAGCAATTAAACTATAACTCACCACACCCAGTATTTCCACACTCCAAGAACGATATTCAAATTAATTATTTCAATATAATTATCCCCTCATGAATGTTCAAAAGGTTTTTAAACTAATTCATCAATTTACACTTATGGGTGATTTTTCAATTAGGGGAACTTTTATGTCCCCTGGTTATACATTCATGTTAAAAAATACTATTATAAAAAAATATTTTAGTTATTTCAAATAATTTTTATTGCAAAAAATGTTAAATACAGTAAAATCAGTATGATTTCCATTTTTAATATTTGGCTACTCAGGCCTTGTCCCCAACCCAGACTTATCGGCTATGAAAATGAGATAAAATGTTATCAGTTCTAAATTTGAACAGTTCATCTTAGTTTTGATGAAGCTGAGACTAAATCTCTAGCTTTTAGGTTCAAGATCTCTCTGCCCACTGCTTCTAGAGTTTGGCATAAAGTAATTGACATACTTCATGACAGGTTAGAATTTCAAATTGAGTGGCCAGAGCGGCATGTACTTCAAGCTACAATGCCAATAGCATTCAGACAGGCATTTGGATGTAAAGTTGCTGTGATAGTTGATTGTTTTGAAGCTTTTATTGAGAAGCCCTCTAATTTACTAGCCCAAGCTCAAACGTGGTCAAATTACAAACATCACCATACTGTAAAATTTCTGCTTGGTGTCGCTCCCCAAGGCTATGTCACTTACATATCGTGTGCCTGGGGAGGGAGAGTCAGCGATAAATAGATCACAATAGAGAGTGGCCTCCTAAAAAAACTTACCTGGAGATATTGTTCTAGCAGACCGTGGGTTCAATATTGGTGATAGTGTGGGATTTTACTGTGCTTCACTACAGATACCTGCATTTACCAAGGGGAGAAAACAACTGTCAGCATATGACTTGGCCTATTTTAAAACTGTTTTCATATATAGGGCGCACCGGATTATAAGGCGCATAGAACTGCAGTCAAACGTTGGACTGGGTTTGCGTTATGCGTCCACTAGATGGAGCTGTGCTAAAGGGAATGTCAACAAAACAGTCAGACAAACTGACTATTCGCACGGGACTAGTGTTATCTAGGGACCTCTGGTGATTTGTAATAATCGCAGAGGTTGTCTGTGATCTTAATCCCGTGCGAATCGGCCATGTCTGTAATTTGTAAAGTAAACATTCCCTCGCAAATTATCGACCATATTAGATTAGGCATATCATTTTTGCAAGGTTTTTTTTCTTTCCCTGTGCGCATTTCTATCTTTATCTTTCATGAAGAATGGAGTCTGCATTCATTATGCGAACCGTTATGAATTCCCGCACGGATTATACTTTCACTTTTGAATGAGTACCAATTTGGGAGCAAATTGCTTGAATGGTGTGTTTAATATTAACATCAATACTATTCTTAATGAAAAACAGAACAACAGAACAGCACAATGACAAGCTCACTTAAATGGGCACTTTTACATTTAGCTTTGAAACTCAATCTTCCGCCGTATATCGTCAGCTTCTCACTCGTGATGAATGAAATCTGACTCCTGCCGCTGGTCTGAGCTCAGTTCAGTTTTTAATTGTAGCGTGTTCTCTAACTGAACGAAATAATTTTTATTTCTATAAAACTATCAAAACGATATCGATACGACTGTTTATGATTTCATACAGCTATAACGAAAAAACATTTACAACTCCTGACATCATATCCGGGAAGAAGTCAGTAAATTTGAGTAAAATCACAGGGTTTGCTTATCACGTGTGAATGTGCCACTGCCACGCAAAACTCAGATGTGGGGGAGAAATTTCTAAATCACAGAAGTCCCAGATACTAATCCCGTGCGAATAGGGCTTAAGTCAAAATTTATTACGCGTTCTGACAACTCCGTTCACTCCCATGGTAACGTTATTCATACGTTGATGTGCATATTAACAATATCTCCCAGCCTTGGTAATCTTTTGGCAGTTATTGCTGCGAGACGGTAGATCGTTTGCGTATGGAGAGATTACGTCTTTTCGTAAAACGAAAGCACCAAGAAGGATCGCCTCGAAACTCATCGACGTTCATGCCCCGTACTAGTGCTGTTGCCTTCAATCAAATAGTGACTAGAGACGCGGTGCGGCTTTGTAGTTTACCAGTCGTACTGAAACATTTTATTATTATTAAATCGTTTTTATTGGTTTTTCACACTAAAACATTTTGACAGAGCGCCTTGATCCATATATAAGGCGCTCCGGATTATAAGGCGCACTGTCGTTTTTTGAGAAAATTAAAGGCTTTTAAGTGCGCCTTATAATGTGGAAAATACGGTACATTTTCAAAATTACCTGCATGTAATTACATCTGTAATTAATTTCTGTAGTTTCATTTGTAATTACACAGTTGGCACTTCCCTTACACCTAACTCTCCCCTTAAACTGACCCATATCACCACACCTGTCCCTAACTCTACCCTTAAACTGACCCACACCACCACACCTGTCTCTAACTTTACCCTTAAACTGACCCACACCACCACACCTGACCCTAACTTTACCCTTAAACTGACCCACACCACCACACCTGACCCTAACTTTACCCTTAAACTGACCCACACCACCACATCTGACCCTAACTCTACCCTTAAACTGACCCACACCACCACACCTGTCCCTAACTCTACCCTTAAACTGACCCACACCACCACACCTGTCTCTAACTCTACCCTTAAACTGACCCACACCACCACACCTGACCCTAACTTTACCCTTAAACTGACCCACACCACCACATCTGACCCTAACTCTACCCTTAAACTGACCCACACCACCACACCTGACCCTAACTTTACCCTTAAACTGACCCACACCACCACATCTGACCCTAACTCTACCCTTAAACTGACCCACACCACCACACCTGTCCCTAACTCTACCCTTAAACTGACCCACACCACCACACCTGTCCCTAACTCTACCCTTAAACTGACCCACACCACCACACCTGACCCTAACTCTACCCTTAAACTGACCCACACCACCACACCTGACCCTAACTTTACCCTTAAACTGACCCACACCACCACATCTGACCCTAACTCTACCCTTAAACTGACCCACACCACCACACCTGTCTCTAACTCTACCCTTAAACTGACCCACACCACCACACCTGACCCTAACTTTACCCTTAAACTGACCCACACCACCACACCTGTCCCTAACTCTACCCTTAAACTGACCCACACCACCACACCTGTCTCTAACTCTACCCTTAAACTGACCCACACCACCACACCTGACCCTAACTTTACCCTTAAACTGACCCACACCACCACACCTGTCCCTAACTCTACCCTTAAACTGACCCACACCACCACACCTGACCCTAACTTTACCCTTAAACTGACCCACACCACCACACCTGTCCCTAACTCTACCCTTAAACTGACCCACACCACCACACCTGTCCCTAACTTTACCTTTAAACTGACCCACACCACCACACCTGACCCTAACTCTACCCTTAAACTGACCCACACCACCACACCTGTCCCTAACTCTACCCTTAAACTGACCCACACCACCACACCTGTCTCTAACTCTACCCTTAAACTGACCCACACCACCACACCTGTCCCTAACTCTACCCTTAAACTGACCCACACCACCACACCTGTCCCTAACTCTACCCTTAAACTGACCCACACCACCACACCTGACCCTAACTCTACCCTTAAACTGACCCACACCACCACACCTGTCCCTAACTCTACCCTTAAACTGACCCACACCACCACACCTGTCTCTAACTCTACCCTTAAACTGACCCACACCACCACACCTGACCCTAACTTTACCCTTAAACTGACCCACACCACCACACCTGTCCCTAACTCTACCCGTATCCCACCTCAATATCAGCAAAAGTGCTCTGCAATATAATATGAACACTATAAGTACATTGTACTTACTTGGGGCCATTTGTTCACATGGTCTGAAGACGATAAGATAAAATTTTGGTCAAAATTGGACAAGCGGTCTAGGACGAGTAGGTTTTTCTGAAAAAGTAGGTTTTTAACCAATAACAAGATAGAGGGCAGAGAGGTTTGCCAAATATGGACAAAATTGGTATCTATGTTCTCGGCAGGAGCCAATCGATGTATTATGACCAGCCTATTGGTCAAGTTGTAATAAAGTGTATTTGTACACTTTATTACAACTTTTACACAAGGTGGTGCTGCCCGAAAACTTGTTGAGTACCTTCAGGGCATGGAGCAGAAGACATACTGAGTTTTGTAATTATACACTAATGCATTCATAAAGTATAGCATAAGCATTTTATACCCAAATACTGCATTGAAGTCAATGGAAATTTCATGTTTTGTTCTATTATAGCGCCACCAAGAGGCACAATCCCACCATTTTTTATATGTCCTCAGAGTGAGCCCTTACATATGTGTGTAGAGTTTGGTGAAAATATCTCATTTTGTTTTGGAGTTATAGACATTTATATGAAAAAACACGTAAAAAATGACTGACACCTGACTTTGATTGGATTTTACTACCCCTTACTATCAATATTTTGAGATTTGGGCTTTAACATATAGCTATCGTTCTATGATTCCGAACTTCTGATGCTGGTTTTAATCTCGATCGGAATGAAAATATGGAATGAACTACTATTAGATATTACATATTTTAAGAAGTAAAATGAGTTTTAAAAGGAAGGGACATTTAATGGGATTTGTATGTTTCATTTTATTGTTGTTGATTAAATTAGAGCCCGAGCACTGATGGTGGTCTACATGTCAATATTTAGTCAGTTATATTGTCACCTGTGGGCAGCAGTAAACTGTGATTAACTACTAATTAAGATTGAACCAAAACAACATCATATTTGGTCAGTCTAATAGTTAATAGCCTTAGTGATGTTACATTTCAAAGATCTTGAGTTTTGTTGAACTTCGTGTCCGTGGTATCCTGACAAAGTCTTATGTTTCAGCAAAATTTTAGCTATTCAGAGTGCCACTAGCTGGTCAAGTCGCCTTTATTTATATAGCACTTTTAACAAGTCCAGTTTCAAAGCAGCTTCACAGTGTTAACAAGAAAATAATGCAACAGATTTTGTACAGCTGCTCTGTTGAAAATGGTGATGTTATCCAACTAATTTCTTAGATTATAGATGGGAAAGAGCATTCACGGGTAATTTAACTAAGGAAAAATATGTTTTTTGACAGTTATAACATATAGCTTTTTTAGGTGTCCATAAATATATGTCTAGTTTGTTGTAAATATCTCATTTTCTTGAGATATGTTTCCTAATTGGACTGTTTCCTACATTCGCAAAGGTTTTTTAGGTGCTAAAGTACACCTTTTTACAAACCATAAGGTGAAACCTGGCATGTTTGGTATTATTGGACTCGGCAAGGATTCAGAAGTCTAATGAGGTGAATACTGTGAAAAACACAGGCTACCGTACTGGATGAGATTGACTCTGTAAGAAAAAGAAACAAACCCGCGAATACATCATAGCTATTACAATTCCAGAGAAAATTCAATCTTTAGTCTATTAAACACAAACCTTTTAAAACTGTAGTTTAAAATGAATGCTTATATTTATGCTCATAGTTAACTGCAAAAATTACAGTGTTTAAAAAGCTCAGTTCAGTGCTGTTGCTGTGATTGTAAAAAAAACAGAAATAACACAATAAATAAATATCGGTTCTATATATCGGTTATTGGCACATAAATATCCAAATAATCGGTATCGGTCGATCACTACTCACAAGTCACAACATATACAACGTAAAACAGTCGTATTATTGACTGCATGTTGTAATATATTTATTATCATAAAATCATCAGAATATATGGGCAATATCTATTCTGACCAACCCAACGTGTCTAGGATTCATAGGAAAATCAATTATTATAGGCATACTAGCTAAAAAAAACTGGGGGAAAATGAAACAAAAAACCTAAGCACTATTTCTGTATCCAGCACGGCTGTCACGACACGTGACAAAAGAACGAGACTCAGACCGAAGACTCAAGAGAAATCTTTTTTCCGTTTCTGGTACAGACTGCATAGCCTTGCCTATGGGTCTGGGACTTGACTGACTCGAAAAATGAACTAATCAATTCTGTTCCCTGTACAGAACATATGGGATGTTGCGCATGTCAACACAAAATAAACGAATCGCTCACTGAGAAAACCTGTCGTTCTCGAGTCATATTAAAGATTTGTTCAAAATGAACGAATCGTTCATTACCAACACATCATTACTGCACCCTCACTGTTCGAGATGGCTGGTGCAACTCAAGTTTGGATCGTTGGCAGCTCCATCGTCCATAGGCGGTAGTCTCACATCTGTGAGAAGGGCCTGGACAGGAACCTTGGAGTTTGCGCCGAGGTAACTTGGTCAGGGAGAGGGGGCAGATGCTGGGAGCACCTGCTTCCAGTGCAGTGCTCTCTCTCTGCGACGGCTTCACCACCTTGGGTTCTCGTTACCCACCTTGGCGGAAATAGTCTGTGCCAGGAGGGCCTTAACCGCATGGATTTCTTTAGGGAAATAAAGGCTGACGTGGTTAAGGTCTTCAGACTGTTCCCAGAAACCACGTTTCTGTTTTCAGAAATCCTGTCCTGTCTGAGCTGGAGAGGTCAGATCGGCAGGAGGGCCTACGGGATCAAGAGAAGCCGACGGTGGCTGAACAGAGAGGTGTCTGGGTGTTTGCGGTGCATTAGACGTCGCAACATCAGATTATCTCATCTGTGCTGAGACGGAGTTCACCTAAGCCCTGAGGGCAACAAGCTTCTGCGCAGCAACATGGCTGAAGCTCTGCGGGTGGAGCTCCGAGGATGAAACCCATGGCTATCGAGCTCAGCTAATAGATATATGATCCAGAATCATTCAGAGGCTAAAATAAATTGAACAGGAGAAACAGCAACAGCAGGACGTCCGTCTCTGTGGTATGGACTGTATTTAGTGGCCTGTCAACATTTGTGTGTTTTTACTCGCAGTTTATGAGGACATGATTCGGTTTATGGACTATTGTATGCGACTAAACCTTAGCAGTAGCAAGCAAAACGGTTTTGCACGTCAGACTAGTGTAACGTTATACAGAGAACAGCAATGGAGTAACCATTAGCACATTTGAATGACGAAGCACGCGATCGTGTCGTTTACTGATGTTTACTCACGCGACGATAGCCGACAGCACAGACATCTGAAGCAGTTTTACTCACCGGCTGCTAGGGATGCGCGATATACCGGTACTGGAAAAATACCGGTATATATTTTATTTAAAACGGTACGATATCATGATTTGGCACATTTCGGTATATGCTGCTTTTCCGAAGTTCACCGCTAGATGGCAGCGCTCTACCCAAACTGACCCGAAACAACCGGCAAATGTGACAACAACATAGACGGACAAAATGGATAAAGCAGTTGAATCTCACTCAAGATGCCCAAAACGAATTAATAAAGAGAGGAGTAGAAGTGACATTTGTAATGACTTTGCTTATAAAACTGAGGAAGAGCCATCAAACCTAGCCAAGAAGCATCTGTCACTATCCTGACTTTAAGACTTCTGAAGAGATCGACAGGTTAGTGATCACTCAAACCATCTCATTTAGACATTTATTTTCTTTTAACACTGATCAACACACACACACAGCCTAACATAAGATCGAATATCACAATCTCCAGCGTTCGTTTCAACCAATGACATTTAGATCTCTTAATATTTGCACGCGTACTATTGCACTATTTACATTCGCGTTAGACACAGCCGACTGTGTTTATGTGAATACTCACTAAAGACGGACATTTGTACATAATTCTGTGTATTTGACTGTTTAAGGAAACAATGTGTAATGTGCGAGCGTGAACGTTAAGTGACAGGCGTGTGTGTGTGTGTGTGTGTGTGTGTGTGTGTGTGTGTGTGTGTGTGTGTGTGTGTGTGTCGTATGAGCTCATATCTCCTGTAACTTACGAAATGCTATAAAATCTCTTGCGTGTTCAAATGATTTCCGTTCTCCATCCCGAGACGAGCGTGAAATGTTGAATCGGATTATGCAGATTGCTTTAGTGTAGTGCGATGTCTTTTGAAACCAGAAGCAATTTGCTAATTTTGAGAGATTTTTGCTGAAATTATTTCTCACAAGAAAGTTTTCAAATGACTGATTTGATGTGATAAGCTTTGCTGATTCATTTACTAATAAACATTTGTGGTAATTTCCCACTTTATAAACTCAAAACTTGCATAATTGTTCTCATTCGCGTGCAATATACCCGCGCTAATATCAGACCTTGTGGTATCGATTTAATATCGGTACTTCGGTATTAGATTGTGGTACCGTACCGAAGCCAAAATTGTGGTATCGAGCCATCCCTACCGGCTGCTTCCAAAGCAGGACCGAACCTTTATCGCTGGGACCGCTCCGTCAAAAACACACTTCTTTGGTATGAATTGGTGAAGTCCTGTAACAGCAGTGACTGTGGAAATCCGCAATGTTGTGAAGCTTCCCGTCATTTCTGCATTCAAATCGGTTCAAATGCAGCGCTGCCTTCCCAGAATGCTGTGCTGAAGCGTTGAAGTCGCTTGACGTCACCCATAGGAATAAAGTGGAGCGCGGCGCGACAGAAGTGTTCACGGACGACTGGATCTGCAGCTGAGAGTGTGTATGGGCGTGCGTTTCCTCTCTCGCTCTAGTCACGCGCGCGCGCACCCTACCGGGAGAAGAGCCCGTACGGCCCATACAAGGACCTTCCGATCTATTAACGCCAAGCCGAGCCATACTCGAAAAAAACTCTCCGAAACTTGTGAGAAACCGGAAGGAGTATTTTTAACACAGAAATACTCCATCAAACGTCCAACATTAGTTTTTGAAACTTTGTCTATGTTTAGGATGGGAATCCAAGTCTTTAACAGTGGAAAAAGCTCAGTATGCATGAAACAGAATTTCACCCCCCCCCCCCCCTTAACGAACAAGAAATATTAACAAAGCCATTTTCATCAGATTAGGCATAAGATTAATAATTAATGTGTATATTGTAAATTAATATAATTCTATTTGGAACATTCAGTAAATGAAAAAAACTCAGCTTTTTTCAGCCTGTATTGGGCATTAGAATGTGAATTTAATAAACTTAAATTTAATAAACAGGAAACCAACGTGTCTAAGAATATTATTTATGAAACATATGAATATCAGTATGTTAATATGTAAACCATGTTTACTTTATTTACTGACAAAAATGAGAAAAACTATATCAGTCAAAGCTCAGCGTTATGAGGGGAAGAGACAGGGCAAGATAAAAACAGAGAAAAAGAGAGATGTGGACATAAGAAAGACAAATAATCTACTGCCCAGTGACATGGTTTTCAAGCTATTGTTATCTATTTTTTTTGGCCATCAGAACACCTTAAAAGGCACATATATAGATCATAGAAATAAAAAAAAAATCAGCCAATATCTTCTGGGTATGCGTGTTTGTAAACTATTAGTTAATAGTGCAGTTTGGACCCGAAACTAAATAGTGTTACCATTTTTTATACAGGCGGCCTACCCTCACTGGGGGCTGAGCCGCCCTAAAATGAAAATCCTAGAAACGCCCCTGGTTAGCTATATTAGGCAATAGGCAGCTTCATGTGCTCTTGATACATGCTTCAGAAATACTTAGCTCATAGCAATGAGTCGTTTTTCAGCCCCTTGAGGTCCCTCAGTTTTCACCATCGTTGAGAAGCCACGCAGATATTTACTCACGTTTTCCTTTTTTGCATTGTTTGCCTTCGCTGACTGTAAAACCCTGCACTGTGAAGTTTGAATGCTCTTTCTCTGCCATTATTTTGCCTAGGTTTCTTGCCTCTTGAACTGCTCAAATCAAACGAGCACGCGCATGTGTGGGCAGATCCTGTAGCGAAAGCGGTGGTCGCCATGGTAGCGAGAGAGAGTGACAGTCACCCAAGCCAATCATTTGTTTCGTCCTGAACGAAAATAATGAGCTGTGTTCATTGCAGATTAAAAAGTCTAGAGTCACTCAATTTTTATAATCTCCTTTTTTTAAAGTACTTACATTTTAATTATGTATTGACATAAAAAGAAAGTTTAAACAAACTTGGACAAAAGTGTTTTAGATCAGTCCTACCTATCCCACCTGCTGCTTAGGACAGTTTTCTGTCTGACAATGGACTGACAGGTGATGATGGAATCAGCGAGAACTGCGCTGAACCTCGTGTCGCTCCGACAGCAGTTCTGTGATTATTTCCCATGATGCCTAAAGCTGAAGCGGGAGAAACACTTTCAGTTTCAACACCTCTCAAATGTCTTGCTGAGCAGGAGAGTTAGGAAGAGTTAGTCTTGACGAAACACTGGATAACATTGGACTTTTGGATAAAGCATTTATAATGTTTTAACAATAATAAATATTCTGATTTGTAATAAACTGCCTCATTTTTTAACTGTAGCTGAATGGTTAGGCCTATGCTACTGTATTTAACGGTTGGTCATTATACTGGTCCTTGGAGAGGAAAATATTTTCAAGACATCTAAAAGTCCACATGCAAATAAATCTGATGTGGCTAGAGCACTAAGCTTTCCAAAAGAAAGAAGAAAAACAGGTATATTTACAACAGGAAACTATGCTCACAATGCTACTGTTCAGGATTTTGGAAAGAGGAAACTAGTTCCAATAAAAATATCTTTAAAAAAGTGCATGTAGAAGATTTAATGCATTGTGGATACTGTCAAGGAGTTTTTACAATAAAGGTCCTGTGGTGACAACTGTGGGGAGTTATTTATTATTTATTATTATTTTATTGTTTATTTTTACAGGGACAATGCACAATTAATAGTAATTGCACCAGAGTTAGCTAACAGCTAATTTACATCTGCATTATCAGTGCCATGAATCCTGACCCAATCATAGAAAAGTCATTACTGAATTCAGGCAGCACTTGTTAAACAAAGGTGGGTTATCAGCCAAGAATAAACAGTGTGTGTGTGTGTGTGTGTGTGTTGGAGAAGATGCGAGAATTGGGGAGGTAGATTCACAATATGAGGAAAGTCTCCTTACAGTGGAAGATTGTGTAAATCCAAAGAAGTTCATGGAGACTGTCAAATATACATGTCGGAGAAACCGACAAATTCATGATTCCATCACAAACAAGTTTGGACATTCCCTGGTTAAAGGAAGCAAACTCTGAAAAGCTCAGGGATTAAACTCAAATGACAAACAGCTTGTGATGAATGCCAGTGAGTTTCAAGAAGTCCATGAGAATACATGGAAAGCTCGGCTACAGCACTGAGGAATATCAGGAAAGCAAAGTGTAAAGTGCCCAACCTTACGGCCTTTAGTGAAGGCGTCCAAAAAATGCATAAATATCTCAGTCAAGTTTAAGACGAGTGGTGGAAATCAGTCTCTGAAAGTCCCTCTAATAAAGCCTGCAATTAGACGATCAAACTTTTTAAACCAAGGAACCCTTTCGCGCACCCCCAACAGGAAAAAATATACTATATAGGACCTACAACAGAAATACTGTTGCAGTGAAGATAACAAAACATCAGTTTATCTGCAGACCTAGGTCAAAGAAGAGGATATAAACAAAAAAATTAGCAAATAAGCCATGGAACAAATTTAGCACATGAAGGTGGTAAAAAGTGCAAGCCTATAATTTTGTTAAAAAATTATTTTGTTCAATTAATTTCTTATTTCTTTGTGTGCTATCTTAATTTACTATCTTTAAATGGAACTCCTTCTCAAGTGCCTGTTCTTGGTGATTTCATTAAGCGCACCTATTGCTGATTTCCTGTTGGGCCTTTTAAAAGGAGCTTGAAGAAAAGGCCAAGGAGAGCTGCAGGCTGGACTTGATTGTCATTTGCGTTTGGTTGAACTTGTTTCTTTGGTGCATCTAACTAGAGGTTGGCCTATATATCGGGCCGATATTTGTAATTTTTTAATACATCGGCAGATATCCGCATTCAGTAGTGCCGATCTAAAGTCAGGCACTTCAACAGGCAGCCGTGTTATTTGTACAGTGGCACAGCCGCTGCTGGCGCATGTGAAGGACCCCAAGCCAAAACATTTGGAAAACAGTACTGGGAGAGAAAGGTAACGCTCAAATTCTGATAGTTAAAAGTCCTATGGCCATAAATTTACAATTTATTACAAGCAAGCTATTAAGTGTTGCTTCACTTAGAGAAAGAAAAAATGAATAGCATAGTACTGTCGGGAACTGGCATCAAGCTTCTTCTGGCTGAAGGTTTGCTTACCTTAAATAATTGCTCCTATTCGGACATAAGGCAGCACTCGCATGCATTGAACAAAGTTTACATAGAGAGCTCGTTTTCCCACATTTTTCTTTTATTATCGCTGTTGTTTTAGTGTATAACTGAGGAGCCAGCACATGTATCCATCGACAGAAACATACATAAAGCATTATTGTCAAGTTACAACCCATATTAAAGATGCGTCATCAGATGTGAGATGAACCACAGTGCAAGTGCGTCCCGGCAACTTTTACACGGCACCCCGGTTTGCACTGGTTTGTTTAGAACTATTGAGAGCGCCGTGACCACGCGTTCTGCCGCGAGATGAAAGCCTCTGTTGTCCAACTGCTCTGGTTTTAACTGTTATGCCACACTAAATACGGCAAAATGCAACAACTTGTTCAATACTTACGGTCGAATGCAACGCACCGAGTGAGTGTGTGAGTGTGAGCGAGAGTCTGAGTGTGTGTTTGGGCATGTTTTTGTGACATCTGAGGACACAAATGTGTATAATGACAGAGGTATTACAAGGAGAGGGTGACTTATGAGGACATTGGCCATGTCCTCACTTTTCAAAATGCTACTTAGGAAGTACATATAGTGGGTTCGCGGAAAAAAACCCATGCGTTTAATTGTTCAAAGGCCGAATAATTACCTGGAGGGACCGTAGGGCACATTCGGATAATTTTTCTCTGTTAATTACCACGCCATCTAACCTTTCATACTAGCCTAGCTCCCGCTGACCGCTTCTTTGATTCCCCCGGAAAGTGCCCGCATGGACGCAGATAGCGGGCGACAAAGGGCTAATAGATGGTTCGCAGACGCCGCTTCGTGAGGGCCGATCGGCCAGGGGGCGGCTCTTTCCTTCTCGCCGCAGCCCCCAGAGTCGAGTGGGAACGTCCGGCGGACCCCCGGCCGCTTTCGGGGGTCGAAAGGTCAAAAAAGAGGCCCCGATCCCTCTGGGCCGGTATGGGTGTAAATCCGGCTCCGGACGGCCCCCGTTCACGTGGAACCGCCCCTCCCCCGCTCGAAATCATTCAGAGCCCTCTGTTTGTGTGCCAGTGAAAGAGCCTTGAGGCAGAGCCTCGGCAGGGTGGCCCGGAACGACTCGCCTCGGCGCCAGGGCCAAGCTGTTTCGGCATGTCGCTCGGGGGGGCCCCATGAGCTGCCGTGCAAAATACGGGAGCCCTGGGGACTTTGCGGCGAAATCCGTCCCCTCTGTTATGTAATGGACGTCGTGAATATTTGCAACGAAATGGCTTCGGAAGGGCCGACTGGCCAGGGGGCGCCATTTCCCCTCTCGCCACGATCCCCAGAGTCAGACGGGAAAGTCGGACGGGCCAGCCTCTTCCCGAGGTCGAAAGGTCAAAAAAAGAGGCAGCACGTAAATCCGGCTTCGTGCGGCTCCCGTTTGGAGACGAAAGGTCGCGTCGCCTCGAGCTCGCGGAATGCGACTCTCCAGGGGCCCACGGTTCACCTCCCCAAATCGTGAAATGCCAGGACCTCGTGGGCCTTCTGGCCTCACCCTATCCCTATCCCACCAGAGCACTACTCGCTTAAATCAGCATACGGACGGCCCCCGTTCGGAGAAGAAAGGTTGCACCGCCCCGAGTTTAAGGATTCCGACTCTGCCGGGGCCCCCGACTCACGGCCCCGAAGCATGAAAAGCTAGGTCCTCCTGGGAAAAAGCTGGCCCCTCGCAACTAAGAATCTCTCAAAAGCCTCTGAAGTCACAAGAGAGTGAGAGGAACCTTGTAAGAAAATTTTTGTAAAAAAGTTAAAGGCTCAATTTAGTCCCGCTCCGCTCTAGAGACAGGCGCTGTTAGTATGTCGCTCGGGGGGCCCCCAGGAGCCACTGTGCGAAATCTGGGGCCCGCGGGACCCCAGTAGCAAAACCCAACTCGGCAAACGGCCAGGGGCGGCGTTTTTCTTCTCGCACAAAAATGAATACGAGGCCCCTGCTTACGCTTTTTTGTGTTTCACCTATGGCTTGAGTCTCAGAAATGCCCTGGGGAAAAACTCTGAATCTCATGTGTAGGCAAGGCCTCAAGGGCCTCTAATAAACGCGCCCTCCCCCGAGGCCCTGGGACCCGCGGTTCGGGAGTCACGGGCGGTTAAAAATGTTGGATTCTCAGCCTTATTTCTCCTGAATGCAGGGGCCCCAGGCCTCGTGTTAGGTCTCTTTGGAAAGGTCTCAAGGGCCTCTAACGAACGCGCCTTCCCCTGAGTTCCTGGGCCCCATGGTTCGGGAGTAGCGGGCAGTTAAAAATGTTGGATTCTCTGCCTTATTTCTCCTGAATGCAGGGGCCCCGGGCCTCATGTGAGGTCTCGTTGGAAAGGTCTCGAGGTCCTCTTCGGTTCGGGAGCTAGAGCCCTCGGAAGTTCAAATTTGCGTTCCGCCAGGGGGCGCCCCGGAGGCCCGCGGCTGTCACATTCAGGTTGTGGGGCAGAGGGGATTTTTTTGTCATAAATTTGAGCCCGATTGGGCTTTAATGTTCTCGAACAATGAGCAAAAGTTGGCCGAGAATGGAGACCTGCACGGTCGCCACCATTTTGAAATGCGCCGCATGCTTTTTGCCGAATTTCTCCGCAAGGACACGCCGGATCGTCCTGAAACTTGGAACGTGTTTCTGGTTTGATCTGATGTGCCGTCAGCCAATTTCACACGTGTTTAACGTGAAGTTTGAAACCGCAGGTTATAAAAGACCTTTGCCCCGACACTCTTTGTCAATCTATTATATTTCACAGCCATTTTTTTTGCACACCACAATTACATCACTCTCTCACACAAACTCTTGCACCTCACGGTTCTTGACATGTTCCGCATCTTTCTTTTTTATACATTTCGATTTTTTTTAAATGGGAGACACAGTACCAGAGGAGGTTGTGATCGAGGACTGGCAGACCTGGCAGGAGGAGAATAGTAAATGGTTGCAGGTGCTGGAGCCGATGCCAGAGCTGGAGCGGGTGTCAGTGCCGGAGCAGAATGTGCGGCCCCCTTGCATAGACCCCTGGTGCCTCAAGGAGCGTTGTGACCTGAGGAAGCAGGTCAAAACGCTATCCGAGACTCTGGGGGAGATCTACAGGCTGCAAAGGCCAGACGTTCCACAGTCCTTTGCCTGGGTAAGTCTGCGTTATTTGTTGTTATTTGTCATGGCAATTAAGCTGGTCTTCTCGTGTGTGCTCATTACTCGTGCAGGTTCATCTGAGCATCTTATTCTTCTTCATAGAAAATGCCATACAGATCTAATAATGCTGGTAAGTTGTTTATTAAATCATTTTGTGTCATATACACTGTGTGTTCTAACAATTTCTATCATTTATCTTTTCATACAGCATTCCGATGCCCCCTCTGAATGTCGTGGATTGTTGATGTCAACAGGCATCTGATAGTTGTCCACGACATAGCCAAAAGGAAGCAGAGACTCCTCCTCCTCCGTTTTGCGCGCCACAGGGTCAGGCTGTCCAGTTTGGACTGCCAACTCTGTGGCCGCTCATATAAGTATCCTGAGAAGCACCTGGAGAGGGCTCATGGGGACTTGTCGGTAAGTCAGGCTTAAAACTGACAGGATTGACAGAGTTGTTTATCATTAATGTATGAAACTGCTTATGTAAAAAATATTGAAATGTTGATTTTATAATTTTGAAGGAGAAGGCGCGGTTAAAGGTGGTGAGGTCGCTGGGGAGATCAGTGACCATAGGGTCCCTGACTTCTCCCTGGCAGAGGCCCCGCCTGATCAACTGGCAGGTGACCAGCCGGCGGACGATGAGCCCTTTCAGGTGCCGGATGGGGAGGAGGAGGTGTTTCTGACTGAAGAGGACGAGCTATTTGAGATGCTGAGTACGTTGATCATCATAATCCTATCTGTGCTGCAGTTACTCAATAAGTGACACTAAACCAATTCTTTGTTTGTTTTTTTCAGATGAGTACTTCAACCATCAATATTTTTAGATTTTTTTTTTGATTAAGTTTCCTTAGATTTTTTATTTATTTATTTCCTTTTAAGTTTGAAACTGCAGGTTATAAAAGACCCTTGCCCCGACACTCTTTGTCACTATTATATTTCACAGCCATTTTTTTTTTTTTGCACACCACAATCACATCACTCTCTCACACATACACTTGCACCTCACGGTTCTTGACACGTTCCGCACCTTTCTTTTTTATACATTTCTTTTATTTTTCATTTATACTTTTTTATACATTTTATCCCATTTTAAATGGGAGACACAGTACCACAGGAAGTTGCGATCGAGGACTGGTAGGCCTGGCAGACCTGGCATGAGGAGAATCGTGAATGGATGTAGGAGCAGGTGCTGGAGCTGGAGGCCTGGCAGGAGCCGATGATAGAGATGGATCAGGAGCCGATGATAGAGATGGAGATGGAGCAGGAGCCGATGCCGGGGCAGGAGGAAGGGCAGGATGCCCGGCCCCCTTGTGTAGACCCCCGGTGCCTCGAGGAGCGTTGTGACCTGAGGAAGCATGTCAAAATGCTCTCCGAGACTCTGGGGGAGATCTACAGGCCGCAAAGGCCAGACGTTCCACAGTCCTTTGCCTGGGTAAGTCTTTATTCTCCCGTTGAACCGTTTGCGAGTGTTGAACAGTTTGTGGGTGTGTTGGCTGACTATTTTAATTTCTCATTCTTTTTAGGCCGAGGGATGCTGCCCTTCCACAGTGTGGAATAAAAAAAGAGCCCTGCCTCGCCCGATATGCTCTGTTGCTCCAACTCAGAGATAATAGATGGCAAAAATAAATATTTGAAAATTCATACTGTCCTGTCTTTTTTTGACTGCAAAAAAAATAGCTTGCACACATTTAAAAATATAATCTATAAACACTGTGCTCTGGAGCCAGTTATCTGGAGGCCTCTACATAAATGAGAGCTGCTATTTTTTGTGTGTTTTGGGCTCCCGCTCAGCTCTGGAAGGGTCCAGGACCACCAAACCTGCTCTCCTGTCTGTCTCAACACCCCCTATCGGAATCCAGACTTTTTGAGTTTCTCCAAATCTTCTCGAAACTTTGGAATTTCGACAGTGGGTGCTGAGATGTAGAGAGGAGCGTTGGTTTGGGGGCCTTCCGTAGCTGAACACGCTATTGTACAAATTTATGCTGTGGCCCCAAATAACGGGTCCACAGACCTGCCTTTTCTATGCAAATTAAGATTTCAAATCACCTGAAAGTTAGATGAGTGTGTTTGTTTGAGCTTGCCCTGTACAGTAGAGGTGGTTTCATCCATAAAATGTACATTGAATGCTGAATATCACCCATAAACACTGAGACCTAGAGTCAGTTATTTTTCTAACATTAAGTAATTGGAAATCTGTGCGTCTTTGTGTTTTGTGCTCCCGTTCGGGAACGCAGCGGCCCAGATGCTCGTGCGGGGTCTTGTTGGAAAGCTGCCGCCCTCCCCGTGTCGAACGAGTTCTCCTCGAGTTCCTGGGCCCCGTGGTTCGGGAGTAACGGGCGGTTAAAAAAAGTTGGATTCTCGGCCTTATTTCTCGTGAACGCATGGGGCCCCGGGCCTCGTGTGAGATCTCGTTGGAAAGGTCGTGGGGCAGAGGTGAGTTTTTGATGAAAATTTGAGCCCGATTGGGCTTCGCGTTCGGGGTTTGAAGGGCTCCTAGGTCTCCTCCCAGCACCAGATATTTGGAGATCCAACTCGGTTTGGTTTCCGAGAAACAGCCCCTCCCAATCTGGACCGGAAGTGACCGTATCTCGGAAACCGAAGGTCTCGGGAGCTGGGGACGGTTGGGTTTTAAGGGCCCCTATGGCTTCTCCCAGCACCTGTAATTTGGAGATCCAACTCGGTTTGGTTTCCGAGAAACAGCCCCTCCAATCTGGACCGGAAGTGACCGTATCTCAGAAACCAAAGGTTCCAGGAGCTGGGGACGGAGAGGTTAGAAGGTCCCCTTTTTTGTAACTCCGCGCGCTGCTCCGCATCCAAAGATGAACGAGTTCTCGACGAATCTAGCCGAGCATGAGGTCTCATCACAACGGCACTAGTTTGCACATACAAATTAGGTGCTTATATATACAAAATGAGCCTACAAAAGCAAAAATAAGCCATTTTAAATAAAGATCCATGTTTAAGCAAATAAATAAATAAATCACGACACTAAAGTTAAGTGCAATTAGGAAATATCGAGATTGTTAATTTAGTGCATATTTTGTTCTCATGTCACAAGTAATATCAAGCAAAGGTTTACTGAGTTTTACACGATTCTTTTGTGGTGTGGTTTTTGGTGAAATGTACTAAAATAAATATCATCACCTGTGTACATTAGCCCACTTCTTCTCGACGCTTTTTCCTGATGGTTTATAGAACAATTACTCCATGTCGCTTTCCAAGAATAGCACAACGGCAAGCGCGTCAAGTATAAATGCCTCATTCATTTGGGGAGGAGCACGCGCAGTCAGCGGAGGTTCGCACAGCGGAGCCAGGTGACAGAATAAACAAGGCTTTTTTTTTTCGTTTGCGAAAAAAACAACAAATCGACAAACGAATGTGTGTGCATCTTTTAAATAGCGTAAAAAAATTAATGACGAAGCAATATGCGGTGGCCGGTGTTGATTCTGTGGCGGACCACAGAATTAGTCTGTGTGGGAAACACTGAGATAAGCAAAAATTACAAACTGTTTCTTTCTGTTTATTTTAAATGTATTTTAAAAAATAAAATAATTCACCTCATGAATATGTCTATATGTGTGCTTGCATTAACTGTATAATGTGGATAAAAATGGATATCAGACTAATAAAGTTCATAATAACTTTGCACAGTTAAAACTGCATAATGTTAACTTTCAAGAATGCCAAGGTTTAGCATTGTCCTTGCATATAAGGCTGTGCAACATGAGTTTTATACCTTCGAGTTTCAAGTCAGTGTTCAATAAATAATTAAGTTTAGAAATGTTGTGCATCCACTTATTATTAGTTTGACATTTTATCATACAAATTAAGGGGAAAACTTCAAAATATTGGCCAAAAAAAAAAAATCGGCTGAGAAAGGAGAATATGTGTGTGTGTGTGAGAGTATAGTGGAAACGGAAGGCAGGTTTGGTGCGATAAACGTGTTGCCACCGGACAGTCCTGATTAAGTCAAGGCTGATGATGGGACCGGACTTCACCAGGCTATTGGGGTTAAGAAATATCTTAGCTTCACCCAAAAAGGTTATATCTTTGGCTTCGTCCCTTGAGGGACCGAGGTCAGGCTTATCCGCAAGTAGTGTTACACACAGCACGATGGAAAGTGAAATGAGGGCACTTTTCAGGCCTGGCTGTTCACATTTACAAGCTATATATAGTCTGCTCTCACATTTATTCTCCTAGAAAATATATTTATGTAAAAGGATAATGTATATGACAAAATATATCGTCTAGACGATAGAATATGTCTATCGTTTTAAATAAGGCTCTATATCGCTTTACGTCAAGATGCACCTCACGCCACGGCATGCCCATGCACGCTGCAATACATAAACAAACATGGAGGAAGACGGTAGTAGACGCGGTTCAGACCAGGGTAATTCTCAGAGTAATTATGCCGGAGTGTTGGCATAAGCGCTCAAAACAAACTTAAGACACAGACGCTGCAACAGGCTTTTACGCGTGGCACACCATATAGCCATATATTGAAATATTTTGAAAACTAAACATTTACTTGACCTACCACTGAGCCTCATTAGCCGGTTGAAACAAGTTAACCGATTAGTTTAAAATATGCTGCGCTATTTGAAAAAACAGCCGCGCTCCCTCTCTCTCTCACACACACACGCGTAAGAAGCTCATTTGAAACATTAACAGCTCCGAAGAGACGCCGCTTTAGTTTGAGGTAGTGCTAATGTAGAAGAAATTCATTTTCATTAGGCCTTAGTAGGCCTCACTAGGCCTTAGCTGCAGTATAAGCTGGCCTCAGCTGGGCACCAAGAAACCATGGTCTGCCGCTTGTAAGAAACATCAAAGCGTGAGAAACAGGAGATGTTACATTAGTTGTAAGGGAAAATGGGTGAGAAGTGCTGGGAAACTGTCATGTACTGGGAAGGCCCACAGACAAATATGATACATTGTTGATATATAATTGTGGAAAAAAACAGGAGGTGACTGTAAAAAGAATGGTGCCTAATGGATGAGAAAGAAAAACTAGTGGCAGTCGGCCACCATTACAAAGAAGACTAGATAAGTTTATGAATAGAGCAACTGTGGCAAAAAGTGTGGGGAGTAAAGGCACCTGCAAGACTAGATAAGTTTATGAATAGAGCAACTGTGGCAAAAAGTGTAGGCAGTAAAGGCACCTCCCATGAAACCTTGAGCTAGAACTGTATAAAAGTGTGAGCTGAGGAAGAGATGGTCAGATGTTCAGCTGGCATCTCACAGGGATGTGATTTTTCCGGATTAATCCGGAATTCCGGATTTTCCGACCTGAAAATGTGACCTACGTAAATCATGCAGATCTGTAAAAAAAAAAATGGCGGGGGCGGGGGGGGGATTGGGGGGTTGACCGTCATCTCACAGCCGTCACCATGGTAACCCGGGACGAAACCACGATCGCGGGATGGGCAACAAGCAGTGTTGCCAACTTGGCGACTTTGTCGCTATATTTAGCGGCTTTTCAGACCCCTCTAGCGATTTTTTTGGACAAACTTCAGCTACTTTAGTTTATAAATGTCGCCAGTACTGTCCTGCGAGCGCGAGGTCTTTTTTCCCCTCTGCCGTCCTATGCTGCCGTCACACACACCTCTCTCTGCGTCTGCCCTGTTCAGTGAATGGCTGAGGGGAGCTGCACGCGCCTACAGACAGCTATGGCAAGCCGTTTTAGCATTAAATACACCTTCGCATACTAGTCATAAATCAGTTTTGACTAGTCATAATTCCAGTTCCAGATATCTACAATGTGATTGTGACTAGTCATAATATGGATTGAAGATATCTAAAATGTTAATTTGACTAGTCATAATATACATTCAAGATATCTATAATGCTATTTTGACTAGTCACATTCTTCCATTGACTTCCATTGGAAAATATTTCCAGATATCTTCAAATGAGTTTTGACTAGTAGAAATTGTAATTAAAGATATCTTTAATTGATTTAATACTAGGCATAATTCTAATTAGAGATATCTCAAATTACAATTGCACTAGTAAAAATTATAATTAGAGATATCTCTAACTGGTTTTTGACTAGTCATAATCACATTTAAGATATCTTTAATTCATCAAATTTAAAGATATCTAAAAATACATTTGTAGATATCTGCAAATAATTTATTACTAGTCAAATTATAATTGAAGATATCTTGAAATGGAATTCTTCCTAGTCAAAACTCATTTAAAGATATCTGCAATTTAATTATAGATATCTCTGTCTGATTTTTGACTAGACAGATCTTTCTTTGGAGATATCTGCAATTAGCTTTGTGACTAGGAAGAATATAAATGTAGATATCTGGAATTAACATTCTGACTAGTCAAAACTCATGTATAGATATCTTAAACATGCATGCAAATATGCCTTAGCTAAGCCACACCTTAAACATTTTATTTACCAATCCTACCGCGGAAACCGCTGTCATCTGCCATTTTGTTTAAGAATTGTATAATAAAAGTCCTGCGTCTTTGGTCATTTTAAGCTCATTTATATAGAAGGAAATCAAACGTATGAAAATAAAAAATGTACCTGGGACATGTGTAAAAGTGACATATAATATGCTGAGAAGATCAAGAAGGTTGTTGTCTAATTCTAGGCTATATATTAAAGTAATAAACAAGGTTGAGATGTGCATGCTGTGGATTAAGTTGTGTTAGTTTTCATTCCCAAACGAACACATTTAAAGCTAAGCATTTGGCCTTATTTCTGGTGCAACATTACATATGTTATAATTTTAAAATAACTTTTCAACGCACTGGCGCTCATCACAGCAGAATATCACATCGCAGATCTTTTGCTATAATACAACACACCACTCCCACCTTGTGGATTATTACCTTTATGACACGAGTAAACACAACGCAATATACTAATCAATGTAATCAGTAGCTACATCAGGTCAATGTTATTTAAACATTTATTAACCTGTAATCTTTTTTTAAATCATTCTTAAATGTTTTTGACTGGGTCTGCTGGAGACATTTAATCATATGCATCCAAATGTTGTCACTCGTCGATTATTGGTGGAAAATGTCCTCACGTCACAACCCTACACAACAGTGCAGATTTGACTAGGAGCAGGTACAATTCAGATATCTTAAAATAGAGTTGTGACTAGTCGAAATTGAATTAGAGATATCTCTAATTACCTTTGCGTATGTGTGACGCGTCTATTGAAGATATCTCTGATCTCATTACAGATATCTTTAATAGAGTTTTGACTAGTCGAAATGTATTTAGAGATATCTCGAATCAGATTTCTTACTAGTGCAATTATAATTGCAGATATCTCTAATTGTTATTTTGACTAGTCGAATTATAATTATCACTAGTCAAAATACAATTGTTACTATCTTTAAATATATTTATAGATAGTCAAACAAAGGTTTAAATGTGAATGAGCGAGCTACACATGAGCACACAAGGTTGCCATCGATTTCTCACTTAATATTATCTGCTTCTTTTGTTTTATATTTAAATAAATGAGTTATGATGAGTTCCATCTCTTGTGCTTATCATATTACTCTCACAGAGCTTTAGTTCATCCAGTTTCTCAATTCAGATTTTACACATATTTTTTTTTGTAATTCACTATATCATATATTGTATGACAAAAAGGTATAGGAAATGAAAACATTTATTGGACAATCGGCTGTAGGCTATTATATTATTGTAAAATATAGTAGGCTAAATGAAAAACGTTACGCAGGCTGAACGCAAGGGCGGCGTGATGACGTCACTAATATGCTAATTAACGCATAACGTCATCTAGCGACATTTAGCGATTTTTTTTGGCAGGCTTTAGCTACTTTCCTTGGAAAATAGTTGGCAACACTGGCAACAAGGACTGTATCGTGACAAGAACATCGCCGGATCGGATGATCTGGGTATACTATTGCTTGTGTCTATATATAACCTATAAGTTACTAATTTGACTTTGTTGTCGATTGATTAGATGATCGATTTTGATTGATTTTCCACTATGGCAGGATGTTTAAGCTGCATTTAACATTAACTTGACAGCTAACATTACTTGTATTTGCTAGCACTAGCTATAACTTATATGCAAACAGCGCGCTTTTCGGCGCCCCCCGCTTTTTTCACGTCAGTTTGGGTGACAAAGTCATCTGAAGCCATTCCATAGCTTAACCCTTAAATGCATGACTGTTTCGCCAAACATTCTTACATATTGGGGACCCGGTTCTATATTTAACATGGATAACGTTAGACCTCTACCTGTCGCGATAATATATACAACTCCTGATGTTAGAGTAACAGCTACAGAAGAATAAAATAAAACGTATTTCGTTACCTTTTGGAGCTTGGAAGGGTTCAGTTTGAGCAGATGTTTAATACCATCATCATATTTCCTCGTCAGAGATCGTTTACCAGTATATTCAGCATCTGCCTCATATTTGCGATCTCACGCATATTCTCCAACTCATTTTCAATGTCTTCAAAATCAATATTTTGCTCACTGACAGCTTCTTGACCACATCCATCATCAAGAGACAGTGACACTAATATTTGATTGTGTTTAGTACTTGCTCTCTGAAGTAAATCACTGAGCCATTTCAAGTTTTGCAGATTATAATTATTATTGTTTCGTTTTCTGTCAGAGGTAACTATGAGTGAAACGTCACTTCATCATTGGGTATCAGACATTGCCACCTTGTGGAATAAATGTGAATTGCACCCCCATTTCGTCATTATAGATTAATTTATCATGCCAGGCGCAAATTCCAAAAGAAACGTGTAGAGGCTCTAAAAAAGCTTTCTACAAAGGCTAAAGAGTCATACAAAAATTGAGGCCTTCTTTTGACATGAAAATGTGCATGTTGCACATTTAGCTATTAAAATTGGGTAAAAATGCATCCACCAAATAATTAGTTTTTTTTTCATACTGTACAAAAAAGTTATTACAATAAAATGTATTTTTTTGTTCAAATAAGTTGTTATGGGTCCTGCTTTACTGTCCGTATTGATCCGCCACCAGTTTGATCGGCGCGGCGGGGTGGGGGTGGTCTATATTATAAAATATGGTATATTTTCCTGCTTTTTTGTCCTTAGCCAATCACATGCCTGATCTCACTTTGTTGTTCAAATTTCTTCTGAGACCTGGAACTTCAACTCTGAGAGATTTTCTTTAAAGCAACGGAGACAATCAAGAACTTAGAATTTGCCACGACACGAACAATAATAAAGAAAGACGATCAACACCTTATGTGTGTCCACTGAAATGTAGATGTAATATATTTCCAAATGTAAGCCCATCTTAAGCGGACTGATGCTTCATACTGTCGTCTGCCCTGGCTCTAACCTCGAGTGTTTTAGCCTGTTTACTTTTTGCAAACCTTGTGAGCGCGCAAACCCAAATGCTGTGACCTCGCGTCAGATGTTTTTATTGGTTTATTTAGTACAAACAGGCGAGTTATGAAAAATTGAGTGCGAGGGATTTGTTCACTTCACACAAAAAGATTTTGGAATGAGACGGCTAACTGTAGTAGCGTTTAGTCCACTGTCTATAATAGCCTAATTTAGAGATCACTTTTTTTTTAACCGACAACTTTGATCGGTTAGCGTTGATACGGTCAACCATCGGTCAAACGGTCATCGGTTAACATCCCTAGGCAGGTGTTAACTTTACCAAGAGTCTTGCTTGAAAAAAAGGTTTTAAATAAAATAAAAATGTAGTCCATACTACCTTTATTTGTTTTGTATATAATTTCAAACTGCATTTCCACATTGCAATTTTGTATAGACTATTCATAAACTGAATTAACAGAAAAATTGCTATATCGTTATGTATATTGTTATCGGGATATCAAATGAGCTATATCGGGATATGACATTTTGGCCATATCGCCCAGCCCTATATGTGAGAGTAGAAAATATATGTATGAGAGAAAGGAGAAAGAGTATATTGGAAACTGAAGGCATGTTTGGCGGGATAAACATGTTGCCGCGGGACAGTCCTGATCATCATGGCTGAAGCGTCGGCAGGTCAAGCTAACGTTACTCAAGGCCAATCTTTGCGATACCAAACTCAGAAGCACTTGGGCAACTGGAACTCCCATTAAAGGAAAAGGTAAGGACAACATACATTTAACAACTTAACAGTACCTACTGAAGTTAAACTAGTTCACAAGCTAAAACATAAAGGATTGAACGGTAGCCTTTGCACACAAACTCGTAAAATGCTAATCATTTAACACACGTTGGCATTGCGGTCAATACTAACTTAAGTGTTCGATAATATATATGTGTTTGATTTTAATGTTTAAATGTAAAAATAATCTGTTTTCTAGTTCCGTCTTGTTCCTCCATCAGTTTGTTAATAAGATGAATGATGCAAGTCAGCTGTTTTAGTGTAGTGTTAATGGGCATGAATAGTGAAAATAATGATCGCCAGCTTTGTTTCTTTCTTTTTTTAAGAGCTGTGGTAGGAATATAAAAATACATGATCATCATAAATGTTTTATGGTTTGATTTGTACAGATCGCAATAGCAGATGAGAAAATTATATCTGATCAATCCGCTTCGTTTTCTAGGGCCAAAACCATTTTCCACAATACTTTAATCAAAGATGTCATCCTTCTTACAACGCCATCAAGCAGTGTCGTTGACTACTAAGGAAAATCACAAATTCAGTATCTCAGAAGATTTGAATATTGTGAAAAGGTTGAATATTGAAGACACCTGGTGCCAAACTCTAATCAGCTAATTAACTCAAAACACCTGCAAAGGCCTTTAAATTATCTCTCAGTCTAGTTCTGTTGGCTACACAATCATGGAGAACGCTGCTGACTTGACAGTAGTCCAAAAGACGATCAATGACAACTTGCACAAGGAGAGTAAGACACAAATGGTCATTGCAAAAGAGCAAAGCACATTAATATAGAGGCGAAGGGAAGAAAAGATATGGTAGAAATAAAGTGTACAATCAATAGGGATAACCGCACCCTAAGGAGGATTGTAAAACAAAACCCATTCAAAAATGTGGGGTCGATTCACAAAGAGTGGACTGCAGCTGGAGTCAGCGCTTCAAGAACCACTACGCACAGACGTATGCAAGACATCGGTTTCAACTTCGTATTCCTTAAGTCAAGCCACTCTTGAACAACAGGCAGCGTCGGAAGAGTCTGGGCTAAAGACAAAAAACACTGCTGAGTGGTCCAAAGTTATGTTCTCTGATGAAAGTAAATGTTGCATTTACTTTGGAAATCAGGGTCCCAGAGTCTGGAGGAAGAGAGGAGAGGCACAGAGTCCACGTTGCCTCAGTGTAGTTTTCAGTCAGTGATGGTTTGGGGTGTCATGGCATCTAATGGCGCTGGTCCACTGTTTTCTGAGGTCAAAGGTCAACGCAGTCGTATACCTGGAAGTTTTAGAGCACTTCATGCTTCCTGCTGCTGACCAACTTTATGGAGATGCAGATTTCTTTTTTCAACAGGACGTGGCACCTGCACACAGTGCCAAAGCAACCAGTACCTGGTTTAAGAACCATGGTATCCCTGTTCTTAAATGGTCAGCAAATTCGCTTGACCTTAACCCCATGGAAAATCTATGATGTATTCTGAAGAGGAAGATGCGATATATCAGAACCAACAATGCAGAAGAGCTGATGGCCACTATCAGAGCAACCTGGGCTCTCATAACACCTGAGCAGTGCCACAGACTAATCGACTCCATGCCACACCATATTGCTGCAGTAATTCAGGCTAAAGGAGCCACAGCTAAGTATTGAGTGCTGTACATGCTCATACGCATCATGCTCATACTTTTTAGTAGGCCAAGATTTCTCAAAAAATGTTTTTTTTGGTATTGGTCTTAAGTAATATTCAAATTTTCTGAGATACTGAATTCGGGATTTTCCTTTGATATCAGTTACAATCGTCAAAATGAAAAGAAATACAAATTTAAAATATATTAGTCCGTGTGTAATGAATGAATATAATATACAAGTTCAACTTTTTGAATGGAATTAGTCAAATAAATCAACTTTTTGATGATATTCTAATTATATGATCAGCACCAGTGTATATATTAATTAATGTTCAAATAGAGATGCAAATTAATTTGTTCGTTACAAAGTATTCAATATATTTCACCATAAATGTTCATACAGTGACTCATTTCGTCCTGTGGTGTGACATCACTTCAAACCCAATTAAATGACTTTTACAATGTTAACTAGGTTAAATGGGCAACTATATAAAAAAAACATTTTCAAATATTATTTCTAATTCTACTCAATATTTCTACTGGAGTGAGTGGTAAAAGATGGTACAAGCAAAGAATATAATCAAACTTTATTTAAAAAAAATGCTTTCACCCTTATTTGTCATCTACCCGGCTGCAAAGTTCCTACACAGGAATGAGAAAGTAGTTCCTAGCTATAACGGTCTAAAAAAATAGATACATTTCATTTTTCGTTGCTCTTAGTACACGATGTAACTATAGAAGTGTCCAGTTTTAAATAGGAAAAATATTGAAAGTCTTTGGGCTTTTTTTGAGCACCGATGCTAATGGACTGATATGATTCAATGATGTATGCTAAGCTATGCTTCGGTGCTTGGCCCCTAACTAGTCAGTCTACTCGCACTGGATGTGCTGGTTTTGCCCTTATCAGCATCTGCAGTCATGACCTATGCTGGGTTCCAGTTCGTTTTTATCATGCCCTTCACTCGCAAACTTCCCTCTGTCTCGTTCACTCAGATGTGCGTCATTGCTTACGCTGCATGAGTGCCCACTACTGGCGGAAACTTTGCAATGGACTGAACTGGAACGCCCTAAGCCCTTGATCACTTCGAATCCACTATGGAGTTGATTTATTTATTTTTTTCCTTTACGAAATTGTTTAATGCAGCATTCTATATGTATATGGATGTGTTTGGGTTGTTTTAAATGTTTTTTTAAATTTCATAGTTGTTTGTGGTGGGGTAAATTAAACGCGATATGTGGTGACGTCACAATCGCGTTGCATTGTGGTATATGAAGCTGCCTGAAGTGTACATATGAAGTAGACTAGCTCACTCGGTCAAAATCGAGGGAGCAAGGGTCTGTCCATATAAACTTCCCTTGTCCACTTCACGAAGTGGAACGCACTTCAAAATGGCGGCAGGGATTCCCCCAAGGGGAAGTGCTTAGGGAAGTTTGCAAGTGCGTGTCTTAAAGTGGAGTGGAACGCAGCACTAATCTGTTAAGGAATGTTAAGGAAATGCTGGAGGGTAACACCAAGAATTGGTTCTTTACCACCCAGCTCATTTAGGAACAACACTATGAGGCTTTGATTAAAGAGGCTATGTCTAATATTAGACAGCAGAATAACCAAGCAGATTGGCCAGAAGTCTTCGAACAGGGTTTCCCATATGTTCATTAATTTGTGGCGGCCCGCCACAATATCGACGCGGCCGCCACAGATTGATTTTTACTATTTAAAATGGGTAAAGTTGTATTTTGTTGTAGATCTGCGCGCAGCTTGATCCATTCTCTCCCTCTCTCACAAACTGACAAACGGAGGAGGAGCAGCTAATAGCACGATCTGATTCTGAATCAGGAGTGTCCAAAAAAGAAGCATGCGTTGGAGGACGGATTGTTTCCAATGCTCGAAGATTCAAGAATCAATCTGGAGTTGAATGGTTAGTAATAAACACTTTTGCACAACATAACTATGTTAGAACATAACTCTGTAAGTTAGTCTATGTAGTTGTCGCGTTTCCATTACAGAATGAGATTCTCGCAACATTTTGATAAAAAACTATTGTGAAATGACGGCCGTTTCTTAACCAATGTTATGCGACTAAAACGTCATTTTTTCCATCTCGCGAACAGTCATTCCAAAATTCATGGCAACGGACGCTGGTAGGTTTATATATTATATATATTACAGTCACCGCACTAGACATTATTATTATTAATATTATTGTAAAGAGACATAAGTTAGGCCTAAGCGTGTTAATTAATGACAAGGAAAGACCCTTATACTGTGAGCGGCACATATGAGGTATTTTCTCGCTCATTTCTGCTCCGAGGTCTTGATTGTGGCATTTATTTAAGGTTTAGAATCCAGTAACGTTATTCCTCTAATTATTTTGTCTTTTATGAATTAAATAAGTCTTGTAATCTGTTCAAACACACCGCGCTAAGTCAGTTCACTGTAAATGTACAAAAACTGTTTCCATTGCAGTTTTTCAAAATATTTCCACCTCACGCGAGCGTAAAATCTTTTTTTGCTAAAAAAATTGGAGTCTTTAATGCGAAATTGACATGTTTCCATTGAGCTTAATTGTCAATTTGCGCGATTTGAAGGGTAATGGAAACGCATTAGCAAGCATTAAGAAGCCTAGCTAATAATTAGCTACGTTTACATGAGAATAACAGTTACAGCATGTAAGTTATACATAATGTTAAAACCGTGCGCTGTTAATATCGACTGCCCTTACTACATAACGTCAGTGTTTAAGTATTTAATTATAACGCAGACTGTTCGCTCCCTCAATCCAGATGAATATTGAAAAATATTTTAACCGATTTAAAAAGGATCGTCCAGAAGAGGAAATACAGTCTGGACCAGAGGTAATGGCAAAAGCAGAGAAAAACATGTGGAAGATCATTATTCCGACCTTTGTGATAAGCTATTCGGTTATTTTATTTTGAATATTTCCAGGCTTCATACAGCGCTGCTGAAGCAGCAAGAGAGGCGCAGGGAACGTTAGCTGTAGAGAGAGATGTAGGAGAGGAGGACTGCAGCCAACATGCTGCTGCGCTGGGTGAGCCAGGTAGGGCTGAAGCAACAGGTGAGGTTAACAGCAAACACAGGGAGGTTTAGAAGCAGGGCAGGCACTGGATTTGATCCAGAGTGGCTAAAGATGCCTCAATGTAAGAGTTGGCTGTACCTCACACAGCATGGTAAATTTAAAAACTGCATAATTTGTGTAATCATGAAACAATAATGAAAATGATATTTTTATTTCATTATTTTATTAATTTGTAATTCTTTGACTGCTGTTTTTTTTTTTTTTTTAGGAATGTTTTGTCGACTATGCAGACTAAATTAAAAAAAGCCACACCACCACAAATCAAATCTAATTCTGTGGGAAACACTGTCAAAACAGTGAGTTACTGGGCTGAGAGAAGGTTCGGGAAAAGAATCACCAGTCAAACTATTGAACAGGCGAAGGCCTTGATCGCGGCTGAAAGAACGGAGAAAGCCACCAATAGAGTGGCTCCTTCAGAACGATTTGAGGTGGAGGTGGTGCCGGCACCACCACAAAAAAGACGCACCTATGCTGAAATAGTGGCTTCAGTGGCACAGACCTTCAGGAGGCGCACCAGCTCATACAGGCTGGTGAATTCCTTATATTGGAACAAAGGGCCCAAAAAAAAAAACAAGAGCACAAAAATGACAGCACTGCACTCGCCACCCTGACACTCACGCACCTCATACAGCAGAAGTCTCTTCCTGCCAAAGTAGGGGAGCTGCTGTCCTTTGAGGATGAGCAGCCACTACAGAACCCACCTCCTGCAGTAGAAGCCTCTGCTAAAAACGTAGCGGAGCTGCAATCATTAGAGGTTGAGCCTCCTGTGGAGAATCCTCCTCCTTCTTCTCCTCGTCCTGCAGCTGCTGGCATTGGAGGAGGACGTCCCTTTAAATTCGTTCCATGTTCCCACCAGTCAAAATGACCCTGGCTTGGAAGCGCAGTCACCACAGTCTAGCATCATCCTTTTCTCCTCATATCATTCAGAGGATCCTGACAAAATCACCATCACCACTCAAGAAACTCCTGAGACAGCTCTCACCAAATCTTAGTCCCATCACGGCTGTACTCTGTTTCACCTTCATTGCTCTGGTTGGTTGTAGCACTGGTAGTGCTATCCTATCGCGTGCAGAGGTAGTTTGACAGACAACCATTCATCCGCCCCTCGGATTGAGCCGTCAATGGTGAGTTTCCAGACCAAACATCTTGATGTGGGTCAGGCTTGTCAGGCTAATCTGAATCTGTGAGAGTTCATATCTTGTTTGACCCCGGCCGGGGACCGTACAGTTGCGTTTCACTATAATTTGGATACATTTTTAAGATCTAGACCTTTATTACTGAAATGCTGGAGTGTTTAAGAGAGCAATATTTCATCACCGCTCAAAAAATAAAGAGAAGAAAAGAACAAACTTGAAATGAGCCGTTATTATTACATCTAAAATAACCACAGGATTATTAATTATTTATAAGTTGTTTGTATAATTTAGTAGATCATGTTTAACCCACAAAAGAGTGAATATCAGTTCAACACGCTGACGAATAGAAATTCTGCACAAACAAAACTAAACTGCACTGGTCTCAGATTGGTCTCTGGATCGGCCAATACTCGGGTACCGCATCGGTTCTGAAAATCGGTGCTTCCCTAGTTATCACATCTGTTAAAATAACCACAGCATTATGATTACCTCATGTAGATAAACTCATTTCCATGTGGAATAAAATGACATCCTTTATAAAATACAAGACAGAACTATACTGTGCGTCTATGTCCATTTTTAAACAGATTTAAACAATTAAATAATAAGGATATAAATTTTCCTATTATTAGGAATTTGCATATATTAGGGGTGTAACGATTCGTTTAACAACGATTCGATTCGTATCGCGATTTGAGGTTGTCGATTCAATTTAAGGACGATATTGGTTCATTTAGAACAATATGATCCGAAATGATTCAGTGACTTGAAATCGATTCAGTGACTTTTTAGCCAAAAATTTAAATCAGTGTGACTGATTAATTTCAACCGAATCGTTACACCCCTAGCATTTATTGATCTTATACCAAGCACTTTATTTCCAGCAGTCATGTTATTGAGCACAGCTTCCCACCAGATCTCAAGTCTCTCTGCTCCACCGGGAATAATCCCAATGCATGAGTTTATCCCTGAGATGAACATGTTTAACACCGAGAAACACTCACCGTCAGGGCTCAAGACTGTCATATACACAACATTAACCACACCACTAACATTACTGAGAGATAAACGCCTGAGCTTTCACTGGGTTTAGTCCAGCTCATTCTGAACAACACTCATCTGAGGCGCAGGATTAAAGTTAGTGATCCGCTGACTATGAAATAACTTCATTACCTGATCAATCCCATCGACTCATTTATCAGATAAACCTGCAATTAAATCATAAATCATGAAGCTCACGAACCCGATCCTTTCCCTTCACTCGCATCTACTGAGACTTACACATCAAATCTCCTTTCAGACTCATTTCTGAAACACACTGGTGAATATTGAAGACATTGCAGTAATATTAACTGTACAGATGATGGTATAAAGCAGTAAATCAGATCGACGCTCGCACTGCAGCATGGAGCTCTGCCGATCTGTCTGGCGTGCAGCGGCTTCTCTGGTCGCGCGCGCTTCTAAAACACACGACTAGTATCGCGAGAACACAATTGATTTCTTAAAGGGGACACGAACATTTTTAATACATAACAGATGCATTGTGACCACACACACACACACACACATACACATATACAGCATATGCATAGTTAAAGAAAATAGCTACAATAACAAACCAAACAGTAATAATACTTGGCTGAACAGATATGACTAGGGCTGCCAATGAAAATAACCTTATTAATAATAATAATAATAATAATAATAAATTGTATTTATAATGCACTTTATATTAAACAAAATCTCAAAGTGCTAAAAAATCTCAAAGTGCTAAAACAAACAGTTATTAACAGTGTTGTGCTAGTTACTTCCAAAGATTACGTATTACTACTATTTAAAAGTTATTCTTTACATTACAATATAACTCAGAATTGTAATGCGTTATTATTTTTGAGTTACTTTCACCAAAATAACTACAGAAGTAGCTCTTAACATTCTAAAATATACGCTACCGCAGAGCATTTTACATCCAGTAGAAAGCATTATGATGAAGCATAATGACTGAGACATCTAGAACGAGACCAAAAGCGACTAACAGTGCACTTATTACAGGGACAATCCCCCTGGAGATAAGAGCCTTTCTCAAGGACACACTGATGGTGACGGCTGCAGAGATCAAACCTTCTGCTCATCAGTTCAGTGCTTTAGCCCACTACACTACAAAAGTCCAAACGCTATGAGGGCCATGATGGACGGCTAGGACAGGTGAAGGTGTTCACGCTGGTCAACTGCTTCATCAATATAAAGCTGCAGATGTGGCGTTCACCGACTGTAAATGTGTGATCGTTAGAACAATACGGTTGAATAAAGCTTTGTTTCATGTGTTGACTTTTATTCATTTATTGGGATGTTTACTTTTATTAATTCTTTTACTCATTCATTCATGTTTCCTTAGTTGTCAGTAAATAAAATTATTCACATCGTGTTCACATCGGCTACATTGGTCTAATGTGTATTCGTGGCATGCATCGCTATGTCATATGACGAGTTGCCTTCTGCTTGTTTTACTAAAACGATATAAAAAAAGTAATATAATTAAGTATTGGTCAACATTTGTCATTATTATTGTAAGTGATTGTGGGTGGGCTAGCAGTGCAGTTCATTCTGGGGGAAATCTTAATTTTTTTATAGTGATACTTACATTTTTCGAGTATACAATCAACAGTTTCCTCCAAAGGCGAGATCTTGGAGCAGCTGATAGACGTCACTGAGGGAAACGGCACCGGTCGGGCTGTGGAGTTACTGATGCTGAGCTCTTACTGCACCTGTCACTCATATCTGATCTTTTAGTGTTTTATTATTACATGCTGGTCTATTTGCCAATGAACAATCATAATGATAAAACTAATATGGGTTTGTGTACATTATATACAGAGAAAAAAACAATAAAAAGGTTAGATATCTTGAATAAATCATCATAATGCAATATTTTTTTTTGTTTTGTTGTTGTTGTTGTTATTTCATAAGCCTGGGATGAAACAGGTGGTAAATTTAACAAGAAAAAGGGAAATATAAAGGAGATTTAGCCCACTTTTGCTTGTGGATGACATTTTTTTGTATATAATAATATAGTATATGTACAGTCTTGTTCAAAATAATAGCAGTACAATGTGACTAACCAGAATAATCAAGGTTTTTAGTATATTTTTTATTGCTACGTGGCAAACAAGTTACCAGTAGGTTCAGTAGATTCTCAGAAAACAAACAAGACCCAGCATTCATGATATGCACGCTCTTAAGGCTGTGCAATTGGGCAATTAGTTGAAAGGGGTGTGTTCAAAAAAATAGCAGTGTCTACCTTTGACTGTACAAACTCAAAACTATTTTGTACAAACATTTTTTTTTTCTGGGATTTAGCAATCCTGTGAATCACTAAACTAATATTTAGTTGTATGACCACAGTTTTTTAAAACTGCTTGACATCTGTGTGGCATGGAGTCAACCAACTTGTGGCACCTCTCAGCTGTTATTCCACTCCATGATTCTTTAACAACATTCCACAATTCATTCACATTTCTTGGTTTTGCTTCAGAAACAGCATTTTTGATATCACCCCACAAGTTCTCAATTGGATTAAGGTCTGGAGATTGGGCTGGCCACTCCATAACATTAATTTTGTTGGTTTGGAACCAAGACTTTGCCCGTTTACTAGTGTGTTTTGGGTCATTGTCTTGTTGAAACAACCATTTCAAGGGCATGTCCTCTTCAGCATAGGGCAACATGACCTCTTCAAGTATTTTAACATATGCAAACTGATCCATGATCCCTGGTATGCGATAAATAGGCCCAAAACCATAGTAGGAGAAACATGCCCATATCATGATGCTTGCACCTCCATGCTTCACTGTCTTCACTGTGTACTGTGGCTTGAATTCAGAGTTTGGGGGTCGTCTCACAAACTGCCTGTGGCCCTTGGACCCAAAAAGAACAATTTTACTCTCATCAGTCCACAAAATGTTCCTCCATTTCTCTTTAGGCCAGTTGATGTGTTCTTTGGCAAATTGTAACCTCTTCTGCACATGCCTTTTTTTTAACAGAGGGACTTTGCGGGGGATTCTTGAAAATAGATTAGCTTCACACAGACGTCTTCTAACTGTCACAGTACTTACAGGTAACTCCAGACTGTCTTTGATCATCCTGGAGGTGATCATTGGCTGAGCCTTTGCCATTCTGGTTATTCTTCTATCCATTTTGATGGTTGTCTTCCGTTTTCTTCCACGTCTCTCTGGTTTTGCTCTCCATTTTAAGGCATTGGAGATCATTTTAGCTGAACAGCCTATCATTTTTTGCACCTCTTTATAGGTTTTCCCCTCTCTAATCAACTTTTTAATCAAAGTACGCTGTTCTTCTGAACAATGTCTTGAACGACCCATTTTCCTCAGCTTTCAAATGCATGTTCAACAAGTGTTGGCTTCATCCTTAAATAGGGGCCACCTGATTCACACCTGTTTCTTCACAAAATTGATGACCTCAGGGATTGAATGCCACACTGCTATTTTTTTGAACACACCCCTTTCAACTAATTCAACTAATTGCCCAATTGCACAGCCTTAAGAGCGTGCATATCATGAATGCTGGGTCTCATTTGTTTTCTGACAATCTACTGAACCTACTGGTAACTTGTTTGCCACGTAGCAATAAAAAAATATACGAAAAACCTAGATTATTCTGGTTAGTCACATTGTACTGCTATTATTTTGAACAAGACTGTATATAAAATAAAGAAATTAACAGCATATTCAAGAGATCACAATTTGGGGTTTTCGCAAGGATAAAAAAGATGAAATTGTCAGATTAGTAGGGTTAAAATGTATTTATTATACTACAATGACAAAATAAAAGTTCTTCGACGTGCCTGACGTTGTGCTATTCTTTGAAACGACAGAAGGCGTTTCTCAATGTCAAGGATGCTTCCAAGTCACTTCCTGTTTAAACACGCATGACAGTCAAAGAATCAATATGATTAAATAGGAGTTTATTGATTTAAAAACGATTATATGGCCTGAGTGAACAGAACTGCGTCCATAGCAACGATCCATGGCAAAGGTGTGGTATGGTATTTGATACCAAAAAAATATTTAATTTAAGAACTATTTGTTAAAGACTTGTCCTATCTCACAAACAAGATGAGCAGAGCTGGCATCTTTTCCATTGACACTTTTTATTTTGAAAAAATAAATTAACAAATGGACCCACAACATAAAAAGTGTTAAGTGTGTAATGGTAGAATGATAAAATGCAATTTTACACATGCAATGGTAACATATGTGCGTAACAACGCAAAAAAAGACTAGCCTATATGAAGTAGAAATTACAAGGTGAATGACCAGTAAAAGGGAAAAGCTTTGAATCCCCCCTCTGCAAACCTGTTGAGCCAATGTTTTATAGTTTAATAAACGTTAAATAAATGACAAAACTGAAATTATACTTGAACTTTCCTCTCTTCCACATGTTGTACAGGCTCGTCACTACTGTGACATTAATGCCACAGTGCCAGTCCTGCAGCGGTACTATGGCGGGGAGGACACACGGCCAGACTTTAGGCCATACAGCAGCTGATGGGGCTCTGAAGACTGACAGGCAGCACGGATGGGGCCCGACCCTGGAGACACTCGTGTTCTGTTCTGGCTGGCAACTGGTTCAGCCTACAGAGTTGTCTTTAGGGTCTTTAAAATGCCTCTTCTAACAGTGCACAGAGTGGTCCACAAGATGGTGGATGAGGTGGTTGCAGTGCTCCCCGTTTGTCACACTCAGGAGGAGCTCCAAGTGGTTGGAGACGGGTTTGCTCGCTTGGCTAACCACCAAGCATTTGCCAAGGCAGCAGGGGCAGTAGATGGCTGCCACATCAGAATTAAATGTCCCGGCGGCCCTGATGGTCACGATTATAACTACAGAAAGCTTTTCCCTTCAGTGGTGCTCCAGGCAGTCTGTGACCATCAGGGCCGCTTTATTGACATCTTTGTGGGTTACTGTTAGGTTTTTGCCCCTTATTCGTGTCTCATCCCAGGTTTCTGAAGTGGCAGTTGAATGAATAAAGACTCAGCGCTGAGGGAGAGTATCCAAAATCTCTCTCCACTTTATTTAGTAAAGCAGAGGTTATATACATTGAATATGAAGGGTGTAACATGATTTGAACCAATGAGAGAGAGAGTACATCATATAGCTCAGGGTATAGGAATGTGATAAACAAGTCTAAATATGGTCATCTCTTGGTCAGATATCCAGGCTTTCCTTGAGCTCCTGAAGATCTTGTAATAGAAAATAGCAGGGACCATTTTCTAACTCCCAGTCACTCCACCAGCACCTGTTCCTTATATGGAGTGGTTCCAGAAGATGTAAACCATACATTCCAATGTAAAACATTCAAACATAAAATACATCTTCCTCCGAGAGAGGGACAAGAGACCCTCTGACCACTTCTCTTCCATGCCTGAGACCAACATAAAATCTATCACTGCCCCTTTTGGCAATAAAATTGCCACACTCAAATCTCAGCATTACTTTTCTTCTACACAAATACAATCACTTTCTTTTAACCTTACACTAATACTATTCTTCAGCAAACATTTCTGTTGTTTTTCTTTTCTTTGAAATTACTAAAATTTAACAGGTCTATTCATCAAAGCATATTGAGAAGATACAAAGTTATTCATAGCACGATTAATCAAAGCTCTGATAAATGGAATAATACAACAGATAATAAATGCAATAATTAATAGAATTACACCTATAGGAATTAAGGCAGATACAAGCATTTGTTGCCAACCTGTAAGCCATGCTAAGAACCCATTTCGAGTATCTTCAACTTCTCGTCTTTGCAATTCTTGAGCAATTCGTGTCATATTTTGTAAACCCTCTGAGATTAAATGACCATCTGCATCATTCTCTGGAATATAGGTACAGCAAGAGGGTCCAACCATAACACACACTCCTCCTCTCGCCGCAGTTAACTGATCTAAGACCAGCCTGTTTTGCAGGGCAGTCAAACGAAGCCCCCGAAGTTCCTGTTGGACACCAGCCAATGTGTCTCTTGTAGTGTTGATAAATGAAATTAATTCATATCTTGTAACCTCTACTTCAATCTGAAGACTAGAAGTACCTACCCATGGAAGCAGTGATTCAAAGAATTTTTCAGTACCAGTCCACAGCCGATGCTGTGCTGGGACTGGATTATCTCTGCTCAAACTACCAGTTGAACCACGGCCAGAGAGGGAGCGTTTATTTTTCTGTTTTTGTTTTCTCATGACCTCTGGTTGATGTGGTCTAATAACCATGGAATATTCTTCCAAAGTTACCAGAGCACATCTTCCACTCCAATCTTCTGGAAGAATTGTGTAGACTCTATGTCCACAAAGCCAAAACCAATCTTTGAGAGCTCTAGTTCCACGTGAAGCAGGAGCATATCTATGGCAATTTTGACCTGGCATAAGTACACAAGAACGATAACATACATCTTGGATAAAAGGATTAGCCCATCCATAAGCAATCATAGTGGATATAGGACGTGGTGTTTCTTTAGAACACTGACTCATATTAGATTTTCCATAATACAAAAGACAATTTATACAACATGGCATATTTTTGATCTCACAATGATGGTATGTTTGATTACATTTACTTTTAGGAATTTCCCCCATTCTCACTGTTCCCGTTTCTCGTTCCATACACAACAGTGAGTCAGGGATGGAACCAATGGTTGTTACTTTAGCCTGTACTTGCGTCGCAAGTGTCATTAATCTACCTTTTCCACAACTCCATTTTGAGCTTTTATTTGGAGCCATCATTCCAGTAATACTAATAAAAAGAGGGCATTCTAATTCTTCTTCGGTTCTTGGCGATTTAACTTCTACATGTGGTCCAGAAGCACTATGTGGCATTTTTGTGCAAACATAACAGTCACCTGTTTTTCCTTCATCTTTGGCAGTGTAGTTAGCTAATCGCCACCACATATTAGCTGCAAAAGCATGTGGTTCTTCTTCATTATGTACCCAAGTTTCATTACCGGTACTAATAATAGAGTGTATAAGGATAAATACATTGGTTAGCACAACAAGGTGAAATATCAATTTAGCAATCATGGCTGGAGAGCTTCAGCGATAAATATGGCTGGTTCTAGATCTAGAACAATTTCTTCCTTCGTCTCCTTTTCGAACGTCTTGGTTCTCCTTCCGTTGGATCTTTCCTTGGTTCACTGGCTTCCCCCTCCTCATTGATCAGCACATTTCCTTGGGATGGAGCCACCTTCAGTCGACTGGCATGGATCCACTGTGGCTGGAAGTCAGTCAGCACTCCGGTTCTCGTTACAGCAATCACCGTGGCAGGACCCAGATATTTCGGCTCTCCCAGTTTTGTGGGCTTCAGACTCTTTATCAACACCTGTTGTCCTGGAACGAAAGGATGAGTGGGCTTTTCTGCAGGAAGAGGGAGAGAAAGAGAAACATCACCATTGATGCTATTCAAAGTTTTGACTAGGGAATCCACATAATCCGTGATGATCACCTCCGTGTCACCTGTGGAAAAAATCGCCAGCGCGACCTTTGACCCATGGGGTCGGGAAAGGTCTACCCATAAGGATTTCAAATGGAGACATCTTTGTTGTTGCTGATGGTGACATTCTAATTTCTGTCAAGACAGCAGGCAGCAGATCAACCCAATTTCTGCCTGTATCAATACACGCTTTATTCAGCCTATCTTTGATAATCCTGTTCAGATTTTCAACTTGTCCACTTGATTGTGGCGAATATGGTATATGAAATTTCCAGGTAATATGAAGTTCTTTAGCTAGCAACTGTGTGACTTTGGAAGCGAACGGTGTTCCATTATCACTATCTATGACCGAAGGTATGCCAAAACGCGGTATAATGTCTTTCGCCAGAGCTTTCACTACCGTCTGTGCATTTTCTCGTCCACACGGAAAAGCTTCAGGCCATTTAGAAAATCGGTCAACAATCACAAGCAAATATTTATTATTTCCACAAGGAGGCATGTGCGTAAAATCAATTTGCAAGTGTTGGAATGGTAGCTCAGGATGTGGCAAAGAATCATATTTAGTTGCTTTGTGCTTGTTGGTTTGAGCACACACCAGACAAGAATCCAGTATTAACAGAGTATTTCTTCGAGCATTTGCTATGCAGTAAGATCGATTCAACATTTGTATCACTTTCTTTTTTGACACATGTGATACACCATGATAATGTCGACACAGCATAACAATCGAAGATGCAGGTAATGCAAGTCTACCCTGTTTATCTCTTAAAATTCCAGCTTGATCTGGTTTTACTTCATTGTCTGCCCAATGAGTCAAATCCGCGTGCGTAGGGTTAGCTCGTAATATTTTAATGTCCAAATCATTAGTCAATGATGAATTCATCATAGGCACCTCTGTGCCCCTTTCGCTTACATGTGGACTTAATTTCACTTCTTTAGCAGCCCATTTCGCTATTTCATCTGCAAATCTGTTTCCTTTGGCCTCATCTGTTTCTCCGGACGCATGTCCTGCTACTTTGATAACAGCAAGTTTTGATGGTTGTTGTGCTGCATGAATGAGCTCCGCTACAATGCTAGAATGAGCAATTGGCTTTCCATCTGAGGTTTTAAAATTTCTTTCTTCCCATAATTTAGCAAAATCATGGACTATGCTATATGCATATTTGGAGTCAGTGTATATATTAACACACTGACCTTTTGCTAATTGACAAGCTCTCGTTAAAGCAATCAATTCTGCGACTTGTGCTGACTTGTATGGCAAAGAGTATGCCTCAATTACACGATTAGGTAATTCAACAATACTATAACCACACAAGTATGTATTATCATTTGGTTTGAAACAGGATCCATCAATATACCAATTGTTCCCCTCCTCCAGGACAGATGTAGAAACATCTGGCCTGCAGGCTGTAGAAATCTGGATTCTGGACAGGCAATCATGGTCGTCACTCTCAAATTCACCTTGCGTCAGCAACCTGTGCAAATGTACAGTAGGGCCATGAATAACAGAAGTTGGTTTCAGAATCAAATTAGCAGTAGCTAATAATATAGCCTCATAGCCTGATCGGCGTTGAGAAGTCATATGTTGTGTTGAAATATTATTCATAATGACTCCTACCTGATGAGAAGTGTGCACTATCAATTTATGTGATAATACAATTCGTTCAGCATCCTGCACCATGATCGCTGTTGCAGCCACTGCACGCAAACAAGCAGGGAGTCCCCTGGCCACTGAATCAAGAGTTTTAGCCAAAAAAGCTATAGGACGAAAATTACCTCCGTGAGCTTGGGCTAGGATTGCAGCGGCTGTGCCTCCACCTTCGTGCACGTACAGGTGAAACTCTTGAGTGTAATTCGGGAGGCCGAGTGCAGGAGGTCTCATAAGAGAGGATTTCAAATGTCTGAATGCTTGGTCCATTTCAGCTGTCCATGTAATGTCCTCTGTGTCCCCCAGAGTAGCAGTTCGTAGGATTTTGTCATACATGGAACAGTTAGGCACCCAGGATCGACAGTAATTAACCAGTCCCAGGAAGCTTTGCATTTGCTTCCGTGTCGATGGGTGCTTAAAGGTTGCAATAGCTTTCACTCTGTCAGCAGACAATTGCACTTTGCCCTGTGAAAGTTCATGTCCAAGGTACTGCACCCTCCTCTGTACCCATTGCAGTTTCTCTATAGATGCTTTGAAACCTGCTTCCGCCAAAATGTTGCAGACAATTTTAGAGGCAGCAGCACACATGTCCTCTGATGCACCTGTGATGAGAATGTCATCCGCATATTGAAGCAGACAGGTGTCTGGAGGAAGTTTGGCATCTTTCAGTGTTGCATGCACTACAGCAGAGAAAACAGCCGGAGAATCTCTGAACCCTTGCGGGAGTCGTGTCCACGTCAATTGAGAATTTTCCAGGGTAAATGCAAACAGTGGCTGTGTTCGGCGATCAACAGGAATGCTGAAGAAGGCACTACAAATATCCAAAACAGTAAAATATGAATGTTCAAAAGGGATAGAATTAATTATGGTTTGCACATCAGGTACAATAGGAGATAATGGTGTTACTAACTCATTAACTTTTCTCAAATCTTGAGTTAGGCGCCAAGAACCATTTGCTTTCTTAATTGGATTAATTGGTGTATTATAAGGTGAATGAGTGTGTACCAGAATACCTTGAGCCAGTAATTTATCAATAACAGGAAGAATACCCTCCACCTTTTCTTTTGAGATGGGGTACTGTTTCTTATAAACAGGCTTGTCTGTTATTAGCTTAGCAAAATAGGGCTGGACATCAATGAATCCTGCGTCATCCTTATGGGCCGCCCAAAGCTTGGGGTTGACGCCCTCAATTTCTTGTCTGAGCTCAGTTGCGGACTCATCTTCGAGGAGAACACTTCCTGTATCAACAGTGAGAGAGTAGGCTGCAGGAAACATAAGTTGCAGAGAGTCATCATCAAAGGAAAGTTGAATACCCAGTTTATGCATCAAATCCCTACCCAAAAGGCAGAAAGGAGAATCAGGGATAATTGCAAAATCATGCATTTTAAACAATGATGGGATATCATTGGAAGTAACCGAAAATTTTGGTGTCATTTCACATTTCAAAGGTATTCCATTAATTCCCACGGAATTAACATTTTTTCCTGTAATTGGGCCCTCATAAACAAGAGAAGATATAGATGAAATGGTTGCACCAGTGTCAATGAGAAAAGCATAGGGTTTGCGGTTAACATTTAACTCAATAAATGGTAAAATTGTTGACACATTTGGATAATTTAGAGAAATCAGTGAAAAATTATCCAAAGAGGGCTTACTCGATCTGGAACTGAGTCATTGTTGCCACGACATAGGATAGACTGGATTTTTTCTGTCCGTCTTTGTAGCAGGGGGTACCATTGGCCTTTGCTTAGAGTTATAGCCCCCTCTGCACTTTCCTGATTTCTGTAAATCCCATGCCTTTTTCCTACAGTCACGTTCCAGATGTCCAAGCTTTCCACAATAAAAACAGCGTCTCGTACTCACAGTCTGTTTTGGGTGAGGATTTACTGACGGGCTAAATTGTAACATCGCAGGAGTTTTCCCCCGGGAGGCATCAAATGCTCCAGCAGAGGAAAGCTCACGCAAGCGTCTTCCCAATTCATCAACAGAAATTGTGGTAATGTTTGGAGTAGTTATGCGAATTAACAGTGCAGTCTCTTTGTTCATATTATTCAGGAATGTATTTAAGAACAATGGACAATTTTCTTCAATAGGAATCACAGATTCCTCCACCCATTCATGTTTAAATCTATTTAAAAATGCAACAGGGCTTTCCCCAATTTTCTGCTTCATATTTGCTGCATATGAGATGTCTTGTTTAGCAGAAGACACTTTCAGTAAAAAAGCAGTCAATTGTTTGAAAATTCTTTGAGTTTACCTGAGCTGGACCATACCCAATCAGCATTGTCTTCATTATCGTCATCGGAATCAGTAAATAACCGGTTTAGACAAATCAAGAGGCTTAGAATATCCAGCTTTTCGAGACACTACACGATGTGTAGGCGGTGTATCATATTTGGGGTTTAAATACTAAATTTCCCCAATCATTTCATCATCCGTAATTACTGCAGGCAGTGTTTTAGTCAAAATAAAACGATAATCTCGCCCTGTCAGTTGACTGTAGGCTGTTAACCGTTTCAATACTGATACAAATTGATGTGGTGTTTTAGAAGGATCCTGCAGATCTTTGCAGATTGCCAATGCTTCCGTAACACTCAAGGGAGTAATTTTAAATCCATCGGGAATTTGTACAAACAGAAAAACTTCATTTGTTTTTGGCAACGACGGATATAAGCGATTAGTCAAGGGCTTCGAAACTTCAGCAGAATGAACACATTCATACGGCGGTAGGTACGCATCAGCTTTTAGCTGCAGTGGAGTTGGAGAGACAGAGCTGTCCCCTTTTTTCAACTCTGGCCCTTTTTCCCAGTATGTTTTCATCTTCATCCAAGTTTTATATGAATCTTTCATATACTCTTCAGGCCATTTTGAATCACCCCAAGACCCATAGACCATATCTTTTGCTAGACGCATATCTTCATTTTTAAAAGACCCATCACGGGGAAAAGGATCTAATTGTATTTTCCCTTCTGACCACCCCGCGAGATTAGAGAGATAGGGTTCCGTGAAGAACGCTTTATTATTACGAATCATAAAATCTTTTGGAGTTTCCCCAATTAATGGTCGACTAATTGTGTCACCCATTTGAAACAGCCAACAAAGATCTCTTAACTTAATGCAAGCTTTACAATATATTATTATTATTATTATTTTTTATTTTTATTTTAAAGGAATTTGCCAAATAAATTTCAAAGAAAAGTCTGCAGCTTTGTATTAACTTTTTTTTTTTGTATTTTTGACCAAAATAAAGAATTATTTTAAATTCAATATTATTCATTCAACTGCCAAAAAGAACTGAGGATATCACAATGAAATAGACTACTGAGAGAGAGAAAAATCTTCACCTCATATTCTATTTCCTTCCCACAAATAAAAATCTGTGAGGATAACATCAAAAAATGAAAAAGATGATCAGTCCTCTTTCACTCTTCCCGTATTTATCAAAAAATACGAGGATAACCACTTTTAACAACTATGAAAAAAGTGCGGCACGAAAATACGAGGATCAATTTCTCAACAGACAGTAAGATGCACTTAAGCATTTTATTTCTTACCTGTCTGGAGAAACCCCAGAGACGAGCCCCCAAATTGTTAGGTTTTTGCCCCTTATTCGTGTCTCATCCCAGGTTTCTGAAGTGGCAGTTGAATGAATAAAGACTCAGCGCTGAGGGAGAGTATCCAAAATCTCTCTCCACTTTATTTAGTAAAGCAGAGGTTATATACATTGAATATGAAGGGTGTAACATGATTTGAACCAATGAGAGAGAGAGTACATCATATAGCTCAGGGTATAGGAATGTGATAAACAAGTCTAAATATGGTCATCTCTTGGTCAGATATCCAGGCTTTCCTTGAGCTCCTGAAGATCTTGTAATAGAAAATAGCAGGGACCATTTTCTAACTCCCAGTCACTCCACCAGCACCTGTTCCTTATATGGAGTGGTTCCAGAAGATGTAAACCATACATTCCAATGTAAAACATTCAAACATAAAATACATCTTCCTCCGAGAGAGGGACAAGAGACCCTCTGACCACTTCTCTTCCATGCCTGAGACCAACATAAAATCTATCAGTTACCCAGGAAGTGTGCATGATGCACGCATCCTTAAGAACAGCCCCATCTACACTAGGGGAACTTACCCTCCGCCTGGGTATTTTCTCCTAGCTGACGGTGGGTACCCATGTCTACAGGAACCCCAGTGCCCGGTTGCATAAAACACCTTAAGTGAAAATTTCCCTTAAGATCAACCTTAGGTTTCCCTTAAACTTAAGGGTGTTGCAGAAAATAACCCTTAAGTGTCACTTAAGGGTTTCTTAAACTGAAACGTCCTAAAACCTTAGAATTATCCTCAAGTATCTATTTTTCACTTAAGTAATCCCTTAAAACCGTTAAGTGTTGCATAAAGCCCCTTAACTGTCATTTTCCTAAGTATAGTTTAAGGTTAGGAAAAGTTAACTTAAGAGTTGACGAACATTAATGAGAAAAAAATGGTTGGGTTTATTGATCCTGTTGAAGATGTAAATGTGCCAAGGCGAATTTTTCGATAGGGAGAATCCTCTGGACCATCTTAGCGATGAAAAACTGCTTGGCGAATATAGATTTGATCGCCGCGGGATATATGAGATCGCTAACAAACTGGAAGGCGATCTTGATCATGTTACCCAGCGTAACCACTCACTACCCTCTGTGTTACAGTTGCTTATAGCACTTCGGTTCTTTGCAACTGGAGTTTCCAGTCTGTAGTGGGAGATGTTTTCCATGTTCATAAATCGTCAGTTAGTAGAGTTATTCACCGGGTTGCAGGGACTCTCTGCCGTCATTTAAGCCAAACTGTGACATTTCCATCGCGTGTTGAACTGGATGCCATTCAAACCTCGTTTTTTCGGAAAGCGGGGTTTCCTCGAATAAGTGGTGTAATCGATGGCACACATGTCAGAATTCAGGCTCCCCGCACGCATGAAGATCAGTATGTTAACAGAAAAAATTACCATTCTGTTAATGTGCAGCTAGTGTGTGACCATCTGTGCAGAATTAGAAATGTTGTTGCATCATGGCCAGGGAGTACACATGACTCTAGGATTTTGACAGAGAGCAAGATCGGAAGAGATTTTTGAGGCTGGGATGCACGGTGGTCTTCTGCTAGGGGACAGTGGTTACCCCTGCCGACCATGGCTCATGACGCCCTTCATGAATCTCTGTCTCCACAGTGAGCTGCGCGTTGAACCTCCAAGGGCCTGCAGAATTACTGTCGCCAGCGTTGTTCTTTTTAACATGTCAGAGATGTATTGTGAAGAGGAGATGATGTCGAAGAAGAGGCTCAAGAAGCAGAAGCAGAAGCAGAAGAGGCTCATGAAGAAAATCCACAAGATTTTCAACGGCTGGATTTGTTGTCAGAGATGCCATCGTAAATGCATTCTTTAATTAGTATAGCTAGTAGCCTATGGACAATAGTTGTAGTAGTAATATTAATAATCCTGATAATTGTAATAATAGTGTATTATTAGCCTATTAGTAGTAGATATGTTAATGATAACATGTAGCCTACAGCAGTTTATTGTAGTAGCCTAATTTAATTTAAAGTAGTATAGTAATATTATATATGAATGTATTAGTAGCTAATTAGCTATCTTTGTGGTATTTTGTTAATATATTCATTATAAATTCATAAATAAATACAAAACCTGTCAGATCTGTCATAAAAAATGTATTGGTCAATTGATGTGATTGTTATTTTTCCTTTGTAGCTGCATTAGTTTGTTATTAAGAATGAAGTTGTAAAGGTCTTGATTTTCCTTCTCCTTTTTAAGTTTTTCGATCTCTAATTGCAGTTTTGTCTTCTGTAGGCTCATGTCTCTCTGCAGTTCTAGCACTTCTTCTCTTGTAGCGGCTGGAGAGGATATTTGCGTCTTTCTGCAATTCACAAGTGTTTTGAAGGAATAATGAAAAAAAATCTAAAAAATAATATTGAGGCTGTTCTAAGTAAATTTAACAATAGACTAAAATAATTGTTAACAAAGAAGCAATAAAACCTCACTTTGCTGCATGGTTTGGCGTGCTGCTGGCGCTCTGCCGGTGTTGAAGCTGATTTGATTGCTGAGAAGCTCTAACGTGTGAAACAAATAACGTTACCAAGCACAGTATTTTATTTTGTCGTGATCTTCAAATCGTTTATCCTCAGCAGTGATCATTTTTATTTGATCTAAGACAATAATGTTCTCTCACTCCGTGTAATAATCCTCTTGTTGAATCTCAGCTTCACTCTCTAACCCGCCAGGGATGCCAGCTAGGACAGGTGAGTCCGCCCCAATGATGTCTTGGACTAGTTTCGTTGAGTCTGACAGTTCAGAAGGCGGCGGTCCTCCACCTGCAGTTTTGTTATCGTTAGCTCTTTGACTCTGTGATATGGTATCAAAACGCACTCGGTGCGAAGAAAGAATAACTTTTTTTTTTTCTTACCCGTTTTGTTGGATTCCCTCCTATGGAGGCTTATTTCTTTTTTTGCCACCACAGAGACGTTTTCATATTTTTTTATTACCTCCGATACGGTCCTCTTTACACCTTGAGTACGTGCGTTGATTTCCTCCCACTGTTTATTCTTTTTGGCCGCAGTTATTTGGGGATTGAGTTTGCTTTTTAAAATTGCCCTTCTTTTCCCATATTCATCCAGAAGGATACATTTCTCCTCCTCTGTCCAATTTGGCTTTCTTTTTTTGTTTTCTTTATCCATATCTATTGTAGGCCTATCCATTGTCTTACAGTTCCTATAGGTTAATGTGTACAGTAGCGTGTCTATGGCAACAGTAGGATTTGATAACGGTAAAACCTGGGTTGCAGTCGTGAAACACTTAACGGTTTCCCTTACCTAAGAGAACCGTTTAAGGGATTATATGCAACACCCTCAAATCATTCCCTTAGATAAGGGGAAATCACGCCTTAAGTATCATACTTAAGGGAAAAACTGAAGGTGTTTTATGCAACCGGGCACTGACCCTTATCACACCATATAAGAGGCCAGTGGGAGGCATGGCAGAGCAAAGGTTTAACTACCATCATTCTAAAGGTCGCACAATCATTGAGCGTGCATTTGGAGTGATGAAAACCCGCTTCAGGTGCATTTTTTTAGAAGCACTTGAAGTACATACACTGTTTGTCCCAAAGGTAATAAATCATTGCAATACTTGTGTAAATTTCTTAATCAAAGCATAGGAGCCTACTCAAAATAACATTTAATGTTTAAAAACTGCTAAAGCCACACTATCTTCTGTGTTCATGTTTTTTTTTTTCATATCTTGTATCCTTTTGCTCTGCCTTATGCACAGGTGGTGGCAGAATGTGTAATTTTGTACAACATTTGTGTTGGTGTCGGCGATGTGCTGGAAGAGGTGGAGGAGGAGGAGGACAACCAGCCTCCTGTGGAGCCTGATGGTGGGGAGAGCCGGAGTGGAGCTGCTTGACTTTCAAACTAAATAATTATTCCTTGATAAATAAAACTATTGATTTCTTTCCTCCAAAAAATAAAATAAAAATAAAATTCTCACTGACCTAAAACTTTTGACCGGTAGTGTAATAGTACTATTGTACACTACAGTGCATATACTTACTGGAAGCAGGCCCGAGTCTGTCAGGTTTACATTACTTCAAAAATCACAAAGTACATATATCATTAACAGTTATTTCAATACTTGTCTCCCACCTTGTACTTGGTTTTTAAATTGTCCCACTTTTTCTTTTGCCTGGGCTTTGGGAAACCCTTCCTTCAAGCCTTAGCTTCTCCGATATAAGCCTATGTGAATGACGGGGGGAGAAATAAAAAAAGATTACACAGCGATCACTTATGATTCTGAAGATTAAATAATTAGCTTCTCACCGATATCCGTTCGCCGCGGTGTCTCTCCCCCCGGTAAACAGCTGGTCCCTGTTAAAAAAAGACGAGAATGGTATAATATTAACATTAAAATACTTTGTATAACTTAACTAGTTATTTATAAAAGCTTATTATAACGCTTTCTACTGGACGTAAAATGCTCTGTGGTAGCATATATTATAGAATGTTAAGAGCTACTGCTGTAGTTATTTTGGTGAAAGTAACTCAAAAGTAAAACAGGAGTAATGTAACGCATTACAATTCTGAGACCGTAATATTGTAATGTAAAGTATTACATTTAAATAGCAGTAACAAGTAATCTAAAATATATATTACAGTTTGGAAGTAACTTGCTCAGCACTGCTGATAACTCTCTTCTGCTCAGCTGGTCTGAGTCTGATGATTCTGTGCTTGAGCTCTCAACCAATGATGTGCTGAAGCTACACAAGGACCGCCCTCCTCATTTACATGTTGCACACGGAAAAGTTAATAAATAAATAAATGAATAAATCGATCAATAAATATAAAAATAAAAACACGTGGGTATAAATAAATGTAAAAAAAATACATGTAAAAATAAATATTAAAATGAATTAAAAAATAAATAAAAGTTAAAAATGCATTTTTTTTTATAAAAGCAGACAATAATAAATTAAGGGAAAAAATACAAAATTGAATTTAATTAAAAATGAATCATTTATTTTATTTATTTAATACAAATTAATCATTTATTATATAAATTAAAAGTTGTTTATTATGTGATTTATTTTTCTATTATAACATTTATTTATCTATTTATCTGTTTATTAATTTGTATATGTGTATATTTATTTATTCATTCATTCATTTATTTTTAATTTATGCATAGGAAAAGTATAGGATATGATTGTGCAGTGGCAAGTGGGCCAGTAACAGTTAACAGATTAATGACTTGGTCCTTTATACCAATACAAGGCAATGTGAACTGGGAGTCATAACTCATAAAATCCAAAATATATCAAATATTTCACAAAGTATTTTGGATATGTTTTATATGTTCAGATGATATAAAAACATGACATATAATTTTTTTCTCATCATTTTCCGCTCTTGGCTGTTTAAGGGCTAAGCTTGTCATTTTGACATTTGGTGGAGTAAAGGCAGTTATATTCTACTTATGTATTTTTGATATTAGCAGCAAACAGTTATCTACGTGTATGTTATTGATTTTTTTTCTCTCTGTGTTGAAATTTCAGCGTTCCAGGACAGGTAAAACCTTTATGCCCCCTGTGTCCCGCTCTACTGAGGATCCAACTCAGATCCTCCTATAATTCTATACCAATCAAAAGGCCACCAAATGGAAAACATCGGTACAATAAAGGAGTCAACCACTTTGGATTACACATATGGTCCTGATATCACTATAGAGGATAGTCAAAAGTAAGTCTATCGTGGTGCTATGCAGTGTGTGCGTGTGTGTCTTTAAAAAAATGGCGGCAAGTAGTAATTCATTGTCCAAATTGTTACGGGATCTGGCAGATCAGCTGAGGAGTTGTACGTTATTTTCACATATTTCTCATTAAGTCGAAATATTTTCCAGAAATAAAAGACACGAAGCTGAAACGATGCATGTTATGCCTCACAGCATTGTCACTGCCATCGAGTCTGGAGCCGTCGACGTCGTCACCCAGAATCAGACATCTAGTTATATAATCACGAGGGGAAAAAAATCTTAGAAATGACTCCAAATAACTGCAATGTTTGCGTTTCTCAACCACCAATTCAATAATAATCAAAACAATCCAGGCACACGTTCCCTACCGCGGCCCTGGATTTTTAGGTTCTTCTTCCCATGATTGTCAACTAGGTAAAAAAAAAATGAAATCCAGACACAGTAATTTACGGAAGAGGATTAGGGCCAAGCAAAAAAAAAAAAAAAAAAAGCATCTTGAGATTAAAGTCATTATAATGAGAGATTAAACTCATTAAATATCGAGAATAAAATCGTTGTGTTTCGAGAAAAATCTCGTTATATTTTGAGAAAAAAAGTCGAAATAAAATCTTGAGAATAAACTCATTAAATATTGGGAATAAAGTCGTTGTGTTTCGAGAAAAAACTCATATTTCGAGAAAAAAAGTTGAAATAAAATCTTGAGAATAACGCATTCGTTCAGTGTTCATTGCATAGCATACTGATAGAGGACATTAATTTAATTTTGTCATAATTAGCTAAAGTTTATAGTATTTCTTTGTTACTGAAAGAAAGTCTGAAATATAGCTTGACTAAGTGATCCAACTCTGCCATGTCCTCTATCAGTATGCTATGCAATAAACTCTGATCGAATGCGCTATTCTCAAGATTTTATTTCGACTTTTTTTCTCGAAATATAACAACTTTATTCTTTATATTTAATGAGTTTAGTCTGGAGATTGTATCTCGACTTTTTTCTCAAAATATAACAAGTTTTTTCTCGAAACAGAACGACTTTATTCTCGATATTTAATGAGTTTATTCTCGAGATTGTATCTCGAGTTTTTCTTGGCCCTAATCCTCTTCCGTAGTAACTGACTGATGAGCATATAGTTTAAATAATGAACTCTTGGAAATGAGCTGTTACATGCCTTTAAACTATACGTTTGATGCACAACTGTTTATAGTACTTAAATCAGTAAATTGTCACAAAGAAAATGCCAATGAAATATTATGAAATATTATATATTTATAAATGAAATATTATAGAAATGAGTGGTTATCGTGCAGTAGAGTGTTCGATTTTTTTTGTGTGTGTCAAAAATAAGAACAAAAATTACAACCTGTAAATTTGACAGGTCAGGAAATTTTTTTATTGCAATTTATATTTCTGTTCCCGTCACTTCTAAAATGATGGCTATGCTCCTACTTTATTTACTTTCCTACACTTTCTAGCTGAAGTTGCAAGAATATTTACACCTTACAACAGAGGAAGAGGATGTACAAGCTTGCCTGTGATGAGCCGCCCAGTATCTCGATGACAGAAATTCAGATTTGGTAACCCATCGCTGTGCAAAAGACCGATTGTTCTCAGCTGGGTTAGGTGAGAAACGTCTCACATTGAAAGGTATGTAAAAAGCAGCTGATTGGAATGTAAGGTTTGTTTGAAAGTGAGTTTTATAAAAATTATTGGATTATTAATTCTTATGTCTTCACTGTTAAGGGATAGTTCAGCCAAAAATGGAAATTCTGTTATAATTTACTCACCCTCAAGTTTTGTCAACCTGTGGAATCTTTATTCTGCTGAATACAAAGAAGTAATTTGAGGAATGCTTGTCAGTAGGACAAAATACTAAGGACCCCAAAACAGGAGTTGTCCGGAGCTTTTTAAAACTGAACTGAACAGGAAGTCAAAGATCAGCGATAATGGTCAGATTTGTCCTAGAAGGGCTCGACATTAAAGGGTTAGTCCACCCAAACATGAGGATAATGTCATTTATTACTCACCCGCATGCCGTTCATCTTTGGAACACAAACTTGTGGTGCCTTAAGCCCTGGGAACCGCTGATTCGACACACCGATTCATAATGCTCCAAAGCTTCAGGAAGCAGTGTTTTGAAATGTTATAATATTAATATTGAACTACTCACATGAACTGATTTATATATGTTTTTAGTACATTAATGGCTCTTGAGAGAGGAAATATCATTGCTGGCTATGCAGGTCTCACTGAGCCATCGGATTTAAACACAAATATCTTAATTTGCGTTCCAAAGATGAACTAACATGTTAGTATATATAATAATATATATATACTAACAGCTAACACAAAGAAACTTATACTGTGGTAAAAATTCTAAATGTGAAATTTTTATATTTATAACATTTGACTCTGTAGGTAAGCATCACATGACCAAGAGTGGTGAATACCATCACAATTAAAAACGTGACACTGATATCATATGACATTTTAATGAATGTTCAAAAAGTAATTAAAATTAAGGCACTTAAATTTTAGATGCAATATTGACTGTTTTTGTTCTATTTCAGCAGTGAAAATATTTCCAAAATGCAGAATGATAACGCATCTCACAGCAACACTCGACTGTGTTTCCATTACTGAATGATTCAGTGTTTCCTTCAGATTCTAATATTAGGAATGAGTGGATGAACTTCATTTTTAAATGAAGATCCAACTCACTTGGGGAAAAGATTGTGAGTTTGTTCGCGTCGTTTCACCACAGATTTGTTTTTAAACCAGATTGGATTTACAGACATTAAAAACTATGAAATTTAAAAACGACACTTTAGTGAAATTTTTAAGATGGGATTTTGACACAATGTAACCAATGTAAAGAGCCTAAAAATTTAGCTCATGTCTTTATCATATATATATTGCTGTCCATCTAAACATGTTCTGAAATATTTATTTTCTGTTATTGTCATTTTGGACGCCCCAGAGAAGATGCTTCCATGAGTGATATCTTATAAGACCTTGGTGAAAAGATCAAAAGCACAGGCTTTTGCAAATTCAATATCAATCGTGCAGCAGTGCTTGATGGAGCTATTCGAGGCTTTCAAAGAATGTCGTACAACCCAAAACATACATGTGAATGACTGTGGCATTCATCAACATTTGGCCTTTTGTGTTCTGCAGGGTCTGTCATACAGGTTTACAATTAGTAAACTACCAATGTGTGCAAACATACCCATTCACCCAAATTATTGGCAGAAATCAGCTTGGCCTTTTGGCTGGAACTCTTTGGTGTTGTTCACTTTCATTTAGAGGTATTCAAAAGAGCAGTAATTAAAAGAAAAAGTTAACTGTCAAAATAAATTCTAATACAAGAGGTACACAGACCTTGTTTTTCCAGGCACAGACCCACAGAAAGGCCCCTGTTTTAGGGTGCGTTCACACTTGTCATGTTTGGTTCGATTAAAACGAACCCTGGTGCGATTGCTCGGTTAGTGCGGTTCATTTGAACATATGTGAACGCTGCCATCCGAACCCTGGTGCGCACCAAACCAGCGGACCGAGACCGCTAAAAAGATGGGTCTCGGTCCGCTTCCAAACAAACTCTTTAACGACAAAAAATCGTTAAAGGGGTGATTTAACGACGCGGAAAGATCGGTGTATCCAAAATGAGTAACATTAACGTTAGAGGGCAAACGGCAAAAGTAGAGCAACAAGGAAGTGCCTCATCAATATTTGGTCAAATATTTCACAAATATCAGCTTATTGAAATAACCAGATTCCCCGTTTACATGCAAACCAGTAAACTGACAATGCTAGTAAACCAAGTTTACATGACTTAATTAATAAACCGGGTTATTTCCTTGTAGCGACATCAATAATAATAATGTCCGTATGTTACGTCAGTTGTGATTTTAATAAAGCGTGTCAGCAGGAGATTTACGGCTCATATTATCCCTCATGCAGTTATGCAGCGTTTGACTGAACCTCTTCTACTTCTGCTGCATGAGATGAGAACACATCTTTACAATATTCTGGGTCTTAATAGAGTCTGCGTTTATGATGAATGTCCTTATTTCATGCAAAACGCTCGCTCGCTCTGTCTGGATGCATTTAAATCTGCTTTAAGTTTGTGTTTTTGTCACCTATCACACATGCGCACTTCAATAAGCCGACAGAAAGCAGGTTTATGCTTACTCCGTTTATGAGCTTACTCTGGTAAAAGAAAACGGGTTACCGCATTTACATAACCATGTTCATTATCGGCTTATTAGGCATAATCGGCTTAAGAACGAGCATGTAAACGCACCCAGTGTTGGAGAGCAGTGAGGACACCACAACTGGCCATCCTCTTCACAAATGAGCACAGCTACTGCTTTGCCAGGCCAAAGATCCTCACCGGAAGGCTGATTAAAGCAATTAAAACGATCAAAGATCACAAAAAGAAATCCAGAATGTACAATCAAAAACACAGGAGACGTTCAAACCTTCAGAATATCATTTAGTCTCTCAAAGAATCTCAGTTATTGTCAGAGAATGGATCATTTATGCTTGAAAGATGTGCTGAAGTGCCATTAGAAATCCTGAAGAGAAATGTATGGTACAAAATACCACCCAGCACTCAAATCATTTGCTCTTACAATGCAATCCTACTCAGCCTACAAGCATGTCAGGGAGACATTCATCTTGGGTCTGTCTCACCCGTCACCAATAAGAAGGAGCTACAGCAGCACTGGAGGAGATCCTGGATTCAGTGGAGAGGTAAAAACTAGGCATGAGTCATGATGTTCAGATATTCGATTAGTTGGTTCAATTATAGAACATCTAATAGGTTGTGTGATTATCGTCTAAAAAATCCCCATGTTTTTGGTGCTGATGTGGTGGTGACATGTTCTATTTAGGCTTCTCCATGTTCTTATATATTTCAGACATTCATTAATTTAATTAAACTATGAGATGTGCTGCGCTGGTGGCAACAACACGCGACTGTCGAGAGACTGTCGGTGTTCAGAGTCCACACCAATGTCACCAGCAGCATCAGCCTGCCTCAACATGCCAAAAATGCCTTTTTACTGTGGCGGTGGTGGTGGTGATAGTAAACATCAAAACTAAATTTGTGATGCTTGAAGTGTTTTAGGCAAGAAAGTCAAGTGTTGATTTGATTCCGAATCCGGACCGGAGTCCGCCAGTTGGCGACCCCTGGTCTATGGGATGATTTTAGTATCAAGATGATTAATCTGTGTGTGCAACGAGTAATGGGTCCTGCACACGGTGCGATTTTTTAAAATCCTTTCCGACTGTCCCTTGTCAGACTGTACGAACATGATCCCCGATGTAAGCCATGTCACACTGTAAGATCTCAGTTGGCATTAATGTCAGACTGTACGATAGTGAAGGCGCGCTAAAAACGGACGCGCGCAAGAAAACTCACCCGGAGTTTTATATCATCAATGAATGACGCGTTCAGTGACAGTGAGCTGCATTACACGCCGGACTGAAATGCTGGCTACAGAGAAATCTCTAGCTCTCGTTTTGGTCATAGTTTGTCTTGAAAAACGGAGATATTTGACTGTCGTCGTAGGAGAAGTCACACTGCAGGATTGTGTGCCAAATCTTCTGACACTGCCAGAATTTCGTCTGAGGTAAAATTTGATCTCAGCGCTCATTAATCGGCTGCTGGTGAAAATGTCAAACTAGCGACCAAAGACGTCAGATTTTTGCCTAGGATCTGAGGAATCTTTTAGGATTTGCTAAATTTGTCTCAGACGGCCAAATCGTGGCCAAAATCGCACAGTGTGCACCCGGCTTAAACTAACCTTGTGATGCTTGAAGTGTTTTAGGCAAGAAAGTGTTGATTTAAGAGGCTAAATTGATCAAACATGTGGTTAACTCACTGTCGGCCGCTGGACAATTGGTCATCAGGCCTACTTTAATAAACTAACATTTTATTTTAACAAATAAAAAATGCTCCAAACATGTTCAAAATTAACTTAATAAAGAAACTAGGGATAGGCATTTTTCAAAAATATTGCATTCGAATAGCCGAGCTCACAGAAAACGAATATTTGAATATTCATTTATTTAAATGAAGTTTATTGAGAAGGACGTTATTTCAAACAAATAGCTTACATTGAGAGAGGCGTTACAAATCAAACGTAATTTGTCACATCTGAACAAGCTTATCAGACTATATTAACAAGTTAAGATTTTATCCTTAGTTTTTTTTTTATGTGTGCAAACAAAAATGACAAATACGAAATACATATAAGATCATAAAAAAACATTCTAACCCAGTGGACAGAGCGCAAAAAACATGCCATAGCCTACTAGTCTGAACCAGGGCTGGACTGGGGCTAAAATTCGGCTCTGGCATACCCAGCCCATCCGGCCCATGAGTTCCCCGTGAATGTTTTTGCTGGGGTTGGGGCCTTAAATTGGAGTAAATAAATAAACTAGGACAAGGACAAATAATGATAGATATTATCGAATTTGCTGCAAATGCAGATAAACTTAATATTGCTTTTTTTGTCACACAGAAATGCCCTTGGCAGTAAAGCACTGATGATTTAGAGCTAGGGTGCAGTAAAAGTACATTTACTGCTTTTAAATGCTGTCATCATCATTTACTCACTCTCGTGTCGTTCCAGACCTGCATGACTTCTGGGAAACACAAAAGAAGATGTTTTGAAGAAAGTTGGCAACCAATCTATTTTGGTTAGGCTACCATTTGAATATTGTATGAACAAAAAAACAGACTCAAATTATTTTATTTTATGCTACACTGAAATAAATTCATTTAGGTTTGGAATGACATTAGGGTGAGCAAATGATCACATTTTTGGGTTGAACTTCCCCTTTAAAAACAGTCATATTTGTCAAGAGTTAACACATCATTTACGTAAGACACATATCTATCTTGCATGAGGCTATCACTGAAATATAGTTTAATTAAATTTCATTAGATCTATTAAAAATGTTAATAAAACTTTTAAAGAGGAAAAAAAAGCTTTGTCCTTAATTCATGGGATCCAGACTTTAAAGCTGTTTTATAGACTGTAGTTTAACTGTAGGCCAGTTTCATTTAAATGTAAGATCATGGCAGTCACCGGGTAAAAAACATAGACTGTTAAAACCTTGCTCCTCATTATATGGCTATATGGTTTCTAAAACTATATAGGCCTAAAACATATATAATACACTATTATATTTGTAAGTAAAAAAAATTAAACAACTGTAGAAAATACGAAAACAGCCTCTGTGATAGGTATTTATATTCTGCAATATTAATTTAAGTAATAATAGCAACATTTTTAAAGCTCCTGTGTGATATTTTCCCCCATCTAGCGGTGTAAAGGTTTATGACCATTCAGTGAATAATAGTTTCTGTTCCTCTCAATTCTGATTTCGTTTTAACTCCTACGGTGGCTGATTTAGTCCAAGATTAACATGGCAATCCCCCTCTTCTCATTCGACACGGTGCCATCGAGTGTTAAAACGCGAAAGGCGAAGCTTGAATTTAAGGGTATGTCCCTCTTTGGCTACTGTACTTTCAAGATGGAGGAGCAACATGGCGACCGGCATTCGAACCCTCACCCGTATGTATTTTCAACGGCATATTATAAACTTACAAGAATGCTTTATTACTTTAAAGAAGTAAATATACATTAATGAGCACATATATATTTTTTAAAGAACTAAGTGTTTTTAGCTAAGAATAAACTAAAAAAGTTACACAGTGTAGCTTTAATACTTTTTTCTTTCAAAACACCATATTTATTCACTGTTAGCTGCAAGGTAAATTGTGGTAGTGGTAAAGTGAAAGGTTTGTGTGTATTGCCGTTTTCCACTTCAACTCGTCATGAACACATGCTCGCGGCTGTTTTCAGCTGATTCACCACAGAACCTGTAATCTTCCCAAATCACACGATTGTAGAAAACAAAATTAGGAGTCAAAGTGCCGTTCATAGAGCAGGATTCAACCGCAGCGTACGTTCATCCGCGGCTGCGCTGTGCGGATATTTGCCTTTAGCAGTTCCATGCACTCAAATAATAAATAAAAAGAAAAAAATGCCTATATGAAGGGGAGGTCTCTCTCGCTTTGGCTTGTCAATTCAGAAGACAAACCAATGGGTCGCTGTCGCTGCATGTTGCCAGTGGTACAAAAAAAAAAAAAAAAACACCTATCGGCCCCAAAGTACATCGGCCCACTGGGAAAATGGTATGCCAGATTACCAGTCCAGCCCTGGTCTGAATGATGTTATTGCGCTTTTGTTTTACATGTTCTTGTTGAGAAAAAGAACGTCTAAACAAGCTCGGGTGAAAGTCGAATTCTTAGTCTGTTAACAATAAGGCCGGCTGCAGAGAAAATGCGCTCCGCCGGCACAGGGACACACAGATAGCAATGTGCTAATTAACCGGCCAAGTTTCTTGAAGTGCTTTGTGTTGTGTCCCTACCAATGAATAGGATATTCATCTGGTGGAATACACGGCTCCATCAAGAACTGTTCCCTCCCACTCGTCTCGGCTTGACTCTCTGTAATCATCCCCGAAGAACTGGCTCAGCCTTCTCCGATGAGTGGGCTCCGGCTCATCCTCTCCATCATTGGCGGCGGCTGCATCCGCACACTCATGTCAAGAGAAATGCACTGATATGGTTCAAAAAGTTTCTCTCTTACTGCATCTCTCATTTTTTCGTCAAGGAACCTGAGGTGTTTTTGCAGAGGATCTAAAGCGGACGCGAGCAGGGGTGTTTTTCCTGCGTTCTGCTAGCGATGTTTAGAGGCTCCAACTGGGTTTCTGAATTCATTCACTCTCTGTGATTCTCCACTGCTCATCTGAAGGTGTCTGTAGATACGGGTATGTAATTAAAATAAACGCTATACAGCTATAAACGCTATACAGTTGACTGATTTTCTTAATCAAATTAATTTATGTTTATTTGTTTTTATAAATGTATAATTTTAATTGAAAGAACAACCCCTCAGAATAATTTAAAAGAGATCCGTAATCATTATTAAATAGTACTAGGCTACGTAATACGTTTATTCATTCATTTGAACTAGACAAACCTGGATAGAAGGCTTTGTACGATGGAGACAGACACGTAGCTTGCCACCCAGTACTTTACTTGCTATTTTCAGGGACTGGAGAACAGGAAACATTTCCTTAATTGTCTGCCAATGATCATCGATTAACTCCAGTCTTAGCATCCTGTCAGACAGGACAGCGGTGATCGTCCAGCGTTGTTCATGCAGACGTGCGAGCTTATCAGCAGCCAAATTCCAGCGCGTTCTGCAGTATTGCACAAGCTTGTGCGAAGGCAATTCCTACTGTCTTTGTTTCTGTTTCAGTGAATTCAGGCAATCGTGCTATGATGGAAATGTCCAACAAGTTTACTGCATGCACCAATTCGTCTATTCCTGTTTGCAGCTTTAAATCCATCATTAATGCCCAACTGCAAAGTGTGTTCAAAGCAAGGTAAAGATTCCCAGTTTGCGTATCCTTTTGCACCTACCATATTGCTAGCATTGTCATGCACGCATGCGACCACTTTGCCGTCCAGCCCCCACTGTTCTATAGACGTTTTCAAATGATCCGCCAGGGTGGCAGCGGAGTGTCGCTCTTCCATTGCTCTAGTTTGCAGAACACAGCTCTTCACCTTACCATCAGCAATAAAATTACAGGTTATGGTAACATAGGACTCTGTGGTTAACGCTGTCCAACTGTCCGTTGTAATGGCCACGAAGTCTACTGTTTCTAAAGTAGTTTTGAGTTCGGAAACCATGAGTTCCTATTGAAGCTCTATTCTCGTTTTCCGTGAGGGAATGCTGTAATCCATCTGAGATGAGTTGTCTTCTCGGCTCGCTCGGGGGTACACCTGGGCCTACTGTTTGGATTTCAAATGATTCCTCATTGTAGTGGTGCTATTATGATAACTCAATTTAACTTGACAAAGTTTGCACACGACATGTTGATCATTTTGATCAAAGTAATGCCAGACCCCACTCCGTCTAGACAACGTCATTCCATAAACGCCTGTCGTCAAATGCACAGCGCCCCCCAATGGAGTTTGCGTGCTCAGGATTTGTCAGGGGGTTGTAAGACTGAAAAAACTAGTATATGCCGAAATGTCTGAATGAAGAACAAAGACTCTCTGAGAAAATAAGGAAATTAACATCTGAACTGTCCCTCACACACCACTGGAGACGCAAGTCTCACCTCACTATCAGCTAATCTACATCTTTCCCTATTGACTCCCTCTCCCCCAATTCATTCCCTCTCTCATGCTGAGATCACTGAAAATGCATCCAGAATCTCTATATTACAATGTCAATCCACACGATCGAGTATCATATGTGTTTGATATCGTTTGAAATGTCTCAGTGCGACTGGTACAAATATCTCAACTCCACAGAAGTTAACCAAAAGATAATCAATGTTTTAAGAGTTTAAAGATATCTTGTCTTAGTTTGGTGGGTGTGGCTTTCAGCCATTTGGCCTTTACATCAATACAAGTCTTGATCAATGCAAATTCCCATTGTGCACTCGTGTTTACATTTGAAAGAGTTTGTGCATTTGTTTCTGGGTATTTAAGGAAATGTTGCAAAGAGCTCAAGGCTTGACACTTTAAACCGGTCAGCCCGTAATGCTGGATGTCTCTCAAGATAGCCAGCATTATGTAATTTTCAGAAGTCAGGTATACATTTCATTCTTTACTTCAGACTATTTGATGTTTTATATGGATTACCTTTGAATTGACTATGTAATTGGCTTTATACATTTACCTGACTGTTAAATAAATTGTTACACTTTGATGGATTCTGACTTGCTCTGGAATTATTCAGGTTGGGTATAATTTCAACAAAGGGTTAAACGGAATAATTAAATGTGTACTTAAACTATTAAAAATGAATGACCAAATAACCAATTGGCATTCTAACCTAAATTCTAAATTATAATTAAATGGAGTCAGATAACGAGGAATTGGAATATAATCCCCTTTTCCCCGCTGAAAAGACGAACGCGCAGCAAACTTCACCCGCCGATCGTTAAGCCTCCATTGGGACGATTTGGGCGGCCTTACAGGGTTTACTGCGTTAACTGTCTAGCTATAAAATAAAATAAATATTATTTATTAATATCTTTATTCAGTAATGAGTTTAGTCAAACATTATTCTTCATGATACATTTTGTTTGTGGCTTCTTTTGTTTGAGTCAAACTGCCCAACTAAAGGAAAACTGATCTCCATAATTGTGACCAACATTTTCAATAAAACAGCATCTAAAAATCTGTTAATTCTCAATAAGAGAGCTTCTACAGACATCTTTCAGGGTTGGATCCAAACTCTGCAGGAGATAGGCTCACTAGGACCGAACTGAGGAAAACAATGTTATAATTGTACCCTAAAGACCTTTAAAGGTACAGTTATATGTTTTGCTCCCTAAAGAACAAAACATATAACTGTACCCTCCACTGTACTTATTTTCTGAGAGTATATAATGCATTATATACGGAAGCTTATTGCATTCACTTGAGAAAAAAAATCTTCTCTGTTTTTCTGAATTAACGAGTTAATTATCTCAGAATTATGAGAGAATTTTTTCATGAATAAAACGTTTTTGCTGTCTTTCTAAATTAATGGCTTAATTTTTCTTGAAAAAAATATTTTTTTCTGTTTTTCTGAATTAATGAGATCCCTAAAAATACTGCCAAGAGCTCTATTTTAGCTGGATTGCGTGGAAGAAAACATGTCCTGCCTTTCAAATTTAATCCGGTTTTATTTTACTTTGGGTTTGAAACATTGCTGCTGTCTTTAAGTAATATAAATGGTTTTTAGTGTGTCAACTTAGTTGAAGCTTAAATCTATGTTTAAACTAAATATTCACGGAAGCCGGCGATCAGGAGTAACATTACAGATAGAATAGCAGGCAGACTGAACTACTAAACTGCATCATGCTCTTGTTTTACATGATGTAGAAATGTGAATAGATTAACGTTAATTAATGTATGTTAGGTTAACACGAACAAAAACAGCGCGCTGCTGCATCCATAGTCCGTGTTGTGTATGTAAAATAAAATCAGTCATACTCAATCAGTGTGATTTCTTTTTTTTCCTTCAGTATTTATTTATTGATCCTTAATTTAGTTTCAAATAGCCTTTCTTGATGTTATACATAAAAGCACTTGTTATTCACAATTAAGTAGTGGGATATTTTTTATCATTATTTACGTGAGGCAAAAGAAGAAGAAGAAACTGAAATTCACAGCATTCAACAACTTAATACAATAAAATAATTTCCCATTAGCTTTCTCCCACTTGTTCTGGCATCCTGGTGCACATAAGCTGTCCATCATGTTGAAATAGTAAGGTTTAAACAGTCTGGTTTTAAATTATGTAATAGATACCAATGCAACAGCCGCTCTAGCGCTCCCCTGACTGCCTGCTAAAATGGCGGCGCTTAGGCTGCGTGACGTCAGCCTCCGGAGCTCTATACCATTTCAGAAGGCGTTTCTCTATGTCAAGGAAGGATCCTCGGAAGCCAGAATTCCGAGGATGCCACGTCATCAACACTCGTCGAAGGACTGTTCCAATGTCGAAGATCCTCGAATTTCAACCAAGGATTGAGTCCTTCGTTCGAAAAATATGCCATATACAGGAAAGGATGCATATGAGTAGCCTTTGCGCTCTCTAATCACCCACAATCCTATGCGCGCAGCTTTGCTATCTTCAAAAATACACTCGTCAAATGATTACATTCCCAACGTGTTTTCGCCTCGGTGAGTAATGTAGCCAATCACAGACATGTTTGTGGACTTCTACAACGGAATTGGCCAATCACAGGTGTTGAATTTGGAATCACTCACCGCTCGAGCGTTTGTCCAGGTGCTGAGTTCAGTTAAACGCGCAGCAATCCTCTGTAAGAGCAGATATTGTGAAAATAAGAGATTCATTGAATACCAACGTCACTGCGGAACTTTGTGAGATTGCGTTTATTGAATGAGTGACAGCTTTTAGTGAATATAAAGTATATTACCACCACTACACGCTTCAAAACACGGACCCATCCACATATACATGCGGGATTCACTTGAAAAATGTGATGAATGACAGTTATAAACATTCTTGTCGAAATGAGGCTCCTAAAAATGTCAGGAAAACACGATTCCTGGCTGCATATCATTATCCATGGATCACTGAATCTTTGGTAAGTTGTAAGGATCGTTTGCTCTACTCGTGTTTTCCTCCACTAACTCCAGTCACACAGCAGCTCTTCGCATAGACAGTAAAAGAAATGGACACAGCGACCCCATTGACGTCAACGGCGAAAAAATGAAGTCAACCTAGGGGCACTCCCTTCCTGATGGCTGAGCGAACTGCGCAGGCTCAGACTGAGCTTGACGACGTAGATGTGACGTAAACAACCTGCCTGATAGTTGTAAGTCTTCTAGTAGTTGTGGAAAAGGAAATTTGAATCAGCCGAATCGCCCATCACCCACTGTCTATGATCAACCATCATCGAATCTTGCAGAGACGGAAAGCGCGAGAAGGAGCAACTTTTTGTAAGTATTCTTTCTGATTAATTATTTTGCATAGTATTTATTAAAAAAAATTATTTAAAATAAGTATTTAGTAAATAAGTATTTTAATAAGTATTTATTTAAAAATGTAACGCCTGTACGACATATATTAAGTTAATCCAATATTAAGAAGTCATGTAAAATTATATTCAAGAAACTTGTGATATTAATTCATACCCAATAACTGTTAAGTATGGTTAATTGATGCACATGATGTTGTATAACGTTAATGGTCGCCGAAAATAACCAAAAATGGCGTTAACTGTTATCGACATCGCAAGAGAAATGGAGTCATATGTGATATTAAAAAAATCAATCGTATAAAAAAGTTTAGTGAATCACTTTGGACAAAAACGTCTGCTTTGGCATGTTAAATAACATATAGATAATGAATGGACAATAATGAACGTCATTAATAACATCTAATTTTGCCCCTTTTTTGTTTTATTGTTGCACTGTCCACTCATAGACAGTAAAAGAAACGTGTCCACGAACGAACTACGACCATGGCTAACAACAAAGGTAAGCCATACTTAGGTTCATAGGTTCACAATAAGGTTCATTAGTTAACTACATTAGTTAACATGAACTAATAATGAGCTGCACTAATAAAGCATTTATTTATCTTTATTATATTTTCAACATTTACTAATGTTAGTAAATGTTGAAAATATAATAAAGATAAATAAATGCATTGCATTGTTAAAATCGAGTTAACATTAGTTAATGCACAAAACATGAACAAACCATGAACAGTTAGATTTTTATTAACTAATGTTAACAAAGATAAACAAATACAGGAATAAATGAACTGCTCATGGTAAGTTCATGATAGTTAATACACTAATACAACCTAAAATCAAATATGGAAAGTAACACATTGACCATGAGAGAATAAAATGATAAATGAACCTTGTGTTAATACCTATATTGTCATATTATTTAAATGAACAGATAAGAGCAATTCATTTGTTTTGTGTTTGTATATCTGCATAGACTTTTTTTCTGATAGAAAGTTAAAATGTGTACTGACTGATAAAACAATGTTTTGATTGTGATTGCTGTATGCTATTAACAGGGCCAGTGATTTGGATAATGGGCAGCAGTTACATTCGTCGTGGGGAAGAGAGGGCCAGAGAGACCATAGGGGCCGATCTTAGCCTAGCGGCCAAGGTTCACTGGTTTGGCTATGGTGGACTGCGATGGCGCCTTCCCTTCTTCTACTGGTCCCTTAGCGGAAGAGCAGCCCCGGATGTCCTGCTGATTCACTGTGGCGGCAACGACATGGGATTCAGGAAGAGCATCGATCTCGTCGCAGCAATGAAGCAGGATCTGCAACATCTCCGTCGGCGTTTCCCTCAGATGATCATTGTATTTTCTGACATCACCCAGAGACGTCGGTGGAGATCGGGCCCTCCGGGAAAAATTGATAAGGCCCGTAAATTTGTGAACAGTGTCATGGCTACCTTTGTCTTGGGAATGCAGGGGGGTATCGGGCATCACCCTCAAATTGTTTTTAACAAGCCTCAACTGTTTCTCAGGGACAATGTTCATTTATCTACTATGGGTAATGATATTTTTTTAATAATTTAGCTGAAGGTTTGAGAGTCTTAATCTAGTAGGGGTGATGCTGGATTATACCTCTCAACATGTTTTAAAAATGAAATGGTTGAAGATTGTTGAATTATTTTGGAGTTGTGTATGTGCCTTTTGTCTTTAGTTTAAATATATATGATCACAATGGTAGACATAACACTGTTCAATGGTCACTGCTCTTGATAGGTGGCTATAAACATGTTGGCTAGAAAAGCATATAATACAGTTAACTAGGTGTTGTCTAACTTAAACTGGCTTAACAGCCAAGTGACTAAGTATAACTAAACTTTGTATGTGTGCTGCTCTTCACTGTCCTCAATTTGAGTTTGATTTATTTTATACTTAGCAGTGTTCAGTACTGGAAACAGATGGAAACAGGAACCACCGGCATGTCTGAAAAAGAGAAAGGATGACCAGCATCTTGTCTTTAACTCTCAACATCTACCCTGGCTTAGTTAGAAGCCCACTCACCACGTCAAGGTGCAGGCTCAGAGTGGGTAGACAGGACAAGACAAACGAAAATAATCACAAAAAAGAACAGTTTAACCCTAAAACTTCATGTAACCTGTTGCTAGCATTTGATTAACAGTGAACAAAAATATGTTACTGACAAGTTCTCTTCTTTTGCATCCCATACGGAAATGTAATATATGTCTATATATGAAATATCAATATATGTGATATATAAAGTAAAAACATATATGAAACATATTAGAAATTGGAACAATTCCATATATTATATATGTTAATGTATGTATAATATATATTTTGGCATATAGGTCTCATATATGAAATATCTTAATATGCTCATATAGAGTAAAAACATAAATGCACAGCATTAGAAATTGGAACAATTCCATATATTATATATGTTAATGTATGTATAATACATATTTTGGCATATAGGTCTCATATATGAAATATCTTAATATGCTCATATAGAGTAAAAACATAAATGCACATATATGCACAGCATCAGAAATTCCATATATTGACATATATCTTTAGTCCACATATTATATATGTTTTAATTATATATGTGACAAATCATTATCACTGTCAAATGTTGTGAGTCTTAAAATCTATACTATGTATAAAACAAATGACATTTAAAATATAATATTTTTGATAATGTTACTTATTGTCAGGTGAGGCAAGAGGACTCAAGGGTGCAGAGGTTAATGGGCTTTTTATTAGACTTCAAAAATGAACAATCGAAACAAACAAACAAACCCCTTCATGCTTGTAACTGGCTCGCCTTAGTTTTTATACAATAAGAAATCCTCAAAAAAACGGAAATTCACTTTTGCCAATAGTTTGTGTTCAAACTAACTGTAAGATTCTCAATGAGGTTGTATCTATTATCTATTTAACCACTGAATGAGATAACATAGTAACAATTTGCACATGGATGGAAATCCGTGAATATCAAAGCTCAACACTATAAGTAAACAAATAAACAGTAAATCAATTCCAAACCAAAAATACTAGTGATACACAAACAAAAACAGCACCAAACAATTCAAAATGGCATAGAGGGAAAAGGATATACAGTTTGCAATGCAAGTCTCTTGAGTGTTGTAGAAGTACCAGTCCCAGCAGGCAATGAAGATATACAATCCTAAATCCTAGATTAGGCACTGGCACAATCCAACACAGGTCAGAAGTAGTGCACTCAAGCCCCATAACAGAGTCCTCTGCAAACTTCCAACCACTATGAATTAACATTTTTATGGGTACATATTTGTACAATCATTTGAACAAGATTGTAAAGCATTAGAATGTACAATTCACTTAACTCTCAAACACAATCCCTGCGTCCCAATTCGCATACTATCCATCCTAAATAGTACTCGAAAATAGAATTAGTATGTCCCAAATCATAGTGGCCCTCATTTATCAAAAGTGCGTACACCAAATTTCCAGCGTACACCTTGCGTACACCCAAACCCACGGTGACTTTGAGATTTATCAATATGGACGTTGGCGTACGGCACGCTCAAATCCTACGCCAGCTCAGGAGGTGGTGTACGCACGTTTTGAGTTAGAGCGAAAATGCGCAGAAAAGCAATTCCTAACACCACAAAACGCACTGACAAGATATGCTATATGACCCACTGTTAAAAACCACAACAACAACATTTAGTGTTTATTTTTGTGTAACATGAACGTCAATGTTTAATTTGTGTGACTTTACCAAAGCGTTTGATCTGTAGGCATATGTATTCCTCCAGTCGCGAGCCTGTGCGCTTTATCTGACGTTTCAGGCCCGCCTGGCTCAGCAGCTGCGCACGGACTGGGACTAAAATAATTCAGACTGACAAAATAATAAAAATGGCCTTCTTCTTTTAAATAATAATAAAATCAATAAAAACAACATTCTTCTTCTAAATAACAAGCGTCATTAAGAATAATAATCATAATAATAAGAAGAAGAATCTTACAAATCGTCATGTAATTATTAATGTGAATGAATCTTACTCCACATCACATCATCATCACTATTGTACACCCCAATACATGTGCCGTGATACGAAATTAAATGCTAATTGTTTCAAAACGTGCTGTAAAATAATGCAGTGATGGTAATTTATCATCCAAACAGCTATTTAAAACTGCTGGAGTGCGCTTCTCAACCCCCACACTAACAGTAGCTACTCGTAATTTGGGTCCATATTTTGTTTTTGTGAGCGCCTTTAATCCCACTCTTTAAACTCCCAAATAAAACAATTTCGGGGTTTTTTTTCAACTTCCCTGGTGATGGTCTCGATGGGCGCGTCTCAATCATAGTTCAGTAGTCAGAGCACTGATCAGGGAGTCAGCCCATTGACTTATGTCCTAATCAGTGCCCTGACTAGTGGACTAGTGAGATGATTGAGCACGCCCGATCTCCACGTCGGAGAAGTTTCGTTTCTTTGCCGTCTTCTGTTTGTCCATGGCGTAAAATGAGGGCGTGCGGGAGGCGGAGACTTGAATATATAGGGGCGTGTTATTCTAATGACGATCGTTTTCAGCCGCCGCATTTATCAAGGGCAAGTATTGCGTACACCTGGATTGCAGAGGTGCGCACAGTTTCATAAATCAGGCGGTGAGAGGAGTGTAAGCATAATCTTACGCCAACATATACACCCGTTTCTACGCAAGATTGATAAATGAGGGCCAGTGTGTTGAAAAGAGTATTCCAAAGATTCCCGGATGCTTTACTATTTCCGGTCCGAATTCACAGTATGGATCGATGGGCACTCTAACGGCTGATATTGCCCACAACCCATTGCGAGTTGGACGAGGATTCGATTAGAACTACAAACGTGGATAAAAAGCGTTAAAAAACTACAAACATGGCGGATGTGCGAGTTCGACGGTTAAGTAGAGAAGTTTAGATAAAGGGGTTTGAGTGACCAACTATCAATATTTAACCTGACAAAAATATATTTATTCAGTGTTGTCACATTATATTTCACCCGCAGCAGCATTGTGAACTTTTGAAATGACACGTTTGGCCATTAACTTTTAAATGCATCATTATATTTAAACTGTAAATATATGAGGAGAGTCTCTGCATTAAAGACCCACACATGGCAGATCAACGAGCGGCTACATTTCTCTCCGATACGGCAGGAGATTAAACTGAATGTGAAGGATTTGAACTGTGACGAATCTGACGATGATTGACAGGGCAGTTAAACGCTGACGGGATGCACGTAACTAAGCGACAGAGTCCGTTAAAGATGGCGAAGTAGTCCCGAAGCTTGCATACTTTTCTGCTACACACTCAAAAGTATATACTTTTTCTTCACAAAAAGAGTACATACTTTTAGGACGTAGTATAAGTAGGCGAATTGGGACGCAGCAAATGTGATTCCAGGCATTTTCACCCATGCTCCACTGCCATGCCTCTCCTCTATGCTACTCGTAACCTTAAAACCACTTCCTCCATTTGTTGCCCTCTAGAGGACAGGATGAAAAATGTCACCCATGTACCAGAGTAACCGTTACATGCTACACAGAACAAAACATGAAAGTACACGCCATGGCTAATGATGAGCTCAAGCCGCATGCTAAGCAAACAAGCCTAAACACATGGACAAAAGAGTGTATACTGCCCAAGCAAAACTAGATGCTCACACGAGACCAAGCGAACGCTCAAACTGTACACTCACAACGGGGAGAAAAACACACATGGAGCTTTTAATGTCTGAAGCCTGAACCAAAACCAAATTATGAAATGCCAGGATTAAAACACCACTATATAAATCCATATAAAATCCTATACAAGCATACTGAATGTTTGCATATATTATGTTTAAATAAACTTACATATATAAATTCAACATGTATTGTTTACATATATGGCATTAACATACAGTACCATATAAAAGTCATCATATAAATAATTGTAATATATGTATATATAATAATCCTTCTATGGGTATTTCATATATGGTATAAACCTATATCTTCATATATCGTGATAATGTATATATGCACTAATAATGTATTGCCTTATATGAAACATATATGACATCACTACTCGGATATAGGGACATATATGTACATATATTACATTTCCGTATGGGATGTAAAGGGAGGTTTTTCACAGCAAGTGAGAAGCATGGTAGCAGAACATGTAAACTGAGATTTATTCAGCCAATTCTAAAACCCCATTGATGTGGGCTCTTATGCTTATCCTTAAGCAAGTGTGAGCGATAAATGAACAAAGCTGAAGACAGGTTCTCACAGTAAATGCCTTTGCCCCATTGATGCGGGCTCTAAGCACAGAAGGTGTGAGCGATACACAGAAAGTGCTGTAAACATTATATAATGTATAATTACATTATAAAGATGTGCACTAAAATCACCACACTATTGGTGATGGAAAAGTATAAATTTGTTCATCCTCCTTCTCACAAGAGCCCCTGTTACTTTCTCAGTTTCTCGCCTTGCCAAATGATGAAGGCGTATCTTGCAGTACATGGAGGCTGCCATCTTAACCAAGGTGTGAACATGATTGTCCTCAACACTGGTTTCAAACATGTGGCTGTGCAACTCTGAAAAAAAATTCTTGTCAGCACTGTCACTCAGAACCTGAATTATAATGGCAGCTGTCACTCCTTTTCCCTGAGGTAGCTTTCCGCCACTGGTGTTTAGAAGTCTTTGAAAGCACCTTTCAGAGGCTTTACACACCTCCACAGTGCCTGTTGATGGATTCTGTAAGCCTCCCCTGTTCTTCAGGGTAATGAAAGCATGCATGCTGGAATCAGAACTCAGTGCAAGAGAATAGGGCATGCACATGATTTTCTCCTTCATCTTTTTCACCACAAATCCAGCAATGTAATGGATAGCAGCGTCTTTGAACTCGGAAATTGAATCGACAAATGGCATGACGCTGTGGTCAGAATCCAGAGGGAGTGCTGGTGTGACATCAAACTGACGAGGAGCTGGACCAGCTGTCACTGCCAACATGTTGGTTCCATCTCTAATGAGACAGTTCCCTGTTCCATTTTTCACTTGATGTCTCACTAGGAGGCGTTTGTACGCAGCTTTGAACTGTCGGGCAGTTGGGTTGTTGTTGTTGTTGTAGCCTCTGCGTGCCCTAACTGCAGAAAAGAACAGCTCAAGATGATCCTGACTGAGTTTGTAAGTGAGGAGATACTTACAAGGTGCATCCTGTGCTTCAACCAGCTCTTTAAAAATGTTGGAAACACTTCTGGAGCTGGCAACAAATCAGATGGGACCAGTTTTTCTAGGACCTGCATATCGATGTCTCCCAGAGCTATCTCTGAGCTGCAGAAGGAAATTTTCAGCTCTCTCCAACAGACTCAGCAAGTGAAGTTTATTACAACTTCTCAAAGGAGCTTTGGAACCTTTTGCCAGAGGGTTCCTGCTGTTGAGTACATCAAAAGCTAAATCCATTGTTCTCAGAAATTCAACGGTTTCCTCAGAACCATGAAACTGAGGCAAGTGAAGCTCCTTGTTGCAGAATTCAAGGGCATCTGCAACACTGCTGCTGAAAATTTGAGCAGCAAGGTTTACCTTCATCTTCTGATTTCTCCACAGAATGTGTGCCATCTTCAGCTTATTACCCAGTCTCAAGCCCTCAGTCTCCTGAAGTTTGTTGAGGTCTTCTAGGTATTGCCACCTAATCTTTTTGCCACTGCCTGTCTGGAAAACACGTCCATCAGCAAAAGCGTTCCTCAAGAGTTTTATCATGTGACACACGTCAAAAATAACATGAACAGCCTGCATTGGATTTGCAGGTTGAGGAAAATATGGCCTCATGTTTCCAACTGTGATATTGGCTCCAAGAGCCTGCATCTTGGTGAAGTGACATGACGGTCCATCACATGTCAGGGAAACAACACGCACTCCAATGTCATGCAGTTTGTAAAGACACTGTGTGACAATATTTGCTCTCTCTAGCCCGCTTAACCCGTCAAGGAGAAAGTAAGCCACAGGGATTTTCCAAGATCCATTAACAGCTACAACCATAAGGACCAATGCATCCTTGGCTACTGGCAAAGAGTCATTAACTTTGCCACATCCTACATCAACATACCCATGGAATTTCCCTTCAGTATATTCAACATGCTTTCTGATGGCCATCTCATCCATCATAAGGGCACAAACAGTCTCCTTACCATCTTTCCTTCCTTCCTCCACATGGGATTGGAGGGCAGCGAATGATGCCTCTGTAAAGCCTGGCTCTGCAGGAATGCTGCTGTACCAAGACCTGATTGTTTGAGGATGAGGCAGAACACAATCAAAGCTATCACGAACAAACTGATAAACTTTTGCAGAGTAGAAATGAAGAGTCATGGCAAAAGATCTCAAACTATCAGAGATTCTATGAGATTTAGTCTTGCACTTGGCCTTTGTAAGAATTTCTTTAGCAACACCGCTAAAGGAAGCCTCCAGAATATCAGCACAGCTGGTGGAAAAACCAGCAGTTCTCTTTCAGATCAGCAACAACTGGAGAGAGAGACTTCACTTTCTGTTTCAATCTGTTGATTCTCTGCCTTTGAAGCTTCAGTTTTTTACTGCAAGAACGCAAGCTACTTTGAAAAAATGACACCTTCCTCTTTAGAGGACTGTGGGAGTTTTTCAGTGTGTATGCACCATGATCTGCAGAATGCTCATGGCTGCAGCTGGCTACGCTCACCTCGACTGCCTGTGGTTCACTCTGAGTGCAACTGACGTAATCATGGTCATGACTGAAGTTCCTGCATTTAGTAGCTAGTGTGTCAGAGTCAGAACAGACTTACTGACTCTGGTGTGCCTCACCTTGACCTTCACCTGGCAATGGGGGTAGAAGATGGTTGGCACCACATCTGGTTTAAGCCTGTTTCGTCCCTGGTCAGGGAAGAAAGAGTCCTGTGTGAAGTGAAGGGAGCAGAGGCGAGAATGCTGGTTTGGTGTCCAGCTCTTTCTCTTGACATTGTGTATCCACTGCTGCAACCTGTCTTTATCATTGAAGGGGAACCTGACAAGAAAAAAAGCATATCACATTGTTCAAGAAAATGAATTAAATGGAAATTAATGTCATTTCCATTTAATGATTGTCATGTCATTCATTTCATCAAATTAATTTAATGGAAATTAAACTAAAAGGATAAGGAGTGATGATTTTTTTCTTAAAGAATCTGCATCCCATGTTACCCTAAAAATTATTTTACTACCCCCACCCCTGTTGAGAATCAATTGCATTGACAATGCACAAGCTGATTGGTAGGGAGCATTCAACTGGGCTATTATAACACACACACACAAATGCACATACATATATGTACACGCAAATGCACATGTGCACATGCACAAAAACACATTATTCACATACACTCTATGTTCACAAATAATGTATCGTTTCAGATTTTGTGCACTTTAACTGTGAATTTGTAGAAGTTTAAAGCTGTGGTGTTGACCTTGATTTATTGCAATTTTAAGGTGTTCAGCTTTATTTTGATTTTAGTAAATAAAAATGATTTCTCATCTTACACATCAATAGTTTTTCACCTCATGTCTTAAGTCACTTGCACGTCTCTCTGCTGTCTAGGACTATATGGATCTTTTTTGCCACATTCCGTATGAGTAAAATACTTAAATACTGTTGAAATCAGATACTCTTAGACTTTTAATCAAATAGTTATTGAATTAATGACTTGTAATTTGTAATGTATTATTTTTTACTGTAAGGTATCTGTAGTTTTACTCAAGTATGGTAACGTTACTCTTTACACCTCTTCTTGGCCTATATAATTATTATTCAAATTATTCAAATAATTATATTATTGCATTATACTGATAGAGACAATGGACGTACCTGAAAAAGCCTAACTCAGAAGAAGAGACTTGTCTCTTAGAACACATGCTACACAGCAAGACATGTTCGCACGAGGGACAATGCTAGCAACAAGTAAATTGAAGTAGGCTTAAATATAGCAAGATGAAATAACGAAAAGAAGGGAAAAAAAGCAACAAAAAGTTAACACACGTAATTAACAAAATGCCACCTAAAACACAATAATTAATTGTCTTGAATGATGATCAGGAGTTTCCAAGGTCGAAGAATCACGGCTTTAATAAGTTCTGACTATTGCCAGGTGTTAACATAAAGCGCAAGCTGACCTCGGAACGGTCACTGATGCGTCACATTGAACATTAATAATAGTGATAATAATACATTTTATTTGTATTGCACCTTACATTAATCTGTGTTTTGGAAATCAAATCGTATAGTATATGAATAACACAATACAATGAATGTTAATATATTACAATAATATTAATAATAATAATAATATTAATATGCTAAAAAAGTGATGATTAAAATATTATGCCAACATAGATACGCAACATCGTTTTCCTATTCCCATTTACAGATCTTCTTCGTTTTCTATCTACATCAAACCGAATAATAACCTAATAAAAGCCCGCAGCCATATCCCCGTGTCATTTTCGTATATTCATTTTAAATAGTCTCTTAAAATTGCTCATTGTTCTACATGATTTATTCACTTAAAACATTTGACCATAATATTCCAGTATATAAAAAATTGTGAGCTAGGTATTAAATCATGTAGTTTGGGCTAATAAATAATGGACAAAAACACTTCAACAGAAACGTTTTTCTTTATTCCACATGAGGTTTTGGAAGGGATCACATCATCTTCAAGCGTAGATCTGTAAATAAATAAAGGAATAACATTAACCACAAATTACATAGAGTTTTTTCTTCTTATATTGAATGTATAATTAATTTCCTGATAATTTATCCATCGTCTGTTACAGGTATACCACATACATCATTATTTCATGTAGATTATTTTAAACTTGTAATTATTATTTTTCAAATTCCTCAAAAAACGTTGTTAAAATATTATGTCCCGTTGCTTTTGGATCTCTATGGGCTTCTCCCTTGACTTTATTGGACTTTATAACTCCATGTCCCCCCGATTACATAGACAGTATAAAGATTGCCTGCGAGCTTCTCCTTCTGTCTACTTCTTTTACTGGTCTATGGTCTATACCGGTCTATACGGTATAGTATAATTTCTCAACTGTGCGACAGAGTCGCGTTGGTTATGACGCAATCGTTAGCCTATTTTTACAAAAACGGCTTCTACGGGCAGATAATGTAAGATACAAGGTAATGGAGCTTTTTATACATAGTCGTGTTTCTTTAGAAATAAACAATGGACAAATGGAGTCTTTAAACGCCTCTGATGTAAAGTTATTCACTGTCAAAGTGACTCAAAAATGAATGGGAGTCAATGGGATGCTAACAGCAGGTGATGGCTTGGTTAGCAATGGCCGCCCCTAGGGGTGGAACGCTTTCCGAGCGCTAGATTACCCCCTTGGCCACTCAGCCCCGGCTGAGGGGGCGTGTTACGGCGGGGAAGTGACGTTGATGCATTCCCTCTATTGCTCAACACCGCCCTCGCTTGACGCGCTCCTCCTGTCTTGGACATTTCCTCATTCTGGCTCTGGGAAGAACGAGTCTGTTCTACATTTCTACGCGTGAACTAAGAAGCTAATAAACACACGATAACTATGGAATAAGGTTTTTGTGTGATTGTTCATGTGATTTCGGCTATTTTATATCAATGGTAGATGTTTACATTATGACTGCTAACAAGGTGTAGCGATTAGCTCCATATAAAATGATAAATATAACATATTTTAACATCGGGGAGTTCGTGAGATATTGCAGACGCTATGAGTCATTTAAGTTGATCATCGCATCAAATCAGCTGGTACACGGCACGACTGTTTGCACCGCGAGCCGGCCGCGATCACACAAGTTTTCGTGTAACACAGACACCGGAGCTTTCAATGTTACTGCTATAGCTTCAGATACAAAAAATAAAGAAAAAATGTGTGCAAATGATTTGTTGAAAAGCAGAGAACAGGTAAATAGTTAGATAACAGGGAAATAGACCATCTAGGATAGCCTAACATATTGTAAGTCAAACAGCAACAGTCACTAAAATAACTACTCACTGGTAGGCTAAGGCTCATTTAAAAATTATGGTATTAGACTAGCGCTACATCTACTAGACCAAGGTTAGGCATTTCATGTATTGCTGTCTCCTGAATTAGTAAACCAGTCCCTCAATAATCATGTTAACTTTGTCTGAATCCCAAGCAATTTACTAGCGTTGCCATAGGAACGCTTCGGCTTTTGCCACCCGGTAGAACGTTTATTACTGTTGTGACGTCATGGTGAATTGTCCTATAGGACGTTGTGGTGCATTGTGACATAGGATGGTACTTCCAACGGCTCACTATCCACGCCCCTGGCACGAGCTCACCACGCCCTAATGGGTCCTGCACACTGTGCGATTTTTCAAAATCCTTTGCGAATGTCCCTTGTCAGACTGTACGAACATGATCGCCATGTCACACTGTAAGATCTCAGTTGGCATTAATGTCAGACTGCACGATAGTTAAGGCGCGCTAAAAACGGACTCGCGCAAGAAAACTCACCCGGAGTTTTATATCATCAATGAATGACGCGATCGATGACGGTGAGCTGCATTACACGCGGGACTGAAATGCTGGCTACAGAGAAATCTCTAGCTCTCGTTTTGGTCATAGTTTGTCTTGAAAAACGGAGATATTTGACTGTCGTCGTAGGAGAAGTCACACTGCAGGATTGTGTGCCAAATCTTCTGACACTGCCAGAATTTCGTCTGAGGTAAAATTTGATCGCAGTGGTCATTAATCGGCTGCTGGTGAAAATGTCAAACTAACGACCAAAGACGTCAGATTTTTGCCTAGAATCTGAGGAATCTTTTAGGATTTGCTAAATTTGCCTCAGGCGGCCAAATCGTGGCCAAAATCGCACAGTGTGCACCCGGCTTAAGAAATGTTTTCCCGTGATCACATGATGAGAACGGCTTCAGTCCAGTATGAGCGCTCATGTTACATGAAGTAGAAACATTAAGAATGAAACTCTCGTCACTTGTTTTCAACATCCTAATGAAGAAAATAAAGATAAATAATGCAGTTGTAAGTACATGTTAAGCTTTTCTTCTGATATTTTGCCGCCCGTCATGTCTACAGATCTGATGAATCCCTCTATAGTTTCTGTTCTCCAAAAGTTTAAAAATATATATTTTAAATAAATAATTTTATATTTTGTAAAACAATTGTACAAGTAGTGAATTTGAATAATTCACCAGTTTACATAGGCCTATAACTTGCTTTTGCATTAAATCATAATGCTTTTTCTCAATATCTGCTAAATGAAAATGCAGATAAATGCATTCTGATCATGTTTTTTTGCTATTACTGAGTTGAAATATGCTTGGCTATTTCAATATCTGTCGTTAAAAATATCTGTTTTTTGTTTGTTTTGTTCATTTTATTTTTGTCTGAATCACAAGCTGGTTAAATTACTAGATGACAGTGTGAAGTGTGCTCCAATAAAAAAATGCATTGAACATGAAAACTGTCTTCCTTTGTGCTGTTTTATTTTAAATTTATGGCATGATGTATGGCTAGTCATAAATGTAACTATTAGCTGACATGTAAATTATTGTTTAAATAAGCCCAAACGAACTGGGAGAGGGCTTTACGGCCGCAATCGGGCCGCATTAAAACCGAGCGCTTGGGCCGCGTTTAACCTGAGCGCTTGGGCCGCGTTTAAACCGAGCGCTTGGGCCGCATTAAAACCGAGCGCTTGGGCCGCGTTTAACCTGAGCGCTTGGGCCGCGTTTAAACCGAGCGCTTGGGCCGCATTAAAACCGAGCGCTTGGGCCGCGTTTAACCTGAGCGCTTGGGCCGCGTTTAAACCGAGCGCTTGGGCCGCATTAAAACCGAGCGCTTGGGCCGCGTTTAACCTGAGCGCTTGGGCCGCGCTTAAACCGAGCGCTTGGGCCGCATTAAAACCGAGCGCTTGGGCCGCATTAAAACCGAGCGCTTGGGCCGCGTTTAACCTGAGCGCTTGGGCCGCGTTTAAACCGAGCGCTTGGGCCGCATTAAAACCGAGCGCTTGGGCCGCGTTTAAACCGAGCGCTTGGGCCGCATTAAAACCGAGCGCTTGGGCCGCGTTTAACCTGAGCGCTTGGGCCGCGTTTAAACCGAGCGCTTGGGCCGCATTAAAACCGAGCGCTTGGGCCGCATTAAAACCGAGCGCTTGGGCCGCGTTTAACCTGAGCGCTTGGGCCGCGTTTAAACCGAGCGCTTGGGCCGCATTAAAACCGAGCGTTTGGGCCGCGTTTAAACCGAGCGCTTGGGCCGCATTAAAACCGAGCGCTTGGGCCGCGTTTAACCTGAGCGCTTGGGCCGCGTTTAAACCGAGCGCTTGGGCCGCATTAAAACCGAGCGTTTGGGCCGCGTTTAAACCGAGCGCTTGGGCCGCATTAAAACCGAGCGCTTGGGCCGCGTTTAAACCGAGCGCTTGGGCCGCATTAAAACCGAGCGCTTGGGCCGCGTTTAACCTGAGCGCTTGGGCCGCGTTTAACCTGAGCGCTTGGGCCGCGTTTAAACCGAGCGCTTGGGCCGCATTAAAACCGAGCGCTTGGGCCGCGTTTAACCTGAGCGCTTGGGCCGCGTTTAAACCGAGCGCTTGGGCCGCACTAAAACCGAGCGCTTGGGCCGCGTTTAACCTGAGCGCTTGGGCCGCGTTTAAACCGAGCGCTTGGGCCGCATTAAAACCGAGCGCTTGGGCCGCGTTTAACCTGAGCGCTTGGGCCGCGTTTAAACCGAGCGCTTGGGCCGCATTAAAACCGAGCGCTTGGGCCGCGTTTAACCTGAGCGCTTGGGCCGCGTTTAAACCGAGCGCTTGGGCCGCATTAAAACCGAGCGCTTGGGCCGCGTTTAACCTGAGCGCTTGGGCCGCGTTTAAACCGAGCGCTTGGGCCGCATTAAAACCGAGCGCTTGGGCCGCATTAAAACCGAGCGCTTGGGCCGCGTTTAACCTGAGCGCTTGGGCCGCGTTTAAACCGAGCGCTTGGGCCGCGTTTAAACCGAGCGCTTGGGCCGCGTTTAAACCGAGCGCTTGGGCCGCGTTTAAACTGAGCACTCGCAGAGCAATCGGACCTAGATTCATGCCGAGGATTGGCCGAGTGTTTTAGCCTTAATTGGGGCGCTTTCGGCCCGAACAAGTTTTGCTATCTGGGAAGTTCACCGGTTTAGTTTGTTCACACACTAGGTGTAGGTCTATGAGAGTAAAACACCTTTAAACGAGCAGCAACATCTGGCGTGTGTGCATTTTTACATTATACTGCAAACACATGATTGTGATATTCACAGTGATACTGAAATGGGACATCCATGTTGTGTTTTTCAGGATTCTTTGATGAATAGAAAGTTAAACAGCATTAATCTGAAACTGAAAGCTTTTGTAATGTCTTCACTGTCACTTTTGTTAAATGTATTGCATTCTTGCTGAATAAAACCATTAACTTTTTAAAATCAAATTCTTACTGACCCCAAACTTTTGAACGGTAGTGTGTAACAAGTATTTCTATGATGTTAAAATCATTTTTAGGATTAAATTGTGCATTAATAGGTTGAACAAATCAAATGTGTTTATAGCTGAGAACCTTTTACACACACACACTTCACTGCACACACTGAAATAACACACTGTGCGGAACACTTAATAGTTAATTTCCTTTTCTGAATTTGGCAGCCCTAGTCACATCTGTTCAGCCATGTATTATTACTGTTTGGTTTGTTATTGTAGCTATTTTCTTTAAATATTCATATGTTACATAATATGTGGCCAAGTGATATAAATACACAGTGCTTCTGTTATGTATTAAAAATGTTCGTGGCCCCTTTAAGAAATCTAATTGTGTTCTCGCGATACTAGTCGTGTGTTTTAGAAGCGCGCGCGACTAGAGAAGCCATTTCACTGCACGCCAGACAGATCGGCAGAGCTCCATGCTGCAGTGCGAGCGTCGATCTGATTTACTGCTTTATACCATCATCTGTACAGTTAATATTACTGCAATGTCTTCAATATTCACCAGTGTGTTTCAGAAATTAGTCTGAAAGGAGATTTGATGTGTAAGTCTCAGTAGATGCGAGTGAAGGGAAAGGATCGGGTTCGTGAGCTTCATGATTTATGATTTAATTGCAGGTTTATCTGATAAATGAGTCGATGGGATTGATCAGGTAATGAAGTTATTTCATAGTCAGCGGATCTCTAACTTTAATCCTGCGCCTCAGATGAGTGTTGTTCAGAATGAGCTGGACTAAACCCAGTGAAAGCTCAGGCGTTTATCTCTCAGTAATGTTAGTGGTGTGGTTAATGTTGTGTATATGACAGTCTTGAGCCCTGACGGTGAGTGTTTCTCGGTGTAAAACATGTTCGTCTCAGGGATAAACTCATGCATTGGGATTATTCCCAGTGGAGGAGAGAGACTTGAGATCTGGTGGGAAGCTGTGCTCAATAACATGACTGCTGGAAATAAAGTGCTTGGTATAAAAAGAATAAATGCACATTTCATTTAATAACAGGACAATTATATCCTAATTACTATTTAATTGTTTAAATCTGTTTAAAAAAGGACATATAGATGCACAGTATAGTTCTGTCTTGTATTTTATTTGTGGTACTAGAATTTGTCCCTTACCACAGTGTTTATAGATGCTGTTTCAACCTTTATGGATTAGGCCACCCGTGCACCTCATGCTCGGTGCACTCATTGGTATGCATTAGACTAAGAACACTGTGTTTGTGCAATTTGTTTTGCAGTCAAAAAAGAACACAAGCACACCAGCTCAGACATTTTCTGGGTTTTTATTTAGAAAAAAAGAGAGAAGAAAAGGATCTTAAAAAAAATCTAAGTCTCATCTGAAAAAACAAACAAAGACTTGATTTAGTTTCACTTATTGAGTAACTGCAGCACAGATAGGATTATGGTGATCAACGTACTCAGCAACTGAAACAGCTCCTCCTCCCCATCCGGCACCTGCCAGGGCTCATCGTCCGGCGGTCGGTCTTCCGCCGGCTGGTGACTTGCCGGTTGACCAGGTGGGGCCTCTGCAAGGGAGAAGTCAGGGAGCATAGGGACAGCGGGCTCCGAATCCCTAAGAAGCCAGAGCTTCCCTATGGTCACTGATCTCCCTAGCGACCTCACCACCTTTAACCGCGCCTTCGCCTTCAAAATTATAAAATCAACACTTCAATATTTCTTACATAAGCAGTTTCATACATTAATGTACAACATACAATAAACAACTCTGTCAATCCTGTCAATTTTAAGCCTGACTTACGGACAAGTCCCCATGAGCCCTCTCCAGGTGCTTCTCAGGATACTTGTACGAGCGGCCACAGAGTTGGCAGTCCAAACTGGACAGCCTGACTCTCTGGTGCGTATAAAGGAGGAGGAGGAGTCTCTGCTCCCTATTTACCATGTCGTGGACGACAATTAAATGCCTGTTTACATCCACGATCTACGACTGGCATAGGGGGCAACGGACTGCTGTATGAAAAGATAAACGAAAAAAATAGTTCGAACACACAGTGTATATGACACAAAATGATTTAATAAACAATCACTGAATAGATCAACTTGCCAGCATTAGTATCTCGATATGGCATTTTCTATGAAGAAGAAGACGACGATGATGATTAAATTAGATGAAGAAAAAAAATCTCATGAATATATATGTATATTATATATTTTATTTATATATATATATATATATATATATATATATATATATATACACACAAGCACACACACACACGGTACTAATAAATTACATTAATTTTAATAAAGGTTTGCGAAAGTTCGTGCAGAAAGGCGTGCAATTTAAATGAAAATAAATGTATGAAACGTCAACAAAGGAAGGATGGCGTTCTGTGACAATGGTCTTAAATAACGCCCCTGGATGGGTGGGCTCAATTAGGCCGAGATATTTATACATGGTTTATAACTCATAATTTTACGATCAAGCTTTATGAGCATCATATATTGGTGAACTAAACCAAACTGTACAGTCAGATGTCGAAAAATTTACAAGATGGCATTTATAATAACACATTTGTAAGCAATTAATATTAAAATGATCGATTGTCTTACCTGATCAGATGAATCTGCGTGATTAATGAGCACATGAGAAGCCCCCCTTGATTGCCATGACAACAATCAACAAATAGCCCACTAATCCAAATTGCCCCTCCCACTTTTAGTAAAAAAAATTTAATTATTGTAATAGTTTTTTTTAATACTTATTTTATAATTAAAAAAAATTCCCATGATTATTTTATTTAATAATAAATTTTTTATATGTATTATTATTTTTTAAATTATTTTTTTAATATATATTTTATATATATAAATATTTTATATATATATTTTTAAAAAAAATGTTTTTTTATATATATTTTTTAAAATACTTATTTTATTATAATATTTATAATAATATTTAATATAAATTAAAAAAAAAAAATTATGGTCATTTTTAAATATTTTTTGTAGATGATATTTCATATTTAATATAGATTTAAATAATTTTTTTGTAATGTACTTTTTTATAATGTACTTTTTTTTTTACAGTTTAACGTGTGTAAGCTATTTGTTATGCAGCCAAAAAGGACAGGACAGTATGAATTTTTCACATTTAATGTAATTTTTCATGGATGAAAACACCTACTGTACTAAGCACAGTCAGCCAAACGCAGTCGTGTAACTTTCAGCTTCCTGGGGCCTTCGGTTCCCGAGATACGGTGACTTCCTGTCCAGCTTTGAGGGGCCGTTTATCGAAAACCAAACCGAGTTGGATCCCCAAAATTACTCTTAGGCCCTGTCCACACGAACACGGGTATTTTCAAAACCGCAGCTTTTTCTACGCGGTTTGGCTGTTCGTCCACACGCAAACGCTGTAACCGGTTAATCAAACCGGACTTTTTTGAAAACTCCGGCCAGGGTGAAGATTTTTAGAAACTCCGGTCTGTAGATGAAACTGTCGTGTAGATGGTGAAACCGGAGATTTCGGTTTTTTAAATTGAAGTGCGCGCCGTTCTTTCCTTTGTTTGATATCAGATTTTCCACATCTCCTTTTGATTTACGTGAGTCGATTATATGCGGTGGACTCCACTAACAGCGCTTATCACATGTATATCCTACAGATGTTCAGTTATTTGTATTGCAGAACAAAGGTGCCAGAATGCAATAATACAAAATAGTAAAGCAAGTGTGAAGCTATTACAGTCCACTTCGGCCCTGCACCTGTGTATACAGTTACCTGTCACTGAGTCCAAAGCAAAGGAACTTGTAGAAGGGTTTCACTTGAGCCCATGGCATCCCTCAGTCAGTGCAATGAATGGGACCCATGTGGAAATCAGGCAGCCAATCATAGCGTAGTTTTGCGTTCTCATGTGGACAGATTTTTTTTAAAAACCGTGCTTGTGTGGACGCGATTGTTTTTTAAAACGGAGGAGGAAAAACTCCGGTAATAAAAATACCCGTGTACGTGTGGACTAGGCCTTAGGAGCCCTTCCAACCCCACCGTCCCCAGTTCCAGGGCCCTCCCGGTTCCACGATATTAATCGTTACATTTAAAGGGCCTAACTCTGGTCTCCTTATAGCGATTCTGGCAGCACTCGTCTTGTTTAAAACCGTATAGTCGAGCTCTACACACGTTCCGAGTTTCAAGACGATCCGCCGTGTCCTCGCGGAGAAAATTGGCAAAAAGCACGCGGCACGTTTCAAAATGGCGGCGACCGTGCAGGTCTCCATTCTCCGCCAACTTTTGCTCATTGCTCCAGAACGCGAGGCCCAATCGGGCTCAAATTTACGTCAAAAACTCTCCGCTGTCCCACGACCTGAATGTGACAGTCGCGGGCCTCCGGGGCGCCCCCTGGCGGATTGCAAATTTAACCTTCCGAGGGCTCTAGCTCCCGAACGGAGAGGCTTCGGGAGTGAGCGCGTTCTTTAGAGGACGTCGAGACCTTTCCAACGAGATCTCACACGAGGCCCGGGGCCCCTGCGTTCACGAGAAAATTTTTTTACCGCCCGTTACTCCCGAACCACGGGGCCCAGGAACTTGGGGAGAACTCGTACGGGACGGGGAGAGCGGCAGCTTTCCAACAAGATCACACACGAGCGTCGGAGTCGCTGGGTTCCCGAACGGGAGCCCAAAACACAAAGACGTACAGATTTCCAATTACGTAATGGCAGAATAATAACTGACTCCAGGTCTCAGTGTTTATGGGTGATATTTCACATTTAACATACATTTTACGGATGAAAACACCTCTACTGATCAGGGCACACTCAAACAAACACACTCATCTAACTTTCAGGTGATTTGAGTGCTTAATTTACATAGAAAAGGCAGGCCCGTGGACCTGTTATTTGGGGCCACAGCATAAATTTGAAAATGGAAGTTATGTTTGGGGCTCCCGTTCAGCTATGGAAGGCTCCAGGGCCCCCAAACCAACGCTCCTCTCTACGCCACAGCACCCCCTGTCGGAAGGGTGTACTTCACCATATGTGATATTCTTTTATTCAGTGCATCAGACACTTGCTTTGCAGCCAAAAAAACATGAGAGTAATGAACTTTTCAACATTTTATTTAAAACAAGAACACATATACAACAAATCAAAAGAACTTTGGTGGCTTCCTCTGCCGCTTCGCCAAGATCCGGAGGGTCTGCGTTTTCAGGGGTGATATTAAGACTAGGGGGTTTATCTTCCTGGGAGTCAGGACCTTCCGTTTTTTGGGGGTGGTGGGTCCCTTCTGAAATGGAAAGGAAAAAGAGTCAGCAAACACGCCAACCAACGAATGGTTAAACAATCCTCCCACCAATGAGAATGATGGACTTACGGAAGCGGCAGAATCCACCTCCTCTTCATGCGCTCCCTGGCTGTCGGAGGGCGACGGGCTGGCGGGGGCTCGCCTGGCCGGCCTGGTGGTCCTGGTGGGCCTCTTTCTTTCTTCCCCGGAGACCCCGGGGTGGTGTCCTCTCCCTCCACGGCCGCCTCAAACAGTCTTCGGTGGTCCCTGGCCTGTGTGGCATCTAGGTTGAGGGCGTAGAACCGGTCAGCCGTGGAGGTATCATGACACATAAACTGGGACACCTTGTACCGGTGCCCGGGGTTATGCGTGTTCTTGGCCTGTGTGGATAGAGTGGAAAGCATAGTCAGAAACAAACACCTCAGAAACTCAAGCCATGCAGGAGCACTTACGTGGGTGGCGATGGACTTCCGGATTTCGGTAAAGTTTGGGATTCCTGGGAGGCCCATCCCAGCCCATGCATCCTGAAAGTATTGATTTAGATTTTTGCATGAGCTGGGCTTAGAGGTGAAAAAAAGTAGGTGGGGTCCCCCCCCCCCACCACCACCATATAGGGCCTCAGCTCCAGGAACCCCGTCATCCATTCATATTACTCCTCGTTTAACGCCAACTGGGCCGCTCCGAACGCCTGATTTGTCTTGTGTGTTGATATCTGCGGAAACAGAGACAAAGTGAGAGAGAGAGAGAGATAAAACCACTCACATTGATCACATAGCAGCCATCCTTACAGTTGTTCCTGGCCGCCTCTACCTCTTGAATGGTCATGTTTTGGAACACTCCACTGCGATGCCCATAAATGCAGGCAAAGTATGCAGTGAGGTGTCCATAAAACGACCACTGGTCATTCCTGTTGGGTGACTGGCAGAGACGGGCTGTGTGAAAAGAGGGAGAATTGTCAAGTAGGTGTATGTGTGTGTGTGTCTTGAAGGTGAGAGGAGTCAAAAACTTACCCAGGATCTTCGGGATGGCTACCTTTGCCTTGGCCAGGCACTGGCGGAGAGTGGTCTTCGAGATAAGGCGGCCCTCCTTGGCCTGCTTGACGTTCACCTCATGCATTACCGCTCTCTGCAGCCTGGTTCAGCCCCACCATGACTGTCCGGGAGAGCCGGCTGGTGGGTGGCGGGGTCTCGGCCACGTAGGCCAGGAACTGGGCCACATTTTTCATATAGTGATGTATCGACTTTGGAGGCTACATTATTTACCAGCCTCGGGCCCGGATCCGCTCCGTCCTGGTGGCCTCTGAATTCCTCAATCAATACATCGGCGGAAAAACACACAAGAACAACAGGGTTAGTCAGAACAACAGGGTCAGTCAGAACATCAGGGTCAGTTAGAACAAACAGGGTCAGTTAGAACAACAGCCACAGAGACACAGTGAGAAAGAGAGGGCAAGAGGTACTCACTCAGAGCTGGCACGTAATCTGGGAAAGGGTAGGCGACGGAGGAGCAGGAGGTGGAGGGCGATGCGGTCGCCGGCACCACAGCCGTCGCCGCAGCAGCGGAAGAAGTAGCCCCCGGCTCGGGGTCCTGTAACGGCTGTGCCAGGGGCTCGTCCTCTTCCTCCGCCACAGCAGCCGCTCCTAACCAGAAACTCTGGATTCCGATAGGGGCCGGTGAGACGTAGATAGGAGCGCAAGCCTGGTGGCCCTAGGGCCTTCTGGGGCCGAACGGGAGTTGAAAACACAAAGACGTACAGATTCCCAATTACGTAATGGGTGTCAAATAACTTACTCCAGGTCTCAGTGTTTATGGGTGATATTTTACATTTAATATAAATTTTATGGATGAAAACACCTTTACTGTACAGGGCACACTCAAACAAACACACTCATCTAACTTTCAGGTGATTTGAGTGCAGCCTACGGGGCGCCCCCTGGCGGAACGCAAATTTGAACTTCCGAGAGCTCTTGCTCCCGAACCGAGAGAGCCAGGAACTCGGGGGTTGGCTCGTTCGTTAGAGGACGTCGAGACCTTCCAACGACACCTCACCCGAGGCCAGGGGCCCCTGCGATCAGGAGAAATAAGGCAGAGAATCCAAAAATTTTAACCGTCCGCTACTCCCGAACCACAGGGCCCAGGAACTTGGGGGAGGGCTCGTTCGTTAGAGGCCCTCGAGACCTTTCCAACGAGACCTCACACGAGGCCAGGGGCCCCTGCGTTCAGGAGAAATAAGGCCAAGAATCTACAACTTTAACCTCCCCTGACTACCGAACTGCGGGGCCCAGGAACTCGGGGGAGGGCGCGTTCGTTAGAGGTCCTCGAGCCCTTTCCAACGATACCTCTCACAGGAGGCCCGGGCACCTGCGTTCGGGAGAAATAAGGCAGAGAATCTAAAAATTTAGCCCCGTATTCTTTTTTGTGCACACTTTATCCACAAAAAAAACACCTCGACTGCACTCGGCGCACTAAGCCGGGCGCGTTTCTGTTCCAATTTTTTTTTTTAAATCAGCAAAAATATTCACAGAATATTCCAAAAACGTGTGCTCGTTCCGTTTTTTGACCTTTTGACCCACGAAAGAGGCCACGGGTCCGCTGGACGTTTCCGTCTGACTAGGGGGATCGCGGCGAGAGGGGAAATGGCGCCCCCTGGCCGGTCGGCCCCTCCGAAGCCGTTTCGTCGCGAATATTCACGACCTCCATTAAGTAACAGAGGGGATGGATTTCGCCGCAAAGTCCCCAGGGCCCCCGTATTTTGCACAGGGGCTCACGGGGCCCCCCCCGAGGGACCTGCCGAAACGGCCGGGCCCTGGTGCCGAGGCGAGTTGTTCCGGTCCGTCTCTGCCTCAAAGCTCTGCCTCGAGGCTCTCTCAATGGCACACAAATCACTTGTTTATGATAAATCAAATGGGGGGGGGCGCGTTGAGCGGGAAAGAGCCGCCCCCCGGTCCGTGGGCTTTCTCGAAGCGGCGTCCGCGAACCCGCTCCGGCAGGCCCTCTTGCGAAAATGGCATAGAGGAATTTTGCTACGGGGGTCCCACGGGCCCCAGATTTGGCACCCTGGCACACGGGGGGCCCCCGAACGGCACACCCGGAGGGCGTGGCCCTGGGGCGCAGGAAAAAAATTGGCGACGTCGCAGGGCTCCGCGCTTCGGGGGCCCGAGTCTGGGGCTCCCGGGGGTCTGGGAACCAGAATCTCGGGGAGCCGGGTCCGAACGGGAGCCAATCGAAAATTAAGCAGGGTATCGGACGAATAACCGGTCTGTGGGATGGGGGGAAATGGAAAGGCACGGAAATCGAAAATAGTAGGTAATTGGGTAAATAGTGGGTTGGCGGGACCCTGACCTCACCCTATTTGACCGTTCCGTCAAACCGATAGTCGATCGGACGAATAACAGGCCGGCGGGCTGCGGTCAATCGCGCCCCATCTCTTAACAGGGGATCGGACGTTTAGCGGTCTCGAGGGAGCGACTTACCCCTTTTACGTGTTTGAAGATGAGGAGTGGACGTTTAGTTGGTCCACGGACGGAGGGGGGTCACCAGTTAGCCCTTGGTCGCCCCCTATCTGCGTCCATACGGGCACTATCCGGGGGAATCAAAGGAGTGGTCAGCGGGAGCTGGGGAAGTACGAAAGGTCATGTGGCGTGGTACTTAACAGAGAAAAGTGATCCGAATGGGCCCTACGGTCCATCCGGGTAATTATTCGCCTTTTGGACAATTAAACGCATGGGTTTTTTTCTGCGAACCCCCTATATGTAGGGGGTATAGGGGGTCTCTGAGAAAAGAACGGCACTGAAGTCACTCTTAAAAAGGGAAGATGTGTTCTGAGTTTTGCAGACCGGATACGGCTAAAGTTTAATCTATGAACGAGTTCTGGTTGTAGCACTATCCAATTGCGTGCAGAGAGAGTTTGAAAGACAACCGTTTATCCGCCCCTCGGATTGAGCTGCCAGTGGAGACTCATTTTCTTGCATACAATCTTAAAACACAAATTCAATAAGGCAAGTATATCTTGTATACAAGATACAAGTATGCAACATATCCAATATGCGTATATGTATCTCATTTCAATCTTTTAAATACAGAAAAGTGTTTCAATCTAACATCAATAGTATAGTAGTAATAATTTTGTTGGAATATGACATACCTGCAGTTTAATGACAGGACAGGACTTAATACATCATACACACTCTCAGTTCTGTGGTCTGTGAGGAGTGAGAAAAGAGGTAAGTGAAGCCCTGCCCCCATTAACATTGTAACTGCATTTAATCAATGACTCAAGTGAACACAGCTACAAATATAACATTTTAGACCTACAGACAACTTAATTCTGACAAAGTCAACTGTATGATGGTACAGAAGTGCAATCAACCATTTTAATTATATTTTAGAACCAGTTTCACCTAAAGTAAACCCCCTGCCTAAAATGGTGAGGGTGGCGACTCAAACCAACTCTTAAACAGCTTGTTAAAACGAATCTCCATATACACAAAAAATAACAACATGCATATACATGAAGTGACTCAATCCAGCATTTAAACATGTCATCCATCAATATTGCTAGAAATCTTGACGTACTTTGTTATATTTTAACACTTTTCTACAGAACTCATTCACAATCTACCTGTCTTGCTCATGTCCAAATCTGTTGTTGTTCTTCTATTGTTTTTATTGGTGGTTGGCAAACAACTTTCAGGTGCATTACTGCCACCTACTGCTCTAGAGTATGGACTAATGATCTACAATGGAGAACAATTTAGAAACATTAGATTTTTTTTCAGAAATATTGTTGATATTCATTGTTTGAAGGACGATTAGCTGTGGGTATACCATTGTTCTGCTAAGCATGTTTTACAAAATACCAAGGTACTTTAACAAAAACCTTTATTTTGTCAAAAACACTGATCAAAATTAGAGAACAATAACCAATGCAGCACAAAAAAAAAAAACATTACAACTACAGTCCCTGACAAAAGTCTTGTCGCTTACCTATTTTCTAGAAATACCTGATATTAACCTGACTTTTAATTAATCAATTGGTGTTAGAAATAGCTCATATGAAAAGCTAAAACCCTCCCAAATGATGTTTAATGCACTGAAATAAATAATTATCATTTAATCAAGACAGAAAGGTCAAATTTTGGCAAGACAAAAGTTTTGTCGCCTATACAGAAATTGAACATATTTACTGCAAATACAAAAATAAATTTAATATCTTGTATGACTTCCATGAGCTTGAAGGACTGCATCCATGCGGTTTGACAAGGATTCATACAATTTATTGATGAAGTCATCAGGAATAGCTAAGAAAGCAGTCTTGCATGCCTCCCAGAGTTCATCAATATTCTTTGGTTTCGTCTTCCATGCGTCCTCTTTCATCCTACCCCACATATGCTCAATGATGTTCATGTCTGGTGACTGGGCTGGCCAATCCTGGAGCATCTTGATCTTCTTCGCCTTGAGGAACTTTGATGTGGAGATGGAAGTATGCGATGGAGCACCGTCCTGCTGCAGAATTTGGCCTCTTTTATGGTTGGGAATATAAGAGGTAGCTAAGATTTCTTGGTATTTTAGACTATTGATGTTGCCTTCCACCCTGCAGATCTCGCACACCCCCGTACTGGATGTAACCCCAGACCATGATTTTTCCGCCACCAAACTTCACTGTTTTCTGGGTGAATCTCAGATCCATTCTGGCTCCAGTAGGTCTCCTGCAATATTTGCGGCGACTGTGGTGTAATTCAACAGAAGATTCATCTGAAAATCCACCTTCTGCCACTTTCCCAGCGTCCATCCTTTTAGCAGGCTGTGGGCCTTGGCAAATGCCACACGGTTTTTCAATTGTCTTTTGTTTAGTGCTGGCTTCTGGGCACTGATTCGACCATGGAGGCCATTTCGAGACAGAATCCGACAAACTGTTCTGGTTGACACAGGGACTTCAGGTGACCAGGTCTCGTGGAGCTCTGCTGCAGTGGAAAATGGGCTGGCCTTGGATTTTCGAGCCAACAAACGGTCCTCTCGAGCAGTTGTCTTGTGGGGTCTTACTGACCTGGGCTTGTCTAAAACGTCTCCAGTCTCTTCAAATCTTTTTTTATCCTCTGTACTTGACGCTGAGACACATTGAAGGTGTCTGCCACATCAGCAGTGGATCTGGTCTTCAGCCTCTTGATAATCAAAACTTTAGTCTCAGGGTGAATCTTAGGCATGTTTGCAGAGGTCTAGTTGCAGTTGATGTGAAGGTCTAGTGTACTGGGGTTCTTTTTATACACCCTTTGAGACCTAATTGATCCATTATTAATCACAGGTGAAGCTCATATGACAAGGTGACAACACTTATGTCTTTGCAAAAATTGACTCAATGGGCTTTACCAAGCTGTGAATATTAGAATACTTTTTAAAAGTTTAGTTTTTCACTGAAACATCATCACAAAAGCTGGTGGGATTAAAATGAGCCATTTCTTTAAAAAAAATCTTGTTTAGAAATATATTTCAGCGGCACTTTAAGTCAATTTGTTCACAAGCGACAAGACTTTTGTCAGGGACTGTACAATGTGATGCTTACAGCAGGCACAAATTGGTAGGCAGGGCACTACACTAACTTTTTTCTGGAGGAGCACTTGTGCTCCTAATAAAATATTTTTTGTTGCACAGTCAAAAATTAATGTTCAGGGGCATTTTTACCATTATAAGAGCAATGTTTTCTAATCTTATTAAATGTATGCATCATCTGTCAATTTCTTAAATTAAAATAGAAAAGTAGTTTTTAAACAATAAATTCAGTTAGAACAATTTACACACATTTACAGTGTTCAATGCAGCTCATGGGTAAATTAAGTTGTATGAATGTTTTACATGCCAGTTTTTGGATTTAGAAATGTGTACAAATTAAAATTTAAAAGTTTAATATTTTAAATACAAAGTCCAAGCAAAGTATAAATAAGAAAAAACTGCCAGTAGGTGGTGGCAAGTCTTAATGTGTGAGTCATTCATTCAATAGTTCAAAACACAAATTCATTTGAATCGAATCGCTTGGAGATGTGCATCAGTTCTGGTGTTGCTTTGATTTTCACTAAATAGACAGAGTCGTGGCTAAAATGTTGTTACTTATTTCAACTTTTCTTTTGAGCTTTTGTACAAGATCAGTTTCACATATGCAATCATGCCAATACTCTGGCACTTCATAAACAGAACTGCGTGCGGTTTGGAAAAAATCTTAATGATATACTCGCTCATTATATGCATTTAGTAATTTTTTAAACAGCATGTGTGATAAAGATTGAACTATTTTTTGTTCAAGATTGAAGATTATTAATACATTTTGTGATAGCATTTTTGCCCCAAGCATCCGTTAATTTCTGAGCTTGTTTATGATAAATCAAATGTGGTATTTCCAGTTCATTTTGATTTGGCTGTAAATCATCAGTGCGAGGCGTCTGGTAGCTAAAGTGCGCATGGCTGTAGTGTAGTCCGTCGCACATGTTTTTGCTTCAGACCCTGGGCAGGCCATTTCATTATCATCAATGTTCTCACTTTCAAGGAACTGCTTTACCCGTTTTGCAGTGTGATAAGGGGGCATTGTCTTGCATAAAAATTGCGGGCTGATTGGGAGGTGCTCGCAGTGAAGGAACCACATGTTGCTGAAGGAGGTTCTGATAAACAGGTTATGAGGTTCTGCCATGTAGCTGTATAATAGGCCAAACTCCTGCCGCAGAAACATCCCCAAAACCATGCCACTTCCTCCTCCATCTTTCACTGACTTCTTTGGGTTCAATCTTTCCCCAGTTTGATGCCGAACAAGATGTTTCCCATCAGACACAAATAAATTAAACTGGCATTCATCACTAAAATGAACTTTGGACCAGTTCTCCTCTGTTCACACAACATGCTCCTCGGCAAAGTTTAGTCTAGCCTTTTGATTCTTTCTGCTGATGAAAGGCTTGGTCACTGCAGAGTGAGCATAGATATATCATCAGTAAATCTCTTTCCACATTCAACATTAAAATCAGGGATTACTGCTATTGCTGCTGCTGTTCTACCTGTCGTAGGGTCTTTAGAACCATTTGTGTCCATTTGTAGGGATGCAACAATACAGTTAGTCCACAGTTCAATACATACCTCAGTTTTTAACCATGGTTTTTGGTTCGCTTCGTTTTTTTTTCTATTCTTAGGCAGCAGAAACAGAAAGTTATTAGTAATACTCTTTCTTTATTTTACTTAAGAGACTTGAAAAACCTTACTTAAACTTAACTTAACTTAAAAATAACCCTTGTACACATTCCTAGTGTATTGTATAATATAAAATAAATATATATAAAGATTTACAGTGGCAGAGTAGAATTTTATGTCTGAGTGACGTCATTGACTGTCCCTATAAACACCTGTGTTCACAACCTGCTCACATTTCATATACAGACACATGTGATTTCACTTTAGACAACCTAATGTGTTTATATATGTTAACCTTCTGTGTGTTTGACAGTATTAGTGCAGTAAGATTACTTAGTCCAGTAATCACGTGTGTCTGACAGGCTTTTAGTGCACACTCATCGTGTATGAAATGTGAATGAAATGTTTAACCAGTAAGGCTTTAAAATGTGGCTAAACACTGCTAACTTTAGTGCATATGATTGGATTTTTGCTCAAATCAGCACGTAGACTCACAGGCACACTCAAAAAGAGGCTAAATAAACTTAGAGATATTTAAAATGAAGAGAAATATAAATTATGAATTAAATGTAAAACCGATAAAAACATCATTCACAAGTGCGTATTGAACCGTTAATGCTGTACCAAACGGTTCAATATTATATTGAGAATTGTGGCATCCCTAGTAAATACCCATAGTAATTTATTTTAATGTATGAATTAAAAATCGTTTAACTTCCCCTCATTTACATCTCTTATCAATTCAAGGAGGCTAAGATCTATCTCTGGCTGTGGCAATAACCAAGGTGAAATAGCTGGCACAACTACAGTTGGAGAGTATCTCCTGTCCAGAATACCAATTTCACCTGCCTCTTTCTAACTATCCAACCAAAGCTCTTGTTTGCCTTTTTTCATGTTCCCAGCATGGCTCAATTAGCCTGACAAGCCAGAGCCACATCAAGATGTTTGGTCTGGAAACTCACCATAGACAGGGCTCAATCCGAGGGGCGGATAAACGGTTGTCTTTCAAACTCCCTCTGCACGCGATAGGATAGCGCTACACCAACCAGAGCAACGAAGGTGAAGCAGAGCTCGTTGATAGATTAAACTTTCGCCGTATCCGGTCTGCAAAACTCAGAACACATCTTCCCTTTTTAAGAATGACTTCGGTGCCGTTCTTTGTTCTTTTCTCAGAGAAAAGCTTCACTCCGAGTCTTCCAGAGTCTTCCCCGCCCACCGACTCTATACACGTTTGTGATTGGCCCGGCAAGTGTTTTCAGAAGTGTATTGGGAGTTGCTAGACAACACTCGCAGCGGATTAGATTTGCTGTCGCTAGGGTGTGTCTAGATTTCTAGGCTATGGCTCAGTAGCACTTATTGCAGGATGGTTGCTATGTCCTTGTAAATAAACCCAATATGTTGTCAAGATTGGCTGTCTCCTTAACTCCAATGGCATTTCCACCTGTAATGCTGCCACAGACGTTGTTTTAAAAGCCCCACTACATATCCTTAATGCTTGTTGTTACGTGCTTATAAGATGTAAACGGGATGATGACGCAACATTTATGCAAGATGTGACTGTGGAGGTGCAAACAGGAAAAACAACCGTAAACAAGAATGTAGTGAAGCTTACATGATTTATTAAATCAAATGTAATATGTTCCAAAAGAACCAATAAACATTTAAACACAAATAATGAACAAGAGAATCGCCCAAATCAATAAAATAATCAAAACCAAACCCCCACTACTACTACCCCAAACCTCTAAACTAACTAACAAAGAAAAATGTAGAAAAAAAAAAACGAGATCTTCAGCGTATACGACGCTTTAAATAAACTACGCTGAATATCAAAACAAAAGTACAATTGAGGGCGAATTCTCCCTTTAACTAAATAAGACAACATTAATCCAAATTAATGACTAAAGACAATCGGAGACTTAAGACCTGGCTGAGTAATATACTGCGTTTGTCTCTCAACATCAGCGTGTAACACGTTGATCTCAGAACACCTGTGCGCAGTCAACTCTAGCGTATGCACATATTCGCTCGGGCAGGACTAGTATAAGAACAATTCTAGGAAAAGAAGTTAACGCAGAACCAAGTCAAGTGTCTAGTAAACAGTTTATTTCAGAAGACAACAGAAAGTGCGGAAAGGTGAGTGAGAGCTCGCGCTGATCAGCCCTCACTACTCATTCATGAAAACCGGGGCCTTTTAAGATGCCAGCACGTCAGCGGATTGGTCGAACGTCACTCATTGCGTCGAACGTGATGCAATACTGAACAGCCGAGTCTCCCGATGGTCCAAAGAATACTAATAACACAAAAGAGAAACAAACCAAAACAATACAAAACACATGGAATGTAACACTTGTGCTTGAATTACATCCAATGCTGACCCATACACCACGCATCCAGAACAGATCTTAATAAACCAATAGTTTTCAAAGCAGACCTCGGCTCCCCACTCTGTTCCCACTAAACATATCACATTCAATACCTTTTTACACTTTTACATTTACAATACTATCAATATGTACATCCCATGTGAGCCTAGCATCAAACCACACCTAAAAATGTGAATTATTCTCTTCTTTCCAGCTTCTTGCCATATAAACACAGTTGGACCCCTGCTCCAATTTTCTCCCTTGTAAAGAAAAAGCATTTTTGTTTTTGCCCAAATCTGTTCTGACAAGAGTGGGACGCGATTGGCGATTCCTTTTGCTGAAATGACGTCACTCAGACATATAATTCTGCTCTATATATTATTTTAAAACAAAAATGAACAGGTTTCCCATATTTTTGAAAGAATAGGAACAATTATTTTTTTCAGAGATAAAAATAACATTGATGAAGCTGACCAGTTGCTCTCTCTGCTGAAATCTGCTCTATACTCACTCATTTTGATTTTAAACTAAACAATTTACATGAATTTTTAACCAAAAACAGATAATACAAATAATAAGAACAAGAGAATAGTTTTTTTAAGAATATGTATTTTATGTATTTTTTATCTTTTAATGACACAAAACAAATTGGAAACAAAAATTAATTATAATCAAATTAAACGATGCTCAGAAAATAAAAACAGTAAAACCTCAAGTCTAGTCGACTTTTCGGTACTTATAGTACCTTCTTCGGGAAGGACTTGAAGAAATTTGAGCAAAGTATTAAAGAAATGTACGTTTTTTTGTTGAAATATACTCAATAACTCTGATAACAGCGCTGTTGTCGTGCCCCCTTATATATGACAAGCTTGAAGGGTGGTGTAACCTCTAAAACGGCTTAAAACTAATTCAATGTAAACTTTAAATTGGCAAAAAAGTAAGAAAATGTGTACTTTAGTGTATGTAATAGGGGATGGCGATTATTGTCTAAAAATTATATCACGATATTTAAAAATTATATACGCGATATAGGGAACAAAGTTTAATTAGTTATTGCAGCTGGAAGGCAGCAGCATTTATTATTGCATACAACATGAAGGCCATTGTCCATCCTTTTCCAATGAGCTACTGTCAGTGATGAGAGAATATTTAATTCAAAGTGTAATATAATGTCATAAGGTGGCAGCAGCATTATAGTCACACACAGCACGAGTCAAATGAAAGCAAAGTAGCCCATTATTATTATGCCCATTACGAATCCGCTGGACATAATGCTAAAACCTGCTAAATAGTTATTACTTCAGTACATTTATAAATATTTAGCACAACTTCCTTACAGTGAATATAATACATACCCTTTTCAAGCACTAAGGAGGAAATTATAGCCTCATGTTTCCAACTGTGATATTGGCTCCAAGAGCCTGTGTCATAGTGAAATGATCCATCACATGTCAGGGAAACAAAGCTCTCCAATGGCAAGCATCTTGTAAAGTCACTGTGACAATATTTGCTCTCGCTAGTCCGCTTAACCTGTCAAGTTTACAGGAAGTAAACCACAGGGATTTTCCAAGATCCATTAACAGCTACAAGCATACAGACCAATGCATCCTTGGCTACTGGCAAAGAGTCATCAATTTTGCCACATCCTACATTAACATACCCATGGAATTTCCCTTCAGCATATTCAACCTATGGTCTCCTTACCATCTTTCCTTCCTTCTTCCACATGGGATTGGAGGGCAGCGAATGATGCCTATGTAAAGCCTGGCTCTGCAGGAATGCTGCTGTACCAAAACCTCAACAATCAAAGCTATCACAAACAAACTGATAAGCTTTTGCAGAGTAGAAATGAAGAGTCATGGCAAAAGATCTCAAACTATCAGAGATTCTATGAGATTTAGTCTTGCACTTGGCCTTTGTAAGAATTTCTTTGGCATCAGTGCTAAAGGAAGCCTCCAGCATATCAGCACAGCTGGTGGAAAAACCAGCAGTTCTCTTTCAGATCAGCGACAACTGGAGAGAGAGACTTCACTTTCTGTTTCAGTCTTCTGACTCTGCTTTTGAAGCTTACATTTTCTCTTGCAAGAACGCAAGCTACTTTGAACAAATGATCCCTTCCTCTTTAGGGGACTGGGGGAGTTTTTCAGGGAGTATGCACCATGATCTGCTCATTATCTGTAGCTGGCTACGCTCACCTCGACTGCCTGCGAGTGCAACTGACTTAATCATGGTCATGACTGAAGTTCCTGCGTTTAGTAGCTAGTGTGTCAGAGTCAGTCTTACTAACCGTTGTGTTCTTACTGACTCTGGTGTGCCTCACCTTGACCTTCACCTGGCAATGGGGGTAGAAGATGGTTGGCACCACGTCTGGTTTAAGTCTGTTTCGTCCCTGGTCAGGTAAGAAAGAGTCCTGTGTGAAGTGAAGGGAGCAGAGCCGAGAATGCTGGTTTGGTGTCCAGCTCTTTCTCTTGACATTGTGTATCCACTGCTGCAACCTGTCTTTATCATTGAAGGGGAACCTGACAAGAAAAAAGCCTATCACATTTTTCAAGAAAATAAATTACATGGAAATTTCCATTTAATGATTGTCATATCATTCATTTCATCAAATTAATTTAATGGAAATTAAACTAATAGGATGAGGAGTGATGATTTTTTATCTGCATCCCATGCTACCTTAAAATAATTTCACTAGCCCCACCCCAGTTGAGAATCAATTGCAGTGACAATGCACTAGCTGATCTCTCATAGCCTGGTTAAAACCAGAGCATTCACAGTAGTCACTGAGTTATGGTCTGGCAAAGCTTCATAGACAAATCATTTCCAAAGGAACGTCACCAACGGACGATTACTGTACGTAGCAGAGCAATGGAAAAACAACTGAGACAGCACTTCTCTGTTTGTGATTTGAGGAAGATGTTGCAATGGCTTCTGACCACTTTTGCCGTTGTTGTAAAAGAAATATGAAAATAGCTGGTGTATACCGCCTCCATCCACATTTTTGCTAAATTTGGAAACCTAATAGCATCTGAGACCGACTGAAACATCTGGGATTGACGGTCGAACAGAAAACATCGAGCTCTGATCGCATTCGCCCCCGCTGTAAGGCATTTGTATTGTGATTAGAATGCCATTTGCAATATTTAAAAAAATAAAATAATATTGATGAGTCTTTAAAAAATTGTGTTTCACTAACTTCATTCAAATTCAAAATTCCTTCAAAGTCATTTCAGATGAGTTAGAACATTTTCAGACTTGAGCATAGTTACGCTAGTCATTTATTTATAAGTGTAAATTTACATTTTGTACATGATTATCAGATCTAGTGTGAGGAAATAAGCACAGAAAGGCCAGATCCAGAGTAGAGCCCAGCAGGGGCCTCAAATCTAGGCCCTAGCCCAGACCGTGTCCAACAGCTTATCAAAACTCTCAGCCGAGTCCGACTGGAGGCGTTTTTTTTTTTTTTTAATTATTATTACATTGTTGCAGCCATTAAAATAGTTCAGTTTTGTTTTTAAGTCAGAGTAGTTATTTCGTTTTGTTTCGTTGTTAAGAAAGATGTTGAGAGCATTTTTTTTTTTGTTAAATTAAAGTTTACATATTTTTTTAGGTGATGACCAAGTGGCCGACAGTGATTGACCACGTTTAATCAATTTAGCCTCGCAAATGAAACACAACACGCTCTCACACGTTTATTTTTTAACCGTTTGCCAGGAGTAAAATTTACACATGTGGTTTAAACAACCCAGTTTCGTCTGAAATGCTTTCAGACCACCTTCTGAATTGGTTTGTTTAGTGATCGGTCATTTCGCAATCAGACAGATATCTGGTCAGAGCAAACGAATGAAGGAACCAGTTGTAAAAAGGCTATAACTCTAGCAGCTGCTGAAGAAACACTCTACTGCTGCTGCTGGACTCTATACTCCTGTGCGAGCCATCTTGACGTCGTGTAAGCTATTATGGTCTCATGTTGTTTCCACCAGCGCAGAAGATCTCATTGTTTATTTTAATTAATAAAATAAATATTAAACGAAGGAGAAGCCTAAAAAATTATGTAAAATTGGTCCAAAACCCGGCCCTAGGGGCGTAAAAAATTCGGGGCCCGTCGAACTTGGGCATAAATGCAGGGCTCTAATCCAGAGGTGTGTGTGTGTATGATCACACTCCCCATCCTTCACATCACAGTAGCTGGTGTAATCCATATCTGGGAGCCCAGTGTTGTTCTTTGCTTGAGTTTTAATGAAAATGAAAAATTTAAAACAAACGAGATAGCTGATTCGAGAGTGATTTTCCACGGCGGCGTCCATCTTAGTACGAGTGGTGTTCCACACCGGCGCCCTGCTTCACCGTCTTCTGCCCCAACGTTTCTGATTGGTGGCGCGTTTTCCACGGACTAGAAATGGTCTTGAATGGACTCTTTGCCAAACTACTTGCAGAGCAAATCTAAATTTGCCTGAAGTTTTCTGGGTTTTTCCAGGCTAGATCTGTCACTCACATCCCACCAAAAAAATTAAATGTGGCTGTGGTGGTATATTAAAATTGGTAGGAAGCATTCAACTGGGCTATTATATAACACACACACACGTGACCCTCAACGACTGTAGGCCACGAACCAAGAAATGCTGTACCAAATATCGTCTTCATTATTTTATGCATCACATTTTGTGCATGCTGGTACACTCTTTCTCTCAATTCATTCATGGTTTGGCCTACATATTGTCGTTGACATTTGTAACAGTAAATTAGATATATACAATTTTTGCTGAGATGTGACAGAGACATAGACAGTTTTATGACGCTTTTATTTACCCTGCTCTTAATGAGTCTGTGAGAAACATAATATTTGCAAATGCCAATTCAGCCTTTGTTCCTCGGTTTACGGAGTTTACTTTGGACCGGCATGTCAAGGAAATTTTTACTTTTCCTGTATGCTGCAATTGGTTTAAGACGCTGCAAATATTTAGAGGGTATTATACAAGTTCTGTCTGCTTAAACTTGAATAATGTGTCACCAAAGGTGTGACTTTGTCTCGTCCCCTAAATGTTTCTCTGCCGGCTGTTCAAAAGTTCTGAATACATTACGAGTATATCCCCGTTTTCTCATTGCTGTGAACAAGGTCTTACATGCTTCAAGGACAGAAGTGTTTTGTGTGCAAATTCTCTTAAATCTTGATAATTGTGATTTTACTATTCCCCCAAAAGTGTGTCTGGGGTGGTAACTGTGTTTGTGTAGTAGTGAATGCGTATCTGTCTCTTTAAAATAGACCCTGAAGTCCAGTTGGCCAGTGGCAGGAAAATTGGGACCTTTGTAAGACACGACATCTAGGAAATTAACTTCCCTTGGATGTACCGTATATTTTATTTTGATTGATGATTGGTGACTTTTTAAGTGATTCTTAAAATTAACACAATCATCCATAGAATAGAATGGGTCCAGACACCCCAAATATCATCTAAAAATCTATAGTACACGTATGGTTTAATAGGGGCCGTACTTAGTGCAGATTCCTCCCAATCTGCCATAAAAATAATAGCATAGGAAGGGGCAAACCTTTTGCCCATGGCAGTTCCTTTAATTTGTAAATAATACTTATTAAATTCAAATTCATTTTTAGTCAGGTTTATATCTAATAGTTTAAGTATATATTTATCTGGTCTGTTATGATCTGGATATTTATTCATTTATAACTGCTTCTAAACCCACTTCCGTCTCTGTTTGTATATAAACTGTCAATTTTTTCATTTGATTTCATAGGTTGAAGTTCGAGAAGCACTGCCCTAAGCGGTTTTTGGATAGCTGACAGTTTAAAGCTTGCATCCAATGTTCAAGCATGGCCTTCACAGCAACAGGCCTCCAATGAAAACCGTCTATGTCCACATGGAATCTGGTGGAGGGCAGGGCCGGTACAAGTTCTTCTTTATATGTGAATTGATGTGCTCGATGACTTCTTGTTCACTCCTAGTGTAACCAAGGGCGACCCCTTTCTTGACCATAAAAAAAACAAAACACTGAGTCTCACAAAAATAACTTTTTTTATTAATACAAAATAAATATAACAAATGGAAATTTAATCAACACAAAAAGAATACATTATATAATAAGTTATCTCCCCCCACTTCAAAGATATCAATGACCAGCCAATCTTACATAAACCCCAACACAATCCCTGATTAAATCACACAATTCAAAATGAAATAAAACAAATCACATAAGTGTCCCCAAAATCATATTACACAAAAGAAATTCAAAAACCTTCAAAACAGAAAAACGTACACTCCAAAGCATCCATAAGTCTCATGCAAATGAATTAGTGTGTTCTCTAAGCATCAATATGGTAACAAGGGTATGAAGGTTGGCTGGCAACATGAGGCTGGGGAATAGTTTACAAACAAAGACACACACACACAAAAAGAAAAAAAAAACCTCGCTAGCCAGTCCAATTCATCACAACCATGAGTTCTGTCTGCGCTGGAGACATACAGAGCGCACATACAGGGACTGGCTAGCTGAGGAAAAACAAAAACCGGAGGAACAGCGATCAACTAAACCTAATAAACGAACAAAAACACAAATTAGTACACACCAAAAAAAAAATAACCAAAAATACATAATTTTACTTTTTAATCCTAAAAAGAATAAAACCATTTGCAGACGCTATATGACAAACTTCTACAGTGACCTGCCACACGGCCACAAACTCCGGACTAACGTCCACGTTCACACGCCCGCTCCTTGCATCTGCTCTCAAGACCATGTCCGCGCACACTCAGACACAGATGTTTGCATCTACATTAAAAACACCTCATTTAATTTAACGATATTTACTAAAAGTGACAAAAATAGGAGGTTCACGTTAGCCTACCTGCTCACCCAGACCACGTCTGCACACCAAGAAGTGCTACCGGACCACATGTGTCCACATAACAGATCTTCCCCCAGTCTCCCCCACAACCCAGTCTCTTGGCCTCCCCTTCAACCCAGTCTCTTGGCCTCCCCTTCAGTAGCCACCTCACTGGCTACAATAGGAAGAGCTCTGAAGAAGATGATGATGGGGTACAGGATCTCCATCCTGGGCAGTCTTGATGGCCATTCTGTTGGTTCGGACCAGCTCAGTGACCGCTGTCAGTCTGTTCCTTTGATTTCTATTATTTAAAATCATTTTCTCAGGTTCAGTTGTTATAGTGGCCTTTTCTATTAAGTGGCCGTGATGCAACTTAGCTCCCGGGTAGCTTTCTACCTGGAGCTTCGGCCAATCGAAATCAGGAAATCTGGACAGATTAGAGTCTCCGATGATGACATAGTTTTTCTTAATGTTTAGACTCCAATCTGACAACTTCCTGTACATGTTTATGTGCCTGACAGGTCTGCCTATCGGACTCACTGGAAGAAGTGAGGAAACTTGAGCCTCTCTGTTGTATCTCGGGTCCCAAAGGGAAAACTCGAGGATACGTAATTTCTAGATGGTCATGTTTTAGGCCACTTCTCACAAGCCACCCATACCACACAAGCTGCACACTGCACGTTCTTCTCTGCTTTTAACAGTGCTACAGCCCAACACCACAATGTGCCATCGCCCCCTACTGGACAATCCCAATACCACCTTTAATATGTAACATTTCCCCCACACTTAATTCAGAAGAAATCTTTCCCCAAACAACCCATTCTTCTGTCAAAAATTGTACAGGATTTTTAAAAATGTTTTTATACATTCATTATTCCATGTCTAATGTTTTTATTTTTATAACACAAAGTATTTTAATATGCTGGTGGTTTCCTCTCTCTCAGTGAACGTCGTAGACATCCAGAAGGTGTCCTCTCCAACTCTTGTCTATCTGCATTGAGTCATTTCAGACATTCCTTGAGCACTAGGTGAATCTTGCAACTGAGTTATTGACGGACTCTCAGGTTTCCTGCTGTCAACAGTTGGACTTAATTCACATGTTGTTGAATTACTAAGTGATTCTGCCTCTAAGATATCAGCATCACAGGCCACCCTCAGTATCATAATGGTGAGTACCCTCAGCATCTCTTTTTGTTGTCGACTGAATAACTGATCCACATGACGTCGCACTACTTGAGAACTTGCTACGGCCATTCTATAGGACAGGTCCTGTGGTGTCTTGAATTACTCCCTGCACCCATTTTGGTCCATACTCAAAGTTCCTAGTATAGACAGTATCTTCTACTTCAAAATGGCGAGATCTGACATGTTGGTCATGGTGCTCTTCTTTGAACTTCTTGTTTGGCTTCTATTTTCCTGGTGAAGTCAGGGTGCATTTTGTCTAAGGTACATCGCAATTTCCTCACCATCATCATTTCTGCAGGTGACAGTCCCGTTGTAGACGGGGGTGTAATACGATAACTAAACAATGCTCTATGCAACCTGGTCTCAATAATATGCCCAGAAGATATTGAAGTCATGACTTCCTTAAGGGGGGGGGGGGGGGGGGGGGGGATGCTTCGTCATTCAAATGCGCTAACGGTTAGTCCATTGTTGTTCTATGTGTAACGTTACACTAGTCTGACGTGCAAAACCGTTTTACTTGCTACTGCTAAGGTTTAGTCGCATATAATAGTCCATAAACCGAATCATGTCCTCATAAACTGCGAGTAAACACACACAAATGTCCATACCACAGAGACGGACGTCCTGCTGTTGCTGTTTCTCCTGTTCAGTTTATTTTCAGCCTCCGGATCTGATTCTGGATCATATCTGTATTAGTTGAATCTGATTGATAGCCATGGTTATCAATAAGGACAAATCCTAAAATAACTTATTATATCTTAAGATAAGACCTAAGATAGAGCATTTCTGTGATACGCCCCCTGATCATTATATCAAATTATATGGGTTGCTGAAAGGAGGACTTTTCAACATATATTTTCAACATTATTTTTATAAGGAACATTTGGTTAAGGTCAAAGTGATTTGTAACATGTTCTTGCTTGTTAGAAGATAATTCTACCTAAGATTTTTTTCACTCGCATGCCATCCCAGATACGCATGCCCTTTTGTTCTGTAGGACTGCACATAATCATGGGTAAATGGGACTATTTTATCACAATAAATCCTCAGCAATCATTGACTACTGTAGTCAGTGGCTGTCGAGATCTACTTGTTACAAACATTGTTCCAAAATAGTAATTCTGACCCCACATATATATATAAAAAGAAAACAAGACTTAAAATGAAAATTCTGAATTTGTGTGGTGTATTTAATCATCTCTCAGAAAGCACACATGCCACTTTCAAAAATACAATCCAACACATGAAACTTCTTAACAGCTTATAAAAAAAATAGCATTACAGTCCCCAACTGCAACAAGCCTAACTTGGTCTTGTTTCTTAGTTATAAACCTTTGTGAAAGGCCCCATGAATGTATCACATGTAATTAAATCTTGTCGTACAATCCTGAGTTTACATCTTGAACAATTGCTCGCAGACTGCACAGAAAACAAGTCCAAAGCCACTGCTACCAGATTTAAGGCACATTAATTAGCATGTCCTTCTTAAAAGCTGTAGTTGTGGTAATGATACGGGAGGCGCAGTGTGCTGAAACACGAATGTGCCGCTGCGTATTCAGCAGTCCTAACTTCTTCTGGTATCTCCACCCTAATCAGAACCTTGTCAGGTCACTCAGTAAGTGCTAAAAGTATACATTTATGTGTTATAAAACAATTTTAAAAAGGACTACTGCTAATATTTACCTGTGAATCAATAACTACTGTTGATGCTCTTGGAAAAAGGACTCCTGAACATCCTGTCTTTTGGAAAAGTGTCCAGATCCCCGTGTCCTTCATCCCTCTGCGTTGATCTTTGATTTGTTTCTTTACACGTCCAAGAACCTGAAAATATGAATTAAAAAAGATCACATTTACAGAAACAATTCTTGATGATTATTTTACAGAGCTGTCACACATTAACTTAAAAGTTGAAATATAATTGGTGAAGAGCAGACATGCATATTTAACTATGTAGCTCTACACAGCTTTGCTTTTGAATCTCTTTGGTATCTTTTTTTGTTGTCTTTACTGCTAATATAACTCATCACCATATATTGCCTACCACATTGAATCTGAAATTGCTAGCTTTTAATCTAAATCACTATCACATGTTAGCATTTCGATAATGATATTTTCAGTAATGACAGTATTGTCGTGGACAATACTAAATTGTTAAAAATATTCACAAATTGCACAGATATGAACCCGAATTATGCATCAAGTGCCTTTTTAGGTTGTTTAAACATATATTGTGATTTTTTATTTTTTATTTTTTTGAACTGATAATATTTGATCACAGTTTCAGAGCAGATAAGTTTTAAAGTCTTGGTTGGGGACAAGTAGCCTAATATTAGGGATAAAAACATTTTAAAAATGGAAATCATACTGATTTTAGTTTATAACATTTTTTTTGCTGGTGCAATAAATACTATTTGAAATAACTAAAGAATTGATTTTATAATATTGTATTTTTTAACATGAATGTATAACCAGGGGACATAAAAGTTCCCCTAATTGAAGAATCACCTATACATCCATCAAATTAATATATTTTTTTTTTCCTAATTTAAGAAACGTCTTTCTTTAGAAACTAAATGTACAAAATCTGAGACATTTTCAGACATTTGGTTGATTTTGACACAGAATGACCCAAATGTGTTTGTCTGAGAACCTTATACACACACTTAACTGCAGACACTGAAATTACATACACTGTGTGGTACAGTACAAATAATTTGAGTGTCCCTTATTTTCCTATAAAGAACCACGATTGTCCCTCTACCCAAGTCTACTGAAGGCTAAACACACTTTGCAATTCAAAATGGCACTTTTTAAATGCACTGAACACGATTCTCTGCATAAGACACAACAATTAGTGATGTCCGGTTCGTAGGGGTGTAACGTTTCATTTTAACAACGATTCGATTCGTATTACGATTTGAGGTTGTCGATATGATTTAAGGACGATATTGGTTCATTTAGAACGATATGAGCTGAAACAATTCAGTGACTTGAAATCGATTCAGTAACTTTTTAGCCAAAAATTTTAATCAGTGTGACTGTTTTACTTCAGTTGAATCGAATTGCTATTAAAACGAATCGTTACACCCCTACCGGTTCGCGAACTAATCGGACTGAAACGTTCTAAACGGTTGGTGTCTTAAATCAGCGCTGATCCCACACGTTACATTAGTTACTCACTTTCTGACATGAGTGACAGTCCCTCCGACTAGAAATAAAGTAATATCTTGAAGTAGATGCTGTAACTCCAATCGTTAGCTGAACTGAGACATGTTTTGCTGAGAGAACTGATGAACTCACGAGCAGCTGATACTGAGCATCCACATGTAACTGAACATGCATCGGTTCTTGGATCAGCAGTACAGAATCGAGAACCGTTTCTGTCGGACACGTTAGATACTGGGAACCGATGAGCTGCGCATGCGTGTTATTTGTTCAGAGGAACCAAATGCAGGTTTCAAGTATATAAAATGAATCATGTTTGGAAACATCATCACATAAAGCTGTCTTATCACTCTATTATTTTAAAGTTTTGAAAAAGAATGGTAATTTGTTTTATCAATAATGCGTGATATTTTCAGGAACAGCTTTTTTCTTATTTAATTTGTAAGTCGATACACATTTTAAAATGTTATCAAAAGAAGTTTGATATCAGTTACATATTTAGCTCGCAGCAGTTCTCAGCTCAACAAACATTCACTGCTACAGCGGTTCTCAAGTCAGGACCGGGTTGCAGAGGTTCTTGGATCAGCAGTACAGAATCGAGAACCGTTTCTATCCGACGCGGTCGATCTTTTGGATCACCAGTACAGAATCGAGAACCGTTTCTATCGGACGCGTTCAGTCTTTCGGATCACAAGTACAGAATCGAGAACCGTTTCTATCGGACGCGTTCAGTCTTTCTCATCACCAGTACAGAATCGAGAACCGTTTCTATCGGACACGGTCGATCTTTCGGATCACCAGTACAGAATCGAGAACCGTTTCTCTCCGACGCGGTCGATCTTTTGGATCACCAGTACAGAATCGAGAACCGTTTCTCTCCGACGCGTTCGATCTTTTGGATCACCAGTACAGAATCGAGAACCGTTTCTATCGGACACGTTCGATCTTTCAGATCACCAGTACAGAATCGAGAACCGTTTCTCTCCGACGCGGTCGATCTTTTGGATCACCAGTACAGAATCGAGAACCGTTTCTATCGGACGCGTTCAGTCTTTCGGATCACAAGTACAGAATCGAGAACCGTTTCTATCGGACGCGTTCAGTCTTTCTCATCACCAGTACAGAATCGCGAACCGTTTCTATCGGACACGTTCGATCTTTCGGATCACCAGTACAGAATCGCGAACCGTTTCTATCGGACACGTTCGATCTTTCGGATCACCAGTACAGAATCGAGAACCGTTTCTCTCCGACGCGGTCGATCTTTTGGATCACCAGTACAGAATCGAGAACCGTTTCTATCGGACGCGTTCAGTCTTTCGGATCACAAGTACAGAATCGAGAACCGTTTCTATCGGACGCGTTCAGTCTTTCTCATCACCAGTACAGAATCGAGAACCGTTTCTATCGGACGCGTTCAGTCTTTCTCATCACCAGTACAGAATCGAGAACCGTTTCTATCGGACACGTTCGATCTTTCGGATCACCAGTACAGAATCGAGAACCGTTTCTATCGGACGCGTTCGATCTTTCGGATCACCAGTACAGAATCGAGAACCGTTTCTATCGGACATGTTCGATCTTTCGGATCACCAGTACAGAATCGAGAACCGTTTCTATTGGACACGTTCGATCTTTCGGATCACCAGTACAGAATCGAGAACCGTTTCTATCGGACGCGTTCGATCTTTCGGATCACCAGTACAGAATCGAGAACCGTTTCTATCAGACACGTTCGATCTTTCGGATCACAAAGGTCCTGCCTCTTACCATAACGGGGAGATGCACATGCTCAATGTGCATTCTTCTCCAAGTGGGAGAGCAACAAGACCATGTCCCCTTTTTCCCATATTCTTGTGGGCGGAGGGTTAGTCAACAAAAGGCTTTTTGTTGCAGACCGATCGGCGGCAGACATGAAGCACTGCATGCCGGTTAGAAATGTTGTCCGACTTGAGACAGCGCCGACAGCACGTGACTGTGACGTATGTCAACAAAGTACCGCGAGAGCGATTCGAGAGCAGCCGCTGATGCAGCCGCTGCAGATTCTCAAGGGGGACGGCAGGAGGCTGCTCGAGCTCTGATGACGACACAGCTGATCCATGATTGGCCGATTCACCACATGACAGCGATCACGTGCGTTTCGTGGTTATTCTAAAACCTTATGTTACGCTAATGCTCACAAATCATTTATTTATAACAGTAAAACCTCTTTTCATGTAGTCGCGATGTTATATTTTCATATTTATCAAAATAAAACTGATAAAAACCGTTGACAACACTTCACTGATAGTGTATGTTTATATGCTGAACATTAATATTGTCCAAATAGACGCTTTATTAAGCAGTACCTAAAGTATTGAATGAAAATGTCATTTGAAGCATCTGTGTGTTTGAGAAATATTGCATTTATTTAACTTCAGCTGTGATAAAGTTTGCAGACACAGCTCAAGCGTCACCACGGGAAGCAGAAAGTGTCCGACTTCACGTCTCCGTTTGCATCTCCTCCCCGCCTGCACTCGGCTACTCTCGCCGATCGCATGCATCCAGCCGCAGCCGATGTCCAACACACCTAAACGGTTCTAGCGACGTCATCACAGCAGGAAGTGCAGCGGTGTAGTCCAAACCGGCCGTTCGCTGTAGGCTTTGAAAGGGAACTTCTGTTAAATGAAATATCTCGCTTGGCATTGAACTTTGAGCTTTATAATATTACAGGTATTATTTATGGTCTAACAGCAACATTACACACTAACCACAGTTTGAAAGATGGGATCGTAAAGAACAGGACCTTTAAACCGAACTGTTTTTCTCTCAGACAGCTGATGCTGATAATATGAGCAAGAGTGAACCGAGGATTTGTGTAAGTTTATTTAATCTGTGTAAAACATCAGTGTTTGCATGACAGTGGCCATATTGAGTGCTTTTACAAAACATAAATGAAAATCCAAGATGATGATGATGACAATAATAATTATTTCTATACTAAGTTTTGATTACAAATACTTTATATGAATGTGTTTGAATGTATTTTCATCCGTTGGTATGATGGAAATGACGTCATTATGTAAGGACGTAAAAGAACCGGCGATCTGTTTTTTTTTTACCGGTTCATTAAAACTGTAAGCCCGCCCACTGGTCCAAGGACGGCAGCCAATGATGCGGGTGAAGGGTTCTCTGCGAGTTACTGTCTGTCCTTTTGCACAAGACAATATTAGATTAAATACATTTGTTATTTGTATTACCTCTTTCATCTGACTTCTGATCAGATTTCTGAGATCTTTAATAATTTAGATATTTGAATTAAACGTTTGTGATTCTATTTAACTCTTTATCATTATTGAAATGTATTAATTCGGTTCTCAGAGTCGCTCAGGGTCTTCACATCAGCTGGTATGCGAGCCCATGAACACAAACTCGCCAGTCCGATCATTAATCAGGGGTTATGGCTAAAGCAGTTTAACAATGTTGCCTCATGCTCACTATTGTTCAAAAGTACCCATGTAGCCTCCTACAGTCACTTATATAACAACTTAGTTACAGAAAAACCCACAACCAGAGGTTATAATCAGTATCATATCTGATCCTATATAATAATGTAACTGCATAACAACTTAAAGTCGAGCAATTTAGTCAGAAGTCTAGACTTAAATCCTGGACGCAGATTTGCGGTAACAAGGATACAGCGTAATATACTAAAATCAATAATTGGAGTAAATCAGAATGAATTCAAACGTAACAATTTATTAACCAGGTAAGAAACATCAATCAAAATTCAACTCAATGAAACAATCAAATACAAAATCAATAGTTCAGAAATCAAAGAATTAGAAGCATTCAAAACATAGTCAAAAACGACACACGTCAATTGTGCGGGAGATCTGGGTACAGATTCCCCAAGTTGTGTGTCACCTTTCCTTAAATACCCAGATAGTTCAATAGGTCACCAAATGGTGTTTTCTTTGATTATATTTAGATTTTGGCCCCTTCTTTGGGGAGTCACAAATGGGTAAACAGAGTTTGTGTTTGAATGGTTTCTGTGAAGGCGGGCACTTATTTACATATAGGAGGCATCCTGTATCAGATCTGTGGGAGGTCACCTTCTTACTGGCATTCAATATTTTCTTAACTTATAAAAACTTCTTGGAGCTTTGTGTTATAATTGGGAGAATGAGACCACTTTACCAGGCGCACCGAGACATTTCAAATGTACATACTTTACATTCTATATTCCCGGAGGGGGGGAAAGGAGAAATACAGTGGGTAATATGCAGAGTGTGAAAGTGAGGTGTAAGTGTCTCGGTATGGTGTCGTGGGAGAATGTTTTTGCTTTGTTTCACAGGCCAGACACTCTGGCATTTGCGATACAAACAGAGGGTAATATACAGAGTGTTAGGGTGAGGTGTGTGTGTATCACAATCAGTATGATGTCAAAGGAGAGTGTTCAGGTGTTAATTCCAGGGGAGATTCTTTGTTTCTCAAGCTAGACCTCCTGGCACTGGCCTTACAAAACGAACTGTCCGAAAGAAACGGTTTGCGAAAAAGAACAGAACTTCCCATCACAAACAACAATCTGACATAAAGTCACATGTTTACCATTTCAAAATACTCCCTTTCAAAATGACGCCACATGAGCTGATTGGCCAATACATGAGCCACCTGCCCAATCACCTCATTGGTTAATGATTAACGCTTCAATCAGGATGTAACCACTATAAAAAGACCACAGGTGAGCACCTTTTTTCTTTTTAAACTATGGAAGATGTTGTAGAGAGAGGCAGAGGGAGGATGGGTGCAAGTTTCTTTTTCAGTTTACTGTTTTCTTGTGAGCATATTTTAGTTCATTCCTAAGTAAATATATCTGCTGTGCGTATGTTGCACTCACTTGTTTGGTTAAAAAAGAAGGGGGGAAAAAAGGCATGTGTGCATTTGCAAATATTTCTGTGCATGTAAACAATCTGAAGAATTTTCTAAGAACTACATATTTTAGTATTATGGCAACGCATACTAAAGACGAGTGCTTTTCATTGTGCCCAACAGTGTGTAGCTGGCTAGACAAAAATCTGGCAAAATTTGATTTTAATAATACTATGTGTAGTTTTGCTTTCAGTGCTTCATTTGCCAAGATAAACAAAGCATTTTTACATTTGGGTGTGTGGTTTTGGGAATTGTGTAAATTTAGATAAAACCTGACTAGTTTGCAAAATTGTGTGTTAGCAATTAGGGAAAAAAACTGTAAGGGACTATATCCACAACTATATCAGAAGCAAAGTAGAAATAAAACAAACAGAAACGTGAGAGCCGGGTGGCAGTCAGCTTTGCACCTACTTGTGGATCCTTTTCACATGTTCTGGTCTGAACAACTAGTTCAGAGTAATCAGTCTGATAAACAGACCGTGTGTGTGTTGAATGAGGAGAGCAGAAACAAAATAAAGTTGAACTGTTTTAATGATTACGTAAATCAGATAAAGAAAGTATACCGAGCCCTGGGTCACAGCTGTCCCTGATTTACTCAATCCTATACGAGGGTCATGTGGGCAGTCCACAACAACTCGCCTTTCCCTCGACCTAATATTTATACACAACATACAGAATATGCAAGCTGTCTTTTCTTGAGAGTCAGATGACTTTCTGGTGTTTTAATTGCTTCATTATCAACATCTCCCTTCCAATTCCTGGGGCCCGTTCTTCGTACCTCGCTTAATACATCCGAGATGATTTGACAGATCCCGGATCTTTTAATCGTGATAACTGATATCTGGCTAATTTGGTTCTTCAAACGAATTTGTGGATTGGATTAATATATCTGGATGAAGTTATCTGAGATCACTGCTCGTGCCTGTGTTCCCTGAAGAGGGCAGATGATCAATACTCCAAACCACGATCAGCAGCGATTGCGTTGTCTTGACGCCAGCCAATGACATCATATAATTAAAGCCAAGTTATTTCCAGATAACACCCGCTCATCCGGGTACTACGAGTTATCTTGACCGGTTCTACTTCTATTCTTAACGCTGGCGCCATCTTGTGGCTTAAACAGCCGTGGGTTACAATGGAAGACTACAAGGTGGGGTTCCTTTATAACATTTTTAATATATTCTTCTTACCCAAACGCATCGATTGGAATCAGAAGGCTCTATTAACCCATCGGAGTCGTGTGGAGCGCGTTATTTGACGGACAGCTGCATTTAATGGACTTCAGAAACAGCTCCAACTACTGCTGGGATTAACGTTAGCCTGGACTTTTTAAATATAACTCTGATTGTATTTGTCTGACAGAAGAATGTCATTAACACCTACGATAACTTGAGGGTGAGTAAATCATAGGCTTGGTTTCATTTTTGAAAAATTAAATTTTTCATATATAAATTATGTTTATGGGTCTGTAATCACGTGGTGTTGCACACATCCGCAAAATATTGCATATATGACAGATCTCCTCATGGTGAACAACTTTGCCTCTGGGGCCATTGCTGTCAATCAAATCGTTAATTAAATATTTGTAATTATGTTAAAAACCTACTTTTGTGAACTTGTCCCTGGTTTTTTGCCCGATCAGAACCAAACCAGTCTAGGACATTTCTTTGGACTCTTTAGATCAATAACTATCAAAAAAAGTTGAACGTTTGCATTTGAATGGCTATAACAGGGCCATTTCAAAAAGAGGCGTAGCAAAATACACTCAAAAGCCTATAAATCCTGAGGGGAAACTCAAAAATTCACGAAAATTGTTGGTTACATGTGGCATAACATGCTGATGAAGCATGCGATGTTTTTAAAGAGATCGGACAAAAGGTAGCACTATAACTGTGAAAAAGCTTTAAAAACCATACATTTCCTACACTGAAAAAAATTTGGAGTGACATTTACTTAAAAAAAGCTAGGCAACTTTTTCCACACAAAAAGTGCTTGTAATATTTACTCGGGCTATTCTAAGTAATATTTACTTACTAGAACCACTTATTTTTTATGTAAAATACACAAGTAAATTGTACTGGCAATACTCATCTATAGATTGTAAGTTTCACTCAGATTACCATTGCATCCAATTACAAACCCACGTGATTATTGCTGATATTTCTGAGTTTTGCATGACGCCCCCAGAATGCATTGTGGCAGGAAGCATGTCACCATTGTTGAGATTCTTAGGCTGAATCTTGATATCTGTGTGTGAGAAAAGCTTGCAGGAGTTCAAAGTGCTTAGTGTACAGTCTGTTATAAAACGTATTTAACTTTTCTGGTTAAACCTGTGCTGGATCTTTTCTAGAATAAAACAAGGTTAATAGTATATTGCTCATATTCACGTATAAGATCGGTGAATTAAGCCACTACACAATGATCATATTCTGATCATCAAGCGGCCAAAAGCATCTGATCGTGTTTTCTCTGCTTTTCTTGCCATAGCAAACCCAGATACAGCAATGAGAGAAACATTAACATTAAAAAGTCATCAAACTGCCCAACTAAAGAAAACACTAATCGCCATAATGGTGACATAAAAAAACTCTCTTAATTCTCAATAGGAGCTTATGTAGCTTTAGCTATCGTTATTGTGATTACAACTCACGTTCAGTTAAAAGTCAAAACTTATTGAGAATAAGTCAGCCACATAAAAAGCAACATCCCAAAATGACCATCTCTGCCACCACTGAACAAGTGGGATCTTTGCGAAAAATCTGTGTGCATTTTCAAATGCACTTTGCTTTTCAGATTTAAATGTACTTAATATTTTGGGTGCATGTGCTGTGACTATAAAACATTAAATATTATTTGTAAATATATGATAAAATTCACTCTTTTTTCTGTTATTACATGAATAGACTGTACATTTTACTTAAGATATATAGTTCCAACTTAAACTTGATTTTACAATGTAATAATTACATGAACTAATGTAATTAATGTAACTAATTTTTATAAGTATATGGTAAATTGCCTATATTGGTTGTAAATGGACTTTTCCATCTATTATTTCAGTATAAATAAACTTAATGTTTTTAATGCCTCTGTGCTTAAAAGGCATTAAAAGCTTGAACCCTGCTAAATGCTGCTTGCAGCTTTAATTATTTTATTTTTTTTAAGAACAAATCACCAATGATTTTTTGTATTTTTTCTTCTTCTAAATTTACGAAAAAATATAGGAACGGAAACCCCACGTATGCTAAAAGTATGTATGACTTTAAAACTTTAGAAGTTATATCTCATCCTAACATGACTATAATTACGCTGAAGCATATTGCATTATAAATTACAATTGAATTTCATCTAAAATGCATTCGATCATATATGGTTGAAAAGTAAGAAAAGCTGTGCTATAGCTTCAGCTGAGAGGTTTCTCTGAATAACGCAGATATACACATGTGTGTAGAGCTGATAATAAGAGCTCTGTAACCTTGGGTCTGTCAGAGCTGTTTATTGTGAAATCGGCACACTATGCTTCGCTCGAGGATCCGGACGAGAGCACATCTGCAAACAGAGGCAAGTGTGACGAGAGTGATTAACGCTGTCAGGAAAACATGGGCGAAAAGCCTTTATATGGAGATGGTGTGGGCGGAAAGCCTTTCTTCAGTCGAAAATAAATAGTTTTTGAGGAAAACATTTCAGGATTTCTCTCCACATAATGAACTTCAATGGGAACCAACGGTTGAAGGTCCAAATCAATGCAGTTTCAAAAGAAGGGCTTCAGAGGCTCTACATGATCCCAGAGGAATAAGGGCTTATCTAGACAAACCATCAGACATTTTCAAGAAAAACTTTTTTTTTTTTTTTTACCTAAATTGCTAATTTTGTGCTCTTTATCAGAACCAGCATTAACTTGTGGAGCAGTTTGAGCTCCAGTAGCTCGTCTGTTTGATCGGACCCCACGGGCCAGCCTTCGCTCCCCACGTGCATCAATGAGCCTTGGCCGCCCATGACCCTGTGGCCGGTTCTCCACTGGTCCTTCCTTGGAGCACTTTTGATAGATACTGACCACTGCAGACCGGGAACAGCCCACAAGAGCTGCAGTTTTGGAGATGCTCTGACCCAGTCGTCTAGCCATCACCATTTGGCCAAACTCGCTCAAATCCTTACGCTTGCCCTTTTCAAACACAACCCTGGCCAGTGTTATTCACACTTATGCTGACACCTACAGGTGTGTGTGCAGCAACAAGCAAAAATAGAGGTTTACAGTAACAGATGCATTATTCATAATTACCCAAGATCCTAGAATTGGCAGTTTGCAACTTTGTGTTATAAACAATATACAATAACACTGGTAGGCTAAAACAGTGACAAGACAAGCAATTTTGGGACAGCATTTACTTCTATTGTAAGAAAAAAAAAATGACCATGCCCCAAAATGGTCACATGATTATTTTGGTTACTTGGTAACTTTGCAGATGTATTCATGCTAAACAGCAACATTACACACTAATGACCAGAATAGGACCCCTTTACAAACAATATAACAGAATTGTTACAAGATTGTTGGACTTGAAACAACTTGCTATGACAAATGACAACATGTTCGCCACCAAACCAACCCTTAGTTCTGTCTGGATCGTTCAGGATACAGACCTTTATTATTTGTTCCTACAGAACTATTTTCCTAGGACAACTGGAAGAAGGGGACACAATTGCACAAGACAAAGCCCTAGTCATACCCATTGAGGAGGCAGAGGCTTGTCTAAAGACAATCACGTCAACCGTGAAAGAAGTTAATCTTTTTTCTTGACACCCCTGGTACAACAGGTTTGTGCTTTTAGGCAGGATTGGATGTAGAAAAATGATCCGAAAGTATTCATTCTGACTTTAATTACTTTTCTTTCCTCCACAGGGTCTGGTTACTGGAAGCAAAGCTCCAGGAGGATTTTTGCAATGAGGGATGATGTGAAGGAAGGAAACTCTGGTTAGTCCATGAGTGAAAACGATAATCATCTTTGAACATTATATTGTCCTTTTACAAATGTAACTCTAACCTCAGTCATGAAACATTCGATCCATCTATCGGTTTCAAACTTCAGGCTTTTCTTTCTCAAGCAAACTTCAAAGTCTTGATTAACCTTTTAAAGGTAGGGCAGGTAGGAATTGGTTACAATTTTTTTTTTTCGTGATTTGTCTGGTGGTATGTGGTTGTGAAACGACTCCAAATCTGCAGTTGACCTGAGTGCACATTAGATTTAAAAAAAAAAACACACACAATATTTTCTTTCTAATAATGTCATTCATGTAATATCATGGACAATTACAGTAAATATAATTATAAAGTAGCTTATGTACCTGAAATTCAGATACTTTGGGATGACCTTCAGCCAGCGTTCATTGAGAATAATTTCAGCCAGCCTCTCATGTGCCACTGAACCGCTCTCAATTAATTTTTTATCTCTGGTGTCCAATAAGGGGCCATGTTTACACTCACCAAGGGCCCACGTGTGTTCTCCTGTGACATGGTGCAGGATTCCCATCCACATATCCTGTGGGGGAAAAAAATTACAAAAAGTTTATTTATTTATTTTTAAACGTCAAAGTGATGAAGTAAAGCATTTTACATGTAATTGAATACCATTACTAATAACAAAAACACATACGTCACAAATTTTACACAAAATACCCAGTATATCAGTTATTGCATTTGTAAACCTATAAACCAAATTGGGTGATTACATAATTTAGTTTAGTTTATGTAAAGAAAAGTCTTCTGTTTCTAAATATTGAAAAAGAAAAAATATAACAACCAAGAAAATACTTACAATGAACTCTTCATAGGTATCTTCTGTCTTATAGCAGTACCAAAAGTGGTTGCAGATGTCTTTATTCCACATGTGGAGAATGTCACAGTCCTTTTGCTGCCCTGCCTGGGTGCATAAAAAAATAGTGTTAGGTAAACTAGGATTTTGTCAACAGGATTAAAATAAACAATAATATATTTCAAGAAGATTAAAAAAGGTATGTAAGGGTGCTATTATGTAAGTTTTTATTGTGATCAGATGAAATGTGATTACTGATAGGCATTTATTATACTTACTGCATGAATTTTTTTACTCAAGTTTTTGGATCCATGCCAGACGTCCAGAGTGTGGGTTAGGTTTTTTGGAATTGCAACAGCTCCCCCCAACCCAGCATGTTGCCAGGCCGGAAGGGAGTCTGAGGACACGCACGGGCCGACGCTAGTTAGACTCTACCGTTGTCCTTACTCAGGAATTGCCAACCTGGCTTCGGGCCCCAATAACAAAAATCCCTCCCCCCCCCAGGGAATGCATGGCCTGCTGGGCCCACGACACCCCCCGCAACTCTAATCTAAACCCCCAACGAACCCACACCCAACCCCACGCCCCTCCCCGAAATAAAATCCCCAACGCCCTTCGTCCCCCGGGAACAGACAGAATCAATTTGTAGGTTAGAAGTCGCCCCAGCCCCCCCCTCAGGGCTGTAACAAACAGGGCTGTCCAATGCTTGACCTCAATCCTTCAATTCTCCTATCACCTCACTAGGCTCCCTAACGGGGTGAACCCCTTCATTCCAACCTTCCACAAACAACACTCCGGCTATGAATGTGAACATACCAAGCCCTTGTCATCCACCCATTAGGGCTGTGTCAGACAGGGTTAGGCCCGAAAGGGTTGTGAGGATAGATCCCTAATACCAACCCTTGACCCCTCAGGGCTACGGCCGGCAGGGCTGCTACCGGTAGGGCTACAATCCATCCAAAACCAGCCTATTAAATCTGTGATGGGTAGGTTTAGGTATAAGTCCCTAGTACGTCAGGTCAGTGACGGGTAGGTTTAGGCAAGTGTGGGTGTGGGGATAGATCCCCCAAACACCCAGAGATTGCTCAAAACCCTTCTACTGGGTAGGTTTAGGTATACAGCCCCAATTCGTCCAATCTGAGACTAATCAAGCCCAAACTGAAATCACTACCAGAGAAACTACAATCAAAACAACAACCACAATACCACCACCCAACTATACCTCTCTAACTAACTACCAATCCCTAATCGAAATGCAAGGTTCTTCTGTGAACCTACTCCGAACTAGCGAATCCAGCCAGACCCAAAGGACATGACCGGATAATTCTGGCCCGGCATCGCATTCCCATCAGTGTATACTGACACCCAACCTTCCTCCAATACTTCCAGATAAGGCTGCCATCCGAGCGCACTCTAATCTTTCCATATCCCCAAAACCCTAAACCTATCCATTCCTATCCATTCCATTCCAACCCACCAATCTCCCTTGATCTTTATAGAAATTCAACCATCCTGGCCTGACTAGGCCCCACCCAATCTCTGGTTCATTCTTGAGAATTTCAAGATCACCCATCTCGGTTAACTCCTATTTTTCTCATTTTAGAACTCAGGGACTCAGAACCTCGGATACCTCACAGGACAACCGTCCCATATTTATCCCATCATCATAGTCCCATCCACAACTCCATTCTCCTCCTTGTTTTACTTTTGTTTTTTTATTCTTTTTTTGGATTTTTACTATTTTATACTTTTTTTGTTTTTCATTTTTGGTATTTTTTTTTTTTTTGTTTTTTTTTTTTTTGGCCTCCTCTCCACCTTCCAATCATTTCTTGGGCTTCTGCCCAGCCCTCTTGTCCCCTGCTGTCTGTGCTCCCTCTTCCTCTTCCAAGAATCATACGGGGCTCTCCCCCAGTTGGGACCACTCCGACTCCTCCTGGGTTACCGGCCCCAGGGGAGCCCCTTTCCCCGGCTCCTCCCTCTTCCCCTTTGCCGACCCCCCTTGGTCGCCTCTGGGCGGCACCTTCCTCTGGGGCAAAGGGACCTCTTTCGGCCCCCCCGCCCCAGCCCTAACCTGCTGTATTTTAGCCCCCTGCACGACCACCTGGGCCCTCTGGGCCTGGGGCGCCAGTTTCTTCAGGGGCAACGGGGCCTCTTTCGGCCTCGCTGCCACTGCCCTGGCCTGCTGCACCCTCTGCCCCGAGCCCCCCTCCTGAGCCTGCTGGGCCTGAGGGACCTGCTCCACTTCCATGGGCTCCACCCGTACCTCCTCCCTACTCTGTACTTGCTGGGTATCTTCCCGGGGCCCCACCAAAATGCCCCTAACCTCCTCCTTTGCCAACCTGATGGTAGCTGGGTGGATATGTTTGATCCCCCTGTACGCCCATCTGACCGCCACCCCCCAGTCCTCCTCCCACCTGACTCTGGAGAGGACTGCCAGTTCTTTCTTGGCCTCCCGCAGGGCATTTTCATAATGCTCTTCCAAAATATCCAACCCAGTATACAGCCAATTCTTGGCATTCCCGAACCCTAACCAATCAGTCCTGACTGTGGGGACCGCGGGCCTGAACCCCTGGGCCAGATTACTGGCCATCCGGACCATCCTGGCCGGCTGGGGCTGCTGCCCCTCCGTCCCCCGGACCGCTCTCAAATGATGAAAGATTTTCAAAAATCTGTGCATCCCCCCCACCGCCGCCTTAGCGGGTCCTGTTATTTTTTAAGATTGTGCACTTTTTCTATCCATGTCAAAGAAAGGCCTTAAACTATTATGATGCAGCTACTGAATGATTAATAACAAACTGATTTACAAGGAATTTGTAAGCAATTGTGCACTGCATAGGTAATAATTTGTGTTATCTTTCTATTAGCTGTGTACAGAGTCTGGATTTTTGGTGACTGTTACAATCGACGTGGCAAAAGTCGAGCAAGGGAGACCATGGGCACCAATCTTGGGGTGGTTTGGCAGGCGGTCTTTTGAATCAACTTTGACCGCGATTCTGGAAGACTTGGAGTTAAGCTTTTCTCTGAGAAAAGAACAAAGAGCGGCACTGAAGTCATTCTTAAAAAGGGAAGATGTGTTCAGAGTTTAGCCGACTGGATACGGCGAATGTTTAATCTATCAACAAGCTCTGCTTCACCTTCGTTGCTCTGGTTGGTGTAGCGCTATCCTATCGCGTGCAGAGGGAGTTTGAAAGACAACCGTTTATCCGCCCCTCGGATTGAAAGACCTTCATTTATCCGCCCCTTAGATTGAAAGACAACCGTTTATCCGCCCCTCAGATTGAAAGACAACCGTTTATCCGCCCCTCAGATTGAAAGACAACCGTTTATCCGCCCCTCGGATTGAAAGACAACCGCTTATCCGCCCCTCGGATTGAAAGACAACCGCTTATCCGCCCCTCGGATTGAAAGACCTCCATTTATCCGCCCCTTAGATTGAAAGACAACCGTTTATCCGCCCCTCAGATTGAAAGACAACTGTTTATCCGCCCCTCGGATTGAAAGACAACCGTTTATCCGCCCCTCAGATTGAAAGACAACCGTTTATCCGCCCCTCAGATTGAAAGACAACCGTTTATCCGCCCCTCGGATTGAGCTGTCAATGGTGAGTTTCCAGACCAAACATCTTGATGTGGGTCGGGCTTGTCAGGCTAGGAGAAACACGTTTTAGGTTCTCAAACGTCACATTATGCTCCAGAAAATGCTTACGTCATGTGAGCGCCCAGTGTTTACAGTTTGTTTGATCATGGATGATGTTAACATGGTACTCATTTTTACTTTTGTGCAAACGCTTTTGGCCTGTTTGTATTTGCAAACAAAACTGCTGTACTATATTGAGGAGCAATAAATACAAACGACGAAGGAACGTTGTTTCGAAAGGAACAGGAAGTCGCTCTTGCTATTCGTTGTTGATGATTTTGAGGATTCTGATTGGTTTGCATGGCTTTATCCTTCTCCATACACTGCCGCCCATAGGTTTGGCATAGTAATGATGGCGTTCGACGGCCTATTTATGTGGGTTGATGTAAACTACAACTATTTTTGAAAACGGAGGGGGAAAAATGTGTTTCTCTAAATACCCGGCTATGTGTAAATGTGGCCAGAATGTGCTAGTGAATAATTGTGGAGGCAACAACCTAGGACGTGTGAAAAGTGTGCTGCTTCTCAAAGCATTGAAGAGGGACCTACGTGACCTCCACGGAAGGTTTCCCCAGATGAAAATTGTGCTTTCTTCAATCAACCAAAAGACGTCACTGGAGGCATGCTCCCCCAGGAAAGGTGGACAAAGTGTGAAAGTTTGTGAACACTGTGATGGCTAAGTCTGATTTGTTTGTTAATGGGAGCATTGTGCATTATCCACACATACTATCTGATAAGCCTGAACTATTTTTTAAGATATAATGTTCATTTAAGCCCAAAGGGAAATGTTTTTTAACTGATATTGCCCAATGTCTCAGAGACCACAACCCTCAAGATTGGTCTTTCATTACAGAAAAGAGGGCCTCCACTTTTTTTTTTTTTTTTTTTGCTAAACTAAAAAAAAAAATATTTTCCTTTTATCTATTGTGATTGTTAGCATGTTAGCAGCTGGTTGGATGTTAACTGATTAAACTATGCTTGTCACCATTGTGAGCTTCATTCATGGACCTTTCATTTAGTTTTTGTGTCACCTGTTCCTTTGTTCAGTTTCCCCACTAATCTATCTCCATATTTGTGTAATCTGCCGTGTTCATTATCCTCATTTGTGTTTGCTATTTAATGCTGCGTTCCAGGCGACCCGTAACCCGTATTTTTCTGACCTTCTACCAGTAAAAAGTGCACTGGAAGAGCCATTAAACCTGTGTGTTTAAACATGAGCCGTTAAACCCAATGGCAGCCCCTATGGATGCGGTGTTTATGGAAGTCATACATTAAAAAAACGAATCATTTTTTTAAATGTTATGCATTATCAGCAGCTTTTCTAGCATTAGCTAGTTTTCAGTCCATTGAGTGGAAGATTAAATTAATGTCCAAATATACAAATATCTTAAAATAAAAGGTATAACAGCTTCTCTTGCCTTATGTGGCGTTTTTCTCTCCATCGTTTCCCTCAAATAAGCACCTTTGGTGATAAAAATGATTTTAAATGAGCATTAAGCCCCATATGGTCTGTCATGTTTTGTTTACATCTAGCTACCACAATTCCTCACGCTCAAGCAGTTTAACGTGACTTTGCCTGGGGCCTGTACCATGATGGTAGTTTAACAAACTCAGGGTTACAGGATTAGTTTCGAGTTGACAAAACCAAACCATTGTATTAAGGCTTTGTTGGATGCTTATCGTCAGCTTTCTTTGTCAACCCAGGCTTTGATCCTGAGTTCATGAGTTTAGCTGTGACATCAGCAGTGAACAGCCAATCACACGCTGTGGAACTGAGATTCACTTCTCGTGAGACAAGCAGTGAGATTAATTTCTCTCTTCTGCAGAATATTGCATGATTGAAAAATATTAAGAATTAAAAATAAAAAAAATACACCGCAAGAAGAAAAGCTGTCTATGAAAGAGGACAACTTAAAGAAAAAATAGTATACGTCAATCCAAGTAAAAGTTATGAAGTTAGTTTAGTTGATATAGAGAAAATCGAACATTTAAGCTCAGTAAGCTTCTTTTTTTAATAGGCTAGTTGTATTTATTGATTTTAAAGCTTATTCATATGACTTTATTCAGGTGATGTTATTTATATGACTTGTGTTAATTTTATATGACATGTATTATGTATTTCACACTTACATCAAATTAAATAGAGTAAAGATTATGCGTATTTGGCGTGCTGTCCGGGGGAGGGCGCCGGGCTCGGAATTTCGCCCGAACCCAGAGTACCCCCCTGTGATAGAGATACTCTAGAACTGGACTGGAGTATATTATAGATTGAGTTGACATCTAATAAGAGTTTGTTAGAATCGAGTGAGGAGCTGGGGTGGTGGAGGGATGCTAAAATGAAAATGGTCAACGAAAGAAGGTAAATCAGCTGTATTATACACCCCTCTTATCGTTGATTAGCTTGATGTGCTACACTTGTGTTTAATTAGGTTTAATTATATGAGCGTGCTCCGCTTGTGTTTAGTCAGGTTTAATTATCTGCACGTGCTCCTCCCGAAATTTTGTTAATAAAAACTTCACTAATTTTAACAAAGTGCCTATTAATGATTGATTAACTAAAACGATAAATGTGTAATTGATTAAAGGTATAATAATAACATAAATTATATCTAAATCATTCAAAATTATTTTTTTTTATAAATAAGCATTGTTAAAAGCCAGACGCTTTAGTCTTTAAAAACCATTTGCTATGTAATGACATTTAATTTGGAGTAGAAACAGGGGGAGTGACTTTATTGCATCAGAGGTGTGTCCCTTTACTCACAGCTGATTGGCCCAATTTCAGATTGAGATCTCTTATCCAGAACATAACCTGCCCCAGAGCAGGTTAGCTGTGGAGCGTAAGTTACTATGGCGATGAACACAGCTAAAAACCAAACTACTTTAATGGTACCTAAAACCCAGGATTGGCACAAACTAATCTTAAACAAATCTGGCTAGCCAGCTGAACCAGCTTCATGGTACAGGCCCCTGGAACGCTATAAAGTTGTAAATCGTGGATTGAAGTCGGAACTTATGGGCTCAAAAACTTTCCTTGAACACAGCATAAGTTCCTCCTTTCTGCTCAGTGTTATACATGTTTACACTGCCTGTCTGTTGTGGATTCATTCAACTTTACTTAGTGGAACTATATTATTCAGCCTTTGTATTTCTGCAAGCATATTGCTATAAAAACTTTCAGAATCTTTAGAGTGTATTTGTGACAGCAAGAAATGTCAAAGCAAACACACAGGCGTCGTGATTTGCTATCTAACCGCATATTCTTATAACTCAGACAGAGTTAAACAAAATATCTAAATATATAGTTGAGGACATGCTGCCGTTGTTGACGGCGGAGTCGGATTCTTTCCAGGCAATCGTTTGTAGGAAATTGATTCTGTTCAAATAACTCAAAGGGGTATTGAATTACAGTGAAAGGAACCATGATACATATAAAATGATTCAAAATTAATATTTAACACTATCAACTATTTGTCCAGCAATACGTTGAAATTAGTGTACATTATCAATCCTGAATCAGGATATTACCCGTTACAATGGCAATAACAACAATTTTATGTTCACTGTTTGTGAGCTTAGGTAACACAATCGATCAGTTTGAGGCAGTAACTTATAAACACATAGCCAAAGACACTTGTATAGATGAAAAGGGTAAACAAAAGTTTATTGAACTATTCTAAACATACACAAACTAACAAAAACACACATTCATACAGTTACTGGGAAAGGGAGGTTTGTTAATGGAAAGGAGTGAAGTCCCAATGATTTCTTAGCCACAACCTGAGAATCAATATACAGGGAGTGCAGAATTATTAAGCAAGTTGTATTTTTGAGGATTAATTTTATTATTGAACAACAACCATGTTCTCAATGAACACAAAAAACTCATTAATATCAAAGCAGAATATTTTTGGAAGTTTTAGTTTTTAGTTTTAGCTATTTTAGGGGGATATCTGTGTGTGCAGGTGACTATTACTGTGCAGAATTATTAGGCAACTTAACAAAAAACAAATTTATACCCATTTCAATAAAAAATTTTACCAGTGAAGCCAAAATAACATCTCAACATTCACAAATATACATTTCTGACATTCAAAAACAAATCAGTGACCAATATAGCCACCTTTCTTTGCAGGGACACTCAAAAGCCTGCCATCCATGGATTCTGTCAGTGTTTTGATCTGTTCACCATCAACATTGCGTGCAGCAGCAACCACAGCCTCCCAGACACTGTTCAGAGAGGTGTACTGTTTTCCCTCCCTGTAAATCGCACATTTGATGATGGACCACAGGTTCTCAATGGGGTTCAGATCAGGTGAAGGAGGCCATATCATTAGATTTTCTTCTTTTATACCCTTTCTTGCCAGCCACGCTGTGGAGTGCTTGGACGCGTGTGATGGAACATTGTCCTGCATGAAAATCATGTTTTTCTTGAAGGATGCAGACTTCTTCCTGTACCACTGCTTGAAGAAGGTGTCTTCCAGAAACTGGCAGTAGGACTGGGAGTTGAGCTTGACTCCATCCTCAACCCGAAAAGGCCCCACAAGCTCATCTTTGATGATACCAGCCCAAACCAGTACTCCACCTCCACCTTGCTGGCGTCTGAGTGGGACTGGAGCTCTCTGCCCTTTACCAATCCAGCCACGGGCTAATCCATCTGGCCCATCAAGACTCACTCTCATTTCATCAGTCCATAAAACCTTAGAAAAATCAGTCTTGAGATATTTCTTGGCCCAGTCTTGACGTTTCAGCTTGTGTGTCTTGTTCAGTGGTGGTGGACTTTCTGCCTTTCTTACCTTGGCCATGTCTCTGAGTATTGCACACCTTGTGCTTTTGGGCACTCCAGTGATGTTGCAGCTCTGAAATATGGCCAAACTGGTGGCAAGTGGCATCTTGGCAGCTGCACGCTTGACTTTTCTCAGTTCACGGGCAGTTATTTTGCGCCTTGGTTTTTCCACACGCTTCTTGTGACCCTGTTGACTATTTTGAATGAAACGCTTGATTGTTCGATGATCACGCTTCAGAAGCTTGGCTATTTTAAGACTGCTGCATCCCTCTGCAATATATCTCACTATTTTTGACTTTTCTGAGCCTGTCAAGTCCTTCTTTTGACCCATTTTGCCAAAGGAAAGGAAGTTGCCTAATAATTATGCACACCTGATAAAGGGTGTTGATGTCATTAGACCACACCCCTTCTCATTACAGAGATGCACATCCCCTAATATGCTTAATTGGTAGTAGGCTTTCCAGCCTATACAGCCTGGAGTAAGACAACATGCATAACGAGGATGATGTGGTCAAAATTTGAATTTTGAATTTATTTATTTGATCAGGGACAATGCACAGAAACATTAGTCTAAAAAGAAGAGATGTCATGTGCCAGGTTATATCAAAAAATGCTAATTTCCACCCGCAGTCCCTGAACAGGTAGATGTTATAAGCCCTACGTACAAGAGTTCATAAAACATATACAGAATAATAGATAAAATCATTACTTCACTCACATCATAAAAACACACTCCACTTCAGAAATCACTCACTCACTCACTCACTCATATCACAGTCAATTCAGTGCGTACAGGTTTGCTTTAATAATAACCACTGTTTGGTCAGGCGTCTAAATGTACTATAGTTTGTACATGAGATCATTTCATTTGGAAGAATATTCCAAAGGTTCGCTGCTTTATAAAAGAATGATTGTTGACCATATGTGGTTCTACGCTTTGGAACGCTGCACTCTCCTCTGACTGTCGACCGTGTGGCTCTAGAAATTCTCTCCGAATTTAATGTGACAAATTTTCTCAAAGGGGGAGCAGCGATGTTATGGATCATTTTAAATAAAGCAGAAATTTGATTATATTTAATAAGATTTTTAAAACTCAAAATATTATATTTACTTTGTACTTTACAGTGATGGTACTGGCGAGGCTTATCATGGATTTTTATGGCCCTTTTATACAATGATTCAAGTGATTTTAATGATGTTTTACACGCCTGAGACCAACTAGACATGCAATACAGAAGTTGTGGAACAATCATAGAGTTGAGATATATATTTGAAGCATCCGTAGTTAATGAATTTCTAATATGTTTATAGTTCATCAAACTAAATTTCAAATTATTACTAAGATTTTTTATGTGACTTTTAAAACTAAGGTTCGAATCAAGTATTAAACCTAAATATTTAGTTTCATTTACATTTTTAATTGTTTGTCCATTTACTTGGATTTCTTGAGTTACTTGTAATTTACATTTATTTGAAAAAAACATTGAGACCGTTTTATCAACATTTAAGGTCAGACAAGACGTATGTAACCATCGTGCAACTTTTTGCATCTCTTTTGATAATTTGTCAGCAACCTCCAGCTCGTTTTCCCCAGAAGTGAAAATAACCGATGATTATGTCAGCGTCCGAACACACTGCAGGGAGGTCATTTATATAGATGCTAAAAAGCAAGGGTCCCAAAATAGACCCTTACGGCACTCCCATCGAAGTGTCTCTGAACGCAGATTGGATGTTATTCACTTGTACACACTGATGTCGGTCGCTCAAATAAGACCTTATCCAATTTTGGGTGTGCTCAGAGAGACTATATTGATTTAATTTACTGTAAAGTATCTGATGATTGACAGTATCAAAAGCTTTACGCAGATCAAGGAAGACTGCTCCCACCACCCTTCCCCGATCCACGTATGCCCTGATTGTTTCCAGGAAGTAACAACAGGCAGAGTCTGTTGAATATTTCCGTCTGAAACCAAATTGCATTGGATTTAAAAGAGCTTGTGATTCGAAGTGGAAGGTAAGTTGCTCTGCCACCGTCTTCTCGAGCACCTTTGACGCAGCTGGGAGGATGCTTATTGGACGATAATTGTTCATGTCTTGTTTGTTCCCAGACTTAAATATCGGAGTGACAATCGCAGGTTTTAAGGCTGCTGGAAAAATACCCTCACTAATCGATTGATTGATCATTATTGTCAACGGATCAGAGAAGATGTCCTTATATTGTTTAAGAAAAGAAGTATCAAGTCCATAAATATCTTTTGCTTTGCTGTTGTTTAGCACAGTAATATTTTTTTCAACTTTAGTTTTAGTCATTGAGCTAAGATTAAAATCAGATTTATCACTGATTGTGAGAGGGGGGGGGGGGGAGCAGTGTGAAAATTCTGAGCCATTTTTTGGACATTGTTAAAAAAAATATTCATTAAAATTTGTTGCTATTGCAAAAGAGTCATCAATAATTTTTCCCTCTATAGTGAGACAAATATTCTCACATTTTGACTTTTCTCTTCCAAACAGTTTATCAATAGTTTTCCATATTATTTTCCTATTACCTTGTGCATTTCTAATGATTTCTTCGGCCTTTCTACGCTCAGCTGTAACTTTATTTCTTTGACTTGTAAAGGCGAATCGATCTGTTGTTTGTCCTGATTTGAGAAATGTTTTTAGTGCCATATCTCGCTTTTACATTATATCCCCAATAATTTTGTTGAACCATGGCAAATTTCGTTTTGAATGTCGCTTTCTTTGATTCTTTTTTGTATATTTGATTAATATGTCATTTACAGCCAACATAAGATCATGACAGCCCTGTTCACAAGATATTTTCTCCAGGACGTCTGCCCACTTTGTTTGTATTAAATCTTTTTCCACCAGTTGTAAATCTTTCTTTGGAATGAATGTGATATACATTTTACTATTAGTTTGATTTTTATTCTTGCACCTTATTTTTATCAATTTTCTAGCTACTAGAGTTAAATTGTGATCAGACATGCCTGTAATTAAATTATAAGTTTTAATTATTCTCTCGGGTTTATTTGTCAATATTAAATCTATTAAAGTTTGAGAGGATCTTGTTATACGAGTTGGTTTACTTAATAGTTGTGTCATTTGAAAAGGTTTTGTTATTTCTTTAAGTTTGTTTCTACATGATTTCTCAAACCAATTTAAATTAAGGTCACCCAAAAGAATGACTTCTTTTCCATCACACGGTTTAAGTACATTACCAAGAGAAATAAAGAAATCATTAGTAGCTTTAGGAGGTCGATAAATTGCTAATACACAGAAAGTCATTTGAGGAGAAAGTAATAGTAGTCCCCACACACTCCAAGTTACAGTCACTGATATCCAGTTGTTTACTTTGGATGTGATCTCTTACATAAATCAGCACTCCACCGCCTTTACCCTTATTTCTGTCGCGTCTATACAAGGTGTATCCCGACACTTTCACTATAGAAGAGGGAGTAGTAGGAGTTAACCAAGTTTCCGTTAAGCACAGATAATCCTGTCAACAAATGTTGAATCTGCTCAGTCTTCGAAGCGATGCTGCGGATATTTAAGTGTCCTCCGAAAATACCCTTCGGCTTTGTTTTCGGGTTCCAAAGTACGCTCACATGATTCACAGTCTGAAACAGTTTCATTTGCTGCTGTTTAAGTAAGGCGGCAGTATTTACAGTTGCTGCTGGCTTTGCGTGGATCATTGCTTTTAATATGTTCTCAGGAATTAACTTAGGAACAGAGTTTTTTTAGGGGGTTACCTCGTTTTCCCACGCTAGAGTCTTGGATATGGGTCAGTGGCGCCGGTGATTGCACCACATGGGTGGAAACAGCTGATTTAAATATAAAAAATACTAATTTGCCTAATAATTCTGCACTCCCTGTACTAGCAGGTAAACCTTAGTTTGCACGCTTAGATATGATTTTTACCAGTTCAGCCAGAATGAAGAGTCATGTACTTGCGTTTGAATGCTCCTAGGAGCATGGGTTCCTCTTAGCATGGCGTTGCTCGGCTGGTGGTCAGTTGTTGTGGTCAGAGGGACAAATAGTTGGTTTTGCGGGGTGAAAAGCCGGATCCTGGATGGTGTTAGCTGGTTGCTACACGACGGGCATCTCTGTGGTCCCACTGCGCAGACTCCAGGAAGTTTTCTACGGCGAGGTTCAGACGGAGTTTTGGAGTGTGGTGATGATGAAGAGCTCTGGGTAGCTCGGAGGACGCTGCATGCAGGCAGGAAAGGCCCGCAAAGATATCTTGCTGGCCCGGCAATATTAAACGGCCCCAAGGTCCCTGCCTACTTCTCCTGTTCATGCATATCATTAGTGTAATGTCTGATTAAACACTTTTAAGGACCCAACTTTCCTGTTATGATCACAGTACATTTTACACAAATTTACCTTGCATCAAAATGACGAGAATCATTTATCCATCACATAGACATCAAACAGCTTGCTATTCCCATGATGGGAGTAGAAGATAGTAAAGATTCATATGTAACATGTCTTGCGTACAGAGAAACTTTACAAGTTACATGAAAATATGCATAATACCTTGGTATATGTTTAACTCGCCGTTGGGTGGATTAATTCATGCTATTGAATATATGGTTTAAGTTTACTCCTTATGTCTGCATTGGTGTGAGGTCTTTGTGTGATGTTTAAAGAGCCTTTGGAATGCGCAGGTCGAGGAAGGAGGTGCACGACGAGGTGTCCTGTATAGTGTCAGGGTTGGTTCTGGGCCTTTGAAGAGCTCTTAGCGACTCTGTGTCCCGATAACGATTTGAATTTATGCCTGTCGGTAATAAATGAGTTTCTTCTTCGTGAGGTTCTACTCACTGTTATGCTTGTAGAACAAAGAGGAAACATGTCATGTGACTCATCTTGTCCTTGTACTGGTTTTGAGATAACGCAGATAAAGGTGGTGAGATGTTGTCTTTGGGCCAGTTGGGCATCCTTGATTGGTTTAATGATCGGATCAGGTTTCGGAAAGGGGGTCTCTGGAATGCTTTGTTGTGTTGACTCACTGCTGGAATATACATATTCCTACACATTGTAAGGATATGCCATGCAATAAGACTTTTTCAGAGTACATAGACACAGATCATGCCAGAATGAATGCTGAAATCAAAAAGACCTTTGAACACATGGAATATCTCTCTACAACTGCCGACATTTGGACCGCACATAAAAGCTATCTTGGTGTAACTGCGCATTGGATAAATCCAAACAGCATGGAGCGAGGGAAAGCAGAACTAGCATGCCGAAGATTCAAGAGTCGTCATACTCATGACATGACTGAGCTTGGCAACACTCAGCCTATGGCATAACCCATACACAATTACATCAGCTGTCACAAATAATGGCTCTGATTTCGTCCAGGCCTTCAAAAGATACCATCCGGTTGAGGCGAAGAGAAAGACAAGGGTGAAGTGACTTAAGGACATTAATGATGTATTGCATAATGGCTGCGCACACTTTAAACCTTATTTTGTGTTGACAAGTGGTTACTGTTAAAACCACAAACGGAAGCACTACCACAAAATGTACAGGCTTATGGAACAAGGCTAGTCATTCAACGGTGGCTTCAGAGAACATGGATGACATTGTTGCAAAGATTTTATAATGCCCTGGCTTGAATTTGTGCTATTTATATGGCTGAGCTGAACACCATATTGTCCAACTTCGGGATGACAGTTATCACAGAACGAGAACATTAGCTGCTCAGTACTGTACTGCCACTTACACTACACTCTAAGAAATAAATCTGTAAAATAACAGAAAAAGTACTGGCAGCTCATTACCCGGACTTTATCCCGTAATTAAAAAACTGAAATTTTCTGTAAATTTCACGGTGTTCCCACAGTAAATAAAACAGAAATATTCTGTCATTTAATGGTTTATCTATAGTAAAAAAACAGAACTCTTTCTGTCATTTAATGGTGTATCTGTGGTTAAAAAAACAGAACACTTTCTGTCATTTATTGGTGAAACTATAGTGAAAAAACAGAACTCTTTCTGTCATTTAATGGTGTATCTGTGGTTAAAAAAACAGAACACTTTCTGTCATTTATTGGTGTATCTATATATAGTCAAACAAAATTTGGTTCTCCAAGCTGAAATAAATACTCTTGCAAAAAATGGTAAATAATTCATTTTTTTATTATTCATTCAAATCCAATATTTTGTCAAACCACTGTTATATTAAACAGTAAAGTAGTGTAGATAAAACAACAACATTGGGACATTTCTAAAAATATATATGTTTTTTAATCATTGTTTTAGATAGTAATTAGTTTGGGTCAAAATGACCAATTTCATAGTTTAACATAACTTAAACGCGCATAAACATTTTCTTTTAACAATGACACAACGTTAAATAATTGACCCTGTTGTCCAGAATAGCAATGAAACAAACCCAAACTCTGTTCATGAACTGTGTCAATTAAGTGAGAAAAAGTGATACATGCAGCTACTGTGTGAAAAACAACCAATATGCTGCCAAAAAACATGTTTGTACTATAACAGTTTGTTGTATCACAGTAAATGGAATTAACTATTAAGAACAAAACATTATTTAATAATTCCAACGTTTTGAGTGCCTAGTTGGTGACGTGAGTACAATAGCATGCCTGTTGAGACTGAGACACACCACACTCCTTTCTCTCTGTTCCAGATGCTACTTCTATGGCTATAAAACAAAAACAAAATATTAATTAGCAAATGGATCTTGCTGAGGTGCTTCAAATAGCATTGAACATGATAGAGACGCTTCTTCCACAGAAAGTTAGAAAAGCTTTTTCCACAGTCTGGAAATCCACAAGGAAAAATTGCCCGGCTAATGTTTCTATGGGTCCTGACGTGCTTTACATAGTCTATAACAGGCACTGATAAACTCACAGATACCACAATGAAACATCATAGCAAGTAAATGAGAAATCTCATCTTGATCTCATAAATGTCTCAATAGCAAAGAGGCTTAAATAGGCTGAATGGCTTTTAAGGTTTTCATCTGTTTAACTGTTGGCACTAGTAGTTCTTTTCACACACAAACAAATCTATTTAATAGAAGGGTCATTCCTGGGAATCGGTAATATTTCAACTTGGACTTTTTTAATTTTTGAACTACATATGATTACATTTCTAAATACCCCACATTATTAGGCACATATTAAACCTTCAAAAAATCATATTTTCCCATCTCCAGCATTAAAGAGTTTTTATTATTTTCAGTTTTTTTCAGATTTGAACACCTTTTATTCTCAACCCCATAACGGACAAAATTGAATTAGTTTAAACAGGATTTTACACAACAATGGTTATAAAACAAACATCTACCTACTGCTCATGTGTCCCTCATACCAATTCAATAACTTCAAATGTAACATTTATGATAATTTTCACATTTTTATGTGATGGAAGTTACAAATATCCAAATTGTTTGTCCGTGGTCTCTTTATTTTAGTAAGAAAAAAATGTAATTTAGATGTTTAACTAAAACCACAATTGTACTGTGCTAGCCCTTAACATTTTGGGTGGTAGTCAGCAAGAAATGCTTTAATTTTTAAATGTCTTCCTTATTTTATTTTCCAAAAATATTAACGTGACAGGGTTGAGAATACTGTGATGGGGTTGAATACTGTAACAGGGTTGAAAGGACACACTGGCCTACTTTTAATTTGTATTTGTTTAATACGAAAATCCCTCTTTGAGACTCAAACAAAACACTATTATATTTTAGGCAACCATGTAATAAAGACATAGTCATATTTAGTTTTTTAGTTTTTACTTTATTATCTGAACTGCAGTGAGAATTTAAACAAAGAAAACTACTGCAGACAGTACAGTTTTTAGTAACTTTCAAATATTTTTGCAAGAAAAAACTAAATAGATTACCAAAAAGAACCTTTTATCAAATGGCCACAATAGGTAAATTCACTAGTGTTTAAAACATAAAACAAAACTGCAGCAGATAAAAGTTCATAATAACATTACATAAAACAACACTGCAGCAGATAAAAGTTCATAATAACATTACATAAAACAACACTGCAGCAGATAAACGTTCATAATAACATTACATAAAACAACACTGCAGCAGATAAAAGTTCATAATAACATTACATAAAACAACACTGCAGCAGATAAACGTTCATAATAACATTACATAAAACAACACTGCAGCAGATAAAAGTTCATAATAACATTACATAAAACAACACTGCAGCAGATAAAAGTTCATAATAACATTACATAAAACAACACTGCAGCAGATAAACGTTCATAATAACATTACATAAAACAACACTGCAGCAGATAAAAGTTCATAATAACATTACATAAAACAACACTGCAGCAGATAAACGTTCATAATAACATTACATAAAACAACACTGCAGCAGATAAACGTTCATAATAACATTACATAAAACAACACTGCAGCAGATAAAAGTTCATAATAACATTACATAAAACAACACTGCAGCAGATAAAAGTTCATAATAACATTACATAAAACAACACTGCAGCAGATAAAAGTTCATAATAACATTACATAAAACAACACTGCAGCAGATAAAAGTTCATAATAACATTACATAAAACAACACTGCAGCAGATAAACGTTCATAATAACATTACATAAAACAACACTGCAGCAGATAAACGTTCATAATAACATTACATAAAACAACACTGCAGCAGATAAAAGTTCATAATAACATTACATAAAACAACACTGCAGCAGATAAACGTTCATAATAACATTACATAAAACAACACTGCAGCAGATAAACGTTCATAATAACATTACATAAAACAACACTGCAGCAGATAAACGTTCATAATAACATTACATAAAACAACACTGCAGCAGATAAACGTTCATAATAACATTACATATAACAACACTGCAGCAGATAAACGTTCATAATAACATTACATATAACAACACTGCAGCAGATAAAAGTTCATAATAACATTACATAAAACAACACTGCAGCAGATAAAAGTTCATAATAACATTACATAAAACAACACTGCAGCAGATAAACGTTCATAATAACATTACATAAAACAACACTGCAGCAGATAAACGTTCATAATAACATTACATAAAACAACACTGCAGCAGATAAACGTTCATAATAACATTACATAAAACAACACTGCAGCAGATAAACGTTCATAATAACATTACATAAAACAACACTGCAGCAGATAAACGTTCATAATAACATTACATAAAACAACACTGCAGCAGATAAACGTTCATAATAACATTACATATAACAACACTGCAGCAGATAAAAGTTCATAATAACATTACATAAAACAACACTGCAGCAGATAAAAGTTCATAATAACATTACATAAAACAACACTGCAGCAGATAAACGTTCATAATAACATTACATAAAACAACACTGCAGCAGATAAAAGTTCATAATAACATTACATATAACAACACTGCAGCAGATAAACGTTCATAATAACATTACATAAAACAACACTGCAGCAGATAAACGTTCATAATAACATTACATAAAACAACACTGCAGCAGATAAACGTTCATAATAACATTACATAAAACAACACTGCAGCAGATAAAAGTTCATAATAACATTACATAAAACAACACTGCAGCAGATAAACGTTCATAATAACATTACATAAAACAACACTGCAGCAGATAAAAGTTCATAATAACATTACATATAACAACACTGCAGCAGATAAACGTTCATAATAACATTACATATAACAACACTGCAGCAGATAAACGTTCATAATAACATTACATAAAACAACACTGCAGCAGATAAACGTTCATAATAACATTACATAAAACAACACTGCAGCAGATAAACGTTCATAATAACATTACATAAAACAACACTGCAGCAGATAAACGTTCATAATAACATTACATATAACAACACTGCAGCAGATAAACGTTCATAATAACATTACATAAAACAACACTGCAGCAGATAAAAGTTCATAATAACATTACATAAAACAACACTGCAGCAGATAAACGTTCATAATAACATTACATATAACAACACTGCAGCAGATAAACGTTCATAATAACATTACATATAACAACACTGCAGCAGATAAACGTTCATAATAACATTACATAAAACAACACTGCAGCAGATAAAAGTTCATAATAACATTACATAAAACAACACTGCAGCAGATAAACGTTCATAATAACATTACATAAAACAACACTGCAGCAGATAAACGTTCATAATAACATTACATAAAACAACACTGCAGCAGATAAAAGTTCATAATAACATTACATAAAACAACACTGCAGCAGATAAACGTTCATAATAACATTACATAAAACAACACTGCAGCAGATAAAAGTTCATAATAACATTACATATAACAACACTGCAGCAGATAAACGTTCATAATAACATTACATAAAACAACACTGCAGCAGATAAACGTTCATAATAACATTACATAAAACAACACTGCAGCAGATAAACGTTCATAATAACATTACATAAAACAACACTGCAGCAGATAAACGTTCATAATAACATTACATAAAACAACACTGCAGCAGATAAAAGTTCATAATAACATTACATAAAACAACACTGCAGCAGATAAAAGTTCATAATAACATTACATAAAACAACACTGCAGCAGATAAAAGTTCATAATAACATTACATAAAACAACACTGCAGCAGATAAAAGTTCATAATAACATTACATAAAACAACACTGCAGCAGATAAAAGTTCATAATAACATTACATAAAACAACACTGCAGCAGATAAAAGTTCATAATAACATTACATATAACAACACTGCAGCAGATAAACGTTCATAATAACATTACATAAAACAACACTGCAGCAGATAAACGTTCATAATAACATTACATAAAACAACACTGCAGCAGATAAACGTTCATAATAACATTACATAAAACAACACTGCAGCAGATAAACGTTCATAATAACATTACATAAAACAACACTGCAGCAGATAAACGTTCATAATAACATTACATAAAACAACACTGCAGCAGATAAACGTTCATAATAACATTACATAAAACAACACTGCAGCAGATAAAAGTTCATAATAACATTACATAAAACAACACTGCAGCAGATAAAAGTTCATAATAACATTACATAAAACAACACTGCAGCAGATAAACGTTCATAATAACATTACATAAAACAACACTGCAGCAGATAAAAGTTCATAATAACATTACATAAAACAACACTGCAGCAGATAAAAGTTCATAATAACATTACATAAAACAACACTGCAGCAGATAAAAGTTCATAATAACATTACATAAAACAACACTGCAGCAGATAAAAGTTCATAATAACATTACATAAAACAACACTGCAGCAGATAAAAGTTCATAATAACATTACATAAAACAACACTGCAGCAGATAAAAGTTCATAATAACATTACATAAAACAACACTGCAGCAGATAAAAGTTCATAATAACATTACATAAAACAACACTGCAGCAGATAAACGTTCATAATAACATTACATAAAACAACACTGCAGCAGATAAACGTTCATAATAACATTACATAAAACAACACTGCAGCAGATAAAAGTTCATAATAACATTACATAAAACAACACTGCAGCAGATAAAAGTTCATAATAACATTACATAAAACAACACTGCAGCAGATAAACGTTCATAATAACATTACATAAAACAACACTGCAGCAGATAAAAGTTCATAATAACATTACATAAAACAACACTGCAGCAGATAAACGTTCATAATAACATTACATAAAACAACACTGCAGCAGATAAACGTTCATAATAACATTACATAAAACAACACTGCAGCAGATAAACGTTCATAATAACATTACATAAAACAACACTGCAGCAGATAAACGTTCATAATAACATTACATATAACAACACTGCAGCAGATAAACGTTCATAATAACATTACATATAACAACACTGCAGCAGATAAAAGTTCATAATAACATTACATAAAACAACACTGCAGCAGATAAAAGTTCATAATAACATTACATAAAACAACACTGCAGCAGATAAACGTTCATAATAACATTACATAAAACAACACTGCAGCAGATAAAAGTTCATAATAACATTACATAAAACAACACTGCAGCAGATAAAAGTTCATAATAACATTACATAAAACAACACTGCAGCAGATAAACGTTCATAATAACATTACATATAACAACACTGCAGCAGATAAACGTTCATAATAACATTACATATAACAACACTGCAGCAGATAAACGTTCATAATAACATTACATAAAACAACACTGCAGCAGATAAACGTTCATAATAACATTACATAAAACAACACTGCAGCAGATAAAAGTTCATAATAACATAAGTAACAATCAGTGGGTCATTACAAAAGAAAATGCCATGTTAACACAAAAACTCAACATAAACAGGACTCTTGCACGCACTCAATAATTCCAACATTTTAAAGTTGTTACTTTATGAACATTTGCATAAAATACCTGAACAATTGTAGATTGAAGAAATTGAAGAAAAAACAGGTCTAATCCATATTTATTCATAGAAGCACCACAGTGCTGAGCTACCGTTTGTGTTTGTGTGTGTGTGTGTGTGTGTGTGTGTGTGTGTGTGTGTGTGTGTGGCTGAGGCACTTTATTCAGGATTTTATCTTGAGAGTCTGGCCCAAACCTCCTTCAGAACCTCCACATGGCGAGATGTCACATGTTGTGGAGCTGGAATCATCTTAATGACTTCATCAAATTGGTACCAGTGGATGTCATCACGAGAAGGCCAAAAAAATCTGTTTGGTCCAACACGATGCATACATTTGACTTGAACACTTGTTTCATCTGTGTCAAGGACAATACCTGGGTACAGGTCATCATCATATTTCAGTATGCACCACTGCCCAACATCTGGATGTACCAATTTCTCCACTTCCATGGGTTGTGGATTTTCCTGATTGTCTGCTGGCTGTGTAGGAATTGGTATGTTCAGACCAAAACTGAAGTGCTGTGTGTTAAAGCATGTACAGTTTAGGTCTTTCTTTGTTGTACAAAAGCAGCTGACATCACGACATATCAGCTCACCTGGAGCAAGGGTGACGACCTGATGTATTCTCATTGAAGAGGGCACTGCTTTTATAGGGCTCTGCATCATTTCTACAGCACGGTCAACATCAGTGCTTTCCACAAAAAACAGTTCCACTGATGTATTCGTTTGTCTGAGGACTTCATACAGTTGCTGTGCATCTTGGATGTCATGGCCCTTAGCCACCAACCTGTCTGCAGCTCTCTTTAATGCTCCTCCTACACCATCGGGGGCCCCTTTCCCATGACTTGATTCAAAATAGTTCCATGTGCCAGCTTTAAATCCATGTTTGTGGATTTCTGTAGTAAAAAGCATGAAATTTCCTTTTTGTTTGTACTGTGTACAAGGTCCATCACTAAAAAAATGTAGGACAGAAACTTCTGGATGAGTAGCCTGAAGGTGGTCTAGCACAGGATCAAGATATTTCCAGATAGCTGGAGGACCTTTGTATCTAGAAGGGGAGATTGTGGTGAAGCACATGGGCTCTTGTTGCCCTACATGCATTACCCCAGTGTGTAGAGTGGCTTGCTTATGTGAGGCCCCAAAGTGAACAGCTTGGATCTCTGATCCATATTTACAGACATAGTTCTCTGAAAAATCTATGTGGATCAATGCCTCATCTATTGCCAGGTTTTTTTTTTTAGCTCACGATTGTAGGCATATTGCTGTTTAATATTGAACAGGTGCTTCTTAAACTTGTGAATGTTGTTGTGAAGCAAATCTGTAAGGGTCTCCTGTGTACCCTCAATAGTTTTCTTGACAGTTATCTTTACTGTTGAATTCTTCTTCATGTGGTCTTTTTTTTCTAAAGCCTTGTCTTCAGTGACCCACTGTATAAAAGATGCTTTTGCCATCCCATCATATTGACTGGAGAGGGGGACACACTTTTGTTTGCATATATCACATTCCCCATACATGCATGCCTTGCTAGAAGAATCACAAGATACCATCTCAGCCAATCGCTCTACATTTGAAGTCTCAACCACCTTCAGCTGACTCAGCTTGTCAGCCACAAAGCTCAGATTCTCATGGAGCTTACACTGGCATGTGTCTCGGTCAGACATAGAAGGGTGAACAACCCAAAAAGGTCTAAGAAGGCAAAACAGAGAATAAGAGATATTCCCAATGTTCTCTGACAAAAATTTTCTGTGCAGGTTTTTCATGGTGTCCTGCAGGAACCTTTTCTGCATCTTGACTTTATGCACTGTTATTGTTTGTTTCTTCCCTGTTGTAATCCTGCTCACATCATCTCTCACAAAGAATGACTTCACTTTGCTTTTAAATTCATCGGAATGTCGGTTAACAGCTTTTCTTTCAAAGGATGTTATATTGTTACTCTCCAGATGTCTCCAGCATTTGTTTGAAAATCCTAGGCTATGTTCAGCAAATTTCTGCAATTTGTATTTTCTAACAATTTTCCCTATTGTCACTTTTGAAATTATTTGTCTTTCTTTTTCCTTTCTGGCATTACAATATTTGTGTTTGATGTCTGCAATAAGAGCTTCATGATACAACAAGGTCTTCCTAATTCTGGCATTTACAGGGCAATTCAATAATGTTGTTTTCACTTTTGACCGAGGAGATTCTAAGGACTTCTTCTGTCGCTGGACTCTCTTTCTATACTTCTCTGTTAACCGCTTTTGCCTGTCCAGGGCTTTCTGGAGCTGTTTAATTTCATTATGTAGCTTCTTTCTTTGTTTTCGTGACTGTTTTTTGCCTTCCTCCCTTTGCCTACAAAACAAGTAATCAAACAAATTAGTCAGTCCAACATTGCATGAATATAATGTATGTCACATTAAACCAGGGATTCACAAACTTTTTTTGTAAGCCGAACCCCCTTGACCTCAAATATTGATATGAAGAACCCCCCAAATCTCAGATGTTGGTTAATAGTCACATGGTATACAGATAAACAAATAAAATATTTAAATATTTTTAGCCGATTATTTATTTTAATTTTACGATTTTATAAATTATTAGCTATTCATCAACTCGAACCCCCTAGTTCCTTCACATACCCCATGGGTTTAAAAGCCCCAGTCTGGGGAACCGTACATTATACAATTACACATGCTCTAAACTAATTTTCTACACTTATGATTCTTCTCTCTGTTGCACTTCACCTTGACACTGGCTGTCGTGGCAGCTCTGGCATATGTTCAGGACTTTGTGGTGGAGTGCTTATGTTTCTTAATGCTTCTTTTCTTTCCTTGCTTCTTGTGTACGCTGCTCTCCACTCTTTACGCCTCTGACGCTGTGATCTCTCACTTAGGTCACTAATTGTTTTTTTCTTTCCTGCCTCAACATTCCTTCTCCATCTCTGCCTCTCTCTCTCAAGGTACTGTGCCCTTTTTTCTGGGTCAGCATCTCTGCGTGCACGAAACTGCCTTTGCCTCTCTGCTGTTGATGTGGGTGCCATTTCTGACTAGGATGCCTGTTGAAGTTTAAGTGGACACATTACATCAAATATTTTATCTATAACAAAAATATGAGTTATGATTTTTGTAATAATATATTTACTGAAATTAAATTTTTACAATGAAATCATTGATTCAATTAAGTGAATAACTCAACCCTGTCACAACGTTTACAACCCCGAAATAATGACATATGTGACGGGGTTGAGTGTGATGGGGTTGAGTTTTTTTTGCTCAAAATGGCCACTGCTCTTAATGTGGTGAAGAAGAGTGGGCCACATGGCAGCCAATGAAATAAGTATATTTTAGATTTTTATGGATTAAAATAAAATTTTGAAAAGTCATAATTTTCCACCTTAATTGTATGTGATGGGGTTGAGTTGTTAAGCTTGACAGTACCCTCCCTGACTATAATACACCTAAAAAAATGAATAAAAAGTGTGATATCACTCACCTTCTTCTGCACCATGCTGTTGAAGAGAGCTAAATGATGCAACTTCCTGTGAATAATGTCACAAATGGGTGGAGTCTAAATTATTATGGGCGGAGAATGGTTGGCGTGACGGGGTTGAGTTCAGACTGAGGGACGTAACATTATAAGTTGTTTTTTATCAAATATCTTGCATTTTTTTATTTTTTTTATTTTCAGAAGCAAAGAATACAAATAAATACTTGCATTATTGCCGAAAATTATAGACACTGTGCACATTTTATTAATTATTTTCCAAGTACAAATTCAGCGAAGAACCTCAGGGACATGACAAAATGCTTGCTGTAAGACAGAAATAACATTTTTTTTAATGATAAAAAATATTTAAATGCAATAATTATTTGTATTCATTATAAAGGACATACCAAAGTATTGTGAAAAGCTTTTAACATTTCATTTTGGTGAGCCACCACTTTCAAAAATCTAAGGGACTGAAATATTACCGAATCCCAGGAATGACCCAGAAGTACCACAAAAAAAAGAGGTACCAGTAGAAAGGAGGTGCACAGGTTGGTAAGCAAGGCTGTGGGGCTTTTTGGGAGTCCTCTGTCAGCACTGGTAGTAATTCATCTGAAAAAGAAAAGTGCATACACAATGTAAGTTTAACGTGCGTTAGTTTGACTTTCCATTCACATAATGTTACTCTCTACAACAGCGGCGCAAGGCTGCTTGAGTTACCTATTTATTTCTCAACCATTCTCTCAAGAAGAGGAATCAGTCCATTATCACCCTTTTTCATTTTTTTCATACACTTTCTTTAAATAGCCTTCAAAATTAAATATTGGCGGGGCTGTATTTTCGTCCCGCTCCCTCTATTCCGCACCGCACCATTCCACTCGCGCGTAAAATTCACTCCGTGCTCACCCCCTAGGAATTATTTTATTCCCGACCCGACTGATCCAGCTAAATTTAGATTTTGTTTCCAGAATCTATCTTTTAAATGTCCCTTACAGAAAGAGAGACACTGGGGATAGGAATTGTCTGTGCAATCATTTATTTTTCTTATAGCAGGATATGTCAACACCGTAGCTAAAAAAAAAAAAATCACAGAAAAATAGGCTAAATCAAATGTGACATCTGTCACTCAGAATTATTAGAAAAAATGCAAATAAACGAAAAACTGCTGACTTAGATGCTAAAATAAAGTTTTTTATATGAATGACTGTTCACTGACAACGGTCACCAAAAGATCGATCCTCCAAAGGCTGAATGCGTGGCCGACACAGAACAATTTAAATGGCAGGCTATATTATTAGTTTATTAGTATTTTTTATGCAATTGTTATTTGTAAATTAAACAAAGAAACTATACTGTCTATTGTTCATTTTCGTTAACTATAGGCTAAATTAAAGAGAAGTGGTTTTTCTATAGCCTACGTTGTTTATTTTTGTAATGCACGTTATAATTTGTAGCTACATTAAACACATTTATACATATATTTTCTTGTCATGTAATTTAAAATGTGTAAATGAAAATAAATTGGTCTATACATTAGCCTACTTAAAATAGGCTTTTTACAACTATAGCCTATTTATAGACCAATAATATAACTTAAGTTTAACATCAGAAACATACATTTTAATTACCAGCCAAACCAGAAGAAAACACTTTTCTACACTTTCATTGAGCTGAGCGGGAGAAGCAGCAGCTGGACCGGGATAAAATAGTTTGTCTCATATCGTCTTTAATGTATACTGACTTCACCCTGTACTGGAATATACATTTAGTTTTACATTCATTTGCAGAAATCAGCTGCTTTAATGAAAATTGCTAATGTTATTGGATTTCAGGTGATATTCCAATTCATTCAGTTAACGGACGCTCTGATAGAGATGATGTGTTCGAATTTTAAAGACGTGGACGGTGGCAATTACAATACCAAAGCACTACGTACTTCAATGACATCACAGACTTACCTTTTACATGCAAAGTGGAACGGGAGATTTTGTTTGTTCACAGCCAGCTTGTTCACATACAGAGGAGACGCTGTTTTTTTGGTTTTGTTTTTTAAACCGTAGTCAAATCCTCCCGCTCCAAATAAAAATACTGACAATTATTCCGTAAATTAACAGACCAACTGTCACAAAGAATGGAGAAGCGGGACATGACCAAATAAATGATGATAATTTGCGCTGACCTATTACAAAAACAACTCGCACAAACCTGGTCATCGTCTGAGAAAAAAACAGCTATCTCCCTAACCAAGCGCTGGTTAATAACAGCAGCTCACAAAAGTTAGCAATTGCCAACAAAATTTCAAAATGGTAGGCTATACACACCATGAACCCAGACAATATAACATTTTAAAGTACTGCAAATAAAACAGTCACTTGAATAACGTTACATTTTTCCAAAAAGAAATTACTTACTGCTGAAAAAGCTGCCCGTTGTTCTTTTTTGATGTTCTGCTTAAAACGTCCATCTCTGGCCGCGTCAGTTGGCAGTTGCAGAAGAGATCAAGTCCCATAATGCAATTCGAAACGTAAATAAACAGAAATACACCCGTAAATTACGTTCTATGGACAATTTCTGTAAAAATATACAGTAATACAACTGTTAATAAACAGATATTTCCTAGAGTGTAGCCTTTAGACATTCTTTAACTGCTTCCACTCCTACACACACTGGAGACCTTTTCAAGACCCTGGAACTGAAGAGTGGTCTGCAAATCCTAGTTGACCTTCCAGAGGCTTTCATTTATTAAAAAATCTTTAATCAGTCACGAAAAATTAATAGCTTTATATTCTAGGCTTTACAGTTATGATCTGTTACTAGAGATGATGGACGTGCAAAGTGTTTTGTTGTAAACAAATAGTACAGGCTAGTCATACACATAATTTTAAACTGATAATTATGTGTGTGTGAATATAGGCAAATAGTAAATAATTTTCTTTGCATTTCTATTTCAGGCAATCAAAACAAGATTTGCAGAGGTGCTGGAAAGCGACTATGCTGTCTTGGCTGCGGTGACTGGGTTCAAGTTCAAACTACGCTGGCTTCGGACACAGGACAGGAAGTACAAGGCCAAGACAAGTCTGTTTCTAGAGAAAACATTGAGCCCTACCACATCCCTAGAGTTCCTTTGAAAATCTTGACTCTAGGTTCCCTTCCCAAAGACAAAATAGACAGGATAATCACCATCTCCTCCAATCAGCTTGAAGCAAGCCCAAGGGAGCTATCCCTGCTAGGCTACTTAAACTACGCCATGTGTATAGTGCCTCGAGAACTCCCTTTCATTTCCGACTTGGTATCTCTAACCCATCTTGCCTCATCGATCTGAATCCATGGACCATGTTTCTAAAATAATGGTATGGCCTTATGTCTTTCACGATGACATTCAGTCTCATCCTGGTGATCTCCCGCTGTTTCCAGATGCCGCTCCCTCAGTAGGCTTTGGAGGGTTTTACAGGAGTCATTGGTTTGCTTCAACCTGGCCTCCTGATTTCTCCATGTTAAAACAATGTGCCGCATCCTCAGCTCTCGAGTCATATCACATTGTTAACGCTGCATTTTTCTGGGGGTCTTCTTAAAACCCAGTGTCACAGATTGACTGTGACCCCAGACTTTTATAATGAAGGGACTGAACATGGGTATGTGCATACACTGAACTGTTTCCACCATTACACATACACACAAACTAAATGCCGGCTAAAAATACAATTTTATGTTGTGTGTTTGTAAGCTGATGTTGGTGTTGTAATATCCCTTATTCGTCCCGAGTTATCACTTGCCTTGTTTTGTTTGTTTAATACTAAAATTTGTTGAAATGTTTAATGTTCAGTGATGCATGCTATTATAATATCATTAAACACACACAAAAAAGAACAACATACTTTGCAACATAAGAGTTTATTTAATTTCATTCAGTATCAGTTTAACTTCAATACATTTCAAACTGCAACACATACCTTCGGGTGCACCTTTCCCTTGCCAAACCAGTACACATGGAAAGTAGCCATTTTTAAGCTAGCATTTGCTCATCAAAGGTTACTTCATCTAGTTCTGACCTCATGGGGGAGGGAGAGAACCTGGGATGTAAGTGTTTCCTTATATGTTTTGTCTTTATTGTTTTGAGCTCTGTAAATGTTAGTAGTTGTAAATAATATATGTTGTAGAGTTGAAATGTTGTGAAGGTTTTTTTTTGTTTATGTCTTGTCATCTGTATGTAACCTATAGGTTTTCCCCTAAAATGGTATGCTCCAGAAATAGGAGGAGCCAAAGCCTATAAAAGAGGCAGCCATTTTAGGGAAAAAGAAAGGATAGTGTGGAGAGATTGAAACTATTGGTACTGTGTATATATATATCTCATATTTTTTCACCTTGGTGAATAAAACTACTGGACCGTGCATTTTTGTCCCCAGTCACCTATTTTACACCTCGGTCTGCTGGTACATCCTAACACCCAGTATTCCACTGTGATAATCTGGCCACTGTTCACTGCATTAAAAAGGCTGTTAAATGACTTTTTAACCGACATCCCATCGGTATTCATATAAAATGTTTATCGACTTTTTAACCGAAATCCTATCGGTGTTCAAGGGAAACGTTTATCGACTTTTTAACCAAGTCCTAGCGGTACTGATATGAAATGTTTATCGATTTTTTAACCGAAATCTTATCGGTGTTCAAGGGAAACATTTATCGACTTTACAACCGAAACCCTATCGGTATTCCTATGAAATGTTTATCAACTTTTTGACCGAAATCCTATCGGTGTCCAAGGGAAGCGTTTATCGACTTTTTGACCGAAGTTATTATCGGTGTTTAACGAATTCAAGAGCCGTTGTTATTGGGCCACAACCTGAAATGCTTCTTGATTCTTTTACCGAAGTCCCTATCGGTATTTATGGCGCTCGAGACCGCCCGTCTTGCTCGACCACAATAGCCGCATTCGTCGGTGATTGACCATTACGGGACACTTCCTTTTACTAGGCTCCCAAGCGAAACCCTTATCGAAACTCGGGCAATCAAGGGTTTTTCACCCTTTGGCTAAGCCAAACCCTGCAGTTATCGATATTTTCACATTTTGTTCCCCAGGACCTCGACCCGGTCCCTAATCTAGGGCCCATCATCTCATCCGCAGTAACCCATATTTTTTAGTAGCCTGCTCACGGCTCCTCCCCTCTTTTTTGATTCGTTATTTCTAACCAATCTCCCTTGATCTTTATAGAAATTCAACCTGGCCTGACTAGGCCCCACCCAACCTTTGGTTCATTCTTTAGAATTTCAAGATCACCCATCTCGGTAAACACCTATTTTTTTCATTTTTATACTTTAGAACTCAGGAACTCAGAAGCTCGGATACTTCACAGGACAACCGTCCCATATTCATCCCATCATCATAGTTCCATCCACAACTCCATTCTCCTCCTTGTTTTTATTTTTGTTTTTTTATCATTTTTTTGGAATTTTTCTTTTTTATACTTTTTTTGTGTTTTTCATTTTTGGTATTTTTTTCTTTTTTTTGGTATTTTTCGTTGTTTTTTTTATAATGTTTTTGTTGTTTTTTTATTTTTTTGTTGTTTTTTTTGGCTTCCTCCCCACCTTCCACTCATTTCTTGGGCTTCTGCCCAATCCTCTTATCCCCCGCTGACTGTGCTCCCTCTTCCTCCTCCAAGAACCACAAGGGGCTCTCCACCAGTTGGGACCACTCAGACTCCTCCTGAGTTGTCAGCCCCTGGGGAGCCCCTTTCCCCGGCTCCTCCCTCTTCCCCTTTGCCGACCCCCCTTGGTCGCCTCTGGGCAGCACCTTCCTCTGTGGCAAAGGGACCTCTTTCGGCCCCACCGCCCCAGCCCTAACCTGCTGTGCCCTGGTCCCCTGAATGACTACCTGGGCCTGGGGAGCCGCTTTCTTCAGGGGCAACGGGGCCTCTTTCTGCCTTGTTGCCACCGCCCTGGCCTGCTGCACCCTCGGCCCCGAGCCCCCTTCCTGAGCCTGCTGGGCCTGAGGGACCTGCTCTACCTCCATGGGCTCCACCCGTACCTCCTCCCTACTCTCTTACAACTGGGTTTCCTCCCGGGGCCCCACTAAAATGCCGCGGGCCAGATTCCTGACCATCCGGACCATCCAAGAGCCGTTATGTTATTGGGCTGTAACCTGAAACGCTTCTTGATTCTTTTAACGAAGATGCTATCGGTATTTATGGCATTCTAGACCGCCCGTCTTGCTTGACCGCAATAGACACATTCGTTGGTAATTTACTATTTTGGGACACTTCCTTTTACTAGGCTCCCAATCGAACCTTTATCGAAACTCGGGCAATCAAGGGTTTTTCATCCTTCGGCTATACCAAACCCTGCAGTTATCAATATTTTTATGTTTTGTTCCCCGGGACATCGACCTGGTCCCTACTCTAGGACCTATCATCTCATCCGCGGTAACCCCTATTTTTTAGGAACCCACTCCCGGCTCCTCCCCTCTTTTTTTGATTCGTTATTTCTCACTAATCTCCCTTGATCTTTTTAGAAATTCAACCATCCTGGGCTGACTAGGCCCAACCCAACCTTTGTTTCATTCTTTGGAATCTCAGGATCACCCATCTCGGTTAACAGCTATTTTTTTCATTTTTCATGCTTTAGAACTCAGAACTCTGGATACTTCACAGGACAACCATCCCATATTCATCCCATCATCATAGTCCCATTCACAACTCCATTCTCCTACTTCTCCAGTTTTTCCTTTTCCGTTGTTTTTATTCTCTTTTTTTTCATTTTATTATTTTTTTGGGATTTTTCCCTTTTTTTATTTTATTTTTAATCTATTTTTGGTATTTTTTTTATTTTTGTGGGGGGTTTTTTATTCATTTTTTAAATTATTTTTCTCCTCTTGCTTCCTTCTTCTTGCTTTCCACTCTCAGACCCCGGCTGCGCCCTCTCTTTCTCCTCCAAAAACCACAGTGGGCTCTCCCCCTAATGTGACCATTCCAGCTCCTGTTCCCCCTGGGGCACCGGCACCTGGCTCTTCCCTCCTACCCTTGGCCAGCCCCCCTCTGTCCACCCTGGGCGTTATCTTCCTCTGTGGCAATGGGGCCTCTTTAGGTCCCATCGCCCCTGCCCTAACCTGCTGCGCCCTAGGCCCCTGCTCTGCCCCCTGGGCCTGGGGCGCCACTTTCCTGTGGGGCACTGCTGGCCTGAACCCCTCCTTACTGTAGGCACTGCTGGCCTGAACCCCTGGGCCAATTGTCTAGCCATCCTTACGAGTCTGGCTGGCTGCGGCTGCTGCCCCTCCGCCCCCCGGACCGCTCTGAGGTGGTGGTAGATTTTTAGGAATTTAAACATTCCCCTCACCGCCGCTTTAAACTCTTGGTCAGCTAAATCCGCCATCCCCTCTCTTTCCGAATGCCAACGTGCCAACCTTCCACTTCCACTTCCTGCCAACGTCCACCCCAGCGTTCTCTCTGCACTACAACAGAAAAAACAGCTACCATTACCAATCCACCTGTCCAATACCCCGCATCCGCTTACTCCCCGCCCGCTCACTACCCTACCTCGCCCCCCCACCGTCCACCTCAGGCCCTCACTCCTACCCCTTAACAATCCCCCTATAACCCCATTCAAATACGAACCAAGAAATGCTAGACCTGTCTGGGTCACACATTTCCCTAGGGCCTGTCTGTGCCTGATTCGCTCTCCCATCCCGCAACCCCCCCCCCCCAGCCAAAGGCCAGAAGAGATGCCGCAGAGAGCCTCTGCCCTCCCAGAAAACAAAAAACCCCGGCCAAAACAAATCTTTACAAAATTACAGCCTAACCTCTCCACCTAATCTGAAATGCGAGGCCCTTGAATGAACCTAGCCCGGCCCTACCCGAAAGTCACGACCCGATAATCCTGGCATGGCATCGCATTCCTATCAGTACATTCTGATCACCAGCCTTCCTCTGAAGGATATTTTCATTTATTTCAAGGATATGTTCATTATTTTTATGTAGTCGCATATTAGGATATGAAGTATTAGTCATGTGGCATATTATGATTCACAGTATAAAGTATTAAGTATACAGTATTAATTGACTTTGCGGGGGATTCTTGAAAATAGATTAGCTTCACACAGACGTCTTCTAACTGTCACAGTACTTACAGGTAACTCCAGACTGTCTTTGATCATCCTGGAGGTGATCATTGGCTGAGCCTTTGCCATTCTGGTTATTCTTCTATCCATTTTGATGGTTGTCTTCCGTTTTCTTCCACGTCTCTCTGGTTTTGCTCTCCATTTTAAGGCATTGGAGATCATTTTAGCTGAACAGCCTATCATTTTTTGCACCTCTTTATAGGTTTTCCCTTCTCTAATCAACTTTTTAATCAAAGTACGCTGTTCTTCTGAACAATGTCTTGAACGACCCATTTTCCTCAGCTTTCAAATGCATTTTCAACAAGTGTTGGCTTCCTCCTTAAATAGGGGCCACCTGATTCACACCTGTTTCTTCACAAAATTGATGACCTCAGTGATTGAATGCCACACTGCTATTTTTGAACACACCCCTTTCAACTAATTCAACTAATTGCCCAATTGCACAGCCTTAAGAGCGTGCATATCATGAATGCTGGGTCTCATTTGTTTTCTGAGAATCTACTGAACCTACTGGTAACTTGTTTGCCACGTAGCAATAAAAAATATATACGAAAAACCTTGATTATTCTGGTTAGTCACATTGTACTGCTATTATTTTGAACAAGACTGTATATCTAATTTCTGGAACCAGATTTTGTAGGTTATGTATCTAAGACATGAACAGTAGCTGCTAGTGGTGTTCTCATAGTGTCTGGTAGTTTTGTCTTGTTGATTAACTTTTATGTAAAACTATTTCTTTTTTCTGTTAGTCTCTTGTCAAAAGCAACCGTCCTCAATCCACGTTTCCACAGAAAGTTTCCACAGAAAGTCCACAGAAAGCCGATGAGGCTGTGAAGAGCCAGTGAAAGGAAAATGTGGTTGTAAAATACGATAAAGTACACTGGCTTTTATAGTGGTGCCGAAGGATTTGCAAGCTATTTTGGGCTTGTCTGCTTGTGAAAGGCTACATCTGGTGAAAATAATGCTGGTTGTAGAAGAATCAGAGTCTGAACCTGAGTATGACTCAATCCTAAAAGGCTTAGGTTGTTTGTCAGGTGAGCGCACAATCCAAATTGATGAATCTGTGCCTCCCGTTATACATCCATGTCGAAAGGTACCATTTGCACTTTAAAGACAATTAAAAGAAGAATTGGATAAAATGGAGAGTTTAGGAGTGATACAAAACATTGATCAGCCCACAGAATGGGTGTGTTCGTTGGTGATTGTCAATAAGAAAAATGGAAAAAGTTGAGTTTGTCTTGATCATAGAGATTTGAATAGAGCAATTCAGAGAGAACATTTCAAGCCAAATGCTTAGTATTTTAGCAAACTAGATGCACCATCAGGATTCTAGCAGTTAAAATTGGATGTTGCCAGCTCAAAACTGCATGTTTAATACACCATATGGAAGATACTGCTTCTTAAAACTTCCTTTTGGAATTGCTTCGGCTCCTGAGGTGTTTCATAAAACAGTACACATGATTTATGAACACATGGAAGGTGTTGATACATCGATGGATGATATCATTGTCTGGGGAGGTTTCAAGAAAGAGCATAATTCAAGGTTAATAAGGGTTCTGAAAGAAACAAGGTATCCAAATTTGAAGTTAAATAAAGAAACATGCCAATTAGGGGTGACTGAAATAACGCTCTTGGGTGGTCATTAGTAGTGCTGGAGTGCAACCAGATCCTAAGAAGATCTCTGCAACTGAACATATGCCAAGAGCACAAAGTGTAAAGGATATTCAGAGATTCATGGTTATGTTGAACTATGAGTAAATTTATTTAGAAGATAGCTCCGTTGAGATGGCTAACTGAGATAAAGAATGCATGGAAGTTATCTTGACTAAAGAGCCAATCTTAAAGTTTAATGATCCTAAATGTTTTATAAAAATTTCAGCTGATGCTTCACAGAGAGGATTGGGAGCAGTACTTCAGAACTATGATGGAACGTGGCAACCAGTTGTACAGGTCCTTCTCAAAAAATTAGCATATTGTGATAAAGTTCATTATTTTCCATAATGTAATGATACAAATTAAACTTTCATATATTTTAGATTCATTGCACACCAACTGAAATATTTCAGGTCTTTTATTGTTTTAATACTGAGGATTTTGGCACACAGCTCATGAAAACCCAAAATTCCTATCTAAAAACAATTGCATATTTCATCTGACCAATAAAAGAAAAGTGTTTTTAATACAAAAAAAAGTCAACCTTCAAATAATTATGTTCAGTTCTGCACTCAACACTTGGTGGGGAATCCTTTAGCAGAAATGACTGCTTCAGTGCGGCGTGGCATGGAGGCGATCAGCCTGTGGCACTGCTGAGGTGTTCTGGAGGCCCAGGATGCTTCGAGAGCGGCCTTAAGCTCATCCAGAGGGTTGGGTCTTGCGTCTCTCAACTTTCTCTTCACATTATCCCACAGATTCTCTACGGGGTTCAGGTCAGGAGAGATGGCAGGCCAATTGAGCACAGTAATACCATGGTCAGTAAACCATTTACCAGTGGTTTTGGCACTGTGAGCAGGTGCCAGGTCGTGCTGAAAAATGAAATCTTCATCTCCATACAGCTTTTCAGCAGATGGAAGCATGAAGTGCTCCAAAATCTCCTGATAGCGAGCTGCATTGACCCTGCCCTTGATAAAACACAGTGGACCGACACCAGCAGCTGACAGGGCACCCCAGACCATCACTGACTGTGGGGACTTGACACTGGACTTCAGGCATTTGGGCATTTCCTTCTCCCCAGTCTTCCTCCAGACTCTGGCACCTTAATTTCCGAATGACATGCTAAATTTTCTTTCAACTGAAAAAGTACTTTGGACCACTGAGCAACAGTCCAGTGCTGCTTCTTTGTAGCCCAAAAGTGTCTTGACCTGGGGAATGCGGCACCTGTAGCCCATTTCCTGCACACGCCTGTGCACGGCGGCTCTGGATGTTTCTACTCCAGACTCAGTCCACTGCTTCCGCAGGTTCCCCAAGGTCTGGAATCGGTCCTTCTCCACAATATTCCTCAGGGTCCGCTCACCTCTTCCCGTTGTGCAGCCTTTTTTGCCAGATTTTTTCCTTCCCACAGTCTTCCCACTGAGGTGCCTTGATACAGCACTCTGGGAACAGCCTATTCGTTCAGAAATGTCTTTCTGTGTCTTCCCCTCTCGCTTGAGATTGTCAATGATGGCCTTCTGGACAGCAGTCAGGTCGGCAGTCTTACCCATGATTGCGATTTTTGAGTAATGATCCAGGCTTTGAGTTTTCAAAAGCCTCAGGAATCTTTTGCAGGTGTTTCGAGTTAATTACTTGGTATGCTCAAATTGAAAAGAAGTTACTTAGCACTACTTTTGCTTGTGAGATTTTCATCAGTTTGTAACAGGACAAACTGTGGACGTTGAAACTGACCATAAACCATTGATTGCATTGTTAAAAAAAATCACTAAGTGATTGTCTTTTGAGAATTCAAAGAATGATGATCAGATTGCAACGACATGCATTAACTGTGTTTTATACACCAGGTCGATTATTGTTTGTGGCAGACACCTTATCCAGAGCAGGTGATCCGACTACACCTTTGAGTGGCAAATTGATTAAGCCTTACCTGTTGCTGACTCCAAAATAAAATTGATTTGCAAAGAGATGGAACAAGATACAATGCTCACTCAGGTAAAATATTATGTAATGAATGGTTGGTCGGAGGTGAAACAAAATTGTGTTGATGTTCATGAATTTTGGAACTGCAAGTTAGAACTATCTGTCTGTGATGGAATTCTGTATAAAGGAAAGAAAGCAGTGATTCCAAGAAATCTGAGACATGAGCTGTTGAATAAAGTTCACGAAGGCCATTTGGGAATTGAGAAATGTAAAAAAAGAGCTTGTAAAGTCATGTACTGGCCTGGAATCATTTAGGATATAACTAGGGTTGTAATGATTCGTTTTTAACAACAATTCATTACGAATTAAGGACGATATTGGTTCATTTAGAACTAGGGCTGGACGATATGGCCAAAATTTATATCACGATATATTTATTAATTTCGGTCAATACGATATAATTTCGATATCGATATGAACTATATAAAAGCTTTAGAAAAACTACTGCCACAAAAGGATGTCTGTACCTACAAACTTCTGAAAAATGAATTTGCCAAGTCTATGAAACCTCCTCCTATAAAACTATATAATATTTTAGAAATAAAAACGGTACAAATAAATTAATGTTCACTTTTTATTTGCAATTAGCCTTTATACGAACAAGAAATGTGAAATCACCATCAAATAAACATAAGACTCTCACTTCGCAGACGCAGTTTATTGAGCATTTTCTTTTAAGTTTTAAATTTTAGTGAAGAACGATTCATAGCGCTTTAAATTCTCCTTTAATGCAAAACTATAGACCTTTATCTACTGATGCACAAAAAATAAATAAAAGAAGACTCAATTCAGTGGCTTATTTGTGCTCTGTTTGAGATGAGTGCACGCTGCTTTTTGCAAGGCTTTAACAGGAGAAAATGATACATTTTCGTGAAGCCATGTCTGACCGTCTTTCACAAGCTTTGAAAGGTAATTTAAACGAGAATGAACGCGTTGGTGTTAATACATGTCATTGTGTGCAAATGTGAAAAGCATTAAAACAAATGTGCCACTTGCCTCTTACACAAATAGTCTACATGGATTATTTTGTTAGACATTAGATTGATGCATCTATGTCAATGTATTGTTACACCCCTAGTCGGCACCTCTCCGGCACATTTTGCAGCACACTGAAACCTGAAGTTTAATATCAGACCTTATGGGTCCTGCACACTGTGCGATTTTTCAAAATCCTTTGCGAATGTCCCTTATCAGGCTGTACGAACATGATCCCCGAGCCATGTCACACTGTAAGATCTCAGTTGTCATTAATGTCAGACTGCACGATAGTGAAGGCGCGCTAAAGACGGACGCGCGCAAGAAAACTCACCCGGAGCTTTAGATCATCAATGAATGACGCGTTCGATGACGGTGAGCTGCATTACACGCGGGACTGAAATGCTGGCTACAGAGAAATCTCTAGCTCTCGTTTTGGTCATAGTTTGTCTTGAAAAACGGAGATATTTGACTGTCGTCGTAGGAGAAGTCACACTGCAGGATTGTGTGCCAAATCTTCTGACACTGCCAGAATTTCGTCTGAGGTAAAATTTGATCGCAGCGCTCATTAATCGGCGGCCGGTGATGTCAAACTAACGACCAAAGACGTCAGATGTCTGTAATTTGTAAAGTAAAAACTCCCCCGCAAATTACCTACCATATTTCACCGAACACCGAGGTCCTGTGATAATAGTAGTCCCGTGCGAATCGACATCTCTGTGATGGTCAGGATTAGGCGGATTGTATATAATTTTTGCAAGCTTTTTTTCTTCCTGTGAGCATTTCTATCTTTATCTTTCACAAAGAATACAGTCTGCATTCATAATGCGCACCGTTATATGCAGCCGCGCCCGCACGGATTATACTTTCACTTTAGAATGATTATCAATTTGAGAGTAATCTGATTGAATGGTGTGTTTAATAGCTATTAACATCAATAGCCTACTGTTCTTAAAGAAGAACAGAACAGTACAGTACAATGACAAGCTTGTATAAATAGCCACTTTTGCATTTGAAACTGAATCTTCCGCCGTATATTGTGAGCTTCTCACTCGTGATAAATTAAATCTGACTCCTGCTGCTGGTCTGAGCTCAGTTCATGGCGTCTGTTCGCTAACTGAACGAAATTATGTTTATTATTAGGCTACTGTAAAATAATCAAAACGATATCGATGCTTGTTTATGATTTCATACAGATATCTATAACGAAGTCTATCATATCCGGGAGAAGTCAGTAAATTCAAGTAAAATCACAGGCTTGCTTATCCCGTGCGAATGCGCCACGCAAAACTCAGATGTGGAGGAGTCATTTCTAAATCACAGAGGTCTTTAATACTAATCCCGTGCAAATAGTGCTGTAGATAGCCGAACCACTTCCACGCCACTAAAGAAAGTTAGTCTTTCTCCTTACTTGTGGAAGCTCGTCCAGTCACATTTGTATTAGTCAGGGAAACTCTTTTTGTAGCTAAAACTTGCCGCGTTGGATCTTATCAGCCTACTACTGCTGAGCACTGGCTGCGTGTCCATATGCAGGAGTACATATTTATCTGTTGAGGTGGCGTTTCCCTTTCTATTATGTCACTGATCAATATATATTTGAGAGCCTCGTTTTCTGGGCCTGGTGTCAATAAAAGCTTGGTTTTTACTAACAAGGAAGCTTTCAGCCCCGAAACAACATTTTTACAGAAAAATTACTTATCCTGACCCAATACTTTCCCTAAAGAATGGGTGGTCCATTATCACTTTTGACAGAAGTTTGATAAACTGAAGATGAGTTGGGTACCTAACAGGAAAAGCAGAAGGAGACAAGCATATGATGTCAATAACTATACCTGCCACTGCAACTACACACTGAAAATTATATGGGTAACCACACATGTAAGAGCATGAATCTAGAAAGGCACTAGTAGTAGCAACTTGCATAGTTTTCTTATTGAGGTGGTCAAAAAGAGTCTGGAACAATAGAGTCTGTAGTTTTGTTTTACTTGCACTCTTTAGATCAGAATCGTATGTGTCTATGGCCATCCTCAGCACTGTTGGAATCAATAAAGCAGTATCTGGACCGGACTATGCTTGGCTGGAGTGATCATTGCTTATTGGAGGGTTCTCTCAGTGAGAACTCAGTGAGAACTCTGTAGTGAGAACTTCTCACTACAGAGAAAAAATAAAGGGAAGAAAAGGGAAAATCAAGAGACTTGGCCATCAAAAAATTAACATAAAATGAGCAGTTAGCAAAAGACTGGTGAACTACAATGTAACAGAGTGAGCACAGCTAACAAGAATATTCAGATTTTGTTCATCACTGCAATCAAACAGACAAATAAATAACCTAGTATATCTCACAGGCTGATGAAGCAGTGTGATGTGCAGGTTGTCCTCATGGAAGTCATTTTCCTCCCCCAGTGTAATGGCCACCCACTGAGTTGATGATTGGACAGCACATGCAGATGCTCAGAGAAGCACCACGTTTTGTAGTCTTCCTCACAATTTCGACTGCCTGCAGTTCTTAACAATATGTATAACTTATAAAAATACTGGGATTTCTTCAGCATGCACAAGCTCAAGGATCAAGAAGTCTCCAGTGGTGTTGACTCCATCTTTTTGTCTTTGGTTTTCCAGAGAGTTTCACTCAGTTCAGCTTTGTCCTCTGCAATAATCTGCTGAGAGGATAGAGCATTGCAAAGGTCTCTCTATTAAAGAGTATGGGACATCTTCCGTACCATGGTTTCCAGTAGGGGTGTAACGATTTGTTTTAACAACGATTCGACTGAAATTAATCAGTCACACTGATTTAGATTTTTGGCTAAAAAGTTACTGAATCAATTTCAAGTCACTGAATCGTTTCGGATCATATCGTCCTTAAATCATATCGCGAATCGAATCGTTGTTAAAACGAATCGTTACACCCCTAGTCTATGGAGTAAAGTTGTCAAGGAAAAGTTTCTGAAAACTCTTAAGAAATTCTGCGATGAAAGCAGTGGACTCAAGCCAACTTGTTTTGATCAAGGGTGCCAGTACTGTCACATTTAGTAGTTTGACACCTATGCATTAAGACAATATTATTTTGTATATCAGGGTATCTGAAATTGTATGTTTCTCTCTCCCTCTCAGTTAATTCACATGTTGGACTTGTCTGAGTTTGCCAGTGGTTGAGAGATAATGACTGCTGTGTTGCGGTGTATCAGTTGGCACTGAATACCAGTCCTGTGTTTTCAAAGGCTGTTTATCAAAGGGGCAGCATCGAGAGAGAGAGTTGTCGGCGATTCTTCCTCTTGTTCAGTCATGCACTCCTCTGTCGTCAAACCATCGGTCAGTGTGAACACAGCAGTGACTGAATGATACCCCAGATAGTCATGCAGTGTGAATAGAGCAGAGACCTGACGAACAGGGTTGCCAGATGCCAGCAGAGTTTTCCAGCCCAAAACTTCGAAAATCCGCCCAATTTTTTTTGGGCTTATTTCTCATTTAAAAACATTGAAGTCATTAACAAGCTTTAAAATGACTCGTGTATCGACTAGCCTATCCGATTTCAGAAACAACATTCAGTAAAATGAATGCAACGGTCAGTGTAGCCTACTTTTGCGTCCATTCCTTTTGTTTTTAACCATGGAAAATGTATTTTTAAATACTATGTTAAATAACAAAATTTATATCAAAACGTAGGCTATACACAAATTCCATGCGCACAAAATAAAATAACTTATTTTTGGAATTAAAAAAAAAATTAGTTACATTTTGCATTTTTATAAACTAAAAACGAACAGATTTAGATAAAAAAATTATTAAAATTATTTCCAGATAAAGATATGATCAGTCAAATGAAACACAATAAACTTACAAATAATGATTAGGCCTACAAATTAAAAAAATATTGAAAATGTCGTCTAATCTAATACTATTTTTTGATAACAAAATACAGCCATTTCTGTTTTTTTTTTCTTTAAAACAAAAAATCAAGCTGCACCCTTTTTTAAATTACATCTTTCATTCCGAAATAGTATAATAAATGAACAAAAAAGTACACAGACTTTCTCTGCCTCTGTCCGTAGTCATTCTATTGATTCCAGAAGAAAAGGCACTGCTTATGGGCACTTAAAATATATATATATATATAAATTTAGAATTTTTAAGATTTTTTTTTTAATATTATTAAATATTATTTAAGACAATTACCTTGCAGCCTATCTGCTAATTCTAGCTATTAATCAGTGAAAAAAGAAAAAAAAGAAACTGCTTTTCCATATTTTATGTCTGGTTTAAAAATGGAAAACGGAATGGACGCAAAAGCCTCCTCAGTCTGACTATTATACTATTAAACTATAAGCTTATGTCACGGAAAATAATGTGCTCAACTCTTAGGCGATCAATGAGTGTTTATTGTCAATAAAAGTCGCTTGGAACCAAAGCCTAACATGAAAACATTGAGTGGATATATGGATATACAAAATAACCCACTTTAACATTTCAATTATTTCAAATACATAAAACATGCATAGTCATGAATAAAATTACATGAAAATCGCGCTGACCATATTATTTAGACAACATGTGTCTGTCTTTGCAGAAGCAGCACGTTCGTGCACGGCGGGCCATCTCTAGACAAAGCACGTCAGCCAAGCCAGAGCTGTAGTGTGTGTGTGTGTGTGTGTGTGTGTGTGTGTGTGTGTGTGAGTGAGTGAGTGAGTGAAACTGCTGCCTGTTGAACAGAGGGTCGCAGGAAGAAGGATCTGTAGTGCCGGTATTTCGGCTACAAAAAACCCGCCGCACTGATCCTAAACCAGGCCAATTTTTATCCACCCGCCCAAACCCATTTTTGCCCGCAAAATAGATTGCGAAACCGCCCAATTGGGCAGAAAACCGCCCATTATGGCAACCCTGCCGACAAATTTGAAAATCGTGCAGTCTGAACTAGGCTTTAGTCAATATCCTAGTCACCTTTACACAGTTCTTTCACACTTCTTGCACTTCCATACAATCTCTCCTCACCCATCCTACCATTCTCTCCCCAAAACCATTTTTTTCTAAAACCTTAAACTTGCTCTAGCGTATCAAATGCATTATTCCAGTCTCTCCCTAACACTACCCCACCCTTCCCATCTCTCTTCATATACTCAATCACATCTGATTGCTCCAGTTGTGTCTGATATATCCCTTCCTGTATACTGGAGCTTTGTGTTGCCTGAATTATATCCCCTATTGTTTTTTTCTTTCTATTCGCTAAAACTTTGGTGAGTATCTTGTAATCGGTGTTCAGCAAACTAATCAGCCTATAGTTTTCCTAATCTAATTTATTCTCCTTTTTAATAACGAATGTAATCACTCCGCTCTGTATTCCTCCTTTTCTCTCCATTTCGTCATATGCCTCCACTAGTATTGGTGCTACTTCATTTTAGGATAGTTTTTACCATTCTTTCCCATCCCATCACTAATGGGCTTTTCTCGCTTCTTAAGCGGTCTATTGCAGTTATTACCTCTTCTCCCTCTATCTCTCGATCACACCATCTTTCTCTAGGCATTCCTCTAACCACTGATGGTGTAATACTTTTATCTGTTGTCTATACCTCTCTTCCTCAATGTACCCTTCATGTAATATCCACATCCCTCCACCCAGCTCTCTCTTTCTAACTTTAATTCCAAATCTAACCCTATCATGAGCACTAAAGTTATTCTTCTGATGTCTTACTTCATCAATGTAGATTATATTGTCTTCTTGTCCCAACACAAGATCAATCAAGAGTTTTAACATCCCTTCCTTCATCTGCCTCTCTTCTCTGGATTCTCATATCTCCATGCATCCAGTAATCCCTTATCTCTCATCACATCCATTAATGTGCTTGATTTTATCCCACCTGAAACTGCCCCTTTCCCGACATCTAATCTACTACATTTAATAAAAAACTATGCCTACTATTATACACCTATACAACCACAATCAGACCCTTTGGCTCCTCTATGCAACTCCTCTTATCCTTATCCACATTGGGGACATATATATATATACACATATTTAATCTGATTTCAATTCCTTCATATTTAAACTCTATTACCAAGATTCTCCCCTCCTGATCTCCATACACCTGTCTTCATCGCTACCCCCCTTGTGTTTCTTGTACCATTATTATAATATAAATCTTCCTTTCATACTTACTCTACTTCTCTCACTTTATCATCCCAATTCGTTTCTTGAATACAAATTGTCATTATGTAATTATGAACTCCATCATCTAATTCATATCCCTAAGTCCATTTGCATTTACTGATGTTACAGTAATCATAAAAACAACCAAAAGAAGAAAAATAATATTTAAACAAAACATCTAATATGTCGAAAGCATCCTCTGCGGGCTTGTCTCTCTCCCTTTTTATTTTCTTACCATCTCTCTTTTGAAGTATTGCTTCTTGTAGTACCATATTCTTGATCTTAGATCTTGCTGTCACATTGAGGTAAGGAAAACGAGTGAGGACTCATTTGCAGGAAGGTATATTACATTTACTTACACAACAATAATAATACAAAACAAAATCCACAAGGGGGAAAACATAACCGTAAATAACACAATAACACAACAATAACCAAGGAACAGAATTACCAGGAACAGGAGACGAAAGACAACGAGCCGTCAAGGACTGCAAAACATAAGGAGAACAAATATAAAGGGGAACAAATCAGGCAGGTGATGAGGGAGAACAGATGGGGCAAATTAATCAATAAGAGAACAAGACCGCAGGTCAGACAAGAGACAAGAGCATTGCCCAATGTGCTGACACACGACACTTGCTTCCTTGCCATCCTCTTCCTCTTCATTCTCCTCCTCCTTCATCACTAGTTGTCTCAGCTCTCCAGCCCCATTTAGTTTCATCCTCTCCGTCGTCATCTTTCGTACCCTCCATATCATCACGACTCTCTATGCTTTGCTTCTCTTCCTGGTCTTCCTCTCTTCTCCATCACTTAGTTCTCGTTCCTCCTCTGTCACTCCTCTCACTCGATCTCTTTCATAATGACCCCGTTGCCACACATGAAACATTTAAACTCTGGGCCTTCCCTGAATGAATGTGCTGGTTTGATGCACATTCTGCAGACCCGCACGTGTCTCATGTATAACACAGAAGTACTCTGCACCTCTTAGCGTGTCAAATCATGCTGAATGGGGAGTGAGCGCACTTCTTCAGTAAAATACACTTTCAAAAGTCTCGTTCCATCCACCGCTTCTGTTCCAGATCATACCCGGCGCTTGATGGCAAATAATGGCTTTACTCGCCCCTCCTCCAGTTTTGCCAATATCTTTTTAGTTTTTTTCTCTGCGCTCTTCTGATAATTCATCTCTCTTGCTGATCGTCACCTGCCTGCTTGAACGCTTGATAACCTTATCCGTTGTCTTTCCCCTTTACCACTCGGCCATCCTTCATTAACAAAAATGCTTACAGCATGTCTCCCATCCAGGTACTAACCAGGCCCAACCCTGCTTAGCTTCCGAGATCGGGTGTGCTTTTTTTTAGAAGAAATTTCAATCATTAAATACAATATAATACAATAAATTACATTTTTCTTATACAATCAACTTTACAGCACATTTCACATATTAACATGCATCCTATATCATACATTTACACACATTAGTTCAGAAATCTCCTTCACTCCCTGGCAGCTGCCACATTAACATATTTCTACATTTAAAATCCAACATATTTCTACATTTGAACTTGATCTGAACCAGGTTGGATTTATCTGGAATTGTCTTAGTTCAGCTTGTTTCATGCAACAGGCCTCTGGGCTCTTCTCTCCTCCGTCTCTCTCTGGAATTGAACGTCCTCCCTGAGAAGGTCCATCAGTTCATCCTGCCGGCCTCTTTTTCTGGGTGCTGGTGCCTCCTCCTCCTCTTCTTTTCCCAGGGATGGAAGCAATTAGGACAGGGGTTGTTTGAAGGCCTCTGTCCTAACACCTCATCCATGAGGACAAACCATGGCCAAGTTGCAGCAGTGGGTTTTCCACCAACTCCTTGGCCTGTCCCAGGACACTTGCAATCCTAAAGCAGAGCAAATAAACCATACATATTAGCAGCAGCAACAACGATATAAATAATTTCAGCAAAGTTTTCTGTTGCTTACTTTGTTTTTTTTAGGTTCTCCCATTTTTTTTGGCCTGCAGGGGAGTGACCTTGCCCAGCAGAGCCATCTTTTCCAGAATTGTCCTGAACTAAGAGAAAATAAAAACCGTTATGAAAAATATTAAAACAAGGATGCAATGTTAACATTACAAATATAATTCAGCAGGACATGCATACAAATCCGTGCATCATTCGTTTAGTGTTTAAGTAACACTGAAAGTAACATACAAACTTTCATATAGGCCTAACATACAAAAATCACAATAGCTCATTTTTCTTGTTTTCTGAAAAATGAAAAAAATATGATTTTGATGATTATGCCTAGAATTTTTATTTTATTTGGTTTTTCTTTTATGAGTACAGAAATCTATATAAACGGCTTGATTTGTACAGCTGTGCGTTAATGCCGCCTTCACATACTATCGGAAATTTGGTAATTCCCACTTCAGAAGTCGTAATTACGAAATCATCATATTGAAAATTTTGAAATGGGAGGCCATTTTTTTTTTAATGTGCAGTTTTTTTTATCAAGGAAACTCGTATTTGTGATAATTCCGAGAGCACATGATTGCAGCATAATTATAGCTGCGCTCCTTGGTCCGCCGAAGATCAAACTGTTCTGTCATCAGTTCAGCTGGGCGCGTTCGTTACAGCTACATGCCATATTTCTGAAACAATCACAGTCGAATCGCTCGACACAACCAGTCCCCAGCCAGACCCTATACGGGGCTTTCTTCTGTGTAGCTATACATTCATATTATATAGGCATAGGTCTATACCGCAAATGGTGAGCATCCTATGCATTCTTTATAGGCTAATTTTAGAATTTACCGTATTTGCCAGAAACCTCGCACCATCACATGGACTTTTCTCCTTATTGGAAAAGTAAAATGTTTTAAGGGTTATATCCAAATTTACAATAAAATGTGATGCCTTTGAAAAAAATAAAGAAAACTACTGGATGCACTGCTTTAGCGCATGTCAGTATCCTTGAACATATTTTTTGACACACAACACTAAGTTAACATTAACCAAATTGCAGCAAATAGCCTAATTGACAGGCCTACTTTTAAAAATCAACATTTACATTATTTGAGGTTAAATGCACTAGACCCGTCCTGGGTGTACAACAGCGGTTTTACACCAGCAATGTGGCAGGGGGACTTTAAAGGGATGTAAGCACTTTGCTGGTGTAAAACCGCTGGTCTAGACCCGGGAAGGGTTGTGTCCATACGTAGTCTGGTTATTTGATGAATAAAGGATGAAGCTGCAATAAGACTTAAGGAACAACTGATGACGGAACGGTTTGATTTTCAGCTGACCAATTAGCTGAATTCCCACACAGGTGTAGAAATCGCATAATCAAGTAATAGGCCTACAAAACAGAAAAATAAAGTCAACAAATCAAATAATATAATGGCCTAATGGAAACATTACTCATCGCCTTACCTCCAAGCGACGCTGGCTGAGTGTTTCTGCCCCCATAAATAGATGGTCATTTTCACCTCTTAATTGAATAAATTGAGCTCTGTGCTCATTGCTCCCTTAAACCAATAGAAATATATTAGAACAACTTTTGCCTCAGATCACGTAAGAAATTAGCTGCGCACTTTAACATTTTTAGTTAAAGCATTTCAGTGTATTTCGGTAAAATAAAACACAATACTTACATGTAAATGTGAAATCCTCGGACACCACAGAACTCTCTCCAGCCATGTTCTTGAATATAAATTGTACCATCACCTGCGCACAATTAATTCATGGGTAGGGTAGTCTACGAAGGCTCATCTGTAGCCTTCAAAGGCCGAACCCGATGGACAGGGTTGCCTGGTCGGAACAACAAAACCCCTCCAATTGCTAATCAAAAATAGCGGAATCACGGGAAAAAATGGCCTTAATATGTCAAACCGCGGGTTGCGCCTGGTAGAAATATTGCTAAAATAAAGACAACTTAAACCTGTGGACTAGGCTACAAACAACCCACAGCAACAGAGTAGGCTAAATGCAGCCCAATTCCAGACTTGGCAACACAGGTGTGTGACAACTGACAGCGGATGTTTGTGAGGAGATAGGGGAGCAGAATTATTTATTTTTTTTATGCTTCAAAGCCTGCGACGATGGGAGACCAGACCATAAGCACATAAATCTGTAGGCTAGCCTATGATTAAATATTTCATCGTTAAGTTTCAACTAGCCGAGGCTATTGTTTATTTATTATGTTAAATGTAGGCTAACTATATATTTAGAGGTCCCATGGCATAGGTTGTTTTATAATGTCTCCTGGGGTGTACTTATACTGTTAGTATGGTTTTTACATCAAAAAGTCATAATTTAGAAATAAAAGGCATTTTTTCTATACTGATATTAGCCCTCTGTTTAGAATGCTCTGTTTCAAGAGGCGTGTCTGCTGTGAGTCTTCAGTGAAAACACCCACTGCTGTGATTGGCTGACATCTCTGCATTTAAAATTAGATAACCTGCGGAGGGGGCGTGGTTTAGCTCGAGCTGGAGCAGCGCTGCCAGTCGAGAGAGAGACAGAGACGGAGCTGGGGAAAGATTGCTGAGGAAGTGTTATTGTACTGAGTTTTTGAGAGCGCAAGGTTATTTTGTTCGTATCTGAGAGCTCTGAATAAACACGAGTGAACTTGGCAACGTTATTTCTCTCACAAATGCTTTCACCACAGCCAACAACAAATACGCCATCGACATGAATACAGTAAGAGCTTCTGTTGAGCATAATGAGCAGCGTCATTCAGACGTGTGATTGACAGATCCGAATATTATAAAGGGTGTTCTTTGATCGCTCTCTGTAGTTGAATAATTAACCAATCCAGGGTTGCCAACTTTTAAGTTCAGGTTGGAGTGAGATTTTTTGGGGGCCGGGGGGGGGGGAGGTGGTCGGGTAATTCAGTATCAGTTTATATCTAGTATATATACTGTACATAATAATATGTTTGTTTTGGCACTAGTTTAAAGATTTCTTGGGTCAAATTATATGTGCCATTCCTTAATATTCACTTGTGACTGCTTATATAAGTATCATTGTTCATTAAAAAGATTAGGATGCAAGTTATTTAAGTTTTGAAATTTCACATTTAAAGAAATCTAGTGTTTGATCATCATATCTAAATATTTATTAGAATGCAAAGACTGCAATATATTTTTGAGCAACTAGATTAGATGCATGTATATTTATTAAAGAGCCATAAGGCACCTAATGGCATTACAAATAAACATTAATATTTTTTAGCCACAAAATGACTCTAATTTCCCTTTTTGAATTGGAATTCTCTATTTTAATATTAATTACTACACTAATTGTAATATAAATTTTAGAAGAAATACAAATATTAGAAGAAAAATATTTTAAGTGGTCATTTATTGAAAATAATTGTTGCACAAATAGCATTTAGTACCAAAAGACCTCCTCAAAATATTCAATAAATATAATTTAATGAGTATGAGTGTGACCTATTAGTAAGGAATACCTGAGGGCTAAATACAAGAATAACATTAATGTTAACAATGTTGCATCTCTATCACTCTCCATAATAAAACGATCCTGTAAATATGGCTGACTTAATAATCAATAAACACTAAGCTGTACTGTTTACCAAAACTTGCAGCAAACATCTATATGGTGAAACTGTTGTGTATCCGCTTAAGCCATTTAAATGCATTGGCACAGCGCTAAAAGTATTGAGCGCTCATGGGCCACGTGACCAGCGCGCACCGCAGGGAGACGAGAGCCTGCAACTCCGCTTTTCAACGCCTCTGGCTTTAACATTATGCCACATTAGCGCCAAAACGCTATTTATTGTTTGAATTTCATTAAAACACATTTAAAAAAATTAAAGCTTATAGCTTTGTTTAATATCAAAAGCAGGTTTGGCAATTTGGCGTGAGATTGAGTTGGGCGGAGTGAGAGCGTGAGACAGAGCCTGAAAGCGTGAGAATCACGCCAGATGCGTGAGAGTTGGCAACCCTGCCAATCAATCAATCAACTTTATTTATATAGCGCTTTTACAATCACGATTGTGTCAAAGCAGCTTCACAGTGTCAAACAGGATAATATTGCAACAAAATTAGATTTGGCTGTACAGCCGTACTGGAGTAAACAGTGATGTTATCAGCTTATTTTAATTTATCATAGAGCGACAATGTTGGCAGATCAGTGTTATAGTTTATAGAATTAAATAAAACCTAATTCATAAATTTTATTTGTATAATTAGTTGAATACTTTAATCATAATTTTAGTGTCCCCAACTGAGCACGCCAAGCCAAAGGCGACAGTGGCAAGGAACCAAAACTCCATCAGGGCATGATGGAGAAAAATAAACCTTGGGAGAAACCAGACTCAGTCGGGGTGCCAGTTCTCCTCTGGCCTATTAACACACTGTGTATGATTATTATTCTGGCAACCTTACAGGTCAGAAATCATATTAGATTGGAATATTCAAAATTTCAGGGTATCCCGGAAGAGACGGGGTTATTTAGTATGGGGCGTCGATTACACAAGAGTATGAATACATGAAAGATCGGAATTATTGCGCCGAAGACGGGTTTTGAGCATGTCGTGCCAGTGAGGCAAATTCGGAGGAGACACCATTTGACACGGCTCAGCAGACACTCCAGGATGCATTGGTCATGTCCAGGCGCAGGTCCACCATCCGATCCGGACAGGGCCCAGATCCGGGATAAACCTCGGGATAAACAGAGAGACTAACATTAGCGTAGATGCCACTCTTTTTATGATGTAACGAGTACATCAGGTGTTATGGGAAGTGTTCCCGGTTCCGGCTGACCTAGTTAATGCAGCCTAACAATCAGTCAATTGATCTGAATAATGAAAGTTAATAATGTTCTGTGTGTATGCCATAGTAAAGAGATGTGTTTTTAGTCTAGATTTAAACTGACAGAGTGTGTCTGCTTCCTGAACAATGCTAGGAAGTCTATTCCACAGTTTAGGAGCTAAATAGGAAAAGGATCGACCGCCTGCAGTTGATTTAGATATTCTAGGTATGATCAACTGGCCAGAGTTTTGAGACCGCAATAGACGTGATGGAGTATAATGCGTTAAGAGCTCGCTTAAGTACCGGGGAGCTAAACTATTTAGTGCTTTGTAAGTAATAAGCAAGATTTTAAAATGTATGCGATGTTTAATAGGGAGCCAGTGCAGTGTTGACAGAACTGGACTAATATGATCATACTTCCTGGTTCTAGTAAGAACTCTAGCTGCTGCATTTTGGACTAGCTGGAGTTTGTTTATTAAGCGAGCAGGGCAACCACCCAGTAGAGCATTACAATAATCTAGCCTTGAGCTCATGAACGCATGTACTAACTGTTCAGCATTTTGCATTGAAAGCATGTGCCGTAATTTAGATATATTTTTAAGATGATAGAATGCGGTTTTACAGATGCTAGAAACGTGGCTTTCAAATGAGAGATTGGTATCAAAGAGCACACCCAGGTTCCTCACTGACGACGAGGGCTTGACAGAGCAGTCATCAAGTGTTAGACAGTATTCTCGGTTACTACTTGTGGAGCTTTTCAGTCCAATAATAAAAAATTCAGTTTTATCTGAATTAAGTTGCAGAAAATTACTATTCATCCAATTTTTTATATCAGCTCTGCATTCCGTTAACCTTGTGAATTGGTAGGTTTCATCAGGGCGTGAGGAAATATAGAGCTGAGTATCGTCAGCATAACAATGAAAACTAACGCCATGCTTCCTAATGATATCTCCCAGTGGTAGCATATACAGGGTGAAAAGCAACGGTCCTAACACTGAGCCTTGCGGTACCCCATACTGAACTTGTGATCGGTGTGACATCTCTTCATTTACTGCTACAAACTGATAATGGTCAGATAAGTACGATTTAAACCATGCCAAAGCAGTTCCACTAATGCCAACATAATTTTCGATTCTATTCAGAAGAATATTGTGATCGATTTAAATAACTGATTTGTTTTATGCTGCTAACAGAAACGAGTGAAGTTGTTGGTTTTAGTCACTGGCTTGATTCACTGATGCATCAAGACAGCCAGCTGCAGGACTGACAGTTTTAAATGATTTAGAAAGAAAGTCTGAGTGAACTTGAATGATTAGCTACACATCAGAACTCACTGATCCCAGATCAGGCATTAATGAACACTGTTACTCACTGTCTGTGGGGTGTCATGACAAATCCTGACCGCCTATGAAATTGTGTCTGCTGGTAGCGGTTTTAAATGCCTGATCAAAAGTTGTTATACATGGTTCTGGACAAGCAATCGTTTAAAAATAAACTATGAATTCATTGCCATACACAGCAAAAACTCCAGCGTTAAATTAAAGGGGTACTTCAGCGCTGGGAAGATGAATCTGTGTTTAAACTGGGTCATTAATGTAGTAGAAATGTGAAATTATTTTTGAATTTGGTGCCTTCTAGACTGAGAAAAGACAGAAATCTCATTTATCTCATTACCTTTAACACTTCTTCAGAGTTACTTTTAACACTCTTGAGTGTGGAGCCAAATAAACTCTGAGGAGAGTTAATTTAACACTGGAGTTTTTGCTGTGTACTAAGTACACACATACACACACATACAAAACATTTATTTGAAATATGTAATTGATTGTTTTAATGGGAGCAAAAACATGCTCTGAATTATTTTGACTGATAAACTAAGTACCAATACAAAATCATGACATAGTAATGTACCTATAATGTAAATAATAAAGAATTAAAAAAAAAAACAGCAATATACAGAAGGGGTGCACAATATAAATAGATTATATACGAGATATGCTTGTATATATCTTATACTTATATAAGCACTTTTGGCTTCAGTTAAATACTACTAATATATGAAACATATGCTTTGTAAGACATTAAAGACTATTTTAACAAAATTTAAACATCAAAAATCAAAAGGCGATTGTGTAACAATTGTAATCAGGCTCTGAACAGATTACCTATTAAAATTTCTTTCAGCCAATAGAATCGCTCTGGGGGTCCTTGCGGACACGATTTCACAGAGGGACAGGATTTGTCATGACACCGGTGCTGTTGAATCCGTATGATAAAGCCTGAGCTGCTGACATCCACTGATAAACTGACTCCTTTCTCTACTAATTCTCTGGGCGGGCAAAGCAGAGGAAGGGGCGGTAACCTTTCCTGGTATGACGTCATAACAGGAGAATTCAAGATCAGCTCATAGAGAGAGTGACATAAGCTCTGATCATTTAGTTTCTTTAGTTTTAATGGGGATAATTGTGTATTGAGCGTCTGCAACTTTCCCGTTCATTTGCGGCAGTTTGTTGAAGAGATATTCAGCTTCATTATTAAATGCATGCGATGTTCACAGCTTGCGCTCCATCCACAGACTGCCCACTCATTAACGAGTAACGAGAGCGCGTGCGTTTTGTCCTAAAGGAGAAGTACCTAATTCTACTTGCTTATTCTTTGATTATTTTTTCGGGAGCTACCGGGACAGTGATAAATATCTACCAGTGGATCGCCATCGACGGGTTGGCGACCACTGGTTTAGCGCGATGATTAGCTTACGTGTACAATAAGCGTGCAGTCTCCCGATCAGTTTTGAGAATCCAGATGGTAATCAAACATGTTTTGTGGAGAGTTCTCGGAGTATGCATTTATTTGTTATTTTTAATTGTGGAAAACAGAGCCTGCGGGTCAGGAATTGTTTATCCTGTTGCGCCCTCTATAGGCCAGCGACTAGTTGACGTCAAGCTTAAAGTGTCATGGCAGAGCATTAAAGTCGAGTAGTCGGTGCATCCCCTACTCCACATTCAGCCAGTTCTCTCCATCTCCGCATCCAGAATATACGTAGGGAGGTTCAGAAAAGAAACCACCATCTCATTAATGCATATTTCTTTAGCCATAATCCTACTTTTCTTTATCTTTAATCCATCCAATTATTTCCCTTTTGCTTTCTCATCATTCATTGTCAGTTCATATTCTCTTTTTATATCTACAACCGATAACCTCTCCACATTCATCTCCACTTTCTTCAGTAACTCCATCACAGTTCTCCCTCGATCTCCACCAAAACTGTTAACCTCCTCTCATAAGTTCGTCTTCTTGGTACATTTTCATCGTCCTCCTTTTTCATATTCCAGTTACCAAGTCCATTTTCTATCTCCATATTGTCCTTTGTTTTTATTTAGCCACTAAAAAAATAAATAATAATACCCCAAATAGCCAAAAAAAAAGGGGAAAACAAACAACTACAATACAGTTTTCCACTAAAGTAGTATCAAATCAATCAAAATATCATCAAACTTAAAACTCATAACATGAATTAATTAAACAAGCATTTTGTCACAAGATTGGCTGATTGCGCACTTGATTTATATTGTCACATTCATCACAATCTCAGCTTAAACTACAATGGCATGTTCTCAATCATTGGCTTTTTTTAAAGCCATAAACAATCCTTCCTCACCACCTTCATTTAAATAATTACACCCATACTCTACTTTATCACATAAATGATGTGTTTGATATGTCATGATATGAATGATATGTCTTATTGCCTGTTTTTTTTAACTCCTAAAACTATCACCTTCAAGCACTATAATCTGCTATTAATGTTTGTGTGTGTGTGTGTGTGTGATATCTTCACTTCTTTTTCTCCCCACACAAAATGATCCACAGTCTCTTTTATTCCATTTAACACCCAGTTTGATAAGTCAATTGCCATGACATAATTACATTTGGTAAGCATTGCCTCTTAGTTCCCTTAGCCTTTAAAATTGGAACTCTTTAATATATGATTTTAAATGTATATTATCAAAAAATGATGCTGAACACGTGGGTTTTTGACTGCTATACATTTTACCTGCCACAAGATGGCACTGTTTTCAACATTTCTGATGGTCTTTTCCCGAAACAAATAGATAACTGCTCATACGTTTTCATAATCCATACGATTTATACGTAATTTACGTATTTCGTAATATAAATAAATTTACTCCTAAATTGAAAAATCTCGAGGGAACCAGAGGGGCGGGCGGGGTTTTTACATAACGGTAATGCGGAGTTGCGGAAACGATGTGATTAAGTGCATGGTTTGCTTTCATAATATAGCACAGTACAGTGCTATCATTTATAAACCTATGTAGGAGAATACATCAATATGTTTTTAAATATGCTATTGTTGTTCATCACGATTTCAAAGTAAGGTAAAATAGCTTTCTCTAGGTTTGCATGTGATGTCTACGTGTTGTTGTTCGAGAAATTGTAAAGTGCGTTGATACTTTTTTTAAACTATTATTATTGTTGCCTCATTGTTATTATACATGTATTTAATATGGCTGCACAATTAATCTAAATTAAACCAAAATCTTTCTTCTTTTCATTAAACACGGCTCCATCTGTGAAAACACTGCGAGTTTGAGTCCCTTAAACAACACAAGATAGCTTTAATTATAAAGAATCAAGTTTAATATGATAAATAAAAAAAATACATACAAATGTGCATGCATTGTTTTTCATTAAAGTTTTGTGATAAAATATTAGAAAATATAATATTAACAATTTTTTTTAAAATATAAGAAATTATAATATTAACAACTGATTTATAAAAAATATAAGAAAATATAATATTAACAACTGATTTGTATAAAAAAAATAAAAATAAAAAACAAACTTTGAACAAAAAGGCTTATTTTTTTCACTGTCCAAGGGATTCCTTGGCCTCAACAAGATCTGCGGTCGGAACTTGCTCGAGTCCCAGAGCATGATGGTTTATATGCTTGACTCGTACTGTGATTGGAAGCTGCGGTACCAAGTCATTGATATTTCCAAAGTAAAAATGACTTGGTACAGTGTATTCTTTGAATGTACTATCCAAAAGGATAAGCACATCATCATCTTTTGAGACTCCAACAATTTCCAACACCGCCTCGAAGATCTGCCGCTCCACAGTCTGGGAAGAAAAGAAAAAAATGCACATTAAGGATAAAGGTTAGTGTTACAGGTTAAGTCTTAAAAACAGTAAAAACTGTTTATTAAAAGTGCTGTGAGTGAAGTTAGCCTTTCTAGAACACCTGCCAAATTTGACACTTAAATATGACCTAACATTTCTCATAATCTTCTGGTAAGATATTGTTCTGAATTATACACAGTACACAGACATTTATGTTGACACAAACTTAAAGATATTGTTTACCTTGACAGTTGTATAATTTGAAGAGTCAAACTTAGTTTTTCCATTTGGTGTGATATTGGCTCTTATGTGGGGGAGAGCTCCACCTGGTCTCCGATGTAAAGGTCGACCAGCGCCTCATCTCTCCATAACGAGACCTCTAGGAGCTTGGACCCACACTTCAGTCTAAGGGCCAGGATGGGGACCTGGGCCCGAGGCAAGCTGGCCACATGGACCTGGAAGATAAATTTGAAATCCCATTCAGGATTCTGTGGAGCCCGCACATGACAGCCAGTAAAAACTAGTAGGCTAAATCATGAGCACAATTTACTCTTTTGTTTCCTTGGTTCATAAATTGTATAAGTTTTACTAATTCATTCCCTTGATTAGTAAAACATGCACAATTTATGAACCATGCGCACAATTTCTAAATCAAGGGAACGCATTAGTACATTGTGCACATGATTTATAAATTCTGTAAGTTTTACAAATTCATTCCCTCGATTTATGAATCATGCGCATGATTTACTATTACATTCCCTTGACTTACTAAATCACGCACACAAGTTATATATCTTTACTTTTTTTTTCTTGCATGTCATGTGCGGGGCTCCGTGAGACTCACCTTAATTATTAGGGAACTCTAGGACCATGATTGAGAAACACGGGTACAATAGCTTACAATATTAAGTGAATTTAAAGGCATAAATGAATATCCCGATTTGCTCACTTTCTCAACCTTTCCCTTCAGTCTGAGGTGCCCTGTGCGTGTGTGGAGGTCCTCTTCATCACCAGCAATATTTAGTGAGGAGGAAAGAGGGCCTCCTTTGGCAGCTCTTTCAGCCTCCTCAGAAACAACCAATGAGGTTGAGTGGAATTGCCGGGTTGCCTGAGTAACAAAAAAATGATGGCCGCCTGTATTTTTTGGATGGGGTGTCATTTTTGAGGACATAGGACCCACCCTTTTCGAATTGTGGGTCGCTCCCATTTTTAATAGACAAGTATATTGTTATACCGTCTGTTTGGGCACACATTGGCGTGGCTTTATATGTGCCCACGTCTATTTTACTATCAACCGCCACAAAAGTCAGTGCTTTTTGGCTTTTCCTGGTGGCAACGCACTTGATATTGAGGTGTGCCTGGTTATTGTACAGGGTTGCCATCCTAAGGGAAATACAAAAAAAGACAAAGGTTAGTGTTTAAAATTGTTTAAAACAATTTTGTTACAAGTTTCATTGTTTATACAAAATGTGCTCAATCACTTTTATAATTTGGTCTGCCAGAGACTGTCCAATTAGTCATTAAAAGCATTCATTCGTCTAAACACCATGACTTATTAATACATTTCATAATATATATTTATATTACTGTATTATATTAGTTTCTTTATAGTGTTGTTATTTGTCATGTCTAAGTATGCCTGCACTGGAAGTTCCTTGTCAGAAAAGCCAAATTGCTTGTTTCTCTTATTGCCTTATTGTTTAATCAATGATTCTGAAAAGCTAATGCTAAAGCTAATGTGTACTAATTAGCAAAACAATTTCTGACTGGATAGTGCTTTTGTTAATGACTTGTGACCAGTGTTGGGAGTAACGCATTACAAAAGTAATACATTACAGTAACTTATTACTTTTTGCTGTAACGCAGTAGTGTAAGGCATTACTAATCCATTTTCAGTAATATTTTACTCGGTACATTTCCAGTAACGCTTCGCTCCCCCCCCCCCCCCCCCCCCCCCAAAAAAAAAAAAGGCTGCTGAGCCAAACTATAGGCCTATAAACAACACTTGGGTGAAGATGACAGAATAAGACTACTGCACACCGTGACACCGTCGTTTAGATTTTTTATAATAATAAAGTAATTTAGTTCAGTTAGAGAACAGGCCGTTATATAAATAAATAAAAACGAAAGGTGTCTGCTAAGCATGAGCCGAACGTGTGATCTTGAGCTGACAGATGATCGAATGACAGAAGATTTGGTTTCAAAGTGAAATGTAAAAGCGCCTATTAAAGGGGGTTTGTCATTGGGTTGTGTATTTCATTAAGAATAATAGGCTAATTTTAAACCGAAACTAAAATCTGCTTGGCCGCACACAGAGCGCGCATTTACTAACGAGCTGTCATTCACGGTGTGCGCGCACTGGCGCGTTTTCAGTTCATATGGAAGCTTAACATTTATAGGAATTCATTGAAAGCACTCGCTTTGCATCCGCTCCCGTTTTTAATGCCCAAGCGGCAGTGCGCATGTTCCTTTCGGTTAAATAGAATAGTGATTTAAAAGCCCAGATACCGGTGATGTCATCACACTTTGATTAACCGGTGGGAAAATGTCCCCACCGTCTCATCTCATTCGCGAGATGGATGCGCATTGCTTAGTTTATCAGAGATAAGGACAAGAACGTAGGCTAGTCAAATGCAAATGCAGTCAAATACAACCTTTTTCTAAAACCGAAATAACTATGTCGCAACATTAAGAAAAGAACAAATGCGCATATTGTCATAACTTAAAGTTTACACAGTTCTGTTGTGTCTATGAACAGAAGCTATTCCCAGATATTGCCAGATAATCACTTTACCTCTAAAATAATACTTAGAGTTGGATCGTCATGATTTCTTGCATTGTCTTGAGCATTCACTTTTTTGCCAATTCTCTATTGTTTGTCTGGATAGCCCATGTCATTATGCTTCATCATATTTCCTTCTCTACCTACATTTTAGAATTTTTAGAGCTACCTCTGAAGTTATTTTGGTGAAAGTAACTCAAAAGTAATACAGGAGTAATGTAACGCATTACAATTCTGAGACAGTAATATTGTAATGTAATGAATTACTTTTAAATAGCAGTAATAAGTCATCTATAATATATTACAGTTTGGAAGTAACTTGCACAACACTGCTTGTGACTACATTGTGTTTCCACATAATGGAAGTTTATAAATGGACACTGATTTATATACATACAAATTGTACTAATAATAACTGTTAGAAGGTTATGAAGATGGCATGGCAGTAATAACAGTTGACAGTTTAAGTTACTCCATGACAAGGTAAAACTTCTTTGAGGCACTTTTCAACTCCACAAGAAATTACATGAATGACCACCATAACATTTGATGTAAACCTTTTCAAAATTACTGATATGATTCCTTCTAAGATAAACTAAAGTGTCTCATAAAACCACTTTATGCTGTCAGTGAGTATAACCTTTCCAATCCTGACATTTTTTTTTCTTTTCTGAGGTAAATCTTAAATCAACAGCTTTCAATTTATAAATCAATTACATTGAATAAATTGCTTGTGAAGTAAAATTTTACCTCAGAAAATGAACTTTCCTGTCAGGAAGTGGAAAATGGCAACCTCTGACTTTTTTGTGTGTGGAATGTCTTAATATTTAAAGTTAATTTAATATAATGTAGAACGTTTCTAAATACACAATGTTTAAAATACATCGATAATACATTAATATCTTTCCTCACCTTTAAAATACAGCAGAGGAACAATAGCGGCGTCTCTGGTGGAGAGATGGAAGACTGCCGTGGACTGGCTGTGCGCGGTCTTTAGGGTGCTTTCTATGGGTGTAACGATTCGTTTTAACAACGATTCGATTCGACTGAAATAAATCAGTCACACTGATTTAAATTTTTGGCTAAAAAGTTGCTGAATCGATTTCAAGTCACTGAATCGTTTCAGATCATATCGTTCTAAATTAACCAAAATCGTCCTTAAATCGTATCGACAACCTCAAATAGCGATACGAATCAAATCGTTGTTAAAAAGAATCGTTACACCCCTATTTCCTATCACATATATAGAGTGCTATGAGCTTTTCACCATGTAGAAATTAGTAAATGTGTGTTAACAACTGACGGATTTCAGTCTTAGCTTCAGGAGTGTAGGGGGCGGGCTTTAGATTCTAAAGAGCATTTTGATTGGACAGAAGATTTGACGAGAAAGTGAAGTTTGCGATGAATTTTTTGTTTTTCTCAATTGTTTACACACATTTTCTGAAAGCATGCCTCATATTCTCAGAACTCTACACACAAATCCAAAAGAAAACACACAAGGAGCAAAACCCCTCGATTCTCCTGCAAAATGAAACTTTACATTCAAAACCATGTTATTTCTTCTCAAAATGGGATTTTGTTTTCAAATGACACACACCATCATATGTGTAGACATTTATAAGAACCAGCTGAACACTGATGTGCTCAATGGAAAACACTTCTCCATTCATCATCATGACTTAGGGCTTTTTTTGGTTCAGTGTTACACTTACTACAGACAGTACAAACATAAGTGTGTTGTAAAATATTTGAGAATATTGTATATACTAAGAACACGGTTTTTATACAAATACACGGTAAAATTTGATTTGATTTTTCCTGCAAAAACAATCTACACAGTGTACATCCCATTCCCAACCAACACAAAGTTGCACATACACTACATACAACACAACAGATAATTCACTGGATACAGTTACAGTAAAAAATAATAAAAACTATGCTGCATCCATTGCTCCAAAACAGAAGAGCTCACCTGTTGGCCTGTTATGCTAAAGCTCTGACTGCTAACTGTAAAAGTGTGTGACGGTGTTTGCCCTTGTGATGAGTCGGTGTGCATATTTGAATGGCAGTGTGTTCCTTTTGAAAACAAGATATTTTCTGCATGAAAATTGTGCTAAAAGCAGGGAATTGTGTGTAGTGTTGTGAAAAGTGTGTTTTCGAGCTGCAGTTTGAGTGTAAAGCAGGAACTGTGCCTGTAGTTCAGCAGAATTGGTTCAGGGGGTCGGTGAATGAGTTACAGGTTGTGGTCATTGTGTCTCAGCATTTGTGTGTAAACAATTGAGAAAAACTGTAACGGAAATGAGAGACTGTACATTTTGAATGCTTATATCTCCTAAATGCTAATCTTGTCATAGTTTTGGAACATACCAGCTTATTCATAACTTTAAGGCTAACACAGTCATACTAAAAGCTAAAAAACTTAAATTTTGATTTCAGTGGACCTTTAAATACCAAAGCAGTTCATAGAGCATCTGCAGATTTTATGAAAATAGGTGAGAGATATTGCCACACATCGGAAAAGAACAGCTCTTAAGGGATTGCCAATTCTTCAGTGTGAGAAGCCAGCATGTTTACTCAAGATGTGCCTGATAACTATCATTCATACCCAATATATAAATCCTTTTTTTAAACTACACATTTTACATGTATTCAGTTTACTTACACAACTACGAAGATAATGATAATATTATTAGATGTAAATACTTTAATTTACATAAACCTTCCATTAATACCCCCTCCTATCCAGTATTCTCCCAGGAGTCTTATTCTGTGGACCACTGCAGCACAGATGTAAAGATAGGAATCCTTTCTGTGCTTGAAGATGATGTTGCTGCCGTCCCCTCACCACTAACTGTAATCCCCTGGCCATAATCCTGGAAGAGGCCATTGTCCTTGAGGACTGTAAAGATCTGCCAGCAGCATTCGCATGCTTGTTCAGTCTCTTGTATGCGCTCAACATGGAGGATCCAAAAGAAATGAAGTCTACTTTCGAACTAATACAAAATCTCTTCGTGGATCTTGGTGGTACCTGCTCTGCAGGAGTACAGTCACTGAAGTCAAAACTTGGCTAAATGGACATCTGAATGACGATCTTCCACTGGCCATTGTTTCTTTTATATTTTCAATGGTAATGACTTAAAAAACAATACTGTTTTCTTTCAATGTATTAATTAATGTTAAATATTCACTTGTTAGAACCTTTGCCTTAAAGAGATAGTTCATGAAATGAAAGTTCGATGAGAATTTGTGTGTGCAAAAAACTAAATAACGACTTATCATGAATCGATTCACTGATTCATTACGGTTCGAAGCTTAGTTTTGAAATCGGCCCATCGCTATAAGTCGTTATTTTAGGGTTTTTTGCGCACAAAAATTCTTGTTGCTTTATCAAACGATGTAGAACCACTGTAGTGAGATCGAAAAAAAGTCCAGTGGATTTCTAATAACTGGGTAATGTTTACTCAGATGCTTTCACTAGTTTGGGGTTTTTGGACACAATAGTAACTTAGTTTTGAGGAACTCTTAGGTTGATGTTAAAATATGCAATATAGTTTTCCCATAATTTCTCCTTTAAAAAATCAACCAAAAATGTGAAATATGTGCCTCATGCCACAAGACAGCTAAGGTTTTATTAATAATGGATTTGTTCAACAATCATTGAGGTCAGTGTAAAATGCTTAATGCAGAACTTGATACTGTAATGATGTGATGCATTGGACAGAAACTGTTTAAATAATAAAAAAGGAACGTTAAGTCTTATTTAATTAGACTATTTAAATGAATCAGTCTATGCCTATAGATAATAGGCCTATTTGTTTTCAGTAAACCAAAAACATTTTGTTCTGTTATTCATTAGGTAAACACGACTATTTATTTTGTGACAACTTGTGATGTTAATGTAAAATTTAAGTTGAGTGGGCTTAAGTGCTTGAGTTTACTCAAAGAAGCGCTTGCGATAAGTTGCCTTATTATTTTTAGTTGACTAACTTTTGTTGTTGTTGTTGTTTACAGTGTAGCCTGTTTTATATTTCCTCCTATGTTTATGCCTGCAATCTTTATATAGTCTTTCTCAGGGGTTAAATTGGGATTGTTTTGTGTGGATGGGCTCTCCTTGGGGGGTCCAGGGGTATGCTCCCCATGGATGTTTTTTTAATTTGTTTATTTTATTTCTAGTATCCCATATTTTTTATCACTGTTTTTATTCTCATTGCAGTCCTTTTTATTTCTAGATCCACAGAATTTAAACCTCCTTCCCATCTCTTTCTCACCAATGTTTTTGTGCAATTTTCACTCCTTTCCCCTCCCATATAAAATCACATACAACTCATTCATCACCCACAGGCATTTCAGTTACACACATCACATACACACATACTGACAACAACAGACTATATACTACTATTACTTTCCCATTTAACTTAAATTTCCATACAGCACAAACTGTTCTTTTTTTGTTAATCGCCCCAGTCCAAGTCTCTTGCCTTCAACCCTAAATGTACTCCCAGTACTTTTATATATTTTTCCTTGACTGTTATTCCTACATCTACTTTTTCTACCTCTCCTTTATACATTAATTCATATTTCTGCCTATTTATTTGTGCCCCTGATGGTTTCCCATATTTCTCCACTTGTCACCTTTTTTACACCATTACCCTCTCTCACTGTGATTGTGTTGTCATCCGCATATTGGGTTATTATACGTTTCTCCAAGTGGCAACTCGATCCCGACTACCCTTTTATCCCTCTTAATTAAACTGGCTAGAGAGACTACTGAAATAGCATACAGTAATGGAGACAGGGGACATCGCTGTGCTGTCTCACTGACCTCCCCACCTCAAACCTTTGTTCCAATCTATCCCTAATACTATTCCTCCTTTCTTATCTCTAACTGTCCCTATCCTGTCTGCTATGTCCCTAACTGGAATACCATAGCTCTGTGTTGGTTGTACTATACTCCCAATCACTCTTTTCACTCTGTTTGCCAATACCTTAGTCAATAATTTGTAATCCACGTTTAGTAAACTTATTGGTCTATAATTCTCTATATCTAACTTATTCCCTTCCTTATAAACGAATGTAATCACTCCCTCTACCATTCTGTCTTGCACTATCTCTGTTCTTTCTATCTCCTTGAATACTTCTACTAATATTAGTGCTATCTCTTCCTTATCTTGTACTATACTATTCTATGCCTATCCCATCACTCCCTGGACTTTTTCCACTTTTTAACCCTTCTATCGCCTCTATCACTTCTGTCTCTTCAATCTCCAAATCATACCACTCCAACAAGTAAACTCAGGACAGTCTCTCAGTAAATGTCCAGGTTGGATACAAATCCGACACACTTTCACTTTTCTGTTGTGAATTACACGTAAATACTCAACACCATTCAACATTTCAAACTTGGTTGAATATGGCAACGATTAAACAGTGGCAGAAGCGTGTCCCATCCGCGATGTCAGTTCCTGGCCATCTCCTCCTCTTGACTGGAGTTGTTGCTTTGACACCCCATCCATTTAGCTTTTCCTGAATGTCCTCGTCTATTATGTACACCTAAAGATTCATGAACGAAACAACAAGCTCATCGTTGATCAAATCTCTGGCCATAATTTGACAGTTTGTGATTTTAAAACCCATTAATCTGTCTTTCTTTTCCTTTCACGTGATTCTTTGTGATCTTGTACTTCTTTTCTCCTTTAAACCTGCATCCATTTACAGCTCCACACACTTCCTTAATTCCTCTAGGCAACTCCATCAGTCATTTTCTCATCTCCACCAATTTCCAGACTCACTGTTAGGTTCTTATCAAACATCTTTTCCTCCATACCCAACACGATTCCTGCTGTGCTTTTTAGACTCTAGGTCTGTTTGTTGTCCTCCATTCATTACCCAACAAACTCAAGAGACTCCCTTCCACAAACAGCAGCAGTTGCAGGTGAACAGGGAGAGAACTCAGAAAAAAACCTCTCTATATTTGCACAAGATCGAGCCTGCTCAAAAATGCTTACAGCAACTGGTATTCCCAAGCAAATTTCCCTCCAAGTACCAAAGCAATTGTCAGCTGTCCAATGGTTGAGCAATGCTGACCCGACCAATCATTGAGCGAGGATCAGAAAACGTCATCTAGCTGTGAGCTGTTTAATACAAATACTGGAGGCCATCTTTAACTAATTTATTGTGGTCGGCGTTATTGAAGCAAAGTCTTAGGCAGACTTGGACAGTTTTTTACTCTCGGGTACGTTTGGTATAATTCTGTGCTAAGTAATGAATGAAACTATATTTTTTGATAATTTGCCTGATATTCAAGGTTTTACATTATAACTCGTTAGCACCGTACTGCTAAAGGCAAGGCATCACTATTGTTATTCTCCAAACTTATTATTATTCTTCTGTAAATAAAGTTTGGTGCACTACTCCTCCCACAGTTTGTCCTAGACCCACGAATGAGGCATTAAAATGGTGTGGCTTATTCGGGCCCTCTTCTAAGGGATCGGGGATACGATGTAGCCAAAAAATCCCACTGACTTAACATTGCGGCGAAATTTGACCATTCGTAGCTAAGAGAGATTATTTAGTAGAAACTCCTGATTTACCACATTGGAAGAGCCTGACAGGCACTGTTAGAACATATATTTTGCAATGGGGTATAAGTTGTACCCCTGGGGCGCAAGAACGGCCCAAATTTCCTTATATTGACTTATAATGGGGAGGGACGTCCTATTAAACGCATGTGTTTTTCTTACTATGGTACATTGCATAGGGAATTTGTATTGACCATAGCTCTGGTTCACAGTGTCACAGAGACAAGTGGGTGGGCTCAATTTACTCAGGCAACCCTCATTTGCTTTAAGTTTAACCCATTTAGTCATGTTTTACTGTACCAGATGAAACATGGAGAACCGTAGACATCGGTGTGACAAGACTTTCACTGAAAAGTCCAACCTGACGAGGCATCTGAAGATCCATGCCGTCACCACGGAGACCTTTGACTGTGATGTCTGCAGGAAAAGCTTGACCACCAAATCATTGCTGATCAGCCATCAACAGCAACACCAGTACCCCAACATAATTTTGTACCGGCAAGGAGAGGCCAGGCTGCAGTGCACAGAGGCAGCAAAGTCTGTGGCAGAAGCCCCAGCACCACTATTGACCCTACATGGCAGGATCCCAAGACAGCAGAGGCGGCTGCCAAGAGGTCCGGGGGTCAGCTGTGGAAAGGTCAGCTGGTCATCGTGTTCGGGAAGTAAGCCGGTTAGACCTTCAGGTGGCTTCTAGAAAAGATGTTGGCTAGCTGGTGTGGTTGCTTGACAGGAGGTTGTAGGTAAGATAAACTCAGTGACCTTTTAGACCTGAGTAATTGATGCTAAGCAGTAACCAGTATTAGTAAAAGTATTATTTTATGAGATTATTCAATGGTTTTATTTTCTGCAGTTATATGATCGTCATTCATAAGTCTGCCAAGTGACCCATTCTCTGTTGCTGCGTCAACACTACAAAAACACAAGTAACATTTTCAAAACAATCAGTTTTTATACTAATGCAATATAAATTAACCTGACGTGAGAAAAGAGAAGAAGAAAAAGAGCCCTAATTCTGGTTAACCAGTGACATACATACCACCGCAATTCTCCATTAAAATGGAACTCGAACATAAACACTTTGAGGAGGTCATGGTAAATTCACTATCTCCTCTCACATTCTTGCTTGCTTATTAGATCACCTCTGTATTCCAATAGAAAGTCTCCTTTTTCAAATGGAAAAGAGGTGACCTTATTCAAAGACAAAACAACAAATAAGTGGCAAAAAGTGATATGTATTAAAGTTGAATCATGATTAAACAATCAGAAGAAGATGTCACTTACCTTTTACAGCATTGATGTACTTGATGTCAAGTCCTACTTTGTCACTTTCCGCAGTAACATAAAATCTTGCATCGGTCTTATGGGTGTCCAACGACATGAGGGTGAGTAATTAATGGCATCATTTTCATTTTTGGGTGAACTAACCCTTTAAGGGCATGGGTGCAGCTCACGAGCGCAAGGAGGTTCAGAACGTGCGTTGTTTAAGAAGAAGTCATCCGCTAATAATGACCCACAACAAAGCAAATTTAATTAGAAGAGAAGTGATTAAAATAAACAAATGTATTATAAAGACAATCATGATGGAGTTCTGGTTATTGAATTAAAAAGTAAAAAAAGAGGAAATAATATGTAATATTCATGCTCTAAATGAGGGGCACAAGTTTTTTTTTTAAGGAATTGGGTGATGTAATGATTGTGGCAACATGTGTTTTTGACAGAAGATTTTAATACTATTTTAGGAAAAAATTGTTAACACTGACAGTGGGAGGAATGAGTTGGAAAAGATGATGGCCTAACACATTCTGATTGAAGTATGGAGAAATAGAAATAAATCATTCTTAATATGCAGTAGAAAATGTAATCAAAGTATCGCAAATCTATTATAAAGTTGTAGTGATCATGATTCTTTATTTATTAATTGATTTAAAGGGATAGTTCACTTTAAAATGTAAATTCTGTCATCCTTTACTCTCCCTCAAGTTGTTTCAAACCTTTATGAATTTCTTTATTCAGAAATTGAAGAATGTCAGCAAACAAAGAGTTAACTGGAGCCATTGACTTCAATAGTATTTTTTTTCCTACTATGATAGTCAATGGCTCCAGTTAACTCTTTGGTTACTGACATTCTTCAAAATATCTTCCCTTGTGTTCAGCTGAAGAAAGAAATGCATACAGGTTTGAAACAACTTGAGGGTGAGTAAAGGATGACAGAATTATCCTTTAAAAGTGAACTATACCTTTAAGTGGAGTAGAGAGGATGTGGAACATGGTTATTCAATACTGACCTTTTGAAAATTCATTGATCATTGTGAAATGGAAATGGAAAGTATAGTGTTTTGTAATATGTATTTGGTGGGATAATCTTAATTTTTCTTCTTTTTTTTACAATAGAAATTACAATGAAGGTGCAGAGCGCAAAAGAAAGAAGTTAAAGAATGGGAGAGAAGAATAAAAATGTATTGGTGCCATAATAAGAAGTAGAGATAAAAGTGCCGTAGAGGATGTGAGAAGTACAATTATGTTATGGATTAGAGAAAAGACGACAACAGGCACAACATATTATTGTCTTGTTCATCACCATAGCCTTCAAGATCATTATTCATTGGCATCTTATACTGTGGAGGGAAAGCACATGGTTACACGGAAAACACACATTTATTGCAGTTTACCATAATAGTGAGTAGCTTTAAAACTGCATTTGCCCAAGATAACTCCTTACGTTACTTGTTTCTTGTGTTTTTTTTAGTTAACCAATGATGTATTCCGCAGGATAGAGAAGATAACCCTGACAATTGGAATACCAGAATCCTCAGAGTTTCCGGCAGGCTTTGAATATTACAGATGATATCAGTCTTCAGTATATGGATTCAGATTGAGGATTTTTTTACGCTTCACTCCACTCAAGTCAAATTCAAAACAAATCCACCATTAAGGTTGCGGCCGTCGCACCAATAGTTCTTTCTTTGCTTAACATTCTTAAATCAAGACGATTTACTATATAAGTAAAATTACATAAGATGTTTTCTGGGGGGAAAAAATCAAAAGGAGGTGTTTTTGCTAGGGATGCACCGATGTATCTGCCGAATAATTTTTTAAAATCAATTTACAACCATCGGCATATTGGCTATAGCATGAAAAACCTGATATGACAAACCAATGGTTTATTAATGAACTGCGTGAAGGCACTGAGCTGTGTAATGTCTGATCATCCAATATTATAATATAATATTCCTGCTGTGCTGCTGTCTGTGTTTTAATAATAATCAAACAACAAAAAATTGGACTAAATTAACTTTTGTATCTTTCATAAGAAATAATTTCTGCGATGCGAGGACACAGACGGAATCATAAAACCAGTCATAAAAACTGATTTTACTGCATAATGGGGAATGGCACGCAATTTGTCAAAGTTTAGATGAAGAAATAAAATGGAGGTCAGTCACTTAAATCAAATTGCGATAAATTCTAGTGCCTATGAATATTAAGCCACAAAAGACTTAAATATGTTTAAATATGAATCCTGTATGTTTCTGTGTGAATGGCGCAGACACGCGGTTTCATTTACCAAACCCACACACACTGAAACTCGCAGTGTTTAATCAGCCTCTGCCGCCTCAATGTAAAGACATGAAAGCATCCCCAGTGAATGCATCTTATGTGTAGAGTTTTGAAAATGTGTGTGAGCAGTTGGAAAAGTAAGTTGATGAAATTAAATAAATATTAGCTGTTTTTAAGCCCATCTGATCAAGCAAAAGGGTGAAAGTAGTGAGGAACTAAACACAGAGGAGATTTTTACTTGGGAGAAACCAGGATTAGATAGTCATGGTGCTCACCTATTGACATTATGAGACGGATTTAAATCTGATCACTCAAACAAATAAATTCAGAAGGTGGTTTTGGATTTCAGACGAAAGGGTGAATGCATGGTTGTTTAAACCACATATATACATTTTTCTCCTGGCAAATTGCTAAAAATAAACATGTGAGCAGTTTTATAGGCAACTGCAACACACATCACCGCAAATGATTAACGTTAGCACTAAAGCATTAAGCAAACACACAAACGGCAAGTGAAACTGAAAGTAGCCTATAGTCTCAGATGCTCAAAACACAATCCTCTTCATTAAAGCTAATGAGACTAAATGATCTTATCGGTGCTTAGGTCGCTCTCCCATATTCCTTTGAATCTGAAATGAGCTGATGATATCGAATCTTTTGCTTTATTTCGTTGATGTGAACTCCATTAATGTGCATATAGTGTGGGAATTGAAGATCGGATTTATATTCATTTTGCGGAGTTGTAAGGTAAGACAACTTGCATGTTCTTTTATTTTTATTTTTGCCGTTGCGAGCAGGATTAGCCTAACCTCAGCTTGTCAAAAATGCCTTTTTACTGTGGTGGTGATAGTAAACTTTTAAACTAACATTGTGATAGGATTGAAGTGTTTTATATCTATTGACTGAATAATACGCAACATAAGTCTTGTTGATTTGAGAGACTAAATTGATCAAATGCGGTTAACCCACTTTCTGCTCGTTACGTTGCTTGGTCGTTACTTTAAAATCAAACAAAATAATACTTTGACATAAAAACAGTTCAGCTTTGTTTTTAATGGTTGCAAAAATGTTTAATAGGGAAGGAGGAAAAGAAACACGGGGTCCATTCGGACTCAGGACACATCGCCAATACCAGTATATATCGCCACATCTTAAATTAACACTACGTCGATATTTCGTAAATATCATCAATACCGGTATATTGCGATACCCCTATTACAAACATTAGATATCTCATATTAAAAAGATATTGTATGATTACAGAGATTTTTAATAAGTGCATCATTGATGATAATCCTTATATTGAAAAAAAAACCTTTAGTTTTGATGTAAAAGTGCCTAATTGTTTTTCATTTATCTTCTTTAAACAGTCAATAAGTGGATAAATCGCTGCTTACTGCTTGCAGGAATACAGTTGCCACTTTCTTCAGTTTAAGGCGCTGAGCGAAGCTTGCTTGAAATTGGCCGAATAAACAAATGATCTTGAATTAAATTGTTGTGGTATCCGATTATAATAAACATCAACCATGACTGTTGACATTTTTTATCTGTGGGAAGGGTAGAAAAGTCTCCTGCACAGCCTGGAACATGAAGTGTGTCCATGCGAGCAGCTTGTTTATCTGAAGATTCACTCCATTCCCGCCTGACAATGCACATGTTTGGACAGATGCAAATCTTGGGGGCGTGCATATAAATATGCACCCCAACACTTGCATCACGGTTGGGTTTATGTTGAGAAGCACTTTTTTTAAAAAAGTGGATTAACAATTTCTTGCAATATTAATGTAAAAAAAAGAGCTCATACTCTAACAGAGTAGTAAAAATATTAAAATATAAAAAAATTGCACACACAAGAAAAACGTTCTGTCCCCCTGATGTCACTCTCTCGGATGCCCCATGGGCTTTTTTACACACTTTTCACATTGTTGCCCATTTTTCATAACTTTGTGTGTCAGCTGGCCGAGGCAACCCTCAGTAACGGCCCCCGAAATGCTTCTGACACCCACACACGGTAATCCCACAAGAGAGAGACAGTTCCACAAATCTCTCAAATACTAACAACTTAAGTGCTAAGGTGCATACCTAACTGGCAATTCTTTATATTCTTTATTTTAAAATGGACAATGCACATTTCTTAATTAGTCTCCAGACGAGTCATGATTTTCACCAGACTGATCCTGACTAAAGGGACAAATCACTTGTAATCACAGATGTTTTACTGATATGTTGAAAACAGTTCCATTCATCATCATTCATCAACAACTTTTTTCCACTAACACTTTCTTCAGACAGTACACACATCAGATATTTGAGACTTGATTGTTTTTATACTCAAACACACAAATACATGGCAACAATTGTATTTTTCCCAATGTACACAGAGCAGATTCCAACCTACACATTTTAGTGTATTTTTGCGGTAACTTACTGGCAGCACTATTGCCAGTAAGTTACTGTAATTGCCCCCTTACAGTATGATGTCCTTACCGCAATTTAATTTTACAGTATGATACCCTTACCGCAACTTATTTTTACAGTATAATAACATTACAGTAATTTTACTGTAATTTAAATCAGTTTTTATTCAGTTTTATTTTACGTGAATGCTACTGAGTTTAATAAATTCCAAATAAGTGACTTGAGTCCTTGTACATCAGTGTATTTTTTTTATTCACTATCAATGACAATGCACAACAAGCATGAACAAAATATCCCAGTTGGTCTTGGCGGCCCTCCATACTGGTAAACAACTGATGGTTGATCTGAAACAAAACAGAGAAAATGTATGAGAAATAGTGATGGGTTTATTTAATCTAAATTTGTTCATGGACAGACGAGGTGCAACAGCAGTTATTCCAAGTAGACATTGTAGCATTACAAATGTCTTTACCGTCACTTTTGATCAATTAAAATAACCCAAAACTGACCCCAAAACTTTGAAAAGTAGTGCATTCACTACTACTAAAATTATTTCAGAAGAAGTCTGCCAAACTGGAGGTATGAACATGCTGAAATCCTTCAATAATGCACTGTATGGTGCTAGTTGGCAAAGGCATTTTTGCATGCGTTTTCAGATAAAACTGGGCCAAATTATGCAAAAATGATTCATGCTAAGTATATTCCTCCTCTTCATGATCTGTTGCTGAAAAACAAAGATCGCGCTCAGGAGTACAACTGGTCATTTCTGGGGGACCTGACATCTGGGCAGTGGCTACCTGGGTGTGTTTTCTTGAAATATGTGCAGAAAAGGAGGATCTTACTCTAAAATATTTGCAGCAGTTATCGTAGAGGCAGTAAACTTTCTTTCCATCTCTAATGTGACTTCTCAAATGAGCACACAAAGCAGAGAAATTATCTGCCACAAATGAACATCCTTCAATGTTGCAAGCAAGAGTACCTCTGAACTGAGATTGTTTATTATCTTGTTTACGTCTGTGTTTCCTATGCATGTGGGATCTAAATGTCACAAATGTTTTAAAGGAAGCAGGACATTGCTCATCTCCACAAGCAAACCTATGGTTTGCGATGTGCTGATGCTTTTTTACATGACTGCAGAAAATTCTCAAGTCAGATGTACACAAGCTTACAGTATGTGCACTTGTACATACTTGCATGTGCTCAAGTTCAGGTCTCTCTCTTCTCTGATATGATCTGCATATAAAACAATGCATACATAGTTTTAAGTGCATGCAATTAATCTTTAATTCATGTTATGCAGTAGCATATCCCCAATGAGACTATAAAACAATCACAAAAAGATAACTGTTACGAACTGCTCTGAGACAGAAGGTTGAAGATCCACACACAGTATTTATTAAAGGGTAATCCAAAGTCGTAGTCCATAAAACAGGCAAAAGGTCATACACAGGTAGGCAGTTCAATCAGGCAACAAAACAAGGGACAGAGGCAAAAGGGTAATCCGAGACAGGCAAGAAATCCAAAGAACCAAGAAACATGAAACCATAGAAACACTCAGAAATGCAGTTGACACTAAACAAGACTTCGCCATGAATGGCAGAGATAACCAGACTTATATAGGCAGAGGTAATGAGGTGATGAGAGACAGGAGTTAACATTGAGTACTAATGAGTCCCGGGAAAGGATTATGGGTAATGTAGTTTGTGATGGAGTGACAGTCCAGGGTGGAGTGCCCTCTGGTGGTGATCACGGGCACTCACACTGGTGAATTGTGACAGCCCCCCTCAAAGGAGCGGCTTCCAGACGCTCCTAAAATTGTCCAGGAGGGAGGTGGAGCAGAGGCGGGATGGAGGGCCAGACCCATGTAGTGGAAGAGGGCCTGGAGATTCAGGCAGAGCAGGAGGCCAGAATAGAGCTGGCCGGCAGATGACCAGGGTGGCGCAGGCGACCGGAGCAGAGCCGGCAGTCTTGAAGACCCCCACAGCGGAGCAGTCGACCACCACAGTAGAGCAGACGGTCTTGAAGACTCCCACGGTGGAGCAGACGACCACCACAGCAGTTTAGGGGAGGTTGAAGACCCCCACGGCAGAGCAGGTGGTCCAGCCAGAGTCCTCGCCGGACTCGGGGCAGGAGGGGGAGTCCTCTCCAGACTCGGCGCACGTTCCGGAGCCCTCTCTGGACTCTGGTCAGTGGCTGGAGGTTCTGGAAGATCTGTTGAGACGACACAAGGCTCTGGAAGGCCTGCTGAGACGACACGAGGCTCTGGAAGGCCTGCTGTCTTGTCCAAAGACACTGGCTCGGCGGCCATCTTGCCCGAGGACACAGGCACTGCAGGTGCAGTGGAAATGTCATGATCCTCCTCCATGACACCCACTGTGGGGGGTTCCGCAGCCGAACCCTACGTCATACGTCAACTTCACGTGTGTCGCATGCTCAAAGCAACATGGAGCGATCGAGCCAGAGTCGGCTGTGTAGAGATATTTTATGCTTGCCGCCAACTAGTTTGTCTGTCAGCAATACTACCAATTTTTATCCAGAAACACCATGGGCACGCTGCATTCCTGCAGCTCAGCAAAACTAAAGGAGTGGACAATACAGCCCAGCAACTAACTTTGCACTATGCAAAGGATTCATTTAGGGTGCGTTCACACTTGTAGTTCGGTTAGTTTGGTTCGTTTGGTCTGGACCAAAAAACAAAACATAATAGTCCTGGTCCGCTTAGCGTTCACACGGGCATTTTTAACAGCAAACCTAAAGTTACCGAACCAAAGGCACAGGGAGACGCTCACAACCTGATTGGTCGGTTTATATGACGTAGGAGCTCGCTTACCGAACATTCAGAACAATGCTGTGTGCGGATTACACGCGCGGACATTTTATGCCTGTACATGTGGCATTATTTTTACCCACTGAGAACTCATGAAGAGCTCATGAAATGTTCAAAACAACGCTGTGTGCTGATTAAACGCGATCATTTTATGCGTGTAACACATATGGCATTATTTTTACCCGCTGAGAACTCATGAAGAGCTCATAAAATGTTCAAAACATTCAAAACAGCAGCAGGATTTCCTCCGTTGTGCAGAAAAGAGACGGTCGTTCTGTCGTCTGTACCTGCTAATAATGGGCAACACAGGAACTTTGATGAGAAGAGCCAGGTTTGCTTTTTGTGTGTTTTTTCTAGCATTTTCGAAACATGCTCGTCTGACCAAATATTGATGAGGCACTTCTTTGTTGCTCCACGTTTGTTATTCATTTTGGATACACCGATCTTTCCGCGTCGTCAAATCAGCTGCATTATGTGTCCCATCTTGTGACATCACGTCCTGTTTTTGGTCCGTTTACATGTCTTTGGTCCGTTTTGCGTTCATATATCAATCGAACCGCACCAGAGTTCGTTTGGAAGCGGACCGAGACCCATCTTTATAGCGCCCTCGGTCCTCTTGTTTGGTGCGCACCAGGGTTCGGATGGCAGCGTTCACGTTAAAATGAACCGCACTAACCGAGCAACCGCACCAGGGTTCGTTTTAATCCAACCAAACATGACAAGTGTGAACGCACCCTTAGTGTAAGTGACTGATAGTGGATATGGATAAAGGCTAATGTAATGAACTGACGGTAACAACCCGCTGTTGACGCTCGCACATCTTGAGGAGAAATCAAAAAAGCGCCGCTCACACATAGTAATTGCGGTAAACATTCAAAATGTTTTTATCTTTATAACATATGAAACAGTTAAACAACATCACACAACCAAATGTGCTGTTTCCCTCAATATCATCATGATTGATCTCCTGAGTTGTAAGTCGCTTTGGATAAAAGCGTCTGCTAAATGCATAAATGTAAATGATTGAAAATGTCACTGATTTCCTATGACAGCTCTATAAACAATCATTAACATCAGTTACTTACATTTCAGATGCAATATTGAGTCTTTTTGTTCTATTTCAGCTGCGAAAATAGTTCCAAACAGCAGAGCCATAGCACATCTCACGTGTTCTGAATGATTCAGTGGTTGAATCAAAGATTCAATATCCTGTTCTTTAATGACTGCCTCATTCTTAAAGGAATCAGTCGTTTGAATGAATCGTTTGAATTAATAACTCAATGACTCATTCATTAAGACTCACCTACTGGTGGTTTAGTTTCCTATATTTTTCAACATTTATTTAGTTTATTCAAAAATACACATCTCATAACATTATTTAATGCAGTAGTAATTTTTCTGGGTAAATAATTTAATTTGATTGGTAACATCCCTATAGTGTCTTATTTTAATTGAATGTATAGATCAAATTTAAGAATATAATATTAAATATACGCTGTGCTTCAGGTTTCATAAGATTAGGGGGAAATGGCCTTTATAAAGGTAAAATATCACAAATATGCAGATTTAAAATATGTCAAAGCTGATTGAACTCTGAGAATATTGCTTCAGAATAAGTTATATTTACAACACACATTTTTTACTCGGACAAGTGAATGACCACCGAAGGAGAGACATGAGCATGCTTAATGTCGAGCCCTAAATTATATTTTAGATTTGAATGCACAATTGTTTTTTTAATAAATAAGAATTCAACACTTTGCATACATCTGTTATTTTGTCTTATTATCTTTATTTAGTAAAGTCTGGTGCCTTTAGTCTCTTCAAGGAAGGTATACAGTTTATTATTAATTTAACAATAGTATCGGATCGGTATCGGGTATCGACAGATACACAAAGCCCAGGCATCGGTATCGGTATCGGGACTGAAAAAGTCAGATCGGTGCACCTCTAGTTGCAACACGCCATTTTCAAAAGGAGACAATTTGTGTGATTAGCACTTGAGTTAGAAATTAGACTGAAAGAACCCGAGGCACAAGCCGTTTGAAGGAGTTCTGAGTCATGCTGATAGGGCTGGGCGATATGGCCAAAATGTCATATCCCGATATAGCTCATTTGATATCCCCATAAGGATATACATAACGATATAGTAATTTTTCTGTTAATTCTGTTTATGAATAGTCTATACAAAATTGCAATGTGGAAATGCAGTTTGAAATGATATACAAAACAAATAAAGGTAGTATGGACTACATTTTTATTTTATTTAGAACCTTTTTTTCAAGCAAGACTCTTGGTAAAGTTAACACCTGCCTAGGGATGTTAACCGATGACCATTTGACCGATGGCTGACCGTATTCAATGTTAACCGATCAAAGTTGTAGGTTTAAAAAAGAAGTGATCTCTAAATTAGGCTATTATAGACAGTGGACTAAACGCTACTACCGTTAGCCGTCTCATTCCAAAATCTTTTTTTGTGAAGTGAACAAATCTCTCACACTCAATTTTTCATAACTCGCCTGTTTGTACTTAATAAACCAATAAAAACATCTGGCGTGAGGTCACAGCGTTTGGGTTTGCAAAAAGTAAACAGGCTAAAACACTCGAGGTTAGAGCCAGGGCAGACGACAGTATGAAGCGTACATTCCGCATAAGATGGGCTTACATTTGGAAATATATTACATCTACATTTCAGTGGTAACACATAAGGTGTTGATCGTCTTTCTTTATTATTGTTACACTACCTCGAACTAAAGCGGCGTCTCTTCGGAGCTGTCATTTTCTTAAATGAGCCGCGGCAATGATTCAAATGAGCTTCTTACGCTGGACAAACGCCTTTATTTTCACCGCGATCACCTTGTACCCAATCCATTTCGAAACTAAGGAGCCATTGTCCTCAGATTACAAACAAGCTCCTCTGCGGCGCGTTTGCGGGACTCGTGTTTCGCTCTGTGGGTGATTTAAAAAAAGTGACGTGAGTGGAAGGGAGGCGGCGGCACCGGGACAGTGTGTGTGTGTGTGTGTGTGTGAGAGAGAGAGAGAGAGAGAGAGGGAGCGCGGCTGTTATTTCAATTAGCGCAGCATATTTACCTTAACTAATCGGTTAACCGGTTTCAACCGGCTAATGAGGCTCGGTGGTCGGTCAAGAAAATGTTTAGTTTTCGCCACCCCTACACCTGCCATTAAAATATTTCAATATATGGCTATATCGTGTGCCACGCGTAAAAGCCCGTAGCAGCGTCTGTGTCTGAAGTTTGTTTTGAGCGCTTATGCACCACTCTGGCATAATTACTCTGAGAATTACCCTGGTCTGAACCGCGTCTACTACCGTCTTCCTCCATGTTTGTTTATGTATTGCAGCGTGCATGGGCATGCCGTGGCGTGAGGTGCATCTTGACGTAAAATTCTGCCCTAAACGCCTTATCGTGGCGTAAGCGATAGAGCCTTATATAAAACGATAGACATTTTCTATCGTCCAGACGATATATTTCGTCATATCGCCCAGCCCTACATGCTGGTTTTGTTTCCATGTTTCTTTTTTATATTTCTGATTTGCAAACGTTATTGTGTATTTTGAGCAGTTTTCTGCTGTTGAAGGGAAAAGAAAGGTTTGAAATGCTCAAAAATGCATGTACGGAATCAGGTACGATGATTAAGGCTTTATATATTCGGGTATCTATGGCATAAGATATGATGATTAAGGCTTTATATATATTCGGGTATCTATGGCATAAGATATGATGATTAAGGCTTAATATATATTCGGTATATATGGCATAAGATATGATGACTAAGGCTTTATATATATTCGGGTATCTATGGCATAAGATATGATGACTAAGGCTTTATATATATTCGGGTATCTATGGCATAAGATATGATGATTAAGGCTTTATATATATTCGGGTATCTATGGCATAAGATATGATGATTAAGGCTTTATATATATTCGAGTATATATGGCATAAGATATGATGATTAAGGCTTTATATATATTCGGGTATATATGGCATAAGATATGATGATTAAGGCTTTATATATATTCGGGTATCTATGGCATAAGATATGATGACTAAGGCTTTATATATATTCGGGTATCTATGGCATAAGATATGATGATTAAGGCTTTATATATATTCGAGTATCTATGGCATAAGATATGATGACTAAGGCTTTATATATATTCGGGTATATATGGCATAAGATATGATGATTAAGGCTTTATATATTCGGGTATCTATGGCATAAGATATGATGATTAAGGCTTTATATATATTCGGGTATCTATGGCATAAGATATGATGACTAAGGCTTTATATATATTCGGGTATATATGGCATAAGATATGATGACTAAGGCTTTATATATATTCGGGTATCTATGGCATAAGATATGATGACTAAGGCTTTATATATATTCGGGTATCTATGGCATAAGATATGATGATTAAGGCTTTATATATATTCGGGTATCTATGGCATAAGATATGATGATTAAGGCTTTATATATATTCGGTATATATGGCATAAGATATGATGATTAAGGCTTTATATATTCGAGTATATATGGCATAAGATATGATGACTAAGGCTTTATATATATTCGAGTATCTATGGCATAAGATATGATGATTAAGGCTTTATATATATTCGGGTATCTATGGCATAAGATATGATGATTAAGGCTTTATATATATTCGGGTATATATGGCATAAGATATGATGATTAAGGCTTTATATATATTCAGTATATATGGCATAAGATATGATGATTAAGGCTTTATATATATTCGGGTATATATGGCATAAGATATGATGATTAAGGCTTTATATATATTCGGGTATCTATGGCATAAGATATGATGACTAAGGCTTTATATATATTCGAGTATATATGGCATAAGATATGATGACTAAGGCTTTATATATATTCGAGTATATATGGCATAAGATATGATGATTAAGGCTTTATATATATTCGGGTATCTATGGCATAAGATATGATGATTAAGGCTTTATATATATTCGGGTATATATGGCATAAGATATGATGATTAAGGCTTTATATATATTCAGTATATATGGCATAAGATATGATGATTAAGGCTTTATATATATTCGGGTATATATGGCATAAGATATGATGATTAAGGCTTTATATATATTCGGGTATCTATGGCATAAGATATGATGATTAAGGCTTTATATATATTCGGGTATCTATGGCATAAGATATGATGATTAAGGCTTAATATATATTCGGTATATATGGCATAAGATATGATGACTAAGGCTTTATATATATTCGAGTATCTATGGCATAAGATATGATGACTAAGGCTTTATATATATTCGAGTATCTATGGCATAAGATATGATGACTAAGGCTTTATATATATTCGGGTATCTATGGCATAAGATATGATGACTAAGGCTTTATATATTCGAGTATCTATGGCATAAGATATGATGACTAAGGCTTTATATATATTCGAGTATCTATGGCATAAGATATGATGACTAAGGCTTTATATATATTCGGGTATCTATGGCATAAGATATGATGACTAAGGCTTTATATATATTCGGTATCTATGGCATAAGATATGATGACTAAGGCTTTATATATATTCGGGTATCTATGGCATAAGATATGATGACTAAGGCTTTATATATATTCGAGTATCTATGGCATAAGATATGATGACTAAGGCTTTATATATATTCGGGTATCTATGGCATAAGATATGATGACTAAGGCTTTATATATATTCGGTATCTATGGCATAAGATATGATGACTAAGGCTTTATATATATTCGGGTATCTATGGCATAAGATATGATGACTAAGGCTTAATATATATTCGGGTATCTATGGCATAAGATATGATGACTAAGGCTTTATATATATTCGGTATCTATGGCATAAGATATGATGACTAAGGCTTTATATATATTCGGGTATCTATGGCATAAGATATGATGACTAAGGCTTAATATATATTCGGGTATCTATGGCATAAGATATGATGACTAAGGCTTTATATATATTCGAGTATCTATGGCATAAGATATGATGACTAAGGCTTTATATATATTCGGGTATCTATGGCATAAGATATGATGACTAAGGCTTTATATATATTCGGTATCTATGGCATAAGATATGATGACTAAGGCTTTATATATATTCGGGTATCTATGGCATAAGATATGATGATTAAGGCTTTATATATATTCGGGTATCTATGGCATAAGATATGATGATTAAGGCTTTATATATATTCGGGTATCTATGGCATAAGATATGATGACTAAGGCTTTATATATATTCGGTATCTATGGCATAAGATATGATGACTAAGGCTTTATATATATTCGGGTATCTATGGCATAAGATATGATGACTAAGGCTTAATATATATTCGGGTATCTATGGCATAAGATATGATGATTAAGGCTTTATATATATTCGGGTATCTATGGCATAAGATATGATGATTAAGGCTTTATATATATTCGGGTATCTATGGCATAAGATATGATGACTAAGGCTTTATATATATTCGGGTATCTATGGCATAAGATATGATGATTAAGGCTTTATATATATTCGAGTATCTATGGCATAAGATATGATGATTAAGGCTTTATATATATTCGGGTATCTATGGCATAAGATATGATGATTAAGGCTTTATATATATTCGGGTATCTATGGCATAAGATATGATGATTAAGGCTTTATATATATTCGGGTATCTATGGCATAAGATATGATGACTAAGGCTTTATATATATTCGGGTATCTATGGCATAAGATATGATGACTAAGGCTTTATATATATTCGGTATCTATGGCATAAGATATGATGATTAAGGCTTTATATATATTCGGGTATATATGGCATAAGATATGATGATTAAGGCTTTATATATATTCGGGTATATATGGCATAAGATATGATGACTAAGGCTTTATATATATTCGGTATATATGGCATAAGATATGATGATTAAGGCTTTATATATATTCGGGTATCTATGGCATAAGATATGATGACTAAGGCTTTATATATATTCGGTATCTATGGCATAAGATATGATGATTAAGGCTTTATATATATTCGGGTATCTATGGCATAAGATATGATGATTAAGGCTTAATATATATTCGGTATCTATGGCATAAGATATGATGACTAAGGCTTTATATATATTCGAGTATCTATGGCATAAGATATGATGATTAAGGCTTTATATATATTCGGGTATCTATGGCATAAGATATGATGACTAAGGCTTTATATATATTCGGGTATCTATGGCATAAGATATGATGACTAAGGCTTTATATATATTCGGTATCTATGGCATAAGATATGATGACTAAGGCTTTATATATATTCGGGTATCTATGGCATAAGATATGATGACTAAGGCTTAATATATATTCGGGTATCTATGGCATAAGATATGATGATTAAGGCTTTATATATATTCGGTATCTATGGCATAAGATATGATGACTAAGGCTTTATATATATTCGGGTATATATGGCATAAGATATGATGACTAAGGCTTTATATATATTCGGTATCTATGGCATAAGATATGATGACTAAGGCTTTATATATATTCGGGTATCTATGGCATAAGATATGATGATTAAGGCTTTATATATATTCGGGTATCTATGGATTAAGGCTTTATATATATTCGGTATCTATGGCATAAGATATGATGACTAAGGCTTTATATATATTCGGGTATCTATGGCATAAGATATGATGATTAAGGCTTTATATATATTCGGGTGTCTATGGCATAAGATATGATGATTAAGGCTTTATATATATTCGGGTATATATGGCATAAGATATGATGATTAAGGCTTTATATATATTCGGTATCTATGGCATAAGATATGATGACTAAGGCTTTATATATATTCGGGTATCTATGGCATAAGATATGATGATTAAGGCTTTATATATATTCGGGTATATATGGCATAAGATATGATGATTAAGGCTTTATATATTCGAGTATATATGGCATAAGATATGATGACTAAGGCTTTATATATATTCGAGTATATATGGCATAAGATATGATGACTAAGGCTTTATATATATTCGGGTATCTATGGCATAAGATATGATGACTAAGGCTTTATATATATTCGGGTATCTATGGCATAAGATATGATGACTAAGGCTTTATATATATTCGAGTATATATGGCATAAGATATGATGACTAAGGCTTTATATATATTCGGGTATATATGGCATAAGATATGATGATTAAGGCTTTATATATATTCGGGTATCTATGGCATAAGATATGATGACTAAGGCTTTATATATATTTGGGTATCTATGGCATAAGATGGAATAAGTAACTGGCATGTTTGGAATGATACTACAGTGGGCAGCGATCATTACCCAGTATCATGCTCAGTGGGAGAGCAAGTTGAAATAAGGCCAGGTGAAGGAATACCAAAATAGGGTTTAAGAAGAGCAGATTGGGGAAAATTTCAGCAATGAAGTGAGGAATCATTTTCAAGGATAGACATATCTGGAAGTATAGACGAAACAAACAAGCAAATAACATCAGCAATTATTAAGGCAGCAGATGGATCTATTCCCAGGAGTAATCAAAGGAGGATTAAAAAACTGGTACCATGGTGGACAGAAGAGTGTCGCCAAGCTGTAAAAAACAGGAACAGAGCGTTTAAACTAGTTAAAAACACCCATAACATGCAGCATTTGATTCAGTATAAGAAGGCACAGGCTAATGTGAGAAGAACAGTGCGTCAAGCTAAAAGGGCAAGTTGGAGGGAATTTTGCAATGAAATAGGAAGATCAACACCTGTGAGTGAAGTTTGGGGAATGATAAAAAGGATGGGTGGAATAAGGAGGGAATGGGAAATTCCAGTTATAATAACCGAGAAAGGTACAGCAATCTCTAATAAGGAGAAGGTAGAAATAATGGCAAAAGCATTTGTAAAAATTCACAGTTCAGATAACTTGTCAGAAGTATGTAGAATGAGAATGGAAAGAACTAAGAATCAGTATCCAGGAGTGTTAGACTGGAAGGAAAAAACTGATGATAAAATTGATGAACCTTTTAATATGGCAGAGTTGATGAGAGCAATAAATAAAGCAAAACCAACATCTCCAGGGAAAGATCAGATATGCTACGTGATGCTAAAACATCTAGGGAAAGAAGTGCTCTTAAAGTTGCTGCACCTTTATAACAGAGTGTGGGAGGAGGGCAGTTTACCGAATGTATGGAAAGAAGCAGTAGTCATTCCAATAAGAAAACCTGGCAAGGATCCTTCAAAACCCACAAGCTATAGGCCAATAGCATTAACATCAAATGTATGCAAAATAATGGAAAGGATGATAATAGAAAGGTTATCATATATACTAGAAAAAAGTAGCAAGCTAGCAAACTATCAAAGTGGTTTTAGGAAAGGGAGGAGTACCATGGATTCGGTTATAAGACTAGAAAATGAAATAAGAAAGGCTCAGGCTAATAAGGAATCAGTCATTACAGTGTTTTTTGATATAGAAAAAGCTTATGACATGATGTGGAAGGAAGGATTGTTGATAAAGTTGCACTTGATGGGTGTAGGAGGAAGAGTTTTTAATTGGATAAAGAATTTTTTGTTTGGAAGAAAAATTGAAGTACGAATAGGTTCAGACATATCAAATCAGTTCGATGTGAGCAATGGAACACCTCAAGGCAGTGTGATAAGCCCGCTACTTTTTATCATCATGATTGATGATGTCTTTACAAAGGTGCCAATGGATATAGGGAGGTCTCTGTTTGCGGATGATGGGGCTTTGTGGAAAAGGGGAAGGAATATAGAGCATGCAATCAGGAAAGTACAAGGAGCAATTGATGAGGTTGTGGAGTGGGGTTATGATTGGGGATTTAAGTTCTCAATAGAAAAAACTCAAACAGTCTTTTTCACCAAGAAACAAATTAAGGAGGGGATGAAGTTAAATATGTATGGGAAAGAATTAGAAAGGGTTGGAACATTCAAATTTTTGGGAGTCACTTTTGATTCACGGTTAACATGGGCAGATCAAATAAAGAATATAGAAGGAAAATGCAAGAAAGTAATTAATGTAATGAGATGTTTGACAGGTAGGGAATGGGGAGCTAGTTGCTCTGCATTAAAAACAATATATGTGGCATTGATTAGATCAGTGTTGGATTATGGCAGTGTAGCTTATGGGTCAGCAGCCAAATATCTATTAAAGAAACTAGATGTGATTCAGGCACAGGCCTTGAGAGTGTGTAGTGGCGCTTTTAAAACTTCACCAATACCTGCACTGCAGGTAGAAATGGGAGAAATGCCGTTAGCATTAAGAAGGAGGCAGCTGAGGACAAATTACTGGGCTAATTTGCAGGGTCATAATGATTGCCACTCCACAAAAATAGTGTTGCAGGAGACATGGGAGAATGCAAGATATAATGGAGATAACTTAAGTAGAATAGGCAATGAGGTAGCAAGAGAATTAGGAGTATTTTATATGAAGATGAGCCCTACTGTAGTATATCCGATGGTGGCTCCATGGTTACTTGTTTGGCCTGATATTGACTGGTATTTGTTAGAATTAAAAAAGAAAGAAAATGATCAAATAGATTTGGCAAATGCATTTAAGTGCCTTATAAATAAAGATTATAAAGAATTTGTACATGTGTATACAGATGGTTCTAAGAAACCCGCGACAGGAGTGACAGGGTATGCGGTGGCAATACCTGATAAAGGTATAGGTATTAATAGAAGAACATCAGATTTTTTAGGAGTATATACAGTGGAAATGGTGGCAGTATTAGTTGCGTTAAGGTGGGTGGAAAAAACAAGACAAGAAAGGGTTCTGATATGCTCCGATTCATCCTCAGTCCTTGAGAGTTTAAGGTCTTTTCACTCAAAAAGCCGTCAAGATGTATTATATGAAGTCCTTCAGTCAGTTAAAAGGATTACAAATCAAGGAGGTCAGGTACAATTTATGTGGGTTCCAGCACATGTAGGGGTAAAAGGGAATGAGCAGGTGGATGAATTGGCAAAGAGGGCATTAAAAAAGGGAAAAATAGAAATGCAAATTAAAATAAGTAAAGCAGAGGTCAAAAGTATCATCTGGGAAAAAACTAACCAAATTTGGCAAGAAAGTTGGGACAAAGAGGAGACAGGAGGGCATTTATATCAAATTCAAAAGAGTGTAAAAATAACTAGGTTAGGTGGGGGGCACAGGAGAGAGGAAATAGTAATGACAAGGTTAAGGCTGGGGCATGGTGCTCTAAACAAAACACTGAAAATGATAGGAAAACACGAGACAGGCATGTGTGAGTGGTGTCAGGAAGAGGAGTCAGTGGAACACATAATTATAAGATGTAGGAAGTATGAGGTACAGAGAGTGATAATGAGGAATAATTTGAGGGAATTAGGGGTGCAGGAGTTAACATTAAAAGGAGTGTTGAACAAAGGTGACAGAGCACAGGTTAGGATATTGTTAACTTTCTTAAGGGAAACTGGTTTGTTTCATAGGTTGTGAGGATAAAACAGGGAGATGGGAAAGTATGTTGGGTAATGAATGAATGTGAGTTGTAAAATTATTATTATTATTAGTATTATTTATTTATTTTTCTCTCTTTTATTTCTTTTTATGTGGAAACTAGATTGTAAACCTATTGTTTGATTCACACTCCGGAGCAGAAGGGGGCGGTAATGCACCAAAAGCTGGTTGCCAACCGCTGTTAAAAACAAAAAAGAAGAAGAAGTCTGTTGTTGGATCCTTGTATGTTATGTCTGCGTCTTCCGGTTCCCCGTGATTTCTCTGTTGGTATGTTTTTGAGTTATGTTACAGGTCTGATTATGTGTTTTTCCCCCTCGTGTTTTTTTTTTTTGTATTTATGTTTATTTTCATAATAAATCACAACTTTGCGCATCTGAGTCTTCACCTTAGTTTTCTTATGTTGTGACGTGACAGAAGCATCCAACCATGTCGAAGACTCAGCACAAGAATGCACGGACACCACCAGTCCCGTATACGTATGTCGAGCGCATATTTCGTTTTCAGTCTCTAGCGTCCCTCCGCCAACAAGGGACAGACTTAAGGAATTTTGCTGGGGAATTCCTGAGAGCGGCGGAGGGACTGAGACTGAATGAAGATGCTTTAAAGGACTTGTTCTTCTATGCGCTCGATGAACCGATGGACTGGCTGCTTAGGAGGGCGTATGACAACATCTCCTTCGAATTGATGGTGGAGGGTCTCGCTCGCCTGCTGGAGCGAGAGGCTGGGGATTCAGTTCCGGTGGACCCAGTTCCGGTGGTCCCCGTTCCGATGGACTCTGTTCCCGTAGTCTCAAAACGGAGAAGGAAGGCTCCACCCATGACCGTGCCGGTGGACCCTATTCCGGTGGTCCCAGTGCCGGTGGACCGTGTTCCGGTGGTCCCAGTGCCGGTGGACCGTGTTCCGGTGGTCCCAGTGCCGGTGGATCGTGTTCCGGTGGTCCCAGTGCCGGTGGATCGTGTTCCGGTGGTCCCAGTGCCGGTGGATTGTGTTCCGGTGGTCCCAGTCCAGGTGGATCGTGTTCCGGTGGTCCCAGTGCCGGTGGATCGTGTTCCGGTGGTCCCAGTGCCGGTGGATCGTGTTCCGGTGGTCCCAGTGCCGGTGGATTGTGTTCCGGTGGTCCCAGTCCAGGTGGATCGTGTCCCGGTGGTCCCAGTGCCGGTGGATCGTATTCTGGTGGTCCCAGTGCTGTTGGATCGTATTCTGGTGGTCCCAGTGCCGGTGGATCGTGCTCCGGTGGTCCCAGTGCCGGTGGATCGTGTTCCGGTGGATCGTGTTCCGGTGGTCCCAGTGCCGGTGGATCGTATTCTGGTGGTCCCAGTGCCGGTGGATCGTGCTCCGGTGGTCCCAGTACCGGTGGATCGTGTTCCGGTGGTCCCAGTGCCGGTGGATTGTGTTCCGGTGGTCACTGCTGGACCGGAGAAGTTTCCACGGCGCCCTGCTCTGCCTGCGCCGCTGAGGCACCCTGCTCTGCCTGCGCCGCTGAGGCACCCTGCTCTGCCTGCGCCGCTGAGGCGCCTAGCTCTGCCTGCGCCGCTGAGGCGCCTGGGTCTCCCTGCACCGCTGAGGCTCCCGGGTCTCCCTGCACCGCTGAGGCTCCCGGGTCTCCCTGCACCGCTTAGACGCCCGGCTCTCCCTGCGCCGCTGAGACGCCTGGCTCTCCCTGCGCCGCTGAGGCTCCCGGCTCTCCCTGCACCGCTGAGGCGTCCGGCTCTCCCTGTGCCTCCCAGGCGTCCTGCTCTCACCGCGCCTCCCAGGCGTCCTGCTCTCACCGCGCCTCCCAGGCGTCCTGCTCTCACCGCGCCTCCCTGGCGCCCTGCTCTGCCCGCGCCACCCTGGCTGCCTGAACTCTGCAGGCCGCCCCGGCCACCTGAACTCGGTGGACCTTCCGAACTCTGTGTGCTGCCCTGGCCATTTGAACTTTTTGTTTTCCTTGTTCCTCCCTTGTTTACCCCTCCCTTGTCTGTTCCTTCCTTGTCTGTTTCCCCTGTCCCGCCCTGGTCCGTCCCTCCCGTGCCGCCCTGGTCCGTCCCTCCCGTGCCGCCCTGGTCCATCCCTCCCTGGTCTGTTTCTCCCATCCCTGTCCCTAGTGGAGCATCTGGTAGCCGCTCCTTAAGGAAGGGGTAATGCCACATGTCTGTCCTGTCTTGTGTGCACGTGTGGGTTTTGTTATGTTGAGCATGTGCTCGTATAATTGTCAGATCCCTCCCCCTTGTTTTCTGATTAGTGTTATTGGCCCCACCTGTGTTCCCTTATTCCCCTCTTGATTTCTTCCCTTTATAGCTCCTTGTGTTTGTCAGTCTGTTGTTAGTATGTTTTTGAGTTATGTTACAGTTCTGATTATGTGTTTTTCCCCCTTGTGGGTTTTTATTTTGTATTTATGTTTATTTTCATAATAAATCACAACTTTGCGCATCTGAGTCTTCACCTTAGTTTTCTTATGTTGTGACATGACAACATCCTAATATTCATGATTAAAGCAAGATTACAATGTCTCCCAACTAAGTACAATCTGGCAAAATGGTATTCATCAAAGCATGAGCCTTACTGTATATTACACCCGACTCAGCAGGAGAATGAAACTGTTGCTCATATTCTAAACGGATGCCACAATTATAAAGGACTTTCTGTGGCCAGACACGACCGTCTGGTTGATCTGGTCGCACAGGACTTAATAAAGATAAACTATGGACATGAGAGTAAGATTTACAAGCATAGCACCGTACAGGTCAACTGGTTTCATCAGAATACATCTGACAGTGAGTATTTTAAAAACATTCCCAATACTCCTGACATCATAACTGTAAAAGAGGTCATGAAGTGTGTATGTATTTTTGAAGTGGGCTGCTGTTTTGACCTGTATATGGACACTATTCAAAACTCTTGAAATATCAGCCACTGGTAGATCTCATTCACAGACTGGGATATAGATGTACATTAATAACTCTGGTGTTTGGACGTTTAGGCCATGTCCATAAGAATGTGGGCAGAGGGATGCAGTTGGGGGGGCTGCAAAAAAGGAGGCAAAAAGGCTTGCTAGATTTTGCTCTGTTTCAGCCACCATAGGGAGCATGCAGATATGGAGACGGAGATGTTTTGTTTATCCTTAACGTGTAAAGTATTATAAATGCAAGGCGTTGTAGAAGTGTGTGAGCTGTGAACTTCAAATACCTGGGTGTGAACATCTCCGAGGACCTGACCTGGACTGCACATATCCAGACACAGGTGAAAAAGGCCAGGCAAAGACTGTACCACCTGCGCCAGCTGAGGAAATTCCGGGTCTCACCAGCTATCCTGAAAACTTTCTATTCAGGGGCGATAGAAAGTTTACTGACTCAGTGCATCACAGCGTGGTATGGTAACAGCACCAGTCACGACTGCAAAGCCCTGCAAAGAGTGGTGCGCTTGTCCGAGCGCATCTCAGGGTCAGCTCTCCCGTCTCTGCAGGACATCTACATCAAACGATGCAGAGGCAGAGCTACAAAAATCATCAAGGACATTAATCACCCGGCCAACCCCCACTTCACCCGGCTGCCTTCTGGTAAGCGCTTCCGTAGCCTGATGGCCAAAACTGAGAGACTCAGGAGGAGTTTCTTCCCACAGGCCATCAGACTCCTGAACGCTGTCACTTAACAACATGTGACTTCACCTCACTTCAGTATTAACAAACTCACATACTGATATTGCACTGCACTTTATTCTTGTGTTCCATGTAACTACTCATTATAATGCTGTTTGCACATTACACTCCTGCACTTCTGTTATCCACGTATTTATTTTTATAGTCTCCAGTTTACCATCTCACTTATTTTATTCCACATCTCTTATTTCTTTTACTTGATTTATTCATAATTCTACATATGAATATATATAGCACCTTATCCTATTCCTATTTTATCCTATTCCTATTTTATAATTTATTGTGCTTTTTTTTTTTTTTTTGTTAATTGTTATTTGCTGTCCATGGAGCGGACCTGTTTACATTTCACTGCCGGTTGTATTCTGTATAACTGTGTATGTGACAAATAAAACTCTTGAACTTGAACTTGAACTGTGGACCTGCCACCTTGCCATTGACTCTTTCCAGAGTATTTGGATCTTGTTATCTTGTGCAATGTCTATCAGATCCAAATAAAAGCATTCAAATGTGTGTGTGTGTGTGTGAGAGTGTGTGTGTGTGTGTGTGTGTGTGTGAAAGATCACCTTGTTCAGCTTCCTAAATAACCCAGAGTTAAGGGAACAGGGGATGCAGTTTGTTTCAAGTGTGTTCTGGCATTTTCAGTGACGAATGTTTAATAAGCGGCCTGTTGGATTTGCAGATCGCTGCAGGCGAGGAGTGAAACAGTGAGTTAAATGAGTGTTATGTTGGCAATTGGCGCACAAGTGCATACAATGTAAACAACAACAACTGATTTGGAATTTAAATTCTTGGACCGGCGCAAGACGGACGAAAGTGAAAGCATTTGCCAAGAATGTTATGATTAACCAAAAAAGGACGTCGACGTTTCTTAGATGATCAGATACCACTGTAGTTCGACCGTAAACGATGCTGACCCGCGATCTGGTGGCGTTATTCCCATGAGGAAACCACAAACTTTATCTCTTAAAGACTCTTGTGTAGGAAACACTGGTCAGAAATCAGTCAACCACAGTTCTTTCCTTTGAGTGTGTGTGGTCTAGCCTGGATGCCAGCCGAACTTAGCACCGCCCACAAAATGTTTAGGTCGGGCAGTTCGGTCTCAGTTCGATCATAGAGGAGTAATTATCCCCGAACAGAAACTGTTCGGACCAATGAAATCATCAGGGCGGGCTTTAGACGATGACGGACAGATGATAAACAGTAACGTAATCATCACGTCATAAAAGGGACTTGGATTATATTTTTCAAATCCTAAACGGAGAGCTTGTTTGTATATGCATTCACCATCCCGATTTCTCTCAGAAATGATTATCATATTGGGTAAGTACTCTGTGTATCATTAAATTATTTTACAACACTGGCAAAGATCGTGTATTCCAGCCTGATTTCAGTGCGCGTGCAGACAGGGTTGCCAAGTTTTTACAACAAAACGCGCCAACTACTAGCCCTAAACAATAGCTTCTCGGGCGGGTTCTCCGGGGAAAAATGGCATTTGGAGGGTAAAATGTGTGTTAATTTAGGCAAGGTTGCTGCTAAAATTCACACTCATGGGTCTATATATCACATAATAGTCGCTTCAACCCGCGGACATAGAAAACAACCCGCGGAAAAAATGCGGACTTTGCAGTTGAACTCTGTCAAAATGCAGTTGAACTCTGTTGAAATTTGACAATCCGTCCCTTCGTTGCTCTGATTGGTTGTAGGTCTATTCAATTGAGGTCATTCCTGGTTCGGTTGAAACATGCCCCATAATCACAGCCCAATGGAGCAGTTTCAGACTCATATTCTGACTAGAGTTGAGTATGACCACGTCAGGCTATGTGTGGTCTGTACAAAGATAAATGGGCTACTAGACGTCAGGCAGGTGGCAGTATATAGACAAAAGCTTAGGCTATTATCGAAGAAGAAGAGAGTTGCAGTGGCGGGTGGGAGGAAGAGGGGAAAAGTAGGGGGGGAACTAAGTGAACTTCAAGAAGAGTAGAGTAGATGAGTGTGATGAGCGACGACGGACCAGCCGACAGCCAAAAATCACAGAATTAACCACCAACCAATAACCAAAACATTATGCCGATATTTGACTAAATGGGAGACCACCTTCCACTAGCTGACAAGCAGCCATGTAGGTCCAGATTATGCCTTCTGCAAAATTTGTAGCTGAAATTTCAGTCTTGGTCATGGAGGGCAAAGTGACGTTTCGCAACACGACAAATCACTGAAACAAGCGAGTGTCAGCTATCACAAATCTTTATCATCCTTCATGGTAAAGCGTGCCTCGTCTGAAATAAAGCAGTATATTAGAAATAATAAAGAATGACAGGCCAATGGCTAATATACATCGTGTAGTTATAAACTCTTTAGACTGTTAATGATTAGTGCTTTTTTTTTTTTTAAATAAAGTTTGTGGGTTAGAATCGAGTAAAAAAAAAATCCCTTCTTTTGGGGATGGATTCCGGGAAATCTCCCTTATTTTCAATCTTGACAGCTATGGTATGTATGATCTGTGAAAAGATAAATAAATGACAATAATTAAATAACACAGATTTCAGATCAATTTTACAATCGAATCTAACAACCAATAATACAATCAGTGAGGAATATCACTTGCAGTAACTGAAATACTATAGCTCCATGCTTAGCATCTAATTAAGACATTTAACTATAATCTCCATTAACATTTATACTTGGAATTTAAAACCTGAACAAATATATCTCTCAACATAAAGCACAGATCAAAGTGATCATAATCTGACGGCAGATGTGTATAAAAACGTGCAAGCAACGAACCCGATCAAGCACTCGAATTTAGTTAAAATAACTTCAATAATCCACAATTATACGCAAGTTTACAGCATAAACCTTCTCCTAAGTGTGTATTAACAGGAATGAACTCACTTATAGGATGCACGCACACATATAACACTGCAGCTCGATCGGCTCGCATTTCTTCTAAGGGATTGGTTTAAAAATGCCAAAGGCGGGTTGAGCAGGGTGAACCCAGTGCTCTGAAACAGACATCGATTCCCATACCGACAGCAAAAGAACAACAATTCTCACTTAGAGCCTTGGTAGATTTAGACAGATTCAAGTCACCACCAGCACAACAAACGGTGCTGCCTCCAGTGACTACAACGGCATTACAGACCATGACACTACACACTTCTGCCGACAGTCCACTTCCAGTTCCCTGAACCGCCCGCTACGTCACATTAGAACGAATAGAAAATTTATAGATTGGAGCTTGACGATTAAAAGGAAGACGGTCATAATTGGTGACTCTAACCGGTCTAGATTCCCTCAGTACGATGATCCAGACCTCCAAATAGATTGCTTCCCGGGCGCAAAATTCCAACACGCAAGCACGCTGCTGGAAAAGGCCACGGTATCTTTGGTCCGGGCAGCGCGCGGTCACGGCGCTCATATAATTCTAAACAAACCTGCGCGGTGTCAATCAATACAGACCAGTGTTTCTTAACCGGGATCCCGAGCAAAAGGTGCCGGGACGCACTTACACTTCGGGTCATCTCGCATCTGATGACGCATCTTTAATATGGGTTGTAACTTGAAAATAATGCTGTATGTTTCTGTCGATGGATACACGTGCTGACTCCTCAGGTATGCACTACAACAACAGCGATAATAAAAGAAAAACGTGGGCAAAACGGTCTCTCTTTGTAAACTTTATAAAACGCATGCGAGTGCTGCTGTACGTCCGAATATGAGCAGTCATTTTCACCGTCATCACCCCCGTGTAACGTTAGCCAGGAGACTCGAATGAGAAGATCTGTCTCTGCACTCGTCCCAAAGCGTGCAAATATTGAGTTATCTTTCAAATCCTGTGCTTAAACGGACAAACTCACAAAAAGTATGTCAAAATGTCATAGCCTACTCTATGCCTTAAGTGAACTTTATACAGAAAATACGACGACTATCCGTGGGTCTTAAAGGGGCAGTAGCCTTCACTGCTGTCTGTTTAATGTCAAACAAAAGATAAAGACATCACTCACTGCTCCTGACTGAATAGCTTTTGTAAGTTTAATAAGGATTATTTTTTTAATTTTATACAGTTAAATGTGTGGTTATTTTACTTTGATTACTTCATTCCATTTCTCTACCTAAAAACTAATGTTGGACCCACCTGAAAAGCATTGTTTATTTTGTTCTCATCTTTGCTCAATAGTATTTATTTGTGCTGCTGCTTCTATTTAAGTTATCTGTTCTTATTTTCTTTATTTTCATTTGACAGTAGTCCTTTTTCCCCTGAACATAGCAAATACCAAACTGTACCGAAACGTGAACCTAAAACCGTGATACAAAGTGAACTGTGAGCTGTCTGTACTGTTACACCTCTAGCGTAACTTATGTGAGGGGGTGCCACAGAATTTTGACAAATTTCAAAGGGTAAAAAAATAAATCGTTAGATTAGTCGACTAATCGAAAAAAATAATCGTTAGATTAGTCGACAGAAAAAAATAATCGTTAGATTAGTCGACAGAAAAAAATAATCGTTAGTTTCAGCTCTAGTGCCTTTGATTAATTTCTCCAGAGCGCTACCGCTAGCCGAACAAGAAATGATCGAACATATAAATCACTTTATCAGCAAAAACATGAACTCCATCCCCCTTCTGGCGGCAACACATTTTCGGGTGGAGGGTGATGGTGTCCATTGGAGACCGGCTACGGCAAATACACTGTTTATCCATTGGATAGAGCATTTCAAATTTTAACACCCGACAGCCCAAAATGTGGTTCCCAAAAACTCATAATTAATTTGTCTAAGTCCCTTATCGTAACGAAAGATCAAACCTCTGTTCTGGAGAAGGGCCATTCTTTCATTCCCACCCCTCCCAAATGCTTACAAAAATACGAAGGAGGAGAGTCTGCCCTCCACCCAAACTAATATTGCCATCTGCCCCACTATAACCTTCCCCACAGTCACACCAAACACCAGTTTCTGCTCCACTCACACCACATCATCACCAGAACCACATTCACCGAGAGGATACAGAACTGAGCCACAATATGCCATGTGAGTGCTTTCTTTTGTAGAACATTTTATCCTCAATTCAAGTTCTCTTGTAGAACTGACAGGTTATTAGACATTTTGAGTCCATTGTACTGGAATATGTATAAATTAGGCATAAGACTAGATTTACTAATAGCTTGCTCCAGCGCAAACTCTCTTTTGGGGTTAAACTACTTTCAGGATTAGCCAAATACACACAATTAAAATGTAACATATTGCATAACCATTTGTAGGAATTTCACTTTTAGACGCAAAATTTATGGTAGGAGAGTATTTAAATTAATCACAACGTGATTTACTAAGATTTGTGCTCCTCAGTTTACTGATATTTGCGTCTTTATTTAGCAGCCAAAAGAGAGTGTGTGTTAAACCAGATGCTGATTTGAGCTGCTTTAGTAGATTGCATTGATCATTATGGAAATGCAGAAATGTTGTCCAGTTTAGTAAATCTGGCCCTAAGGATGCAGATGTGTATTTGTTACTTTTATAGAATTTAAAAAAATCGTACACTTCTTTAACATAGCCATGCTGAAGGAGGTTTTAACTAAATTAGAGATGGTGCTGGACCAACAAACCAACATATGGAGACAGGTCCAGGAACAGCTTTTGGATATTGAGGAAGGTTTACTGCCACTGCTCAGTCTGGAGCAAAGGATGCAGCTCAATCCAGATTACAAGCAAACACTGGTGAGACTTTCTTCATTTCTTTCTAGTTCTTATTTATTTTATAATTCCTAGGACATTCAATGCTTGGGTCACTTTTTCCAAAACTCTTAATACAGTTCTCCTCCAAGCTGGCACAGCAATAAATAGTTTGATACGATTTCGTTGTCTTAAGGCCATCTCAGTGTGGACGGAAAGACAAAACAGAGAGAAAAGATGTGTTTTCAACTTGAGGTGTAACGATTCGTTTTAACAACGATTCGATTGAAATAAATCAGTCACACTGAATTACATTTTTGGCTAAAAAGCTACTGATTCGATTTCAAGTCACTGAATCGTTTCGGATCACATCATTCTAAATGAACCAATATCGTCCTTAAATCGTATCGACAACCTCAAATCGCGATACAAATCGAATCGTTGTTAAAACGAATCGTTACACCCCTAGTTTTCAAGCGAAACCGTATTAGTGTGGACATGGCCTTGGGCTTATTGGTGGGGCGGATGTGTGTGAATGCACCTGGCGTATAATGGAGAGGCTTACTGCCAACTCCCTGGCCATGAACCGCAATTAGGAGTGAATGGAAAAACATCACTGGCCACTCTCTCCATCTCAGAGAGGATGTGATTTATCGACAGCAGGGGCAGGGCCAGGCGCAGAGGCTCCAGTGCTCCAGTGCGTAATCGACAGTAGGGGCGGGGCCAGGCGCAGAGGCTCCAGTGCGTCATCGACAGTAGGGGCGGGGCCAGACGCAGAGGCTCCAGTGTATCATTGACAGTAGGGGCGGGGCCAGATGCTCCAGTGCGTCATCGACAGTAGGGGCGGGGCCAGACGCAAAGGCTCCAGTGCGTCATCGACAGTAGGGGCGGGGCCAGACGCAAAGGCTCCAGTGCGTCATCGACAGTAGGGGCGGGGCCAGGCGCAGAGGCTCCAGTGCGTCATTGACAGTAGGGGCGGGGCCAGACGCAGAGGCTCCAGTGTGTCATCGAGTTACCGTTTTAGCCCCGCCTAGAATATCCATAGCACAGCAATGGTGAAAAACTGTCAAAAGCTGTCAAACTGTCAAAAAACTGGTCTAACTCCACAATTTAGTACTACACAGTTCACAGTCTTTGCAATGTGTTAGCAATACATTTCTAACAGTTATAATGTGTTTAGAATTTTTTTATAAAATTGCCTTTACAGGGACTTTAAGTAAAATAAAGAATTGGCTGTGCTGGCCGAGTGGGCGTGATCTTCCAATCCTCCCGATGCTCCACACCTGGGGAAGCTACTTAAGGGACATGCTTCTGCCAGAGTGGGACAGACTGCCTTTACACTGGATTGAACATGTGATGTGTTTGTTTTTGTGTCTGTCTTGTTGTTTGATTTAGTTTGTGTAAAGGTGCTTTGACTGTCCTGTTAAACTCCCTCATTTGGGAGTTCTGAACATCTTAAATCGCTCTTTAAAGCTGGGTTATTCTGGATAGCACACATTAAGGTTGATTTTGTACACACTAGGTTAGGGATTTGTACCACTCTGTATTTTTGTTGTGGGTAGTGTAGTTCTTACAACGTCCCAGACTTTTTGTTTGATCTTTTCTTTTCAGTTTAGGATTAGATTGAGATTATTTAGTAAATCTCCTTTTTGATTGTTGTAATCTTTTGTTGGGCATGAACAAAACTTTTCTAAACTTGCAGTGTGTTTAGTTTTTTTTCTTTGCTTGGCTTATTTACTTGTGCGTAGATATTGATTTCCTTTTAATTTATATGTAAATTACTTTTAAAGTCTCTTAAATTGTATTCACTCAATGTTTGTGGTTCTCGTTATTCTCCGTTCATAAACGATAATTATTGGTGACAGTGGTCCTAGCTAGTTTAATGTTCCCCTTCTCAATCCCTAGATTGTTAAGAGAAAAAGAAGGGTTGTCACACCTTTAAACAATTACATGGAATCTGAATATATAAGGCAAATGCCTGGAGAAGATCCTGGAAAACCATGACAATCTGCATCTGCAAAATAGAAGTAAATGCAAATGGAAACTCGTCTATAAAGACAAAAATGGGATAGTACTATTGAAAGAAAGACTACAGAAGAAATAATGAAATACTCGGAATATTCCAAACTCAGTGGTTTCCACCATAAGCAATGTCTCGAAGCCTTTCAGGGAATAAACAGAGCCAGTTTTACACCATCCCAGCAAAGGATGCCTTTTCACAAGACCCATAAAAGGCACTAAAGACTTCATTACAAAGTCCATCTCACTACAGTGGCTGTACAATATTTGTACCAAGTGGCGAGAACAGTTTTTGTGTGCAAAAAAAATCTAAATAATGACTTTATCTGCCAAGATATTGTCTTCCGTGTAGGTCTCGGACGTGAACTCATGTGATAGCGGCGCTCCTCCTCTTCCAGGTCATGTATTCGCTATGATTCGAACGTCAGAGCTACGTCATATTCTCGCGCATGCGTCGAGTTCACGTCAATAATTTGGTGGATTATATAGTTATTTTGATTTTTGTGCTCACAATAACTATTTTTGTCGCATTGTAAAATTATTGTACAGCCACCGTAGTGAGATGGACTTTGTAACGAAGTCTTTAGTGCCTTTATGGGTCTTGTGAGTGGGTCAGTGGAAATGTACTGAATCCCAATGGAGGCCTTTTTGAAGCCTTTCTCAGCCATCAGTTTTCAACAAAAATATCTTCATTTGTGTTCTGAAGATGAACGAAGGTGTTACAGGTGTCCAACGACATGAGGGTGAGTAATTAATGAAATAATTTTCATTTTGGGGTGAACTAACCCTTTAACATTAGAGGGCAAACGTAGAGCAACAAGGAAGTGCCTCATCAATATTTGGTCCGATGAGCATGTTTCGAAAATGCTAGAAAAAACACACAAAAAGCATACCTGGCTCTTCTCATCAAAGGACCTGTGCTGCCCATTGTTAGCAGGTACAGACGACAGAACGCCCGTCTCTTTTCTGCACGACGGAGGAAATCCTGGAGCTGTTTTTAATGTTTTGAACATTTTATGAGCTCTTCATGAGTTCTCAGCTGGTAAAAATAATGCCATATGTACACACATAAAATGACGGCATTTAATCCAGCACACAGCGTTGTTCTGAATGTTCGGTAAGCAGCTCCTACATCATATAAGCCGACCAATCAGGTTGTGAGCGTCTCCCTATGCCTTTAGTTCGGTAACTTTAGGTTCGCTGTTAAAAATGCCCGTGTGAACGCTAAGCGGACCAGGGGCCTGTACCATGATGGTAGTTTAACAAACTCAGGGTTACAGGATTAGTTTTGAGTTGACAAAACCAAACCGATGCAATCAGGCTTAATTGGTACCATGATGCAGCTCATCAACTTTCTCTGTCAACTCAGGCTTTAATCTTTAAGCTATGATTTCTTCACGCGCGTGCACATAAAAGAGTGACGTCGGCACTAAACAACCAATCGCGTTCGATATGGATAGAGCGAGAGCTATATATTTTTCCGCGGAGGAGCAACAGCTTATTCTTCAGAAATATGAAGAATATAAGGCTGTATTTCAAGCACGCAGCAACACTGTGTCTGCTGCCAAAGCAAGAGAAGAATGTTGGAGGAAGATTGCTGATTGCATTAATGCGTAAGTGTAAAAAAAAAACATTCTATAGGTCATTCATGTAAAATTATGTGTATAAGCTACACTGCAAAAATGCTCTTCTTACTTAATGTTGTCTTGTTTCTAGTCTAAATATGTACAAATTCTTAAATCAAGATGCATTTACTAGATAATTGAATGACATAAGATATTTTTTCTTGAAAATAAAATCAAAATTAATTGAGTTTTTTCTTAAAACAAGCTAAATGGGGTGAGAAAAATAATTGTATTTCTGTGTGGGACAAAACCAAGAGAATTTCTGTTTTGTCCCAAACAGAAATAAGATTATTTTCCTCTCTCCATTGGCAGATATTTTTGTTTGTTTTAAGCAACTCACTTAATTTTTATTTTTATTTTCACACAAAAAAACTAAATATATATATTATGTCATTTAATTATCTAGTAAATACATCTTGATTTAAAAATTTTGGAAACCGAGAAACTACTAAAGAGCATTTTTTTTTTGCATTGTAATGCAGCTACTGTATATGTGTGTTTGCTTGTAACACTTTACAATAAGATATTTGTTAAAATAAGTTAATGCATTAGCTAACATGAAGTAACTATGAACATAAGTTTTGCATTGATTTTTTTTTCTTTGTTAATGCTAATGGCAACAATTCTTCATTTTACTTCACTGTGCTAATGTGAAGTAACTAATGTTAACTAAGGCCTAACTAATGTTAACAGCTACAACTATTGATTTTAAAAAATGTTTTAAATGCTAAAATTAAATGTGTGTGTGTGTGTGTGTGTGTGTGTGTGTGTGTGTGTGTAGATGGATAGATATCACACAACATATGTGCCAATGTATTGGCTATTACATCCTAAAAAAAATTATATTCATTGACTTTTAGATGCAACCCCAACTCCAAACGTTCTTGGCAGCAGATCAAGACAAAATATAAAAATATAATTCAAAGTGGTGAGTATTTACCACAACCTTGTATTATTTTTGCGAACATTTTATCATAAACACTTGTTTGCAGCAAACAGAAAAAAGTCTGAAATACGTAAAACTGGGGGAGGGCCACCTCCTCCAGAATACACTGTGGCGGAGGAGTTGGCTATAAGTAATAATAAGGGAAGGCCAATTATGGATGGCATTACAGATACTGTGCAATCTGACCCTGGTGCTGGCTCCTGTAAGCAAGTGACAATGGGTATGTGTGCAATGCATTACTATATTTTATTTTATTTGATTACTCTAATAACTTCTAATTTTTCTAACTTTCTGCAGTAGAGGGCAATGCAGTGTCCCTGTTGAAGCCTGCACACATGCACGCAGTCTCTCACACAGATGTCAGTATGCAGCAGACAGAACACCATGCATGAACATAGCCTGCTTTATAACAGTTATGCTTTACATTGGCCTACTTTTATTTATTAGGGTAACGCAAATGAAGACACTCTCTCTGTGTGTTCTGAAACAGCTGCTGAGGTGAATGCACTGGACTTTTTTTTATTATGACACACATTTGAATGTGTCATAAATAAGTGACTGGCCATTACACTTATCTTTATAGGATTTTTCACAACCTGCCCTAGAAACTGAGGCCTCTACTTCAATGGGCTACAGGAGGAATGTGAACAAAGTAATGCTTTAAACCATTGACATAAATTACAGTCAGTCCTAGTCATGCCACTTTTTTTTTTTTTTTTTGATTTGGCCTCCAGAAAACTTTAAATTGTTTGTGGTGGAATTATGTTTCAGGTGGAAACAGACTCCGTCAGGGTCCTTTATAAAAGGAGTCTAGAACTAGACTGTTCCCTAAAGGAGCTGGACTGTGAGCTGAGAAGGCTCCAAATTAAAAAAATTAAATTGGAGATCAAACAGCTGGAAAAACAGATCTCAGTATGTGACCTTATTTAACCAAGTAACACTTTAGTATGAACATTCTATGAATATTTATTAATTTAAGTGAACTTTCTTTTGCTCTTTCTTCCTCCCTAGCCAGAAGACCAATAAAACAGTTTGAGACCAGTCTACAGTGTCAATGTGCTTTTATTAAGTAAAATATTGTGTTGTGATTGCATCTCTGACAGCTGCCCCAGCTGGGTGGTCAAGTGTGATGGGGTCAATTTCATCGGGGAGAAGCTGGTTTTGTGGTGGTACTCGCTCCTTTCTGATGGTGGCTATATTGTGCAGAATGGCACATGCAGCCACTATCTGAGATGCCCGCTCTGGTGACACTCTTAAGCGCCGAAGGCAGTTGAAACGTGCCTTTAGGATGCCAAAGGTCATCTCGATCTTGACCCTGGTTTTACTGAGGGCCACATTGAAGCGGTTTTGTGGCCCTGTGTGAGGATCAGGATGGGGAGTTAGCAAAAACCTCTGGCATGCATAACCCCTGTCTCCTACCAACAGGCCATCAAAAAGCCCTGTCATGGAACAGAAAAGGGGAAAATTGTGTAAGTTTGTCACAACTAAAATGAACACTTCAGAGTGTCTTGTACTGTACCAAATTTAACTTGCCTTCCTCAAAGCGCTGACACAACACAGACTCACGGAAAATTCGGGAGTCATGCACTGAGCCAGGCCATTTAGCATCCAAACTTGTGATCATGCATTCATGATCACAAGTCATCTGCAGATTAAATGTACGGTAAATCATTGTCCTGTTAAAGTTATTATTCAGTGAAATGTTCATCTCAATGCAAATGAAAAATCCTCTCACCTGAACATTAAGGCTGTGAAAGGACTTTCTGTTTACATAATCAGCCTCATGTTCTCCTAGAGCAGTGGAGATTGCAACGTGTGTGCAGTCTATTGCTCCTATGACTCTAGGGAATCCTATTATAGGATTTAAACAAATATATTTATTCTTAAGCTAAGGTATAATATATTTAAGTGCTCTAAATAAAATCTGCTTTAAAAAAAAATAAAACAAATAAAGATCCTGCATGTGAACGGTTAAATTGTTCATATGTCACGCTATCAATATCTTACCGGCAATTTTATAAAAGCCCTCTTTTATGGACATGGTCGATAAATGTCCAGGAAACACAATGAAGCCATTTATGTACCCCTGCAGTGCAAGGACCACCTTGCGAATGGTTCGACAAACCGTGTTTTTCCCAAGGTTCTCTGCATCACCGATCGCATACAAGTATGTACCACTTGCAAAAAATCGCAACGCAATACATACCATTTGCGGTACAGTAAGGGCATGGCTTCGACGAGTCACATTTGCAATGTGCGGCTCAAGAAGTTCGCAAATATAACAGATTCCTTCTGCGGAAAATCTGTATCTTTCATATTCCAAGTACGTATCAGGAAAGTCAAGAGGATTTTGTCTGTCCCTAAAAACTCTTTCTCTACGAAGTGCTCTTCTAACAATTTGCGCGGAGATGTCCACAGGATTTGGTAGAAAAGGTGAAGCCATTGCAACAGACTCTGAGAATTTGTTACGTCATCTATATTTTTTATTTGCTCACAGCTGATTGGTCACACTTAAATCTGAGCTCTCGAATCCAGAACATAACCTGCCCCGGAGCAGGTTAGCCGTGCAGCGTAAGATACCATGGCAACGAACACTGATTAAAGCCGAGCTACTTTAATGGTACCTAAAACCCAGGATTGGCACAAACTAAGCTTAAACATATCTGGCTAGCCAGCTAAACCGGCTTCATGGTATAGGCCCCAGGACTATATGTTTTTTGTTTTGTTTTGTTTTGTTTTGTTATGTTTTGTTTTTTGGTCCGGACCAAACTAACCGAACTACAAGTGTGAACTAATAGTAAAGACTATTTCATTAATTTTTAGTAAAGACTTCCCTTTAAAGCAACTACAAACGCTGTTTTTGATTAACCTGTAGGGGGCAATCAATGTTGTTCAACTATACTTAAAAGTAGCAAAGAAGAAGTTGTTAGGGTGCACATGGAAATCACCTGTGATGCCATCAAATATACTACTGGCTGCTTCATCTTGTCTTGAGTAAAGTACCCTTCTGAGCAGACTGGTCTCACAAAAGTTATTTCAAAGGTGAAAATATTTAAATAGTTTGTGGGCAAAAAAAGCTTAACAGTGTGAGCTTAACATGGCTTTACATGGCTTAACAGTGTAAGCATTTGACTCACCTTTCTGACAAAAAAAAAAAAAGATGCGTGCCAGCTGTAAAATGTATTTAGGTGTATGTATGTGAATAAGTATATTTTGGATTTCAAAGTTTACATAATCCAACCAAAAATCAAAGTGTTTATCAATATTTTGGAATTCAGGAAACATACCTGACTAGGCCATAACCGAAGTGTTTATCAATTTTTAAACCAAAGTTTTTAATAGATATTAAAAAAATTCAAGAATCATTACCATGCTCGGGCAAAAATCAAACCTTTTTTGTTGATATCAAAAATTTAAGACACTTTCTTTTACTAGGCCCAAAACATTAATCTATATTAGTGAATTCAACTTAAAAGATACAATCTTGTACTCTTTTTTTTTTTTTTGACCGTGTGAGTCGCACATTTACCTAGGGCCTGTTGGGGCCTGATTCGCTCCCCCAACCAGCCAGAAGCCGGGAGAGATGCCAGTACCCCACCAAATAAAAACCCTGAAAATGGCAATATTGAGCTATTTTATATAATTTAATCATCCTCAGCCAATAAAAAAATATAGTAAAGGGGTCATATAATGGCATTTTTATACAAGTTAATATGATTCTTTAGTGTCTAAATGTAAACTTTGTAATATACTTTAATTAAAAATTCTCATTAGTATTGTAAGAAAACACTCTTTTTACCTGGTCAAAAACAGCTCTCTTTTCACCAAGCCATTCTAGTGCATAAAACTTTAAATCAGCGCTAGGTAACTTTTCAACCTTCATAATATATTTTTTAAGACTCTTAATGATAAATCGACTTACAATAGGTTGAATGACACGTCTGCCATAGCCTGATGGGGTCTGTATCGTTTTTAATCGTACTTTTAAACTTCGGGTTTCGGGTAGTAACCCGAGAACAAAAAGAACTACAAAATTCGACTGCTTTACGGCATATACGTCACTTCCCCCAACACACACACTTCCTTACATTCGGACGTGCGAGCCCAACTTTGTTCGTCGGATAATATAGTCATGCCCGAAGCAGCAGAGACAAATAAGAAAGAAAAGGTTTTGTTGGAGGAAAGCAATAAGAGGAAACGAAAGAGTGATGTGATTAAAGGCAGGACGAGGATCAACATGTGACCAGCGTTTGCTCGTCGGCGTGAGCTGAAGGAGGCGTGCCCGACCGATGCTGTCCTGCTTGTTACGGTGATTACCGACCACTCAAACACTGAACTGAAGTATCATATAGATTCTGTAAAACGCTAACCAATAGACTACTATAATGACGCTGGATTGTAAACGTGAGCATCGTGATTATTTGGCGTTTGAAAAAAATAAAACCCATGAAATGATATTCATATGACCTGCTGAAACATATGCCACTGACTGTAACGTTACCTGGGATGAAGACATTTCACATGCGCCGCCAGAAGAACACCTGCATGTGAACTCCTCTTGCAGTGTTCAGGGGAACTGTTAGTGCTGCACCGACCCGCGGGACGCTTTTATGAAGTTATTTGGCCCGCACCGCACCACTGTTTATATTTTTACAACCCGCCGCGCACCCGCGACCATAAAATAGACATACGGGGTCCACAGGTTATGAGACGACCCGCTCATCACTAGTTCAGGGCTATCAGGGTTGTCATGTCAGCAAATGCACGCGCGATGGCATCCCCTGCTGTAGGATTACAGATCTTACGACAGTAGTTGAGGACATTATTTTTTCCAAACTGTAGGGGGACCCCGAGAGCAAAAGTAGTCAAGTGCGGCTTTAAATAATATTGAGCTTTGTTCACCCTGCCCCTCTGTTCTGTGGGTCGGCGCGTGGAGTCTTTGCCCTCGACAACAGTAGGGGCAAGAATGGCTACACGAGTCTCTGAGGACAAATGTATGAGGACGCATCTGTACAACTCTATCAATCTGAACCGAAGTCGGACCCGGGACAAGATGACAGCTCCAAAGAAAGTCGACATTTAAGACTAAACAGGACGTTTCTGAATGGTTGGTTAACGTAATGTCACTTTGATGTATCTTTATGTACTGGCAGGGTAACACTAGCGACGGATGTTATGTGTTTACTGATGTATACGTTAGTTCATTGACAGATTGATGTTACACCTAATGCCAATAAAAACCTTTTTTCTGTTAATGTCGGTTCGTCAATCATGCATTGTAATAACTGTAACAACACAATTTTTTTTTACAGTATCAGACACCGTTATAAACCATTGTTAGGGGTTTACAGTTTTGACCCATAGACCAGATATGCGAAATGAAGACCAGGAGTCAGGATGTTCAATCATCGTAGAGAATTTTACTGAAGAATAGTTTGCAGTTTCATCAGTAGAGTCAGCTTTAGAGTCTCTCAGGGCGGTGTCAGGCCAGACTCTACTCTACACAAAATTACCACACCAGTTATACCAATTTCAAGGGCATGATTTACATCATTACAAACACATGGAATATTACTGATTGGCATAAAGTCTAAACAATGTGTCACGCGAGAATAGATAGGAGATCTTGTTGTTGTTAATCAGGATGTATACATCAGACAATCCCAAGATTGGGGTAGTGTTGACTTCAGGGGAGCCCTAGAAAGACGCCAAGAGGTCTAGGGTGTGAGAAAAGCGGTCCAATCCTTTCCATAGACCTGCACAGAACATGTAACACACACACACACAAGACTCTAGGGCACATCTCTCCTCCAAGGTTAGCGCAGCAGTGAGCTTATCAACAGGACAAGATATCAACACCACATGACAAACACATCTCCAGAAAGAAAAGTATGACTAATGTCATCTACCTCATTCTATAAAGAAATATAAAGACAAAAATGTACTTCTATCAATGGGAAAAATCACACTATATAAATGGGAAGAAATCACAATTGGGAGACTCAAATCCTCCCACCCCTTCCTGTTCTGGGGTTACTAACAACAGGCAGGATTCACCTCTTGGAAGTTCTGACTTTCTCTCCAAGGTCCTGTTGGTCAGGACCCAGAGATAGAGGTCAGGCTATCTATGTCAGGGCACATAGATAGGGGTCAGACTGTCTTTGTCAGACCGTCTCTGGAAAGCAAATTAGACACCATACAGCAGACATAGAGTCAAAATCATATTAAATAATAGTTAAATGTATTAATGATCACATAAAATTGATTGTCAAAATAATTCATTATTTTGAAAGGATAATAACTGATTATGAAATTCATGAGGTTATTAAAAATCATTCAAAAGGATAAGATGCATATGATGAAGATGCATATGATGAAGAGGCAAGGGTGTCGGCCCACTCCCCCCTTCACCATCTACATAATTAAAGGGTTACTTCACCGCTTTTTCATATTAAATTTAAATTAAATTGTTATTCACTTAACTTAAACGAGTTGACACACACCTCTCTCGTCTCAGTGTGTGCTCTTAATCTCTCTGACACGCGGTGACGATCTGATAGCATTTAGCTTAGCCCACTAAGCCCAGTTCATTCACTATGGAACCAAACATACCCCTTTTCCACCAAGGCAGTGCTGGTGCTAAATCGGAGCCAGAGCCTAGTTTCAAATCGGTTCTTTGTGTTTCCACAGCCAAAGCACCAGCTCCGAGCCAGGAAAAGTGGTTCTTAAGTAACACCAAAACATTGCTGGGCTAGAAGTAAGAACCGCTTGCGTCACCGGCTGGGGGCGGCGTTACCGTGATCAACAAGATGAACACAAACCTGTGACCGCCATTTTTTCAATAGCAGCTAATCAAGCTAACAGCTGCTGGATTGTAATCTCCGTCTATACAAATCATGGAGAGCTGCACAAATGCGTTGGATTTGCGGCGTTTTAATGCTGATGTAGGATCATAAAGCCATGAGCCACTGAGGGAAGGCTTGTTCGAGATGCATCGGCGCGCGCTGTGCAGACTGATTGCGTATGACATCAAAGTAGAGCGAGCGTCAACGACCCCTTATGCTTTTGAATCGCTCGCGCAGTATTTGGATATCATATGTGGGTTGGTGTGCTCAGCGTCAATGCATTAGATAGAACACGCCTGGAAATTGTGTGTGTGTGTGTTTCCCGCTGCCTCGCTAGCAGTAGAGTCCTGCAACGGGTCGGGTACCCGCGGGCATAAAAGTGGCTAAAACAGGTGGATTGTGACATAAATTATAAAATACACGGGCGGGGTGTGGGCGGATAATTAATTCTGTGCGAGCGGGTAGAAGCGCGGATGAAAAATATGTGCAATATTTTTCTGTGCTGTGGCGAGGCGGAGGAGCGAGCGTATGGAGCTAGAAATATGACTAAATGATCTGAATTTGAATTGTATAAATCTGAATTATTGACAAGTGTAATCTAACAAAATTGAATATTATGTTGCATTTTTCATAGTTCTGAATTTGAATTTTTTTATATGTTGAATATAGAACCTTTGAAATTGAACACATCTGAAATGTTTTATGTCGAAATTGTATAGACACAGCAGATATTTTGTTCTGAATTAATAGACTGGAAATATTCTGTTTTTGAAAATACAGATTCAAGATTTCAGATGAAGAAGAAATTCAGATCATCAAATTCAATATTCTAAAATTCAGATCATCAAATTCAATATTCTAAAATTCAGATCATCAAATTCAATATTCTAAAATTCAGATCATCAAATTCAATATTCTAAAATTCAGATCATCAAATTCAATATTCTAAAACTCAGATCATCAAATTCAATGTTCTAAAATTCAGATCATCAAATTCAATATTCTAAAACTCAGATCATCAAATTCAATATTCTAAAATTCAGATCATCAAATTCAATATTCTAAAATTCAGATCATCAAATTCAATGTTCTAAAATTCAGATCATCAAATTCAATATTCTAAAATTCAGATCATCAAATTCAATATTTTAAAATTCAGATCATCAAATTCAATATTCTAAAATTCAGATCATCAAATTCAATATTCTAAAATTCAGATCATCAAATTCAATATTCTAAAATTCAGATCATCAAATTCAATATTCTAAAATTCAGATCATCAAATTCAATATTCTAAAACTCAGATCATCAAATTCAATGTTCTGAAATTCAGATCGCAGAAATTCAGATCTTACAGAAAGTAGGCCAGAGGTCATCAGGGAAGAGTAAAGGATGTCAGAAAAATCCAACGGAGCACCATCTGATCATTTCATTTCCTATTTGTAATGGAAGAAAGAGAAGAGATCGAACAACCCCTTTATACTTTTTTGTTTATTTTAGATTAATGCACAGAAAAAGAGATTTCGGCTAGATTCCTCATTTTTCGTGCATGATTTACAAATCGCTGATTAGTGAAGAAAATCTCAGCGTTTGACGTCATCTGTTGTTATCCAGGGTTGAATCCAAAATCGCCCCCATAAACCCTCACTATACCCTACTTTAGTCCACTAATACAGTTAACTCGACCAAGTGAATGAATGTAGATGAATGAGTTTTCTTTTGGGGGTGGGGGGTGAAGTTGTTAACAATAATAATGGGAAATGCTCTAATGATGCGTGACCTATTTTTAACGGTCTATGGCGTGACATTCACAGATCACTGTAGCCCTCAGTTCAAGCAAAAGGCAGCGCTCACGACATGAACCAATCACCTCCGCTTTACAGCACGAGAGAAATCATGAATGAACACACAGGGCTGACTGTAAGGGCTCCACCTTATCTTTGTCTGGGACAAATCAAAGAGGGTTTTACTTTCCCGACAGGACAAATAAAACATTAAAATAACCAGATAATAATTTATTTATTATTATATTCAATGTAAACAGCGACTGATAATGGAGTGTATCTCTGGTAACAAAGTCGCGTTGAGGCTGGCGCTGCCTGTCTCTTTGTGAGACATTCGTGGAGAAATCAAAACAAGTGAGCAGCAATCTAAACGATTTTAAAATACATTGCAATCGTGAATTGTGTAGCATAATTCATTATTAGGTACTTACATTTTAGACTCAAAAACCTTATTTTGTTCTATTTCAACTATGATTTCACCGACGAATATAGTTCCAAAGGAACAACACTCAGCGCGGTGTTTTGAACTGAATGAATCAGCGTTTTGAATGAATCATTTGAATGAACGACTCAATGACTCACTCATTAAGACGATCACTTGCTGCCACCTATTGGCGGTTTAGTTTCATGTTTAAAAGTATCATTGCATTTTTTTATTTGTATATTCAAACATTTAGAACATCAATCTCATAACATTATTTATTGCTGTTTTATTTTTGCAGTTTAAATTAATTAATTTGATTGGTAAAAGCCCTAGTGTCTTACTATTATAACTGCATTTATTATTCAAATGTAAGAATTGAACATGAAATGCATACATTTAATAAGATTTAAAAAATGGCCTTTATAAAATGACAACGCCCTGGGGTAAATATCACAAATATGCAGATTTAAGCAGGCCTATGTAAAAGCTGATAGAACACTGATGAGAATATTATTTCAAAATCAATATTTTTATACCACCAAAAATCTCCCCAATACACTCTACAGTACATAAAATTTACTCTGTACTCTACCTGATAGGCCGGATTTTGAAACTTGTTTGCAGGTATTGAGGGTATAGGGGGCGATTTCAGATTCAGCCCAGGTCTGTTCAACAAAATAGTAGTCTTATAGCAGTAGAAGACTACCGCTTCTTAAACTGTACCCGGCAGGTCCTAGATCAGGCAACTTTTCTGTGCAACTTAACCCGTTTCACAGAAAAAAATGTTTATCTGATATATAAAATATTAATCAGTACCCAACCTTATTTAATTGTGCGGTAAACCACACGAAAAATGAGAAATCTAGCCGAAATCTTTTTCTGTGCATTAATCGAAAATAAAAAAAAAAGTATAAAGGGGTTGTTCGATCTCTTCTCTTTCTTCCATTACAAATAGGAAATGAAATGATCAGATGGTGCTCCGTTGGATTTTTCTGACATCCTTTACTCTTCCCTGATGACCTCTGGCCTACTTTCTGTAAGATCTGAATTTCTGCGATCTGAATTTTAGAATATTGAATTTGATGATCTGAGTTTTAGAATATTGAATTTGATGATCTGAATTTTAGAATATTGAATTTGATGATCTGAATTTTAGAATATTGAATTTGATGATCTGAATTTTAGAACATTGAATTTGATGATCTGAATTTTAGAATATTGAATTTGATGATCTGTATTTTAGAATATTGAATTTGATGATCTGAATTTTAGAATATTGAATTTGATGATCTGAATTTTAGAATATTGAATTTGATGATCTGAATTTTAGAATATTGAATTTGATGATCTGAATTTTAGAATATTGAATTTGATGATCTGAATTTTAGAATATTGAATTTGATGATCTGAATTTTAGAATATTGAATTTGATGATCTGAATTTTAGAACATTGAATTTGATGATCTGAATTTTAGAATATTGAATTTGATGATCTGAATTTTAGAATATTGAATTTGATGATCTGAATTTTAGAATATTGAATTTGATGATCTGAATTTTAGAATATTGAATTTGATGATCTGAATTTTAGAACATTGAATTTGATGATCTGAGTTTTAGAACATTGAATTTGATGATCTGAATTTTAGAACATTGAATTTGATGATCTGAATTTTAGAATATTGAATATGATGATCTGAGTTTTAGAATATTGAATTTGATGATCTGAATTTTAGAATATTGAATTTGATGATCTGAATTTCTTCTTCATCTGAAATCTTGAATCTGTATTTTCAAAAACTGAATATTTACAGTCTATTAATTCAGAACAAAATATTTGCTGTTTGAAAATACATGTCTATACAATTTCGACATAAAAAACATTTCAGATGTGTTCAATTTCAAAGGTTCTATATTCAACATTTTAAAAAATTCAAATTCAGAACTATGTAAAATACAACATAATATTCAATTTTGTTAGATTACACTTGTCAATAATTCAGATTTATACAATTCAAATTCAGATCATTTAGTCATATTTCTAGCTCCATACGAGCGAGACCGGGGCGTGATGGCGAATGAGTGTCACCTGTGAGCCACACCGGTCTCAAATCCTCTCACGAGGGAGCTCGGCGGCATATAAGGACGAGAGATCACCAGACCTGGGTTTGACGTTGAGTTGTGTTTGTTTTATTATGTGTGTGCGTGGCAGATGTCCGTGAGGGGCCGCGTTACTTTCGCTTTGTTTGGTTAAGTCTTTTCAATGTTCGCCGGTTCTCGGAAAACGATCAAAACGATCCGGTCGTCCTTCTTCCCCCCCAAACATACTGTATTACAATTTCTATGTCCAATTTACCATTACACATACACGCAACAACGATTTGCCATTTGATCCATCACGTCACCACCACTGTGACTTTTGTTGATGCCACTCGTAGCCCAGATGGAGCGAGCGTTGCAGGATTAGCAATGGATGAAGTAAAAGTAAAGTTGGTGAGTGAAGTATATAAAATTGTTGACAACGAGTCTATAAAGGCACTTTAGCCTGTTTCTTTAGCCCATTCATGATGCTGTTGATGTTGAGAGAAGTGCAATATTAAAAAAAAAAAAAGCATTTTAATTGGAATGATTTTAGCGTGTGTGATTTATTGCGGGCACGGATCGGGTAACGGGCAAATATTAACGGGTCTGGGATGGACCCGTGTAGGACTCTGGTATGACGTAAGACCTGGCTCTGTTGTGGCTCTTAGCATGTGGAAAAGAAAACGGTTCTTAGAAGGCTCTCAAGTCGAACCAACTTAGAACTGACACTAGCACTGGCTCCGAACTAGCATCCGGTTCATTCTGGTGGAAAAGGGGTAACAGAGATCAAGTTAGAAGTACCAAACACCTCCATCTTTTCCCTATTTAAATACAGTTACACGAGTAGTTGATCGATCAAGTATGGCGACAAAATAAAACGTGGTACTTCTCTAATCACATTTTAAAAAGAGAACTATAATGTATGGCGGATTAGCACTTCTGAGAGTACTTCGCCTCGGCGCAGTAAAAAGTCCCGGCTGAAACATCTTCCCTCACACCTCCCCCTCACTCTCTCTTTTCTGTCAATAGGGAGGTGTGAGGGAAGATGTTTCAGCCGGGACTTTTTACTGCGCCGAGCCAAAGTACTCTCAGAAGTGCTATTCCAATATACAATATAGTTCTCCTTTTTAATCCGATTAGAGAAGAACATCGTTTTATTTTGTCACCATACTTGATCGTTCAACTACTCGTGTAACTGTATTTAAATAGGGAACACGTGGAGGTGTTTGGTACTTCTAACTTGATCTCTGTTTGGTTCCATAGTGAATGAACTGGGCTTAGTGGGCTAAGCTAAATGCTATCAGATCATCACTGCGTGTCAGAGAGATTAAGAGCACACACTGAGACGAGAGAGGTATCAACTCGTTTAAGTTAAGTGAATAACATAGTTTAATATGGAAAGGCAGTGAAGTATCCCTTTAAGCATAGTGTAGTGTAACCACGTTAACTTTATTACCAGCGTACACAGTTTGTAATAAAACAATAACCATAACGCATTGTTCATTATAAACGTGGGATTATGAATTATATTGAGAACGTCATACATAGAAAGCATGCCGTAATTTAACGTTACCCTGTAAACTTTAGCCGCGTTCCTCATGAAGTGTTTCAAACTGCACTCGCTTCTTCTGGAGGAGTAGCAGGAACACTAATAGCTGGTACAGATCCTTTATTCAGGAGCAGCTTCTTAGCAAGACCTGGTTCATACTGACCCTCGGTTATAAAGTCTGGTCAGAAATGCTTCACGGTTCGCGCAGACAAAAGCATCGACGAAAACAAAACTCAGCCACTGCGTCTTCAGCCGTTCAGATTTAGGAACATCAGAATGACTGCTGTGTTCATTATTACACCAAAGAACAGAACACCACAATCGCTTACTGTGCGTTCACACCGCCGGCGGCGAGAGCGTCAAGCTGGCCGGAAGTCATTCATTTTCAATGGGAGCCGGGCGGCGAGCTCCGGCGAGAGCGGCGCGGCGCGTCTTGGACGATTTGGGCGTCGAGGAGAGTTGAAATCAGCTCAACTTTATGGTAATGAGCTATGACGCGGTTCGGCGGCAACAGGCGGCAACCAGTCAGAATGTAGAAGTGCTCCGCTTGAGAGAAATCCAGAGAACGCAGGCCTGTAAACTTTGGTTCCGACCACATTAGTTCCCAAGCAATTTGTAGGAGAGGTTGATCATTGCTGTGCGGGTTTCCCTATCATTTATGACAAGATCATTCATAGTGATGTGTAATTTGTTAAGAAGTCGCGCAACACTATTTTATAGGCGCTAGAACGCTCGTTGTTCAGCGGGTGTGCAATTAATTCTTACTTTCACATTTAAACGATTTCATGAAGTTAATTTATACCCTACTTGTGGTCAGTATATCCATCAACATGCTTGTTTGATTTGCGGCCTCTTTAAATACAGTTTAAAAAAAGAAAAAACATTCGATCTACGTCAGAGCGGCAGCACGTCCACGGAGCTTTCTACAGCGTCGTTGTCAGGGCGGCAAGAGCGAATTTTGACGCTCTCGCCGGCGGCGGTGTGAACGCACGGTTAGACGCCATTCTGCTCCAGCGTCTCTACTTATACAATAGCGGACTATAATGAGCTCGCTCAGGGCGGGGCTGAGGTGAAACACTGCTGTCAATAAACAGTCATGGACGGGGCGTGTGTGCGGCGTCACGGTCGAACGGCTCGATGTGAGACGAGAGAAAACATATAAGGAGATATCAGAAAGATTAAAGACTCCAGCTTCGATATTTGAACACTGTTTATGATAAAACTGGGTTGCAGTGACATTAATTTCTTAATTTATGTCAGGAGTGCATTATAATCGATCTATTATGAACGATATTTTGTATGGAATATCACACGCACGTTAATTCTCTCTCATCTGCACTGGCTCATTTGTGTTCACACAGATCGCAAAGAACAGCTTTCAGTTTAGCTCTTAGTTCAAAAGTGCTCCTGTTTGGAGAAATACTGACATATCACATGTTTGCACAATATTTTGTCATACAGAATACCATTTCTATTTATTTCTCACTGAATTATCCGATCTCAAACAAATATATATATATATTTGGGCGAAGGTTTAATTCCCTTTATGTTGCTCTGGGTGGTTGTAGCTCTATCCACTTGCGTGCAGAGGGAGTTTGAAAGACAAGCTGGCTTGTCAGGCTAGGCTAGTCTGTGATTTTATTAACATCTGAATCCAGAAATGTTTTCTCCCACCACCTGCGTAAAAATCCCCAGCCAAATAACCTCCTGTTTTTAGACAAACACTAAGGTTGTGTGGGAATGTAACTGCTGTTCACACTGCTTTCCAAACATTTTCTCATCCACACTGAAACCAATAAATTCACCTTACTGAGTGAAACCTCATAAAAACTCAATGAGATGATACAGATCCTAAAGTTATCATGCTATTCTTCTGACTGGATCATTTAATTTAGCAGAATATATCACCATTCACTGAAGTGTCCAGGTCTTTCTGTCACCATTATATGTTTGATCTCAAATGTTATTGCTCTCGTGTCTCAGCAATCGAGAGTAAATTTATCTGTCGTCTTTGCAGGACTGTGATATGAAAAGTGTGAAAATTGATGTATCTTTAGCAACAGTGTGAATGTGATTAATACGCAACAGGCACAATACCGGTATAAACATACATATGTATCGGTTCAATATGAGTCATGGTGTTAAAGTTAAATTCCAATATTTATTTATCTATGTAACTCTGAAAGTGTTCCTGTAGAACGCAATAGTGTCACGCTTTGACGTAATGCACGTTTTGATGCTTTTGGCATTTAATTCAGTCGTCGTATTTAAGTTTAATTATAACGCCATTTTGCAATTCCTGTTTTCTCATCTTCAAAATTAAGACCTCTTAAAACACAACGAAGGCTTTTCTCATTCCATTTTAGAGATTTCATGGATTTATTTTGATCAAACTGAATTTAAGACTTTAAGGACCCGCGGGCTCCATGACTTACCAAACATGCAGTTCTTTGAGCCTGCTGTCTCTAAATGCAGTTTTTCATTTGAGCTAATTTTCTAGTTTCTTCCCTGCCCAGTTCTAAGGTCAGGCATACACTGTGCGATTTCCATCCTATTTTGAGCCGAATTCTGACTTGTGTGACTCTGTTTTGGGTCGGGCCGATTTTCAGCTTCGTTGTGCATCATTTGTAGTTCAGTGTTTGTGCAGTGAACAGATGGAAATTGGCAAATTCCTAATTGGCAATCAGATGGTCGGATGAATTTCTTGGCATGCAAGAAGGTATTACAGCTGAAGCAGAGCAACAAACTCACTGCCAGATTTCCCCCTCACTGCACTAAAGCAAAAGTTGAACCATTTCATCTTTAATGCAGCAAGAAAGAAAACTAAAAGAGGGAGAACTTTAAGTTCTGTTAGACAGCCATCAAACAGCAGCAATTAGTCATCTGTGGCGCCTCCAGTTTGTGCTTTTTGATGAATAATCCACGTCTCCCAAACCACTGAGTAGCCTATCCAGCGCCTCTTTTAATAATTCAGATACTTCGTTAATTTACCCGTTTCAATTTCACTTTATTTACTCATTTATGTAATATTTACATCATTTTATTACCACAGGATATATGAACTGTTGTCCACCATTTGACTATTGGTGATAAAGAAAAATGTCATGTCGCAATATTGAAGTAAATCGATTATAAAGATATCACCTTATGTAATGTGCCGACTTTAGACAGTAATGTCGGTGAAGTCAATTATTCACTACAGAAGTGAAAGTCAAATCTTCATTGCATATATATTTTCAGAGAGAGAAACTGCTTCAACATATGCTGATAACGGTATATAACTGTCTTCATTTGTTTTCTTCATATTTCTCTTGTAGCCCATAGGCCAGGTCCATTTTGTGCTGGTCCAAGTTGTTTCTGAAATAAAGCTGCTCTTTTCATTGAGACTGATATTATTGCATTGTTCAGGCACATTAAAGACTGATAATCATTTTAATTATAGGAATATAATTCATTGTATAATTGACCTAAATGTTTTTTAATGATGAGTAGGCTAATCTAATCTTTTATTGTGCAGCGTGCATTGATTATGCATTGATGCGTTATGAAATTGTTGTGGGGCAAATTATATGTAGGCTAATATCAATTTAATAATAAAAGGGCCTACCCTGATATTAGTAATTATAATAATTTAATGCAAAAATGGCAAATGCTAAATCCTCTTGATATCAATAGTTAATGCTTTTGACGATATCTCTGCATATCATGGTCGATCGGCACAGGGGTTTATCGCACATATATATTTCACCCGTACAGTGAGAGCCCATAAATCATGAGCTTTGGCTTTACGTCACACGCAATCTACTCATAGTTTCCTTGATGGAACATATTTACATAGAACATGGATAGGTTACAAAAAAAATATTTTTTTCTTGCAAGAAAATATTAAAATGTTTGCCCGGTCGATGATAAACTTGCTTTTCTCAAAAAAACTTTGAGGAAAAAAGATTGAAATGACCATTGCATGTCTGGCATCTTCACTTTGAAGAATCCGCTCAGCTTCCTCTAAGTCGGCCAGATCTTTTAGAGGGAGCGAAAGAGGTAAAGAAGGCGAGATGGGTTTCAAACGCTTACCCACTATCACAACAAAAAGGTTGTTTTAAATCATTCACAACATTTTAACAATGTTGCAGCCACTTCCACTATATTTACTGTATAAAATGAATGTAGGCTTACCTTTAGTGGGATGGGTGCGCTTGTTTTTCACAACACAAAAGCTTCATCTAAGGCCTGATGGTGGATACAGCTTCTTGCAGATCATCCTCAACATCAAGACGCGATCTGTGTTTATTTTTCATGCCTTGAGTCCCAGCAGTTTTCCCATTGAAGTCACATCTTTTAGTTTGGTGTCCAGCCGGGTGAAAATGTCACTGCCTGTACAAGTCCCCTCCATCAGAAGAGCAATTCCTCATGCACTTTTCCATCAAATGTGAACCTGAAGAATGTCAGCAACTGACACGAATTTAACTAATCTCTTAATGTCTTATGCAATATCATAAACACGGTGAGCTATCAAAAAACATTATTGGCTTTACCTTTAAAACCAAACAAGAATATTGATTCCCATTTCTTATCAATGATTGTTTATTCTACCCCAATTATCTTAACATTTATTGCATTTGTTTAATTAATTATTTCAACCTTGTACATTTAAGAAATAAATGTAATGTTCCTTTACTTAACAAAAATGTATGTCTTAAAATATAATCAAAACTCTCCAACATAGGACTTTTCTACCAAGATCTTATATTTTGCCATAATTCCTTTATTTCCATATTATGGTATAAAATACCATATTATGGTTTCCATGGTATAAAAAAAAAAGGAGGTTGCGGTTTCCACGTGCAGTTGCGTGCTGGTAAAGTCATAAAATATTTAGTAAAACACTACTTAAACTGAATACACTACAATACTGCAACTTTATTCTTCAAACCATCGCCATCATCCCCAGTTTGAGAACCTCTGCTCTAGACAGAGTCCTTTCACTTCAGACACTAGTTCAGTAACGTCTTGAAAGCTTCATCTGCTGGTTAGTAGGGATTAGGGATGCACCGAATCCAGGATTCGGATTCGGCCGAATATTGGGTTTTTTGACTGGGTTCGGTTTCTGCCGAACCTTAGAATTTTTTTTCACTGAACCGAACCCGCTTGCACTACGCGATACTGGTCGATGATGTCGTGGTTGATAATGGCAACGTGTTTACTAGGTGGACCATTCGAATGCAGTAGGCTGTGAGAAAGTGAAAATGGAACTTGTGAACAGAAAATGTGTTGTTTGGCAGTACTTTCAGTCACAAGAAGGCAATTCAAGTCGAGCTATATGTTCAATTTGCAATGCCGATTTGTCTCGCGGTGACAAGAACCCTAAACAATAGCCGCTGGATGTCCGGTTCGTGAACAAATCGTTCTTTTTAACCAGATTTTTTTAGTGATCCGGTCGAACCAGTTCACCAAATCGGACTGAATCGTTCTAAACGGTTTGCGTCTCAAATCAGCGCTGATCCCACAAGTTACTATAGTTATAACTTTCTGACATGAGTGACAGCCCCTCAGACTAGAAATAAACTAATATCTTGAAGTATATGTTGTAACTCCAACAGTTCACTGAACTGAGACTGTGTTTGCTGTGAGAGCCGGTGAGCTGAGATACTGCATGCGTGATCGCGTCGTCTTGAACAGAACTGTTTCTCTCGGAGTGGGACGGCTGCTGTTTCTCTCGGAAAATGGATGCTGATAATATATGAGCCCGGGTGAACCGAGGATTTGTGTGAGTTTATGTTATGTCAATGTAAGTTTATTTAATCTGTGTAAAACATCAGTGTTTGCACGACAGTGGCTGTAACGTTCAATTCCTGTGAAACACTGATAACAGATAAATGTAATCCGCTTCACACTGTCATTTTCTATTTCAGCAAATGAAAAAAAAAACATCCAACTTCTTGATAACAGGTTAGGTCATATAAGAACGTGCATGTACTCTATTATATTATTGTTGTGTTTATGAATCATGGAATGTGTTTTTTTTTACACGCGCTAATCCTACTGCTACTAGAAACGATCAGAATTACAACAGCCAATTATCAATCGATATTTTATAATTGATATATGACCTATTATCAATAAATAAATGTACTGTCTCATCCAAACCTATCCCGCACAGCACACGTTAAATGCATACTTTTACACCTCTTTACTACGACGCTAGACTAAGTCGAACAGAAACAGTAACATAGGCCTCGTTCAATCTTAACACCGTCATGCTCTTATTGGCGAAAGATAAACATAACGTCAGATTACTATTAAAAATATATATCATGCATAAACAGTAAAAGAAAATCAAATTGTATATGAAAACACATTTACGTTACCGTTTCAAAGAGCAACATAAAATGGCTACCACCATAAAGTCTTCAATAGTGATGTCCGGTTCGTGAAAGAATCGTTCTTTTTCGAACAGGTTCTTTTTAGTGAACCGTTCGAAATTGGACTGACTCGTTTTAAACGGTTCGCGTGTCAAATCAGCGGTAATCTAGCCTAGAAATCTAGACGCACCCTAGCGGCAGCAAATTTAATTTGCCCGCAAGTGTGGTCTAGCAACTCTCAATTCCTATCTGAGCTGTATTCCTCAGAATCTGGACGGCCCAATCACATCGTGTATAGAGTCGGCGGGCATGGCCATAATGACGACGGCCGAGTTGCTTTTGTGTGCTTCTGTTGTCTAGTAAACACAGAAACTGGCGAAAGGCGGCGGTCTTTCGAATCAGCTCTGCCCGCGCCTCCGGAAGACTTGGAGTTAAGCTTTCCTCTGAGAAAAGAACAAAGAACGGCACTGAAGTCATTCTTAAGAAGGGAAGATGTGTTCAGAGTTTAGCCGACCGGATACGGCGAATGTTTAATCAGTCAGCGAGCTCCCCTTCACCGTCGTTGCTCCGGTTGGTGTAGCGCTATCCTATCGCGTGCAGAGGGAGTTTGAAAGACAACCGTTTATCCCGCCCCTCGGACTGAGCCGTCAATGGGGAGTTTCCAGACCAAACATCTTGATGTGGGTCTGGCTTGTCAGGCTAGCGGTAATCCACAATTTACTAAAGTTACTCACTTTCTGACATGCATCTCTCCGACTAGAAATAAATTAATATCCTAGCGTACATGTTATTCTAGTAACTGCAACAGTTCACTGCACTGACATGGTAAAAAAATCGATGAGAACTAACAGCAGTTGATACTGAGCATGCGCGTGTAAGTTGTCGACGCGCGTTCATATTCTCTCCTGCGAGCTGCTATACAGCAATACCCAGACCAACGACTATAAAATGACTACCAATCAAGCAAACAATTAACCTTTAGACACCATCAGCGGTAACATACACAGCGTGTCTCCAGTGAAAATGTCCCAGAAAAACAACAGGTACTTCAACGCCATTGTTCAAGTAAATAGACACGACTACCACCACGCAGTCGCCTACACAACAGATAAGCACCAAATCATGACGCTTGCTGAAAAGAACAAAACTCCGATCAAACTCCAGAACGCCAGGAAAAAAATAAGTAAGTACAACTTCAATACTTTCCCTTTTTTGAAGAGTTGGTGTCAACTACAGCATGAAAACACAGTAAAGAGCTTAGTGTGTAACACATTATCCGTTGGCTAACAAGTTCACCATGGAAACTTACAGTCGATCCTACTATTTTGTTCAAAACACAATGTCATTTATGCCGCCTTCACGTGCTATCGGAAATTTCCTCTTCTGAACTCGTGATCAAGAGCTTATGGCATTCAAATCGTAAAATGGAAGTCGTTCAGGTGCATTTTTTTACCAAAGAAACTCTTTTTACGGTAATTCCTAGCACGTGAAGGCAGCATGATACACATTTCGATTGCATGTAAACTACGTGAGACTTCTTTACATTTCTTAGCATTGCCCTTGTTACGGATCAACTGGGGATCATGTTATCTGGGGACGGGCGCGTGCACGCAGCTAGTTTTACCTGGATTTCCAGCAGATGTTACACGGCGACAGATTCATCACAGCGAATTTTCCAGTGAACAGATCTAGAACGCGTTATACGTTATTGGTAAATGTTTGCATCATTAAGGCTCTGTTTTGTCCTCTGTCGCTGATAGGTTTCAGACGCAGTTCATGATAATTTTTAATGTGGTTTCATTTCGAGAAAGATCACGCCTACATTTGTTACGTTCGTTTAGATACAATTCGGATCCAATGACTTACATTCAATAAATTACATTGTGTCTTTGCAGTGAGTGCAGTGTATTTGCATTTTTTTCTTAAGCATAGCTTGTGGCCTTATTTAAATTAAACACCAATATTGCTTTAGTTAAAGGACTTGTCAAGCATTAGCCCATTTTTTTTAAGTTAAAGCATAAAGGACACTCCATAAATGTTACTAAAGAGTGAAGAAAAGTGATTAGCCAACACTATGCAAATATAATTTTAGAATTCGTTGCATACAAGTAGGATCCAGTGAATTTATTGAATCCACAACATTTATTTGGGGGAAGGTTCAAACATACATCAGCTGGGTAAACAATTTGATAACAAAAGAAACGAGAAAAAAAATAGGACAAAATGCACTACGTGCATGCAGGACAGCTGTATGTGCCAGCTGTGGAAGGTCTGCCCACACAGTCCCAATGGTACCACCTTCCACATTCAGTACATTCAATCTAAAGGAGGAAGAACAAACAATTGAATAAGTTATAAACAAACAATAGAATAATAATGTTAATGAAGTGTGTGTTTTGCAATGTATACTTATAAAATGTTCTTACCCATTGGTCAGTCTGGCCTTCTTGTGTATGTTTCTCTCCACATGAATGACAGAGCTGTAAAAGGTCATCTATAATATGTAGAGGGAGTCATACCATGGCCAGAAAAACATGAATTAAAAAAGGTGCTCTATAGGCTATCAAAATGCAAGAATTCTTTCTCACCAGTTTCTCTTAAAAGCCTTTTTGCAATTTCTGTGCAGATTAAAACAATGCCTTTCTCATTTGAAGAAAATTTATTTTCTTCCTCCATAAGAAGAAGCTCTGCAAGCTGATTGTAAGCAGTTATGCCATACATTGTTTTATCAAAAGACACTGTAAAATGCATAAATTCATATACATTACTTTACAAACAAGTGGATAATAATAATAATAATAAGTTTTATTTATATAGCACCTTTCCAGAGCTCAAGGACACTTTACAATAAACAAACAACAATAAAGCCAATCGACAAAAAGAGCAGACAGAACAACAGTAGGCAATTGAGAGTGGAAGTACAATAATTGAGAAATCGGAGTGAAAAAACAAAAAAAAACAATTTCTAAGACCTATAACATTCAGAAAAGAGGTGTGTTTTGAGCATGGATTTGAAATCAGAGATAGTGGCAACAAAACGGAGTGATCGGGGTAGAGAGTTCCATAATTTGGGTGCTATAACACTGAATGATCTGCCCCCCATTGAAGCAAGGCGATGCCGAGGGACAACGAGAAAGTTGGAATCAGCAGATCGTAGAGAGCGAGTAGGGTTGAAGGGGAGAAGCAAGTTACAGAGGTAAGGGGGAGCAAGGCCGTGCAGAGACTTAAAAGTGAGAAGAAGAATTTTGAATTGAATACGGTAAGACACAGGAAGCCAGTGAAGGTCATGCAGAATTGGGGAAATATGAGCAGAACGTTTGGTGTGTGTGAGCAGTCTGGCAGCAGAGTTCTGAATATAGTGTAATTTTGAAATGGAGCTAGCTGGTAGGCCAATGAAAAGTGCATTGCAGTAATCAAGACGTGATGTGACAAACGCATGGATGAGTGTTTCAGCATCAGAGATACTGATAAAGGGACAGAGTTGAGCGATGCGACGTAGATGAAAGAATGCTAATTTGGTGACGGAATTAATGTGAGAGTGGAAAGATAAAGAGGAATCAAAGATGACACCAAGATTTTTAACAGTAGTAGATGGTTTGATAAGAGTGCCAGCAGTCTCACAGGTGAAGTTGGTGGGAATTTTATTAGTGAGTGATGAAGGTCCAGTGAAAACAATCTCAGTTTTGTCCATGTTGAGTTTTAGAAAATTTGAATGAAGCCAATCTTTTATTTCATGTACACAAGCAGAGATTTTGTCAGTTGTGAATGATAAAGTGGATGTACAGGTAGTGTATAATTGAATGTCGTCAGCGTAAAAATGATAGTTAAAACCATGACGGCGTAGAATCTCACCAAGAGGCATTATATAGATTTTAAATAATAATGGCCCAAGAACGGATCCCTGAGGGACACCTTGCTTCAGGGGGACAGTGGGTGAGCGGAAATTCTGAAGAGAAACGTAGAACAGTCTGTCAGAGAGATAGGAGGAGAACCAGGAAAGAGCAGCACCAGAAATACCCACATCCGAAAGGCGCAGAATGAGTAGTTGATGGGAGATGGTATCAAAGGCAGAGCTAAGGTCAAGCAGCAAACGCATAGACAGAGAACCAGAATCACCAGAGAGAAGCAAATCATTCAGTACCTTAACTAGAGCAGTTTCAGTACTATGTAAAGGGCGGAAACCAGATTGAAAAGGATCGAAAAGATTATTTTCAACTAGAAAAGACTGAAGCTGGGAGGCAACAGTACTTTCCAGTAATTTGGCTATGAAGGGGAGATTTGAAATGGGACGATAATTAGATAAAACTGTGGGATCAAGGTTGGGTTTCTTGAGATCAGGGGTAAGAGCTGCAGTTTTGAGTGATAGAGGTAATGAAGCAGAGGTAAGAGATGTGTTGATGAAATGAAAGTGGACCACCTAGGATGAGGAATCCTTTTGGGTAGGATGTACAACTGAGTGGCACCCCCACCTAGAAATGTTCAGACCTTTTGTCCTAAGGAAAGATCTGTGAAATAGAAGTTTGTTTGAGTGCATTGATCATTAAGACACAATAATACATTATAATAGCAGATACATCACCATTTTAAGAAACGTTGCATACAGTACTTGCCTTGTAACTTCCTTACATTTTGATATCGCAGATTCGCTGGCACCAAAAGGGTCAATATAAATTGATTTAGCCAATTTTGGGAACATTGCCTAAAAATAAATAAATAAATAAAAAACAATGACCTGTCAATTAGGTAATTACTCTTAAGTCACATTACCATGTATTCATGCATCTGCCATGTCAGTTTAGAATGTTACTTACTACAAATTGTCCAGTGGTTGTCGTTGACACAAACAGCCCCGAAAAGTACATCATAACTGGATGGATCAAGCTACAAACAATACAATAGCAGTTTAAAGTGCTGTCACAATACAAAACTACTTTTCAGTTTGTGTTTAAATGCAAATACCTTTTTCAAGCTCTTTCGGCTTCCTTTCCAGATGTCTTTCATTTGGTATGAATCGATTAAATATGCCTTTTTGATTCCTGACATATTTAATCGATTTTGAAGATTTAAAAGATAGGCATTTATAACCTGTTTACAAAAATAATCAAAGTAAGGGATATTGGATTGCTAAAACAAGAAACCAAAACACAAAAAAGGTAAACGTACAAAAATCCAAATGCATCCCTAACCCTAACTCACTTTCTAACCATTTCCCTGGTGCCAGACCCAGGTTTTTTGTGTATAATTTGTAGGGGCCCATTTTGCTCCACAGCACTTCTTGTTTCTTTCCCTCCCATATATCACGTATCACTTAAAGAAGCACAGTGGTTATACAGTGTAAAATTCTGTGATATGACACAGTGAAATATAGCCAAACCACTTTACCTTGTTCTTCTGAATATGTTGGCTCAGTGTCTGCAGAGCAAACGTAAGGAGTTGGTGCTGGGTTCATTTGTGCCATTGTATTATGAATTACATGGCTAGAAGTGCACTGAGGAAAGAACCGTCAAACACGGGATTAGTGGGGCTTATTGTGGCTGACAGGCCCTTTGTAGCAGGAGATGGCAGGATTATGGGAGAAGGAGGACTGGCTGGAGATGGCAGGATTAAGGGGAAGAAGGAGGACTGGCTGGAGATGGCAGGATTAAGGGGAAGAAGGAGGACTGGCTGGAGGAGCAGGAGATGGCAGGATTATGGGAGAAGGAGGACTGGCTGGAGGAGCAGGAGATGGCAGGATTATGGGAGAAGGAGGACTGGCTGGAGGAGCAGGAGATGGCAGGATTATGGGAGAAGGAGGACTGGCTGGAGGAGCAGGAGATGGCAGGATTATGGGAGAAGGAGGACTGGCTGGAGGAGCAGGAGATGGCAGGATTATGGGAGAAGGAGGACTGGCTGGAGGAGCAGGAGATGGCAGGATTATGGGAGAAGGAGGACTGGCTGGAGGAGCAGGAGATGGCAGGATTATGGGAGAAGGAGGACTGGCTGGAGGAGCAGGAGATGGCAGGATTATGGGAGAAGGAGGACTGGCTGGAGGAGCAGGAGATGGCAGGATTAAGGGAGAAGGAGGACTGGCTGGAGGAGTAGGAGATGGCAGGATTATGGGAGAAGGAGGACTGGCTGGAGGAGCAGGAGATGGCAGGATTATGGGAGAAGGAGGACTGGCTGGAGGAGCAGGAGATGGCAGGATTATGGGAGAAGGAGGACTGGCTGGAGGAGCAGGAGATGGCAGGATTATGGGAGAAGGAGGACTGGCTGGAGGAGCAGGAGTTGGCAGGATTATGGGAGAAGGAGGACTGGCTGGAGGAACAGGAGATGGCAGGATTATGGGAGAAGGAGGACTGGCTGGAGGAGCAGGAGATGGCAGGATTATGGGAGAAGGAGGACTGGCTGGAGGAGCAGGAGGACTGAGAGGGGTTGATGGGATCCATTTTTGGGGAATGTGAGGCTCAGGCTCCACATATTTTATTAAATGATCCACACTGAATGTCATTTTTTTTTCTTTCATTGAAACCACGTCAACCTTTTTTTCTTCAATGTTAAGGATAATAAATGGCCCAAGAATGTCAGGGTCCATTTTTCCACCCTTTCTGGTCTCCTGTCTCACATTCCTCACCAACACTTTATCCCCAGCCATGAAGTTGTCCTCCTGCCCTCTTTCAAGCTTTCGCACTTTCTCCTGACTAGTTGCAATGTTCTTTTTTACGGCATCCATGGTCTCTCTCCTATTGCTCAACTCCTCAGTGAGCTGCTCACTTGCTCATGGCTTCCACCTTTCCATGACAGATCTAGTTAGTAAGAAATTCACAATAAGTATTCATATCTTTCAAGATCAAGTGTCATTAGAAAAACAAAGTACCAAAATCACTAACCTCATAATCCTTTGGTACCTGACATGGATACCGTGCCTCTCTCCCAAACATTAAATAATATGAGGAAAACTTTGTGGCGAGTTGTTTTTTAGTTCTTAGTGCAAACATTGTTGCATTTAGATGCAGGTGCCACATTGATGGATTTTCCCCAATCATTTTTGTCAGGCTTCTGAACATGAACAATTAAAATAAATCATGAAAATCATAAATAAAGAAAATCATGCAATGTTAAAAAAAGAAAAAATGTATGTAACCCTATGTAACTTACCTTTGAATTGTGCCATTCATTCTTTCAACAAGGCCATTTGTCTGGGGATGATAGGGAGAACACAGACTCCTGGTGATGCCTAGTGTCTCACACAGGCTAAAATTGACCTATGATGGGGGGGGGGGGGGGTTGTCAGCTATTTCTGATGGTCATATACTTTTATTTTGACTTAATTTGTGTTGAACCAACCTTGTTGACAAATTCTCTTCGCTGATCTGTTAAAAGCCGCTTTGGTGCTTCAAATTTGTACAAAAAAATCTAGGATGCTGTCACATGCCTGTCCTGTCTTGTGTGCACATGTGGGTTTTGTCAGTATGGCCTTGTGCTTCTGTCATTGTCTGATCCCTCCCCCTTGTTATCTGATTAGTGTTGATTTCTCCCACCTGTTCCCTCTTGATTTCTTCCCTTTATAAGCTCCTTGTGTTTGTCAGTCTGTGTTGAGAGAAATAACTAAATCTGAAAATATAGAGGCACTAAGGAAGGTGATAAATGTTGAGGATGAGCTAAATGAAATATTTAATATGGGAGAGTTAAATAGAGCAATGGACAAAACTGGGAAGACTGCCCCAGGAAAAGATGACATTTGCTATAGCATGCTGAAACAGTTAAGCGAAGAGGGAAAGAAGAAGTTGTTGATGCTATACAATAAAGTGTGGGAGGAAGGGAAACTACCAAAGAATTGGAAGGAAGCAATTATTGTCCCTATAAGAAAACCAGGGAAAGATTCTAGTAAACCAACAAGTTATAGACCCATTGCCTTAACATCCCATGTATGTAAGCTAATGGAAAGAATGATAAATGAGAGACTAATGTACATTGTAGAAAAAAGAGGTATGGTGGCTGAATGTCAGAGTGGATTTAGAAGAGGGAGGAATACAATGGATGCAGTATTAAGCTTGGAAGATGACATAAGGAAAGCACAAGTAAATAAAGAGATGGTAGTGGCAGTATTCTTTGATGTAGAAAAAGCATATGATATGCTATGGAGAGAGGGATTATTGATTAAATTGCATAATATGGGAATTGGTGGGAAACTATTTAACTGGGTAAAGGATTTCCTTGAAGGGAGGAAAATTCAGGTCAAGATAGGGGCAGACTTATCAAGTGAATATATAATAGAGAACGGAACACCTCAGGGAAGTGTAGTAAGTCCCACTTTGTTTTTGATAATGATAAATGATATATATGGAAATATACCAGTAGGGATGGGAAGATCACTGTTTGCGGATGATGGGGCAATCTGGAAAAAAGGAAGAAATGTAGAACATATAGTTAAAAAAGTACAAGAAGGGATCCAGCAGGTTGAGAAGTGGGGAATAAAGTGGGGTTTTAAATTTTCTATAGAGAAAACTAAAGTGATGTTTTTTACAGGGAAGAAAATCAAGGACAATATCCATTTAAAACTATATGGAAGTAATTTGGAGAAAGTTAAAACATTTCGCTTTTTAGGAGTACACTTTGATGCAAGGTTAACATGGGTAGAGCATGTCAGGAATGTGGAGGACAAGTGTAAGAAAGTAATAAATATAATGAGATGTTTAACAGGACTAGAATGGGGTGCAGATTGTAAATCGCTGAAGTATATATATTTAAGTTTAATAAGATCAAGGATGGATTATGGAAGTGTGGCATATGGATCAGCAGCCAAATCTGTACTAATGAGGCTTGATGTAATGCAGGCGAAAGCACTGAGATTATGTTTAGGAGCTGTAAAAACATCACCAGTATGTGCTCTTCAAGTTGAAGCAGGAGAAATGCCATTGAACATACGACGTAAACAGTTGCTTGTAAATTATTGGATAAATATAAAAGGACATGGAAATAGTCATCCTATCAAAAGAATACTGCAAGATAACTGGGAAAGGGAGAGAGCACAAAAGTTAAGTTTTGGGTGGATAGGAGATGCGGCAGCTAAAGACTTGGGAGTGTATGAAAAGGAGATTTGTTCAACTGTAACATGGCCTGATATCCCGGTTTGGAATCTAGAAATCATGGAAGTTGATTTTAAGTTACTGCAAGCCAAAACAGCTAGCAATAGTATAGATTTGGCAGCTGAATTTTATAGATATACAGGAAATAAATATAAAGATTACATACAGATCTATACAGATGGTTCAAAGGATCCAGAAACAGGGAAAACTGGATCTGCAGTTTACATTTTTAATCAAAGAAGTGAGATTTGCAGACGAACTACCAATGATCTGAGTGTATATACAGTGGAATTATACGCTATTATGATGGCATTAGAATGGATTGAGGAAAACAAAATAAGTAAAGCATTAATTGGAAGTGACTCTTTATCAGCATTGTACAGTCTCAGGATAGGCAAGTCAAATAGTCATCAGGACTTACTGTATACAATATTGACAATATACACAAGAATAAGGGAAAAAAGTAGTAAGATTCAACTGATTTGGATTCCAGCGCATATCGGCATTGTGGGTAATGAGAGAGTGGACAAGTTAGCCAAACAAGCTGTTAAAAAAGAGAGTATTGAAACAAATATTAAGTTGTCAAAATCAGAAGGGAAGAGTATTATATGGAAAGAAACCATTAGAGAATGGCAAAGTCAGTGGAACAGGGAAATTAAAGGGAGACATTTGTATAATATTCAAAATAAAGTTGGGGATGTGAAGAATAGGGGAGGAAATAGAAGAGAAGAAATAGTTATGACCAGATTAAGGATAGGTCACAGTAATTTGAATAGCACTCTACATATTATAAGGAAGCATCCAACGGGTTTTTGTGGGTATTGTCAGGTTGCAGAAACTACCAAGCATGTGCTGATGAGTTGCAAACAGTATGATGAACAAAGAAAAGAAATGATGGAAGAATTAGGAAAAGAGACAGGAATGAAGGAAATACTGGAAAGTGGGGCGAATGAACAAAGAAGAGGAAGTTTTCATTTTTTTAAGAACGACAGGTCTGATGAAAAGAATATGATGTAATGGATATTACAGGAAAGTGAAACCGGAAGATGGCAGTAGTGCAACACTAATGGATGCAAGCTGCCGTTAAACCCTAAAGAAGAAGAAGAAGAACAGTCTGTGTTGGATCCTTGTGTAATGTCTGCGTCTTCCGTCCTCCCCGTGATTCTGTTGGTTTGTTTAAGTTTATATTTTATTAGTCTATTATGTGTTTTTCCCCCTCGTGGGTTGTTGATTTGAGTTTTATGTTTTGTTTTTGTAAATAAATCATCTTTCTCCTGCACATGAGTCCTCGCACCATTTTCCCTTGTCTGTCACGTCACAAACAAGGGAAAATGGTGCGAGGACTCATGTGCAGGAGAAAGATGATTTATTTACAAAAACAAAACATAAAACTCAAATCAACAACCCACGAGGGGGAAAAACACATAATAGACTAATAAAATATAAACTTAAACAAACCAACAGAATCACGGGGAGGACGGAAGACGCAGACATTACACAAGGATCCAACACAGACTGACAAACACAAGGAGCTTATAAAGGGAAGAAATCAAGAGGGAACAGGTGGGAGAAATCAACACTAATCAGATAACAAGGGGGAGGGATCAGACAATGACAGAAGCACAAGGCCATACTGACAAAACCCACATGTGCACACAAGACAGGACAGGCATGTGTAGGGTTGCCACCCGTCCCTTGAAATACGGAATCGTCCCGTATTTTCAGGAAAAATGACGCGTCCCGTATCAAAGCAATACGGGATGCGATTTGTCCCGTATTTTACATAGGTCCACCCGCATTGTGTGAAGACACGTCCTATTCTGCCCCTAATTGGGTCGCTGCCGTCGTTGGTTTGTTTGATTGGTTTGTTTCAGGTTCACGGGTCGTGAATCACGGCCAATCAGAGCCAGAAGAGGTATAGGTTCTTTTCTATATGGGCAGAATCCATTTGAAACGATGGCGGAGGCAGGTCCAAATACCTCCGCATCCAGCTGTAAAAGTTTCAGAGCAGAAACGCAAGCGGATGCAGAGGTACAAACGAGAGTGGGAAGAAATAAATATTTGGCTGGAAAGTGTCCGCGGCAATGAATACCAAGCCAATTGCGCAATAATTATTTGTCGGCCAGTGTTTTCAGTGGCGCACGCTGGCCTGTCAGATGTGAGACAGCATGCATCGGGAGAGCAACATTCACTAAATGCAAGAGCTCACCGAAATCAAAGCACTGTCGCACAGTTCTTCATACCTCAAGCATCTCCTGAGGCAGACAGTGTTATGTTTTTTTTTTTTTTTATCACCTCAATTTTTTGATTGATAACATTAGATTTCATAAATGTTGCCTATTAAGATATAATGTTAATAATGTAGGCTACATTAATGATGTTATGGTATGATTTGTTTATTAAGGTTAAGTTGTAGGCTATAGTCAGACACAAGCATTACTTTAATAAGAGATGATATACAGTCTTGTTCAAAATAATAGCAGTACAATGTGACTAACCAGAATAATCAAGGTTTTTCGTATATTTTTTTATTGCTACGTGGCAAACAAGTCACCAGTAGGTTCAGTAGATTCTCAGAAAACAAATGAGACCCAGCATTCATGATATGCACGCTCTTAAGGCTGTGCAATTGGGCAATTAGTTGAATTAGTTGAAAGGGGTGTGTTCAAAAAAATAGCAGTGTGGCATTCAATCACTGAGGTCATCAATTTTGTGAAGAAACAGGTGTGAATCAGGTGGCCCCTATTTAAGGATGAAGCCAACACTTGTTGAACATGCATTTGAAAGCTGAGGAAAATGGGTCGTTCAAGACATTGTTCAGAAGAACAGCGTACTTTGATTAAAAAGTTGATTAGAGAGGGGAAAACCTATAAAGAGGTGCAAAAAATGATAGGCTGTTCAGCTAAAATGATCTCCAATGCCTTAAAATGGAGAGCAAAACCAGAGACGTGGAAGAAAACGGAAGACAACCATCAAAATGGATAGAAGAATAACCAGAATGGCAAAGGCTCAGCCAATGATCACCTCCAGGATGATCAAAGACAGTCGGAGTTACCTGTAAGTACTGTGACAGTTAGAAGACGTCTGTGTGAAGCTAATCTATTTTCAAGAATCCCCCGCAAAGTCCCTCTGTTAAAAAAAAGGCATGTGCAGAAGAGATTACATTTGCCAAAGAACACATCAACTGGCCTAAAGAGAAATGGAGGAACATTTTGTGGACTGATGAGAGTAAAATTGTTCTTTTTGGGTCCAAGGGCCACAGGCAGTTTGTGAGACGACCCCCAAACTCTGAATTCAAGCCACAGTACACAGTGAAGACGGTGAAGCATGGAGGTGCAAGCATCATGATATGGGCATGTTTCTCCTACTATGGTGTTGGGCCTATTTATCGCATACCAGGGATCATGGATCAGTTTGCATATGTTAAAATACTTGAAGAGGTCATGTTGCCCTATGCTGAAGAGGACATGCCCTTGAAACGGTTGTTTCAACAAGACAATGACCCAAAACACACTAGTAAACGGGCAAAGTCTTGGTTCCAAACCAACAAAATTAATGTTATGGAGTGGCCAGCCCAATCTCCAGACCTTAATCCAATTGAGAACTTGTGGGGTGATATCAAAAATGCTGTTTCTGAAGCAAAACCAAGAAATGTGAATGAATTGTGGAATGTTGTTAAAGAATCATGGAGTGGAATAACAGCTGAGAGGTGCCACAAGTTGGTTGACTCCATGCCACACAGATGTCAAGCAGTTTTAAAAAACTGTGGTCATACAACTAAATATTAGTTTAGTGGTTCACAGGATTGCTAAATCCCAGAAAAAAAAAAATGTTTGTACCAAATAGTTTTGAGTTTGTACAGTCAAAGGTAGACACTGCTATTTTTTTGAACACACCCCTTTCAACTAATTGCCCAATTGCACAGCCTTAAGAGCGTGCATATCATGAATGCTGGGTCTCATTTGTTTTCTGACAATCTACTGAACCTACTGGTAACTTGTTTGCCACGTAGCAATAACAAATATACTAAAAACCTTGATTATTCTGGTTAGTCACATTGTACTGCTATTATTTTGAACAAGACTGTATATATATATATATATATATATATATATATATATATATATATATATATATATATATATATATATATATAATCAAAATAGGACCTTTTAGGAATAAAATAAACAACTATTTGTTATGCTTAACAAATTATAATTGCATCATCCAATACTATAGAATTAACAATAGACTATAAAAACGGAATAATACATAAATATATTTACTTAACTTACCAAAAATAAAAATGTTGTGTAGTGTTTTATTAAAATAAGAAATGATTGTAGATATTATATCATTTTCAGTTATTTAGGTGTGGTTTCACTGTTTGGATGGTGTTACTGCAAACAATGACAAATATTTTAGTCAAAATCTTTGTTCACAACACTATAAAATTACTCGAGTTAATTTGCAATTTCTTATCCTACTCCCTTCTAGTTTACAGCAGCTGAGTTTGTTTTTCATTGTCATAGCTGTGTATTACTGAGTGCATCTGTTCACACTGATTTCAATAGCAGATATCCTATTATAATGTCCACTGGTATCAATCTTAAGATATATATATATATATATATATATATATATATATATATATATATATATATATATATATATATATATATATATATATATACAAATTAGGTTTTAAGTTATGATATACGACCACTGCACTGGCACACCATCGGGACTGTGGTCATCGTGGCCCCGAGGGGTGTGGCCACCGGCAGGCGTCCCTTATTTTTCTGTATTGAAGGTGGCAACCCTAGGCATGTGACAATCACACATATTTATATAATAATTTATCATCACTATATCATATGTTCTGGTTATTTCTGTAATGAAATTTGTGGTTGCTTCTCCATAGGACTTTAATACAGAAGACAATGGAAGCTGTAAAAAAAACAAAAACAAAAACAAAAAAAAACAATGACAGAAGCCAGTAAGGAACATGTCAGGACTCCTGGGTGATCTGTGTGTGTGTGTGTATTCTTACCTGTTGGTGGTGGTTCTCTTTGATTCTCTAACTCCTCCCACTCATTTCAGTAATTGTTCACCTGTCGCGTCTCATCAGCCGTTCTCTTTGTATAGCACGCTGTTCTGTCTCTCGTTGCGCGCTCATTGCTTTGGTTGATTTCTGTCAGTGTGTCCAGTCCAGTCGGAGGTTCACTACGCTGTCCCTCTTCAGTCTTCCTCTGTTCCTGTCGCGGCATCTGGATACTTGTCAAGGCCAGTATTTGCTCGCCTGTGGAAGTACGTGATCTTGTCCTCGAGTGAACTCTGTCCTGTTTTCCCGAAGTGACTGGTGCGCTTTGTTTTTAGGCGAGATCCAGTCTTTTCCAGGTTCCAGTGAGCTGTCCCCTGTCGGGCTTTTTCCTGCCTTCTGTGTGGTGCGGATGGTATCATCGGTCATCTGTTGTGTGAGGATTTCTCTCCGGTCACCGACCAGAGTGGATGCGTGTGGTCTCTCATTTGTGGACTGTGACTTTAGTACTCTATCTGACCCTATCGCTATCACTTCTAAATAAACTTTGTGAACTTGCATTTGACTCCGGGATCTTTTCTGACAGAACAGCACTCTTTATTTTTATTTGTTAAACACGTGTTTAACACTTTATTTCACCTGGAAATAGAAATCATGCCATAAATGTGACATATAATTCATATGAGTTGTGGCTAAAATGCTTTTTCTGTGTTCATCATAAAGAGTTTGGCTTTGAATCCTGCACAGCTCATCATGTTTCTGCTACCAGTGAGACAAGCGGTGTTGCGAGAGATCCGTGTGTAGTGCGTAAAATGAATTGTTGTGAACTCAAAGAATTTACTGAACACAAAGTGTTCTCTACAATGCAAGACATTAAATTCACTACATTCAAGTCTAACTGAGCATAACGTACACAGCAAAAACTCCAGTGTTAAATTAACTCTCCTCAGAGTTTATTTGGCTCCACACTCAAGAGTGTTAAAAGTAACTCTGAAGAAGTGTTAAAGGTAATGAGATAATTAAGAGATTAATTAAGTGATTATTGACTATTAGTGATGAACACCTGATGATAACAAGCAGAAACACTGAAGGACAGAGTCACCATTTTTAAGTCACCATTATGGAGATCAGTGTTTGCTTTAGTTGGGCTCTTGACTTTATAACATTAGTCTTTGCCTGGCTGCTTTAAAGCAGCTATACATGTGCAGAGAAAATGTGACCCAGTGTTGATGGTTATGTTTTGACATAATCCTCATGAGCTGAATCACTGATGTCAATTAGAGCCTAATCTTTGAGTTAGGTTTACTTTATTGATTATAGCAGCTCTGTGATTCTACAGCATAAGATCTGGTGCTTACAATATAATCAGAGGAATTTTTAAAAATTATTCTGTTCTAAAAAAATCTTTTGTCATTTGAATCTTTAGTCATTCAGCCACACAGAGACATCAATGATCAGCTTATGAATCTCAACAATGGTGGACATCAAAAAGCTTTTGCAGTGCATTCTGGGTGCACCAATCAAAACTCTTTGTGATGTTCAGAGTTGATCTGTGTATCTGAGATGCTGTGTGTCACCATTGTTGAGATTCATACACTGATTCTTGATGTGATGTCTGTGAGTGTCTAATGCAACAAAGTAGTTTGAAATCTTTTTTGTGCAGAATGTCACCCTATTAACTTCACAGATCTGTTGTAATCAATAATGTATAATCAACACATGTAGCTAGACATTGGTCTCAGAATGATATTAGTTTATCCAGTCACTAAATGATGATTATGTTAATAATGTTAATCAAAACATCACTAACTCCTGAACAGATTTTCTCTGTGCTTTCTTTGCCAAAACGTATGTTCCAAACACAGTTAAAGCAGCCAGGCAAAGACTAATGTTATAAAGTCAAGAGCCCAACTAAAGCAAACACTGATCTCCATAATGGTGACTTTAAAATGGTGACTCTTTTCTTCAGTGGTTCTGCTTGTTATCATCAGGTGTTCATCACTAATGGCCAATCATCACTTAATTAATCTCTTAATTATCTCATTACCTTTAACACTTCTTCAGAGTTACTTTTAACACTCTTGAGTGTGGAGACAAATAAACTATGAGGAGAGTTAATTTAACACTGGAGTTTTTGCTGTGTACAATAAGAAAATATTAAGCAAATATAAAATTCTCTTCATTTAAATTATGCTGATTCTAAGAATGTGATACAGAGTTGTTCTAAACAGTTATCCTTTGCTATTTTTATCATTTGGTGCAAATAAAACATAATTTGAAACTGTGATCTTTCAGCCAATACAAAAAGTTGATTTTAGATCAGTCAAAAAATCAGGATCTTCAGGAACATTCATGCATGGAGTTCATACACAGTCATACACCTTGTATAATTCCATACAAACCATGCAACCACAATATTCACTCTTCAAGGTTTTATTTTATCAAGACTTAGCTTCATTCAACTGGAACAAAAACAAGAGGATGGGGGGGGGCAGCAGCTATACAAAGCAGAGTCAAAGGTATTTATGTATTTATTTTCTTCTTCTTATAATGTCTTTTATTATTATATATATAAATCTGTTGAAAATGTGACAAGTTCATGAGATACTTACCTTCATGGCCCAATAAGCACAGCTTCTTTATGTTTGGGAAAAGGATTCAAAGGTGTCAGGTATGGTTGCACAAACAAGAGATGTAAAATAATAAAATCAGTAGAGTAAAATAAGTCGACATGTTTTTCATTTAAATATAATAGATCCATCATACAATTATATATGCAAACCAAATACAACCTGTTAAAAAATGTAAAGACTTTGCAAATTATGTTTCCTTCAAGTAGCCTATACTGCTACTATAACTTAATCTGCATCTGTTGTTATGTGTTTAAACACGACAACACACTGAAGACACAATATGGTAATGTTGAGAAGAAAAGTCTTCTGATGTTGAAAAGTCTGATGATCCATTAACCGAATGCCCCATGTTAACATGGACGTGGTGTGAGATCTCTGCACAACAAAAGTGGGCGTTTCTAAATTTGTGGGTGTTTATAAACTATGCAAAGAAAATGATTCTCTTAACCCGACCCAACCCTAAACCCTACCCACACTGTGACGTAGTCAAATCAGGTACCGCAGTGAAAAACGCCTTCTGTTTATGGCCTCGCCCACTGATCTAGTAACTCCTTTTTACTTCCTTGGGTTTCTAAGCTTGACACTAAAGTATGTAAAGCTTCTTTGAAATTGCGTCAAATAAACAGGAATAGACACTGGAAAACAAAGTGCTTTATTATGCATTCCAGTGTATGCACAACTGGTGTTTTTAATCGGTGATTCGTGAAATATGGCATTGGACGAATCTGTCGCCGTGTAACATCTGCTGGAAATCCAGGTAAAACTAGCTGCGTGCACGCGCCCGTCCCCAGATAACATGATCCCCAGTTGATCCGTAACACCCTGTCTAAAAATAGTTCAGAAACTTCAGTGTGAACTAACGTTAGAGATGTGCGATCAAATCGTTGTTGTCGTTTTAACAATATTTGATTTGACATTGTCGACTAACATTGCTCCAGCCCACGTACACCGCATGCATACACTGCGTGATAGTCAATAACCGAACTGTCTTGCATTGTAAACTCCATAATTGTTTGTTTTTACTCGATTTCGCCAACGCAGGTACTTCAATAACAAAACCTTATGGCTGTAATTGCGTCTCCGAACCACACACAACGGCGTTTCATCACTGAACCAAACACCTTTACAAACGATTTGATTGAATCAATGATTCAACGAGTAAGATACATTAGGATAGCCAAATGACCCATTCCTCAATAGATCAGTCGTTTGAATGAATCGGTTGAACCTCAACGATTCAGTCATTTAACAGAGCCTTGCTGCCATCTACTGGCAGTTTTCATTAAACGTTTAAAGTACGTTTTTAAGGGTTTAAACTATGTCAAATATCAATAGTCAACATTATTCGTTTGTTTAAAAAAAAAGAATGCATTTGTAACTATAACTCTGTGTATTTTGTAACTGTGTAAAATGCTCTAAATCCAGTCCACACACAGCTTCTCTGTTTGCTCTTCATTGGAAAGATGCTTTTCTCTATACTTATTTCATTTCATAGGGAACATTTTCACTGAGTCATATTATTATAATTGAATTATATTACATTTATTAACTTCACACCAAACATAATCCATGCATATTGGAAAAAAGACCATATCAATAACTGTACGACTCCACTATCCAAGACAGTGCTAAACTCGTCAAAGTGGTAATAAAATAATCACACTCAGCAAAATTTCCCCTAATGACCATCGTCAGTAAAATCACTGAAAATATCAATATGACTGTATGTCAATACTGAAGATCTATACTGAAAAACTTTATTAAAGCATCTCTATAAGATAAGAGTGACACACTAACCCCTGCTTTGTTTTGTAGGCCTCACTGACCCCCAGAAATTCGACATACAATAGACCCGAAGCACCACAATAGACGTGATCGAATCGAACTTCCCTCATAAGCCCCAGCAAGAGCCTACCCCCCTCAAAATTGTGGACATCAAAAGCCTGCCACCGCGCCAACTGGTAAGTGCAATCAAATGTTCTGGGTTTCATGTATTAATGATCAATTACCAGGTGCCTTTGTATCTGCTCATTAATTATAGCTATCTTGTACATAAAAAGCTAGCCTCAACAATGCATACCTGTTGCAGTTCCAATTCATATACAGCTACTCACAACTAACAATACACACATCTTACCCCATTACAATGCCTACATAACCACGATGGCGACGCCTCACCAATCAGCACTACATTCTTGCCATCATTACATCAAGCACTCAAACATCCACATCCCCAGCACTGCAAATGACAAACAGTCCTCTAGATCAGTGCTCCTCAAACCTGTTCTGACTTCACAGCACATTTCGGATACCTCCCTCATCAACAAATCGTCCAACACATTGACTGATTAGCAGACATTACAAGACTTGGAGCAAGTGTATCGGATGAGACAAACATCCATTATGTAAAGGAATGCCACGACAGTTTAAAGAACCACTGCTCTAGACCTAACGGTTGACTTCAAACAAACCACACCTGTCATCATACTAAAGTCAAACTAATTACATGCTCTCAACATGTTAATGAACATATTATATTCAATGCAGGTCCCCAAATTACAAGCTGCGGTATATAAAGTTGACCCGTCCAGCTCCACAGTGACCTTCAGGGACACAGAGTGCGAGGTCCGAACCTGTTTTATTGCAGACCCGACATCCTCCATTGAGCTCTCTCTCTGGGACAGCCATATTGATTTGGTTCAAAGTCACACTTCCTACACCTTCACCAACATCACAACAAGAAGTTACAGAGGCAAGACCACATTGACCACCACCCGCCAAACCACTATAACTCCTCTAGACAAAGCCATCTCATTTGACCCACCAGATGCAACAGCAGCCCAAGACACACAACTACAACATCTGACTGGAGAAGTAGAAGCTGCGGTAATTAACGTCATAAAACTCTGCCCAAAATGCCGCACCCCACAAAAGGATTTCACCATCAGAACCCCCTTCCACCGGTGCCTCAGCTGCAAAATGCTGCGAAAGACAGCCAGCTACCTCACCAAGTGCAACGGGACACTCACATTCTGCATCAGCCACAAGGAAATTGGACTTTCAATTACCAATTCCATTCTCCACAGTTTCTTAACAGAGCAAAACGATGTAACAACCATGGACGCACAAGAAATGGAAGAATTCATCATAATGGCAGGACCCCAACAATACAGTACACTGACGAGCATCAAATGACTAAAGTTTCCAAACCCAACACTACCCAAACCCAAAGCACTGCAGAACAACACATCACTGATGAAAAGCTGTGCCAGGCTACAAGTGAAGAAACGCCTATTGCTTCAGCCACCTTTCAAAATTACACTCCACCGACTCTGAAGCACCTTGCACAGGACAGCCTCACAACGACTGATGGACCACTGCCAGAAAAACAGCGGAAAACATCCAGCACTGAACCACGCTCTTCCACTGGCTCATCAGCAAACACTCAAGACACCACTACACACAGAAAGCTTCCAGTGCATAACTCGCCCTCAACAACCAAACAGCATGCAAAAACGTCCACCAAGAAAAAACCTCCTTCATGATCTGAAACCAACAAAAAAAATCATCATCGTCATTCTCACTGTTGTCTCTCAACCTTACCTACTCTACTAAAGTTCATCGTTCTGCAATAACAAACAAAGACGCCACACAATTGCCACCTTCACTTATATCTTCAGAGGTATGTTGTTCACACAGACACACGCTACCATGCAAATATTGACCCACACACAGTGGTGGGCTGTCCGGGCCAGCAGGGCCTTCTCTGGTGGCCCTGTCAAAATCATTATATATATATTTTGGGTGTATTTTCCATATGTCATCATCTAAATGCATCACAGCCCCGAGGGCCAGCATTAGTAGAATAGCTTGCCTTCCACTGAAGCTGCTATTTTCCATTGGACCATAGCGTTGACTGACGTGGGTCATTAGCCAATCAAAATTTGATGTGTAGTGATAGAACGGCCCAGAGGCCCAGCGACGTGTCGGTGTGCTACCCCCTGCTGATGTCATCAGCCGTCTGAACTTTTCGTGGGTTGTGAGCGATCTGTGTGAAATAAACTATGGCCGCCGCGGATGACGGGCTGCGTGCGAATGATCGATCCTGATGTCAAGCCGGTAATGTTAGCTAACAAGCGTTTTTTTCTGTTTCTTTGGAGGTTCTGTGGTCCGTATTTTTGTTTAAGAGTATTTGTGCCAGCTGATTTTGATTCTTTTCCCCATTTGCCTAAACGGTGACACGTGAGTGCAGTATCATCAATAAATAGTCAAATTGCCTTTTTGTCTCGCGTGTACTTTTTGCTTGCCCCCTTCCCAACGAACACTGTGAAAGCAAAGTTCATAGTAGTATTGCGTACAGTGCATTATTGTATTTTGTGTGTGTGTGTGGACACAAATGTGTATTATGACAAGTATTACAAGGAGAGGGTGAAATATGAGGACATTACCCACATCCCCACTTTTCAAAATGCTTATAAATCATACAGGATGAGGTTTTTTTGAGAAAGTAAAAATGCAGAATGTTTCCTGTGATGGGTAGGTTTAGGGGCAGTGTAGGGGGATAGAAAATACGGTTAGTACGGTAAAAAAAACATTGTGCCTATGGAATGTCCCCATATGTCACAAAAACAAACGTGTGGGTGTGTGTGTTGTTATGGAGCACAACCAACTCTACCTGCCCCTAATGTTTCATTGAGTGTCAGAGCCTCCACAGCTGATGATGCAGCAGGTGAGGTTTCTCTTGATGGCAAATGGTTACATAGCCTGTTAATATGACATGACACATTTAGCTTGTTATTTATTTGTTTATTTTATCCTTGCAGGTTCATCCACTGCAGAGTTACACGCGGCTGAAAGCGAGGAGCAGTTACACGCGGCTGAAAGCGAGGAGCAGTTACACGCGGCTGAAAGCGACGAGCAGTTACACGCGGCTGAAAGCGACGAGCAGTTACACGCGGCTGAAAGCGACGAGCAGTTACACGCGGCTGAAAGCGACGAGCAGTTACACGCGGCTGAAAGCGACGAGCAGTTACACGCGGCTGAAAGCGACGAGCAGTTACACGCGGCTGAAAGCGACGAGCAGTTACACCCGGCTGAAAGCGACGAGCAGTTACACGCGGCTGAAAGCGACGAGCAGTTACACGCGGCTGAAAGCGACGAGCAGTTACACGCGGCTGAAAGCGACGAGCAGTTACACGCGGCTGAAAGCGACGAGCAGTTACACGCGGCTGAAAGCGACGAGCAGTTACACGCGGCTGAAAGCGACGAGCAGTTACACGCGGCTGAAAGCGACGAGCAGTTACACGCGGCTGAAAGCGACGAGCAGTTACACGCGGCTGAAAGCGACGAGCAGTTACACGCACTTACTATCACAGATAGATCGGTTTCAACCTCAGCCAACATGACAGGTCAGTTTTTGTTTTGTGTTGGCTTTACTATAAAATATTGTTATTTTATAATTTTTATTTTATTTTTTTATAACAACTGTTATTTTATAATTCTTTTTTTTATTTTTATCTAATGTCCCTACAGGTCCTTCTACATCTGCACCCACATGGATTTCCCATCCACTCCCTCAACATGCTCCAGCTATCAAAATAGATCAACAGCTCCTCCAATGGACCCAGTTGAATGGTCAGCATTCCTGTCAAACTCAGAAAGGACTGATCTGGTAAGAAGAGGGCCAGTGCCAATAAGTGACACCTTTACCTTCCCCAAGAAATCAGATGGACGAAGCTTTCACTACCACTATACATACAGACAATTAGTTAATGGGGAAAAAATCAAGCGAAGCTGGCTAATTTATTCAAAGAAAAATGATGCGGTTTACTGCTTCTGTTGCAAATTATTTGCAAGAAAATCCACAAAACTGTCAACAGAGGGACAGCGTGATTGGGTAAATTTAGGTGCTTTGCTGAAACAGCATGAGAAAAGTCAAAATCATTGTAATAATATGGTGAAGTGGAAAGACTTTGCCCTCCGTCTTTCTAAGCAGAAGACTATTGATGCAACAGAAATGGCCCTTTTGGAGGCAGAAAGAACTCATTGGAGAGATGTTCTCATCCGTTTGATTAGTATCATTCAGTGTTTGGCAGAGAGGAATCTTGCATTCAGGGGGTCTGTCGATACTTTGCATCAGGCCAACAATGGGAACTTCCTTAAAGGGGGGGGGGGGGGCACTCAGTTTCAGTCAGTGTCATGTCAATCTTGAGTACCTATAGAGTAGCATTGCATCCTGAATATCTGCGAAAAGTCTTTATTTTTTTAATAATTATATAAGAAAGATGCGCTGTTCCGAGTCTTTCCGAAAAAAGCCGAGCGGGTGGGGGCGTGTCGTGTGAGCGGAGCTAAATAATGACGTGTGCGCGCCGCTGCTATTGTGTTGAGTGCGTCGTAAAAACGTCGGGAAAAACTTTATTCAAAATAAAAATATGGCTTTTAATCAGATACAGCCATACATCTATGATCCGGAATCAGACCCAGAGGCTGCAGTTGAACAGGAGCAGCAGCAAAAACGACTAGAGCAGGACGTCTCTATGTGGTACAAGTTATACACTAACTATATAATATGCTGAGCGGCTTGTGTTATTTACATATTTATACTTGAATTATATCGTCGTATTTTTGTCTTTGAAGGTGTACATGTGAGAAGTGCAGTTGTGCACGTGTGTGTGTGTTTACGCGTGGTTTGTGTAGACAATTGTAACGTTAGTAAGCGGACTGGTTTTGCACGGCAGGCTAAGTTAGTGTTTACATGAAAGACACGGAATAGTAGCGCATTTGAATGAAGAAGCGTGCTTATTTAGTTCAACATATTTCCCCACTCTTTGTGTATTGTTGTTTGGAGTGCTTTTACAATACACAAACATAAAGTTACACATATAGTGGCCAGCTAAACAAATGTACACGCACTACACATCGCATGCTCCATTGATCAATTAACTATACGTGATCATGTTTGGGCCACTCGATGAGCATAGGCAAAAACACAGACATTTGAAGCAGTCTCACTCACCGCCTGCGGTTCTAACGTTGGGACCTTTATCTTTGGGACTGCTCCATCCTTCAGCATTAGGCGATTGGAAAATCCGGCGTCGAGCTGGGCCTTGTTTATGAAACAGTCGGCACCGAAATGCAGTGAACAGATATAAACATTCGCGCAACTCAGTTGCTGATCCGGAAAAGCAAATTATATCCACTGTTGCCTTAACGCGGGGTTTTTTGGCAATCTGTACAGGACTGTCTTGGTCTGGCAACCAAAAACGCACTTTTTGGTGACATTGTTAATTTCTTGAAGTCACATCACCTGTGCAGCATCCTACAAGCCAGCGCTTTGATGGGCGTCGCCTGTTACTTTCGCTCTCTCCCTCTCTCTCTCTCACGCTCTTCCGGTAGAATTGTCCGTAAGGCCCATACAAGGAAATTCCGCCCCCATTAACGTCAAAGGGGACGCATGATCGCAAAAAACTTGCCGAAACTTATGACTAACCGGAAGTAGTATTTTTGACAAAGAAATACTCCCATCAAACGTCCACCTTAACTTTTGAAACTTTGTCTATGTTTAGTATGGGATTCCATGTCTTTAACAGTGTAAAAAGATCAGTATGCATGAAACAGCATTTCACCCCCCCTTTAAAGAGGTGGAACTGATGGCAAAATTTGACCCGGTGTTAAAAGACCACTTCAGACGAATTGATAGTGGAATGCAGCACAACACGTACCTGGGTAAGACTATCCAGAATGAGCTGATAGAGTGTGTCAGTGACAAAATAACTGAGGTAATGGTGGCAGAAATCAAGGACTGCAAATATTATTCAATTATTTTAGACTGTACACCTGATGTTAGTCACCATGAACAAATGTCTGTTGTGGTGCGCACAGTCACTCTGGGCAAAACACCAGAAATAAAAGAGCACTTTTGTAGGATTTCAGATAGCTCCAGAATCCACTGGCCTGGGTTTGTCCAATCTAATCCTTAACAGGCTTGAGGAATTGAACATCCCTTTTCAGGATTGTCGGGGGCAGTCCTATGACAATGGGGCTAATATGAAGGGAAAAAAACAAAGGTGTGCAGCCTAGGCTATTGGTTAAGAATCCAAGAGCTTTTTATGTGCCTTGCAGTTCTCATACACTAAATCTGACAGTTTCAGATGCGGCTAAAGCCTCAACGGATGCTGCTTGTTTTTTTGGAAATGTGGAGAAGGTGTACAATTTGTTCGCTGGGTCCACTCAAAGGTGGGCCATCTTACGGAAGTTTGTTGACATCACCCTCAAGTCCTGGAGTGAGACGCGCTGGGAAAGCCGGATAAAAAGTATTGAAGCTTTGCGCTACCAGTCAGAGAAGGTGAGGGAAGCCCTGCTAGAAGTGAGAAGTAAAGCGACTGACCCTGTAGTGGCTGTTGAAGCCAACTCCCTTGCGGAAGAGATAGGTTCATTTAGGTTTCAGATTTGTTGTGTTGTCTGGTGTGACATTTTGTCTAAAATTAACATCACGAGCAAGCTTCTACAGTCAACCAACATGCAGCTTGATGTAGCAGTTAACCTTGTAAAAAAAGAACAAAGGCGAACTTATCAGTTATTGAAAAACAGGCTTCTGTGATGCACAGACATCAGCAAAAGAAATTTGTGACCGGATGAACACAGAAGCAGTGCTGAAAGAGAAGCAATTGCGTTCTACAAAAAGGCAAAAAGTCTCTAAAAGTCTACAAAAAGTCTCATCTGCCTATAAGGCTGCAGATGAGCCGATAGTGGATGCTATGAAGAGGCTGGAAGTGTCCTTTTTTAATGCTGTAGTGGACTGTAGCATTCTTTCATTGGAGGATAGATTTAAGTCTCTAAGTGAGGTTAAAGAGAACTTTTGAGTGCTGCTCAATTTTAGGGAGCTAGATCAAAAAGGTCGGAGAGAACAATGTGAGCTTCTTGGGGAAAAACTCTCTAGTGGAGAGGAGGGGGATATTGATGGTAGCGCACTGGCAGTAGAGATGCAGAGTCTTCCTGAACTTCCCCAAACTATGATGACTGCCTTTGAGCTTCCCACATACCTCTCACAAAATGAGATGTGTGAGCTTTACCCAAATCTTTGGGTAGCTCTCAGGATAGCCTGTAGCCTAGAAATCTAGACGCACCCTAGCGGCAGCAAATTTAATTTGCCCGCAAGTGTTGTCTAGGAACTCTCAATACCCGTCTGAGCTGTGTTCCTCAGAATCTGGACGGGCCAATCACATCGTGTAGGCTATAGAGTCGGCAGGCGGGGCCATAATGATGACGGCCGAGTTGCGTTTGCGTGCTTTTAGTAACACAGTCTTCTAGTAAACACAGAAACTGGCGAACGGCGGTCTTTCGAATCAGTTTTGACCGCGACTCCGGAAGACTTGGAGTTAAGCTTTCCTCTGAAAAAAGAACAAAGAGCGGCACTGAAGTCATTCTTAAGAAGGGAAGATGTGTTCGGAGTTTAGCCGACCGGATACGGCGAATGTTTAATCAGTCAGCGAGCTCTGCTTCACCGTCGTTGCTCTGGTTGGTGTAGCGCTATCCTATCGCGTGCAGAGGGAGTTTGAAAGACAACCGTTTATCCCGCCCCTCAGATTGAGCTGTCTATGGTGAGTTTCCAGACCAAACATCTTGATGTGGGTCTGGCTTGTCAGGCTAGATAGCCTGCACACTGCCTGTGACAGTTGCCTCAGCAGAGAGGAGATTTTCCAAGCTCAAATTGATAAAAACATACTTGAGGTCATCAATGGCCCAGGAAAGACTAAGTGGACTTGCAGTCATTAGTATTAATAACAAAGTTGGCCAAGCAATACCTTGCAATGACGTCATCAGTGACTTTGCCTTCAGAAAAGCTAGAAAGGACTGATTTTGAGGTCATTGTTGTCATTGGCATTGTTGAACCCTTGCTGTTCTTATGTTTGCTTTCATTATTTAAGTATCTTTTTTTGTAACATTCTATTTTTGATTATATTAATGTTTTTCTATTTTGGTTTTACTTTTATTTAAAAGATTGCACATTTAATGCACATTTGCAAATAATTTATTTAATGTTTTGTGACAGTTTGTATTCAGAAGTTTTAATAAAAGAGTGAAGTATTTTAAATATCGTTTATTTCTTTATTTTGTATTAATACATAACCTCACTGTATTTGATTATAATATTCGCTATAACATTATAGCGTGACATTTGTGTCAATAATCTTCTAGCACAGGTGACTCTGCGAGGTGGGAGGGGGGCCCCCAAATCAAATTCTGCTTAGGGCCCCTAAGAGGCTCGGGCCGGCACTGACGGCATGAATGAGAACATGTAGGAAATAAGTGCCAAACTTGTTTCTGTGTTTATTCTCAGTCGCATTCAGCCGTTCTCTCACCTAGTTGGCTCCAGCTTATAGGCTAGTCAACGTATGTAAACAAGACAGACTAAAACTCCTTAATTAATATTAACGTCTGCTATATAACCTTACACACTATTGTCACGGGTTCAGGGTGTGTCATCGGCCCTCCTGTTGTCTGTGTTTTGTCCTGTTATTTTCAGCAGCTCGTGGCCAGGGCAATCAGCTCTGAGATTCAGCGCAGGTGTGTTCTGATCACGAGCTGAATTCCCTCACCTGTCGCTTATTTCCTTCTTCCCTCATATTCCCAGCTGTGTCGGCCCCTGGTTGTTAGTTGATTTGTGTTGTTGTCTTGTACGGTGGTGTCTGTTTCGTGTAGGGCTGGACGATATGGCCAAAATTTATATCACGATATATTTCTTAATTTTGGTTGATACGATATAATTTCGATATCGATATGAACTATATAAAAGCTTTAGAAAAACTACCAAGAACTGCCACAAAGGATGTCTGTTCCTACACACTTCTGAAAAATGAATTTGCCAAGTCTATGAAACCTCCTCCTATAAAACTATATAATATTTCAGAAATAAAAACGGTACAAATAAATGAATGTTCACCTTTTATTTGTATTTAGCCTTTATACGAACAAGAAATGTGAAATCACCATCAAATAAACAAGACTCTCACTTCGCAGACGCAGTTTATTGAGCATTTTCTTTTAAGTTTTAAATTTCAGTGAAGAACGATTCATAGCGCTATATTCTCCTTTAATGCAAAACTATAGACCTTTATCTACTGATGCACAAAAAAATAAATAAAAGAAGACAATTCAGTGGCCTATTTGTGCTCTGCTGGAGATGAGTGCACGCTGCTTTTTGCAAGGCTTTAAACACGAGCAAATGATACATTATCGTGAAGCCATGTCTGACCGTCTTTCACAAGCTTTGAAAGGTAATTTAAACGAGAATGAACGCGTTGGTGTTAATACATGACATTGTGTGCAAATGTGGAAAGTATTAAAACAAATGTGCCCCTTGCCTCTTACATAAAAATAGTCTACATGGATTATTTTTAACGCTTGGCATCGTATTGTTAGACATTAGATTGATGCATGGATGTTGATGTATTGTTACACCCCTAGTCGGCACCTCTCCGGCACATTTTACAGCACACTGAAACCTGAAGTTTAATATCAGATCTTAAGCCCCATTCGCACTGGGCTAGTATTATCTGGGGACCTCTGGTGATTTGTAATAATTGCAGAGAATGTCTGTGATCTTAATCCCGTGCGAATCGGCCGTCTGTAATTTGTAAAGTAAAAATTCCCCCGCAAATGACCGACCATATTTCGCCGAACACCGAGGTCCTGTGATAACATTAGTCCCGTCCGAATCGACATCTCTGTGATTTGGCCAGGATTAGGCGGATTGTATAATTTTTGAAAGCTTTTCTTCCTGTGAGCATTTCTATCTTTATCTTTCACGAAGAATAAAGTCTGCATTCATAATGTGCACCGTTATGAATTCCCGTGCAGCCGCGCCCACGCGGATTATACTTTCACTTTAGAATGAGTATCAATTTGGGATTGATCTGATTGAATGGTGTGTTTAATATTAACATCAATACTGTTCTGAATGAAAAACAGAACAGAACAGTACAGTACCACGACAAGCTTGTTTAAATAGGCGCTTTTACATTTAGTTTTGAAACTGAATCTTCCGCCGTATATTGTCAGCTTCCTACTCGTGATAAATGAAATCTGATTCCTACCGCTGGTCTGAGCTCAGTTCATGGCGTCTGTTCACTAACTGAATGAAATTATATTTATTTATTAGGCTACTGTAAAATAATCAAAACGATATCGATGCCTGTTTATGATTTCATACAGCTATCTATAACGAAGTCTTGACATCATATCCGGGAGAAGTCAGTAAATTCGAGTAAAATCACAGGCTTTGCTTATCCCGTGCAAATGCGCCACGCAAAACTCAGATGTGGAGGAGTCATTTCTCAATCACAGAGGTCCCAAGATAATACTAATCCCGTGCGAATAGTGCTTTAGATAGCCGAACCACTTCCATGCCACTAAAGAAAGTTAGTCTTTCTTCTCTTATCAACTATTTCTTTCTCCTTACTTGTGGAAGCTCGTCCAGTCACATTTGTGTTGCGGTCAGGGACTCTTTTTGTAGCTAAAACTTGCCGCGTTGGATCTTATCAGCCTACTACTGCTGAGCACTGGCTGCGTGTCCGTGGTGTACGTTATCACGCAAGAAGCCAATCATGTTCTGCTCTTTCTGATGGCTGCGACCTGAACGTCAGTCAGTGAGGAATGCTGTAATGTATATCGAAATATCGGAAATGTGTTTAAAAATCATATCACCGTTATTGAAAAAAATTATATTGCGATATATATTAATATTGAATTATTGTCCAGCCCTAGATTCGTGTCTTACCTGTTTTCCCGCTGTTGTGCTCAGGACGTCTAGACGAGGAGGTTTTCGGCTGGCTGTGTGCCCGTCTTCCTCAGTCTCTTTCCGCTTCTCGTTCGGGCTGACACCGGGGGGTGTTTCCCACAGCCTGTGTCTGCAGTTCGCTGTACGAACGGCTCTGGAGATTGCCCTGGAAAATTGAAAATTGGAGTTTTCTTTGTGTTACGTACGAACCCTGACACGTCGGATGTGTTGTTGACTCTCTGTTCTTTCTCTAATAAACTGTTATACGCATCCTCTGGGTTTGTGCCCTCTCTTCACGCCGTGACAATTATATAACAATTCGATGTTTTATAATAAACATTGAATTAATTACAGCTCCATGAAAATAAATTATCTCTGCAAGACGTGTAAGTTAAACGCAGAGATGAAAACAGCGCTCTGTCATCAGGATTTCATCAGGGTTGCCAACTTTTAAGTTCCGGTTGGAGTGAGATTATGTGAGCGTAATGCTTTTGATCTTGATTCAGTATCAGTTTATATCTAGTATATATACTATACATAGTAATAAAAAATATGTTTGTTTTAGCACTAGTTTAAACATTTCTTGGGTCAAATTATATGTGCCATTCCTTAATATTCACTTGTGACTGCTTATATAAGTATCATTATTCATTAAAAATATTAGGATGCAAGTTATTCAAGTTTTGAAATTTCACATTTAAAGAAATCTAGTGTTTGATCATCATATCTAAATATTTATTAGAATGCAAAGACTGCAATTATTTTTTGAGCAACTAGATTAGATACATGGATATTTATTAAAGAGCCATAAGGCACCTACTGGTTAATGGCATTACAAATATTTTTTTTTTTTTTTTTTTTGCCACAAAATGACTATTTGTCCTCTTTGAATTGGAATTCTCTATTTTAACATTAATTACTAAACATATTGTAATGTAAATATTAAAAGAAATATATAGGCTACAAATATTAGAAGAAAAATATTTTAAGTGGTCATTTATTGACAATAATTGTTGCACAATAGTATTTAGTACCAAAAGATCTCCTCAAAATATTCAATAAATATAATTTAATGAGTATGAGTGTGACCAATTAGTAAGGAATACCTGAGGGCTAAATACAAGAATAACATTAATGTTAACAATGTTGAATCTCTATCACTCTCCATAATAAAACGATCCTGTAAATAGGGCTGGCTTAATAATCAATACACACTAACACTATGCTGTACTGTTTACCAAAACTTGCAGCAAACATCTATATAGTGAAACTGTTGTGTATTCGCTTAAGCCATTTAAATTCATTGGCACAGCGCTAGAAGTATTGAGCGCTCATGGGCCACGTGACCAGCGCGCGCCGCAGGGAGACGAGAGCACGCAACTCCGCCTTTTAACGCCTCGCTTTAACATTATGCCACATTAGCGCCAAAACGCTATTTATTGTTTGAATTTCATTAAAACACATTTTAAAAAATTAAAGCTTATAGCTTTGTTTAATATCAAAAGCAGGTTTGGCAATTTGGCGTGAGATTGAGTTGGGGTTGAGTGAGAGCGTGAGACAGAGCCTGAAAGCGTGAGAATCACGCCAGATGCGTGAGAGTTGGCAACCCTAATAGACTGACACAAACATTCATTTTGATACCATACTAACAAACCAGCGAATGCATCAGCTTTTACAATGTTTGCATATTCCAGAGAATATTCACTCTTTAGTCTATTAAACACATAAACCTTTTAAAACTGTAGTTTAAAATGAATGCTTATATTTATGCTCAGTTATGGGGAGTTGATAGACTCGACTCTCATTTATGTTCTCCATTTGAAAACATTAGACTTTAGAAATGCATTTTGCCTGTTAATATGGCTGTATTTATAAATAAAAAGGTGTAAAACAGCATTAATGTTAAAAATACTTTGCACTGTATTTTAAAAAAAATCAGACTATTTATTAATGTAAGTGTCTTTTGTGCTGTATGTAAGGGAGTGAAACTGCAAAAATGACAGTGTTTAAAAAGCTCAGTTCAGTGCTGTAATTGTAAAAAAACAGAAATTACACTAAGAAAATATTGGTTCTATATATCGGTTATCGGCACATAATCATGCAAATAATCGGTAATAAAAAAAAAATCAATATCAATATGATAATAATAACACACTTGACTCGGGACTCAAGTCACAGTTGTAAACGCTTTTGCTTGGACTTGTACTTTGATTGTTTCTAAAGTACTTACACATGCAACAAAGCTTTTCCTGTCCATCATGAATTACCTTAAAATACTGAGCAACATCTGCCGTTTTGCGTGGGCAGTGATGTTAACTCTTTGGGGAATTTACTCTTCAACATACCTTTGTCAGCAATGTTTATTCCGGGTTAAAACTTTTCATTTTCGTCACGGGAGTGACTCGATCCCCAACATTTAAATTTGTCCTTAATTACTTCATCCTCTAAATATGCCGGCAGGTGAAGAAAAAATACCCAATGCTCCTTTACCTGTAATCTCCTTACTTCGAAGGATTGTGCTTTTATTTCCATCTGATCATGTCATACAATGGAAAAACCGGAATGAGGTCCCAATTGCAGGTGAAGATGGAATTTACAAAAAAAAAAAAAAAAAAAAAAACAGAAGGGGGAACATCAAACTGGAAATTCAAAATCAACTAGGAACAGAACATCAATAACCATGTGGAAAACAGGAGACAAACGACTGCAAACATGAGTAGACTATAAGGGGAATAATCAGGAGGGAACAGATGGGGTTAATAATCTCCCAAATTGTCACTAAAAATAATAAAATAAAACTTCTGCAGAGCCTATTTCTGCCAACTGCAGTCACACACACTTCCTAAATGCTCTCTAGTGCTCAGGGTGGTATTGCCATAAGCGAAAGCTGCAGCCGAATTCTGGCTATTTAAATGTTAGTACACTATTGAAGTGAAACAGAAATGCTTACAGTACCTGGTATTCCCAGGCGGTCTCCCATCCAAGAACTAACCAGCCCCAACCCTGCTTAGCTTCAGAGATTGGGCGTGCTTTATTAAAACATTTTTTTTAATGAAATTTCAATCAATACAATAAAAAACAATACCGTTTTTCTTGTTAACGTTATCTCCCCTCTACACTGTTATTTACGGTAAACGTGCCTCTTCACTGTTGAATACGGCACGGTGTGCCGGTAGGTTGGCGCATGAGCAGTGTTGAATCTGCGTGGAGGTGACGGTGATGGAAGTTGTGTAAAACTTTGCCGTGCACTGAATAAAGTTGTACGAACTATAAACGTCGTGTTTATTTGGAGTGACATTTCTAATACAGATGTTTGTTCTTCTACTGTAATCTCCACATCAAATTTCACACATTTACAGGCATAATTCAGAAATCTCCCTTCTCTACCCAGAACCTTCCACATTAAATATTTTAAAACATAACAAAGCCGTAAAAACATCATTAAAACCGCCAACATATTTTTGCTAATATAACGTCAGTAAAAATTGCTTTGTGTCTAATAAAATACTTATCATAGTTCCCTTCATATTGGTCATTTTCTTTTAGATCTTTATATTCTGAAACCAATGCTCATGCTCATTAACAGCCGGCTTCTAAAAAAACTCTCTTTAAAAAAAACAGTCAAACATTTTCACAATACATTATTTTAAAGTATACAGTTTTCGCCCCATCTTTACATGCACGTCTTTACCTTGTTTGTCTTCCATGTTTTATATTCTTTTATCCACTCTTTGGGTATTGCTGCTTTTAATTATTTCATATTTTTTCTTTATTAAAATCCTCTTCTGCCTCTTCCATTGTATCGGTTATATACTGTAAAGGTAAATATTGACTCGACATTAATGCTTGTCTGGGACAAGTGAAAGAAAATTATACTTGCCCGACCGGACAAGTAGCCTGATTAAAATGTCAAAAACTAAAAACATATCTTTGCAATCACCATATGCAAGTTCCATAAACAATTCATTAGCAAGTCCCTTACATTTTCGATTGACAGTTTTTGCTCTATTTCAGCAAAAATATTTCCAAACAAAGATCGCAGCAGAACCATAACGCACATTTCAACAACAGTGTGTTACTGAATGGCTCTGTCCCAAATGGCATGTGCACATTCAGTCTTATGGACTAACAATGGCCTCTGCGTGTGTGTGTCCATTAAGTCCACGAGACCACAGGGTGTCTCATTTGTCATTTTAGGTCTTTGCTTCCACAAGTCTTTGCTTCCTCCAGTCTTTGCTTCCACAAGTCTTTGCTTCCTCAAGTCTTTGCTTCCACTAGTCTTTGCTTCCACAAGTCTTTGCTTCCACAAGTCTTTGCTTCCACAAGTCTTTGCTTCCTCTAGTCTTTGCTTCCTCCAGTCTTTGCTTCCTCTAGTCTTTGCTTCCTCTAGTCTTTGCTTCCTCCAGTCTTTGCTTCCTCCAGTCTTTGCTTCCTCTAGTCTTTGCTTCCTCCAGTCTTTGCTTCCACTAGTCTTTGCTTCCACTAGTCTTTGCTTCCACAAGTCTTTGCTTCCACAAGTCTTTGCTTCCTCAAGTATTTGCTTCCACAAGTCTTTGCTTCCTCTAGTCTTTGCTTCCTCCAGTCTTTGCTTCCTCTAGTCTTTGCTTCCTCTAGTCTTTGCTTCCTCCAGTCTTTGCTTCCTCTAGTCTTTGCTTCCTCCAGTCTTTGCTTCCTCTAGTCTTTGCTTCCTCAAGTCTTTGCTTCCACAAGTCTTTGCTTCCTCTAGTCTTTGCTTCCTCCAGTCTTTGCTTCCTCCAGTCTTTGCTTCCTCTAGTCTTTGCTTCCTCCAGTCTTTGCTTCCTCTAGTCTTTGCTTCCTCCAGTCTTTGCTTCCACAAGTCTTTGCTTCCTCCAGTCTTTGCTTCCTCTAGTCTATGCTTTCTCAAGTCTTTGCTTCCTCTAGTCTTTGCTTCCTCTAGTCTTTGCATCCTCTAGTCTTTACTTCCTCTAGTTTTTGCTTTCTCAAGTCTTTGCTTCCTCTAGTCTTTGCTTCCTCAAGTCTTTGCTTCCTCAATTCTTTGCTTCCTCTAGTCTTTGCTTCCTCTAGTCTTTGCTTCCTCTAGTCTTTGCTTTCTCAAGTCTTTGCTTCCTCTAGTCTTTGCTTCCTCTAGTCTTTGCTTTCTCAATTCTTTGCTTCCTCTAGTCTTTGCTTCCTCAAGTCTTTGCTTCCTCTAGTCTTTACTTCCTCTAGTCTTTACTTCCTCAAGTCTTTGCTTCCTCAAGTCTTTGCTTCCTCAAGTCTTTGAAGGAACTGAATTTGGGGACGGTGTGGAAATCCCAACGACGGCACTGTTAAAGCTCCAGATGTTCTCCAATACCTTCTCTAGGGAGACTGGTAATGTGGATTTTATTTCCAGCCCTAGTCTTTTGTATGTGTTACTTTGGAGCAACTTGGGCTCAATTACTTTTTGTGGTGGATATCAACCACAAAAGCCTCAGTCAAGTACTTTTTTGGTCAAATATTACAACACCATATGAACAAATTTAAGGAAGCTACCCATGTTAACGCAACCACTTCACAATATCACTTAAACCATGACATTGCCAGCATTTATGTCCCTGCCAATCAGGAAAACAAAATGACACCTAATAACTGTACCTATGAACAATAATTAGTATATTCAATATCAATTAACCAGTCATGCCAAAAGCATAGTCGTTATCTCGATCTCTCCTGTTTCTGCCCTGCACAGAGAAGTCCAGGTCAAATAAAGTGCATGGGTCCTTCTTCTGTAGTGGAAGTCCTCACTGACAAACATGGAGAAAACTGCCAGATTCTTCCTCAGCTCCTCCAGTAAACCAAGGGTTTTAGCCCCTCAGCAAACCTATACAAACATGTTACATAATGTTTGAATCGTCCTGGGCCAGTGGCAGCTGAGACTATCTATATAAATGAGATGTTTAGGCAGTATAGTGCTTGTGTTCATGAGGATGTTCGTGGATATCCTAACGGCTGTGGTTCGGTATGTATGCATTCTGTAAGAGAATGTAAATCATACATAAATAGATTTGGAAGTATAACCTTCTCCTGATCCACGAACAAAATTGTATTATATTCCTGGTCTTGCTGGGAACGTATTGATCGCCATTCATGAAGAGCCTAAAGTAAAACATTAAAAAATGGCATTTTGCACAAATCACCATCATATAGTACACATATACATAAATGAATAAATACTTATAAAAATAGATTCTATACAGTATCAAAAATGGTTACCTGATTTGCATCCACACTTTGAGCTTGGGTACTCTCAGCCACAGGCCCGGTCTCATCTGGTATTGGAGCAATTCAGAGTGATGGGAATTAATTCATGCATATGGCAGAAGATGTGGATGCCACCGCAGACAATCCACATGATTGTTCTTTTAGCAAGAGTACACACACGCGCGCACGCAGTGGAAACAAAATACGTCATTAGAAAATATCCATAGGTAGAAAAATTACAACCTGTTATCCTAGGGAATGTGACTGCTCAGACATCACACAGAAGAAATAGATACTTCTTAATAAATATAAAAACACTGTTTATATTTTTATTTGCCACTCATCACTCCAAAGTGCATTTTTGGACATAACACAAATCATTAGATGTGCAATCATTTTAATATGGACCTGATCTGAAACCTCTAACCTATAGGGATAGACATTACCGAGAACACATTTAAATGATTGTAGTATGATATAAATCCCTGTGAATATAATTACACACCTGCAAGACAGTGGCCCGATGTAAAGTCTGCTTTTGCCAACAACTGCTTTTATATCTTTCACAGAACTAACTTTTTAGTTTTGAGTAATTTCTATATATTGAGTCCTTTGCTTGTCCTTGCCAATTCAAAGCCTACCAAGTTTAACCTGATGTGAGGGTAGCTTTGACAAACAAAGTTGTTCATTTCAGATAAACTCAAGTTTAACCCAACCTTTGAGTTTGTGTGTCTGGCCTCGGACAGGTGACTCATGCACATGTTTTCCTAAAAATGGAAATGGTAATTCCTAGTGTCAAAGAAACACATTCATTAGGTGCTTTATATAGGGTGGCCATACGTCCGGATTTTGAGCCCCCTGTCTGGCGTCAAATAAATATCTGATATATCTTTGGTTAAAAACGTAAACGACATGCTGGCTACATCATATTATAAAGTTACATGCCGAAACGTCAGACCTCATTTAATCCGTAATGGACAAAAGAGCACAGTTTTATATCAAAAAGCACACTGTGTTGCTGTTTTTTTTAACACACACACACACGCACGCACGCACATATATATATATATATATATATATATATATATATATATATATATAAATAACATATACAAGTAAATTCTCATTCCATTTGAGATGTTCTGCTTAAAGTGTGTCGTTCAGTCTACATTTTAGACTTGTCTTTTTTCGTCAACGATATTGCATGTTTATATAACGTTAGTCACAATGTAGGCTAAGGTTACGCAGTGACTGTGATGTAGCCTAATCTGAAATACAAATAGCCAAAAACATCATAGGAAACACCGTACTTCAGTTCTCAAAAATATAAATATATAACTTATATTTTTACAAAATGAATAGCCTTTTTAAATGACTATCATTTTAACTTATATCACACTCCTAGTGAAATGCTCTCAGACAGTAAATGCAGTGAGTTTGCTTCGTACTTCTCTGAGAAAATCAATAATATCAGAAAAGCGATCAGCACATGCTCTAGTTGCTCCGGGGTCAGTCAGATCAGACCAAACCCTCTGAAAATTACCATGTCAGATTTCGAAACAATTGACGGTAAAATTTTAGAAGACACAGTACAGCATCTTAAAACATCAACCTGTGCCCTAGACGCACTCCCCACTTCTTTCTTCAAAAGTGTGTTTAACTGTTTGGAAGCAGATCTCCTAGAAGTGGTGAACTCCTCACTTCTCTATGGGACTTTTCCAACCGCCCTTAAAACTGCAATAGTTAAGCCTCTTCTGAAAAAGAGAAATCTGGATAACTCCATACTGAGCAACTACAGACCAATCTCAAATCTCCCCTTCATAGGCAAAATCATTGAAAAAGTTGTTTTCAATCAGTTGAACAAATTCTTACACTCGAATGGATACTTTGACAAATTTTCAATCTGGTTTCCGACCGCATCACAGCACAGAGACAGCGCTCATAAAGATTATAAATGATATTCGCTTAAACACTGATACAGGCAAAACATCAATTCTGGTTCTACTCGATCTCAGTGCTGCATTCGACACTGTTGACCACACCAAACTTCTAGACAGGCTGGAAAACTGGGTCTGGCTTTCTGGGATGGTCCTCAAATGGTTCAGGTCATAAATGGTTCAGGTCATACTTAGAAGGGAGAGGTTATTATGTGAGTATAGGAGACCATAAGTCTGAGTGGACGTCCATGACATGTGGAGTCCCACAAGGGTCAATTCTAGCACCTCTCCTGTTTAACCTGTATATGCTGCCACTGAGCCAAATAATGAAAAATAACAATATTGCTTACCACAGCTATGCTGACGACACCCAGCTCTACTTAGCACTATCGCCTAATGACTTCAGCCCCATTGACTCCCTGTGCAAATGCATTGATGAAGTTAACAACTGGATGTGCCAAAACTATCTCCAGTTAATCAAAGACAAAACTGAAATAACTACATTTGGAAACAAAGATGAAATTCTCAAGGTGAACGCGTATCTTGAGGCTAAAGGCCTGATAGCAAAACATCAAGTCATGAATCTTGGAGTGATTTTGGAGTCAGACCTGAGTTTCAGTAGTCATGTCAAAGTAATAACTAAATCAGCATACTATCATCTGAAAAATATTGCAAGAATTAGATGTTTTGTCTCCAGGCAAGACTTAGAGAAACTGGTTCATGCTTTCATCACCAGTAGGGTGGACTATTGTAATGGCCTGCTCACGAGAGGTGGGTAGTAACGAATTACATTTAGTTCGTTACATTTACTTGAGTAATTTTTTGGTGTAACTTGTACTTTTAGAGTATATTTAAAAATGGGTACTTTTACTCTTACTCAAGTACATTTCTAGTGATTTTTTTTAAACTTTTACTTCGCTACATTCGTTGGCGTTCCTCCGCTACTGTCAAATGGTAATAATTAAATTTATATATATTTTTAAATAAGTACGTTTGCAAGTCTCGGGAGTCGTGAGACATTTGAGAGGCTGCTTCGCGAGAGGTGGCTACTCATCATCACCCGCTTGAATTAGCGCGCATTCAGTCGGAAGATGATGGCCGAAGAAGAGGTGTGTGAGCTACGGGAGGCAGAGCACCCGTGGCCTCAAGTTCAATCTATGTTTTCACTGCTAAATGTCAAAAACAGTAGTTTTATAATGCAATGTAAGCTGTGTGCACCAAAACCAACGGACATCTCAGCATACCGAAATTCCAGCTCCAACCTGAAGAAACATGTAGCGGTAAGTGTCACAATGATGCCTATATTTAAACACTATTCATGGTAATTTGGTAACACATATTCACGAACAAACACCTCTCTAAAGTGTAGAAAATACAAATAAAAACGGGATTGTATTTTATTACTACCCAAAAAAACGCATATACTATACTAAATATAAGAACAAGTATGTTTTAAAAGGAAGAGCTCTGGGTTAGCCCAGCACACCATTGATTTACACTATGAATTTATATGTTCAGAGTAATTGCACTTTAATGACATAAAAGTTTGATGTGATGTGATGTGATGTGATGTGATGTGATGTGATGTGATGTGATGTGATGTGATGTGATGTGATGTGATGTGATGTGTGTGTGTGTGTGTGTACTTGTCTACCTATTGTTGGAAACTCAGAAGTGAAGACCAGGAGAGCTTGGGTATATCTTTCGGGCAGGCGTTCCTCTTTATTGAGAAACACACGTGCCGTCTGTGTCTGCAGTCGTCCAAGTCTAATTCTAAACAGTATACATTGTAATTTATCCCCATTTCAGGGGGAGGGATTTACACAGTAGAGGAGGAGACAATCTAAACAAAGGAATGCACATGTTGTTTAGGTAAAAAGGACACACCCCATACATTTCCAGGTCACCAGTCCTAATCCTATCAGCATAACAGTGCCAATCAGACCACCAATCCAAATCCTATCAGCATAACAGTACCAATCAGACGAATAGATGCAAATGTGATCACTCTAACAATGTTGCTTATAGATCAGGAAGTGCATAAAGACAAAAGACTGATTACCTTGATCTCCTTAGAATGTAGTCAGTCTGTAACTCCAAACTGTAAAGCATTATGTACATATAAACTGTTAGTATACTATTACATTGGAACCTTGATATAACAATTCATAAATTTGTAATCCCACAGTCCCCCCTTTGAGAGTTCTAGTAACTCTCACATAATACAAATTTAAACCTTTATAAGTCCATTCTATAGCTTATGTTTGTTAGCATAAGCCCCATCTTCTATTCATGTAACTTGAAAAAGTTACAGGCACATATCACTTGCTCTGTGTTGATTGTCTGTAGTGACGAATGACATGCTGACACTGAAACAAACATGCCACTTGTGTCCGTGTAGTTCTTACGGGTAATGTTCTTTTGTGGTTGGAACAGTCCTTGTGAGTCATTTGTTGACCTTACAGGTTTCCGAACCATGAAGAATTATCTTTAGTCATCTGATGTAATTTTGCTTAAAGATCAAGAATGTCTTGTTGGATTTTGTTCAAGAGTACTTGACCACCATGTTTGTGCATAAGTGAGTCCTTGAATGCAGCCATCTTCTGGTTTGTGGTTGGAGCTGAATTATGTAGAAAACCAGGGTGACCCTGCCGTTGAATTGACTGGGTAGGATATTGTAGACTAGAAGTTCCTCCCATCATATGCCAACCATGGGATTCTTGCTTCTCCTGAAGGTGGGTGTGGCATGCAGACATCTTTCCAGCAAACATGGCATTTCTTGACATATTCATAAGCTCTAAGAATATGTTGTTTCTGGAGTCTACACTTTGTGCGATGTCCATGATGATTAGTAGCAAGGCAATCTTGATCATGTTGATAGATGACTGAAGTTCCCGTAGGTGATTCTCTGCGTTGTGTATTTTTTTTCATGACAATTGGCTCGGTAGTGGGTCTAGTTGTCCTCTAGAGGTTGTGGCTTCATACGCAGGTGAGGAAGTCGGTGCGTATAGGTCTGGGGACAGCCATCAAATGGTATCTGCACAGAGTAAGAAAGAAAACAAAAGACAGCAGAGCAGTATTTGTTCTAAAAGACTGCAAACATTGGGGTTGTTTCCTCTGTTCAATCTGAGTCTGCTATTGTTGTTCCTTCTTTCCCTATTTCTTAATTCCTGCGACACCTAAAGAACAGTGAGGTAAGGATGGACTAGTGGGTCAGGGAAAGCCTATGAGGGAATCTTCACCGCAGGATTGGCCCCCGATGCCTGTTGCATTCGGTTCTTTCCTGGGCTCCTCACTGGTCCGTGTGTCCTAACCTATCCCTGTCGGTGGAGGAACAACTTTACAGTGTGACACATGCGTCCAAGCTTTCCTTCCCTGACACAACACTGCAGCTGCTGTAATCAACATCACTTGATGTGGTCCATGCCACTTAGGCTCTAAGGGCTTGTTTTTGAATGACTTTATCATCACCCACTGACCTGGGATGATCGTGTGTCCACCTTCTGGTGGCGTCTGCCAACATGACTCAACTCTCTCTCTGGCACTCTGTACTGCCTTTGTGAGGTTTTCACAGTAAGTGATCAGGGCATCTGAGGCAATGTGAACATCCGCATTTCTAAGATCAATCACGCCTGGCATCTGCATTGGCCGTCCTGTAATAATCTCATGAGGGCTCAGTCCTACGGATCTGTTAGGTGACGCTCTCATACTACACAGAACTGCTGGCAGCGCCTCAACCCATGATACTCCTTCCTGATGCATTTTGCTTAGTCTGGTTTTGATTGTTCTGTTGGCACGTTCAACCTGTCCTGATGCTTGTGGCCTGTAGGGGCAGTGAAGATTCCACTTAACTTTCAACATTTTAGACACTTCCTTGACTACCTGTCCTGTGAAGTGTGTACCTTGATCTGAGTCAATGGAATCTGGTAACCCCCATCTAGGAATGAAATCAGTGACAAGACATTTAGCGGTATGTGCAGCTGTAGCACGCCCTGTTGGATAAGCTTCTATCCATCTTGAGAACTTGTCTATCACAACCAAAACGTCAGTTTTACCCTTACAAGGAGGCAACGATATGTAATCAACTTGCAGGTGACGAAATGGTCCTGGTGGAGCTGGGGTATGTGTTGCTGCTGTAATTGCTGCTGGCACATCATTATTTTTCTGACATGTAACGCATCTTTTGACTGTTTCGTTAGCTACATTTCTGAATTTTGAATTCCACCATTGATTTGAGAACCTGTGATTTATTGCTGCTGGACCACTGTGACCCAAATTGTGTATTTGTTGAGCCAAATATGGAAGCAGTGATTCTGGGGCAACATACTTTCCCCCCTTGGTCCAGCAGCCAGATGAATCCACTGTGGCTCCTTTGTCTAACCATGTCCATGCTTCATATAGAGGAACATCTTTGTACAGGTCAATTATTGATTCAGGAGGCAGAATCGTCTTCTGTGCTGTACTACCTGAACATACTTGTACAGTTGCATAGGAACAAGCTTGTTTAGCAGCTACATCAGCAAGAGCATTACCTTTAGCTTCCATAGTATTAGTTGTGAGATGTGCTTTCACTTTGATCACCGCTAATTTCTTTGGAAGTTTCATGGCAAACATTAGATCTTTTACTAATCCAGCATGCTTAATGGGGGATCCAGCAGAAGTTAGAAACTGTCTACTTTGCCAAATGACACCAAAATCATGAATTACCCCAAAAGCATACCTGGAATCAGTGTAGATATTTGCAACCGATCCTGAAGCTAACGTGCATGCCCTAGTTAAGGCTACTAGTTCTGCAGCTTTAGCTGAAAAATGATCTGGAAGACGTCCTGAAGCTACCACTTCAGTGGTGGAAGTGACTGCATAACCTGCTCTTCTGTTACCTACAATCACTTGAGCTGAACCATCAACAAACAACTCCAAATCTGCATTCTCAATGGGAGTTTCTGCTATTTCACTTGTAGCTGCGTGTGTAAGCGTAATACAATCGTGAGTCATTTCTCCTTCATCCTCTAACAAAACTTCAGTCATTGCAGACATCATACATGAGGATGGGTTTGTGACAGGTGCACGCTGTAAAACAATGTTCGGGGCTGTGAGGGTTGTTAACCAATTTCCCCAACGAGAAGAGGTGACAGAGGTGACTTTTGCCTGATTCAATAGTGCGGACACTGCATGAGGGCATCTTACATTTACAGTCTGTCCTAACACCATTCCTGATGAAGCCTGAAGGGCCAAATGAACTGCCTGCACTGCTCTAAGACAAGGGCCCATCCCTTGAGCGACTATGTCCAGTTTACCAGAATAGTAATGAATTGGGCGCAAAATGCCCCCATGATCTTGCATTAGACATGCAGTCATGAAGCCTAAGTGTTCATGGACATAAAGCACAAAGGGCCTGTCAGATTGGGCAATTCCTAATGCTGGTGCTTGACATAGTGCTCTCTTCAAATCATTGAAAGCTTTGAGCTGAATTTCTTCCATACAAACAGTATCAGAATCTTTAACTTGGCCTTTCAACAAGTCATAGAGAGGTTGTGCAATTGAGGCATATTCTTCAATCCAAGGTCTACAGTAACCTGCTGTTCCTAAAAAAGATCGGAGTGATTTAATAGTATTAGGCGGAGATATAGCTTTGACAGAAGCGGCTCGATCCTGTGTAATAGATCTATTTCCTGCACCAATTGTTTGACCCAGAAATGTGACTTGGTTTTTAGCAATTTGAGCTTTGTGAAAGCTACATTTGTGTCCTTTTTTCTGCAAATAGTCCAACAATGCTTTCAAGTCATTTTGATGTACCTTGTGATCGGTAGAGGCAATCAAAATATCATCGACATATTGAATCATGGTGGACTGTTTGACTGGACATTCTGGGTCACACAAATCACGTCTGACAGCCTGATGGTATATGGTTGGGGAATTCTGAAATCCCTGTGGCAACCGTGTCCACTTGAATTGTTCATAGTCAACTGTGAAAGCTAACCATGCCTGGCTGTCAAAGTGCAAGGGTACAGAAAAGAATCCATTAGACATATCAATTACTGAAAAAACTTTACAATCTAATGGTAAGCCATTACAAATTGTAGATGGATCTGCTACAAGAGGGGTGATTTTATCAATATGTTTATTGGCTACTCTGTAGTCTATGGTGAGTCTCCATGTCCCATTGGATTTTTTTATGGGCCATACAGGTGAGTTACAGGGACTGTTGGTTTTAGTTAGCACTCCTTGCTGCAACAACTTTTCTACAATAGGTTTGATTCCCTGTATAGCCTCCTTATTGATTGGATATTGTTTGGTTACAGGAGGTGGAGTTCCTGTCAATTTGACTGGTTCTACGCCTGTCAAAAACCCACAATCATCCTTATCTTTAGCCCAAATTGGGTGATTCTGTAAGAAAGCATACTCAGGAGGGGTTGAACCATTGGTAGAAACTTGTGCTGAGGAAATTTTTATGCTAGTAGATTCTGAGGACATGTCTAAAGTTAGATGTACTTGTCTGAGTAGATCCATGCCTAGAATTGCACCTGTATTTAATGGAGCACATAGCAATTTTGTAGTCAGAGTCTTTGGGCCGAACTGTACCTCTATGGATGGTGTTTCATACAAAACCGAATCTTCACCTATTACACCAGTTAAACAAAGTTTAGTTTTCTTGAATGGAATGTTTAAACCTTTAGCCAATTTTGTAGGAATTACTGTAATTTCTGCACCTGTATCAAGCAAAAAGTCAATCTCTTTCTCTTTTATGCTACCTTTCACAAATATTCTCTTGTCATTGTGATGGATTACAGGGGAAAGGTAGCTACTCACAGCCCCAACAATTAGTTTTTTGCCTGTTCTTTTTGTGCTTTTAGAAGAGCCTAAACAAGCTGTCCTAAAGTTTCAGTGTACCCTGGCGGAACTACTTCAGGATTGTAGGCTGGCTGAGAAGGAACAGAATTATGCATAGCATTCCTTTTCCTATCTTGCAACTTCTTCCTACACTCTTTCTCCCAGTGACCTGATTTTTCACAGTAGTTACATTTGCCTTCTCTCTTAGGCCATCTGTTGTCTTGATTTCTTGTGCTAAACGTAGCTGCTGCTACTACTACTTACTTTTGCCTTAACATCAGCATCTCTTTCCCATGTAGCTAACCTTTCTAGGTTACTTCTGAGAGTATTGTTAGACAAAGTTAGATCTAGGAATGGCAATGCTTTTCTGTACTCGGCTAAAAGACCATCTGACCAGACGCGAACAAAAGCTCCCTGGTCATCTAAAACACATTCAGAGTCATCAACTATTCCACTGTAAGTTACAGCTGACTGACAAAATCTTTCAGTGTATTCGCTGACAGTTTCTTCTTTCCTTTGCACACAGTTAGTGATTTTGGACCAGTCTACTTTGGGTCCCATGATATTCTTTAGAATTTTCAAAACACCTTCTCTCATATCGCCTTTACTGACATCGTAGTTCAGAAGTAACAGCAGACTCAAAACTGTTGAATTCAGATTCAGTTAGAATTTGGGACATCAGCTGTGTGACTTCTGTTAACGACATGTCGTAGAGACGCATTTTGCATAACAATGTCCTTCTAAATTCAGAAAAATGTGTGCGTGCTGAGGGTAAGCTCTGGGATAATCTTTCTATGTCTTTAGGTGCTAGTCCTTTAGCTACAGTTTGTACTTGTTCAACAGAGTTATGAGGAACACTTTCAATCCCAGATCTTTTCTTTGCACCGCATACCTTCACTGAATCGACAGGCAAATCAGTTACTGTTTGGATAGCTACATCTGTTTCAAACAAAGTTTGTAAGTCAGGATAAGTGTTATCAGTCTGACTAACTTCATTCACATCAGTTTTCTCTGCAGCTTTGTTGCGGTTCAATTTCTTTGTCAAAGATGCTACCCTAGCACTGAACTCTTTGTTCTGTTTCTCTAGCTCTGAGATACGCTGAGACTGTTGTCTAGCTAGCGCTAAACCAAATTCTCTATGACAACAAATAATGCCTTTCACATTGTTCTTGCGAATACATGCTCCTAAAACTTTTTTACATTCATCAATTGACCAAGTCTTGTCTGGATGGATCTCATATTTCTTTGTCAAATACAATCTGACTGACTCAGTCACAATTGAGTCCATGTGCTCTCCTAACAATGACTTAAATTCACTATCTGACCACAAAGGCGTCGCAAGACCACCTTTTTCAATTGTGGAGAACAGTCTAGCATTCTTTCTAAACATGTTTCTTTGTAACCACACAATCAAAACACTAAAACTCTAGTTAACAGAGGGTATACTTGTTAACATAGATCAACTACTGTTAACCTTCCTTGGTAAAACAGAGGAAAACACAAATATTAGCCTGCAATGCTAATCTTCCCTGCTGAAAAACAGAGGCTGAACAACTATTAGCTGGTGATGCTAATTCTTCCCTGTCTGGAACAGAGGCAAACCAATTCTTCCCTGCCTGAGAAACAGAGGCTTATAAACAATTCTTCCCTGCCTGAGAAACAGAGGCAAAACAATTCTTCCCTGCCGAAACAGAGGCTTACAAACTATTAGCTTGTGATGCTAACCTTCCCTGCCTGGAAAACAGAGGATAACTTTCATCTCTAAAACACATTTTTTAGAGGATAACTTAGTTAATCAAACCCTACAGCTGTCTGATAACTCTTCTCTGGCTGTGCAGAGGATAACACATTTGTACTGGTCTTAATGGTTCTTTTGGATAGAGTGACTCACCAACCCTTGGTTGTACAGAACAATTCAGCTGGATTCAGTCTGGAACGAAGTCAGAATCTTTGTTGAGCTGGATTCAGGTGAGGATCTCCATCCGGGTCACGGCACCAAAACTGTTGGAAACTCAGAAGTGAAGACCAGGAGAGCTTGGGTATATCTTTCGGGCAGGCGTTCCTCTTTATTGAGAAACACACGTGCCGTCTGTGGCTGCAGTCGTCCAAGTCTAATTCTAAACAGTATACATTGTAATTTATCCACATTTCAGGGGGAGGGATTTACACAGTAGAGGAGGAGACAATCTAAACAAAGGAATGCACATGTTGTTTAGGTAAAAAGGGACACACCCCATACATTTCCAGGTCACCAGTCCTAATCCTATCAGCATAACAGTGCCAATCAGACCACCAATCCAAATCCTATCAGCATAACAGTACCAATAAGACGAATAGATGCAAATGTGATCACTCTGACAATGTTGCTTATAGATCAGGAAGTGCATAAAGACAAAAGACTGATTAGCTTGATCTCCTTAGAATGTAGTCAGTCTGTACCTCCAAACTGTAAAGCATTATGTACATATAAACTGTTAGTATACTATTACATTGGAACCTTGATATAACAATTTATAAATTTGTAATCCCACAGGACCTTTAAATCATGTGAAAATGAAGTAAAACACTAAAGAAATGCTCTGGTGATTTTTTAAATGTTTGACCAAGTAGGGACCTACAGGTGTGTGTGTTTAAATCATGTGAAAATCAAGAAAAAACACTCTGGTGAATTTTTACAAATTTTGACCAAGAGGGGACCTAAGAGTGTGTGAGTGTTTAAGGCCATGCTCAGCAGCTCCCCTGTAGGCTGGAGCAGGAACTGTAATGGCCCTTAAACACACATCGTTCACACACACACACACACACACACACACACACACACACACACACACACACACACACACACACACACACTCCTCTATTGTTTGAATGGCCTGCTGTCCTCTGACTCTAGAGCTGCTGTTTAACAGACTGCTTACTAAAGGAACAAACATCATATAGATTATATCTCTTTACGAAATACCCTGACTAGTTTCAAACTTTGCATTACTTTAAAATTAAATACTACAGGATCCAAGAAAAAAACTATTTAAAAAATCTAAACAACCAGGATGTAATTAGAAATACATCTGCCATCAAAATGTGTGTGTCTTCAGTTTCTACAAATAAATATTGTAAATATCATCCATCATGGCCGTGGACAGACCGTAAAACTTTATTAAATTATTAAGGGATCTCATTCAATGCTTTTGGAAATATTTTTGATTTCTGTGTGAATATATATATATATATATATATATATATATATATATATATATATATATATATATATATATATATATATATATATTAATTAAACATTTTAATGACAGTAGCCTATATTTATTGAACAATAATGCATTATTTTATTTATATAAAAAAAAAGGTACGGTAAATGGGACAAACTTTGCATCTAAAGTTCTTTTAAACAAGTGTTAACATAGACATTATTAAAAACATTTTATTTTAGCCAAGTATTTGTAAAAATAATGTGTGACTTTTGGCCCATTTAAAAGGCCCATCTTACCACCTTATACATTTATGAGCTTTTTAAACTAACCACTTTTGATTTATTTATGATTTACAAAATGATTCAGGCCCCCTGTTAGATAGTAAATCACGACGCCTGTGTGTTTGCTGTGACATTTCTTATCATCACAAACACACTGCAAAGATTTAGAGTTTTTACAGCAATACCTGAGTTTAAAGGTGTCAGGTCTCAGGTTCTTTCTCTATCTTCTCTCATTCTCATTTGACACACACACACACACAGTTTCTCTCTCTCTCTCTCTCTCTCTCTCTCTCTCTCTCTCTCTCTCTCTCTCTCTCTCTCTCTCTCTCTCTCTCTCTCTCTCTCTCTCTCTCTCTCTCTCTCTCCCTGCACCTGTTAGTCATCGCAATCAGTGCTCCGATTATTTCATGTCTTGCGTTACGACTGCTGCTTCTTTCATGTCTGATAAGTTTGGAAGTTGTCTTGATTGTCTGTTAAGCTGGGCATACACTGTGCGATTTCTATGGGTTTTCAGCAAGGTTACCTACTCACACTGTACGAGTAGATCGCATGCGATGTAAAGCCAAAGCTCACGATTGATGTGCTCTCACTGTGCGGTCCGACCGTCGAGCGCGTCTTGACTGCTCACACTGTACGGGTGAAAAATGCGCAATAAAACCCCCGTGGCGACGATAGACCATGGTGTATTATAGAGAGGTAAACGCATCAGCTATTGATATCAAGAGGATTTAGAATTTATGTATAAAATTATTATTATTAAGAGTAGGCCTACTTTTATTATTAAATTGATATTACATTAATTTCCCCACTCCCCCCAACAATAATGCCTAATCGACACACTGCATACTAAAATAATAGATTACTCCTCACTATTTAAAAACATTTAGCCCGATTAAACAAGGAATTATAGGTCTATAATTATATGATTATAATGTCAGAACACTGCAATAATAATGTCCGTCTCAATGAAAAGTAAGAGCAGATTTATCTAATAACAACTTGTTTAACACAAAATGGGCCTACTTCTCTTCTATTTCTTTCTCACAATATGGACCAAAATAGAAATATTAAGAAAATAAATAAGAAAGAAAAGGCAATAGGCTACGTTATCAGTATGTTGAATTACATTTATCTCTCGTTGTCTGAGAATATGCGCCGAAAGCTTGTCAGATTTTACTTTCCCTTTCTGTAGTGAATAATTGACTGGGTTTGAGACTGCGTTTAAACTGCACATTGCGTGATATCCACTGACTCGCGGTCATGAAGAAAAACAACACATTACAACATGACATTGTGTCAAGATGGACAACGGTTCCCACTTTCCGTCATAATAAGATTAAGTAGGCCTAGGCTAAATATTAATATTAAAAAAATAAAAATAAAATGTGAAAGTAAAACAAGTAGGCTAAATTAATGATCAACTAGCTAAATGAATAAGATGCACTGGATATATACAACACAAACTGGAGGCACAACAGTTTATTTAATTTCTGTTATTTGATAGCTGCCTACATAATTAAAGATCTCCCTCTTTTCGTTTTCTTCCTTAATGCTTTTAAAAATTAAATGGTTGAACTTCTGCTTTGGCGCAGTGAGGGGAAATAGGGCAATCAGTTCGTGGCTTTGCTTCAACTGTGCGATAACCTCACGAGGGGCGAGCAGAATTTCTGACACGCCAGAAGTTCATCCGACCATCCGATTCCCGATCGTGAGAGGTTTGTCGCTCCTCGTTTCCCCCTGTACACTGCACGAACACCTCACGTCAAACGACGCACGATAAACCTGAAAATCGGCCCGACCCAAAAAAGAGTCGCACGAGTCAGAATTCGGCTCGAAATCGGACGAAAATCGCACAGTGTATGCCCGGCTTTACAGCCTTGCACCTAGGTTTTGCCTGAGTCCTGCATTTCTGACCTTCGTGGTCCCATACCTGGCTGTGATCCTCTTAGCACTGCCTCTCCCTCTATGGGTGTCCGGTCGGATCAGCACCGCTGTGTTCTGAGTTTGTTTCTACTACAGACTGCCTTGTTTAAATTCTCATTAAAGACTGTTGTTTTCCTGTCAACCTCTGCTCTTGGATCCATTCTTTATATCCGTGACAATATCCTACTCAAAATCCATTCCTATGTGTTACGGGGTTGATTGGCACAGTTTTAAAGCAGAAAACAAAAATTGTTTTGCAGTGGCCATATGCCTGACTAGATAACCTTAAGTCGATCACATGACATTGCAGATGACTCCTTTAAATGTCTGCCCTATACACTTTTAATAACACTTCACCTGCCTAACATGTTGACCATGGGTAAGGGGAATCAGTATTTGATTATGAAGACAGAGACTAACAAATGGATATTATACATCCAAGAAACTATTTTTTAATATAATTTTGTTCAGTTGGATCTAAATATTATGAAATCACAATTATAAGAATAAAAAAATGTAATTTCGGGTCAAAAATATCCGAAGACCTTCAGAGGATTAACCATAATTAAAATGGTATTCAGTAGTTTGATGCAAACTTAAAAAGATTTAAAATGATCCCTGTGCCAATCAACCCCTGTGCCAGCCAACCCGTTCTCCATTACCTCCCCTCCCCAGGGAGCCGCCTTTTCATACATCTGCCTCCCTACCCACCCCCTCCCCAATGGCAGGCCGAATCTTTGCACACATGCACTTTTTACAAATTTTACAGTGAAATGAGTATTGCCTGATGAAAACTATAGTAAGTTTGCACAATGTCAATATGCATACCGTCCATATATTTTGTATAAACATGATGTATTAATGTTCCTTTTTCCGTGGTAGGGTTTTGTACATGTTGATTATATCCATGTTGTTCCATTAATTTCACTACTGTTGATGAAGTAAAGATGTCTTCATTAAAGTCTCCCATGATTATTTTCTGTCCTGGATGCTTTTCTATCTCTTCAATAACATACAATAGCTGCTGTCGAAACATGTCAGCTTTATATGAACTGGGCCTATACAAAAGTGCAGCAGTCAAATTGACATGTGGAATTATAAAGTATAAACTTTCTAAGTTCCAGTTCTCAGGAGTAAAGATGATACACTCAATTTTCTCAGAATAATTTTTAATTCAGTAAAAAGAGCAGTACTGTTGTCATAACACTTAACTCTTGGGTTGTGCTTGAACACAAATTCTGGTATTTGTGGTTCTTGTGCTTTGTCATCTGCATGTAGCCATGTTTCTGTCAAACAAATACAATCAGCATTTAATAGAACTGTATGAGCAAGAACATCTGGAAAGTGAGCTTTCAGACTTTGTATATTAAGCAGTGCTATTCTGAATGTACAAGGTGATTTAGTGAAACTGTACTGTTCCAAAGGGCATTTTGACATATCTTTCATAGCCAACTCTATTTTGTCATTACAATAAATAGCTGACTCTTTAAAGTCAACAATTATTAATCCAGTAAGAGATCTTACACGGCTCAATGCAACATATGATTGCCCTGCTGTAAAGATTTTCTTAAGTGAAACAGCAGCTTTATCTACTGTGAGTCCTTGCACTTTGTGAACTGTCCATGCCCATGCCAATCTGAGAGGAAACTGACGCCTTATACCACCGTCATTTGAGACTTGGTCTTCTTGCACTTCAATTACTGTTGAGTTTTGAGAAAATCTCTGCCGTTTTTTAGATCTCTGATTTTTGCCCACATTTGGATTATCAAACTCCACATGAATAGCTGATGGGAAATCATCTTCACTGTTTTGACTTTCAGTTATGTGGACAACTGTACCAAAAGCTCCATTGACAAGACCGTCAGCAACATCAATATATATTTTTTAACATAACCTTTGCTCCAATACCCAAGGAAACACGTTTAGACAAAGATGAGTTGAAAACTTTTGTATGAAATCCAACTTTACGTTCCATTCGTCAAGTTTTTGAATTTTTGACATAATCTTGAGCATTTATAGTGATTGCCTCTGGGCAACATTCATGTAATCTTTCAATGTTGTATTTATCACCTTCTAAATTTATTGCAAATATGTGAAGATCATTACAGTTCTCCCCTGTTTCACATTTTTTCAGCATAACAATATCAGGACTGGTAAGACATTCATTTTTCTTACGTACTCTTAGACGATTTAACATTTCAGCAAAGCTTGAATCTTGTTGTCGCACAACTTTAGTTAATTCAGCAAGTTCAAAGTTATTTTCCCACAGGTTTACTCCTTTTGTATCAGCATAGAGAGCAGTTCCTTTCACGGGAGGAAGTTGGTAAAAATCACCAACACAAAGAATATTCACCTTTCCAAAGAGAGAGTAGTCACCAGTTTGTTTTATTTGTCGCAGCCTTCCATGAATGTATGAGAAAAGGCGATGGTCAACCATAGACACTTCATCAATAATCAAAATTTGCAAAGTACCCAATTTTGTGCGTAATTAATTTATTTTGTCATCACCAATAGGCTGATATGGCAGTTTGACATTTGCACCAATTAAAAATGTATTATGAATAGTTGACGCGCCGATTTGAAAGGCCGCCACTCCCGTTGAAGCAGTCAAAAGTACAGTAATGTCATCAGGATTCTCACACAGCTGAGATAACAGTCTAGTAGACTCATACTGTATTGCCCTAATTAGATGACTTTTTCCTGTGCCTGCTCCACCAGTGTGAAATAATCTGAATGGTTCAGGGTTTTGTCCAAGTATTTTCTGTAGACACCACTTTCGCACCTTATAGAACACAGCTGATTATTCCTCATTTAATGACATGCATTGTAGTGTTATTTGCCTCAATGGTACACACTGTTTGAGGGTTTCCTGTAAGATCTAGAATAAGTTCTCGACTGTCATCTTCATCTGGCAACACTTGATCCTTCATCAGTTCTATGCATTCGTCACGCTGTTTTTCTGTTTCAGGACATATCTGGGCCCGGGCATTTTCTAAGTCAATATTCTGCTCCAAAAGCTGTTTAGCTTTATCAATTTTATCACTTTCCTTTTCAAACAATTCTCTGTTGCCATCAACAATTGATTTCACTTGTTTTAGTTCAGAACCACATTTTATGACACCGCTTTTGTAGAACTCCTCATATGTGTTATAGTTGCTCGGCTTCAGATCGCAGTCATCATAATGTGGTAAGAAAAGCTGCAGCAATGAATGATAATATTTTTCTGGATCTTTAGTGGGTGAAAACCTTGGATACCTCACTACTGCAGTGTCAGTTTGTGTCCTTCGTTTTACATAGCCATTGTTGTTGTTGAGTTTAATAATTTTATTTTCAGCTGCTTTGTTTTGTGTGGAAACCTCTGATTTTGTCAGAACTCTGTACTCAGAACAAAAACTAGCAAGACAGAGTTTCTAGTGGGTCTTTCTCTGGTTTATTCTTGTATCTGTCAATGACACTCTTCATCCAAAAGCTGCCTTCATCATCAGACTGGTCATTTTCCACTTTGCTTCGGAGCATATGCAAAGGCAAACTCATCTTTACAGGATTTTGTCCTATTAGAATAAATTGCACTTTACGGGAACATTCCTTTAAATGCATGCCTATCAGTCTGTACACTGCCTCTTGAGCTGAAATTTCTCGGTTGTGCAGATAGATACTTCCCAACTGCTTTAATGATGCTTTAGCTTCAAGATTTCCATTTATCGCTTCATTTTGTGCACGCTGAAGCAGCAGTCCCATTTCTTGTTCTGCTTTTGTGATGTAACTTAGTATATAGACAACTACAGAAAAAGCATCTGTGACATACTGAATATCCATATTCCCTTGCCAAGCACGCAGTAAATCTGTTATACTGGTTTACCCAAACATCTTTTGGATATCTTTTTAACACAATACTTTTCTTTTTGGAACACTTGTTGTATGCTTTTTCAAATATGGTTTGATTAATCCCAATTGATGAAATTAAGGCATCAACAGAATCAAAATTCACCTCAGAATTTAGAGCAGTTTTTACTTTCTTTATTATTGCACTTGCTGTGTCATCTCCATCCTTCCCTTTTCATTCGTCATTATGACTTTGTCTTGTGATAAACGTACGTGAAGATGGTGGTCGTGGAAAATTAAATCTACAAACTGTATTTTTCTTCAGACATGTTTTTGAATGTCTCGTACTGTGCTTCTGAACACTGTTCACTGTTTCATAAAGTACTGTGTCATTTTCTGGTGGTGTTTCACAAGTGATGTAAGTTTCATCAAACTCAGCAACAACAGGATCATTATCTGCATCATGATCACTGAGCTTCGGAGCATCTTCAACCCAAAACAGACAGTGAACATGAGGAGAACCACGTTGTTGAAATTCAACACGATAAAAGTCTTTTATTTTGCCAATAGGCTTTGCTGGTGACATTATGACATTTCTTAGAAAACAATGCCCTCTGTGATCAAACATCCTCGCTGCAGTAACAGGATTTCGCCGTATGAGTCCACATTTTTCAGACCAGTCGAGCTCATCAACATTTATTTGTTTCCCCTCTTGCTTAATAATAGTGTTCAACATTTCAGGCCATCTTAGATCGGCAGAACTAAAAGATGCAAAGAAAGTCGGTATGCCTAGTTGTCTAATCAGGGCAAACAGATCTTTTTGCGTAGACATCCAATAGGGAGGAGTCCCTCTTACTGGTCTTAAGAACTTATATCCTTCATCATAATTTAGTATTCTTTGCAAGGAATCAGAGCTTGTTAGCATATCTGGTGTGACATTTAAGCTACTTTTCTCAGAACCTTTTCTTAGTGCAATTGAGACATTAGACACAACTTGATCAACTTCTGTTATATATTGTGCATAAAATGAAGTCTGTGCTGTGTGCAAAACGTCCATCCGCATTTAGTATTCTTGCATTCAGGTATCGTGACAATGTGATTTTTTTCCTGTCTTTCATCATGAAATGTTGGAGTACCAGAAGGATAGAGAACAGGGAAACATTTTGCCTCATTGGTTTTATCAGTCAGCAGCCTAACAGGACTGTTACCTTCACCTGATCATCATTAAAATGTTGGATCAATTATTTCTGAACCCAGATCAACTGGTTGTAGTGATGTGTCTGACAAAAGACCTCTTTGTTCTTTAATATACAGTCTTGTTCAAAATAATAGCAGTACAATGTGACTAACCAGAATAATCAAGGTTTTTAGTATATTTTTTATTGCTACGTGGCAAACAAGTTACCAGTAGGTTCAGTAGATTCTCAGAAAACAAATGAGACCCAGCATTCATGATATGCACGCTCTTAAAGGGGTACTTCAGCGCTGGGAAGATGAATCTGTAGTTAAACTGGGTCATCAATGCAGTAGAAATGTGAAATTATTTTTGAATTTGGTGTCTTCTAGACTGAGAAAAGACAGAAAATGTGTTTTTGTCCCATGGGGATGAAAGACTACAATTCCCAGAATGCTTCGTTGCCCTGTGAGGCCATTCCCAACACCACTAACTTCATTACTGTGACTGAGTTAGAGAAGACACTACAATTAAAAACTGAACGTGTCTGTTCAATATAATGAGTGAGTCACCGCGCGAGTCTCACAGCCCTGAGCACTAACTGCACGAGTGATGAGAGCTGAGGTAATCGCGACTACATTCGCGGCATACATTCACAACGCCAGTTCAGTCTGGCACGCGTTTCAGTTCATGCCTTTGCAAGCTTAACTTTCATAGAAATGAATTTGAGAAGTTAAAAGACTTACATTGCTCACCATAGCTCCGTTTAAATGATCCTGTCTGCAAGCTGAGCTCTCCCTGCCAGCTGAGTGTAATCTCCCATCCCCCATGCGCAGATTCAAAACATGCGGAAATAGCTCCCTCTGCTGGCTGTAGTCTTTAGCCTTTGGGCAAGCATTCCTCCTATGATGCAAAAATCGTCATTTTGCATCATAGGAGGAATTTTTCCAGAAATAAAATGCATAAATCTCTCGTCTCAGGGAGATATGAGGGGGGAAAGCACAATAATTTGAATATTCTCCAGGGTTTCTACTGATACAAAGCCATATGCTAATCGCTGAAGTAACCCTTTAAGGCTGTGCAATTGGGCAATTAGTTGAAAGGGGTGTGTTCAAAAAAATAGCAGTGTCTACCTTTGACTGTACAAACTCAAAACTATTTTGTACAAACATTTTTTTTTTCTGGGATTTAGCAATCCTGTGAATCACTAAACTAATATTTAGTTGTATGACCACAGTTTTTTAAAACTGCTTGACATCTGTGTGGCATGGAGTCAGCCAACTTGTGGCACCTCTCAGCTGTTATTCCACTCCATGATTCTTTAACAACATTCCACAATTCATTCACATTTCTTGGTTTTGCTTCAGAAACAGCATTTTTGATATCACCCCACAAGTTCTCAATTGGATTAAGGTCTGGAGATTGGGCTGGCCACTCCATAACATTCATTTTGTTGGTTTGGAACCAAGACTTTGCCCGTTTACTAGTGTGTTTTGGGTCATTGTCTTGTTGAAACAACCGTTTCAAGGGCATGTCCTCTTCAGCATAGGGCAACATGACCTCTTCAAGTATTTTAACATATGCAAACTGATCCATGATCCCTGGTATGCGATAAATAGGCCCAACACCATAGTAGGAGAAACATGCCCATATCATGATGCTTGCACCTCCATGCTTCACTGTCTTCACTGTGTACTGTGGCTTGAATTCAGAGTTTGGGGGTTGTCTCACAAACTGCCTGTGGCCCTTGGACCCAAAAAGAACAATTTTACTCTCATCAGTCCACAAAATGTTCCTCCATTTCTCTTTAGGCCAGTTGATGTGTTCTTTGGCAAATTGTAACCTCTTCTGCACATGCCTTTTTTTTAACAGAGGGACTTTGCGGGGGATTCTTGAAAATAGATTAGCTTCACACAGACGTCTTCTAACTGTCACAGTACTTACAGGTAACTCCAGACTGTCTTTGATCATCCTGGAGGTGATCATTGGCTGAGCCTTTGGCATTCTGGTTATTCTTCTATCCATTTTGATGGTTGTCTTCCGTTTTCTTCCACGTCTCTCTGGTTTTGCTCTCCATTTTAAGGCATTGGAGATCATTTTAGCTGAACAGCCTATCATTTTTTGCACCTCTTTATAGGTTTTCCCCTCTCTAATCAACTTTTTTATCAAAGTACGCTGTTCTTCTGAACAATGTCTTGAACGACCCATTTTCCTCAGCTTTCAAATGCATGTTCAACAAGTGTTGGCTTCATCCTTAAATAGGGGCCACCTGATTCACACCTGTTTCTTCACAAAATTGATGACCTCAGTGATTGAATGCCACACTGCTATTTTTTTGAACACACCCCTTTCAACTAATTGCCCAATTGCACAGCCTTAAGAGCGTGCATATCATGAATGCTGGGTCTCATTTGTTTTCTGAGAATCTACTGAACCTACTGGTAACTTGTTTGCCACGTAGCAATAAAAAAATATACGAAAAACCTTGATTATTCTGGTTAGTCACATTGTACTGCTATTATTTTGAACAAGACTGTACATCTCGTTCAGATGGGTCTGTCTGCGGTCTGCAAGACAGAGGCGTGACAGGATTTGTCATGACACCTGCTATGCTACGCAAAGGTCCTAAAGATGGCGGCAGCGGCAAAAAAGTCACGTGACTGAAACCCATGAATAGTAGTGGCCATTTCAAGTGACGTCACAGCCAGGTCAGAGTGCAGTGCAGCTTTTGGGAGAGACATCACTTGAGGAAGCGGCATAGATGTCTGACAATGACCGTGACCAATTAGTCAAAATGCTACACGATCTACTCAGCACAAAACAGTAAGACCCGTTCAGCTAAACAGTATAACCTCCATTCTGTTTTCCTTAGTTGAAAAAAACAACAACAAATAAAATAAGGAAAATGCATATCGGTAGGCCTAAATAAACGTAATGTATAGCTAACAGCCATGTGGCCAACCTTCATTCCTATTTTCAATGAAGGCTACTTTAATTGTTGAGCAATACTTTAGGTTATCTTATTTAAACAAAAACGTATACTAATAGACTACATTTTAACATAATAATTGTAATACTTGGGCTAATAGGGTACTGCCGCTTTTTAACTGATTATTTAAATCTGATGGCTATTAAGTTATGATAAATGTTTTAATTATAAATCATAAATATAACCTCTGCAAAATTAAAGTCTATAGAATACTACAGAATAATAATAATAAAAACAAAAACAATTTGCAATCAGACACAAATAATTTATTAACAGCTTGCAAAACAACTAATTGGCAGCTTTTTAAAAAAATGACACCCCCAGATTATAGGGGGTGGAGAGGGGGAGAGGAGGAGAGGAGATGGGGAGGGTCGTAACAAGTGCAGAGAACATACATAGACTAGATTAAATTACAATATAACAATAAACAATGCAATATAACAGTAAACTTTAATCAGAAATATGCCTATGCGTTGTTAAATTTTTATTTACATTTTTTATTTACATTAACTACTGTACTCAACTATTACTTACTGCCCTCCTGAACGTACCACGCCACCTTCAGCACCTTCACCAGCCACGCCACTGTATCCAGCACCTTCACCAGCCACGCCACTGTATCCAGCACCCAGGGCCGGCGCTAGCTCAAATGCCGCTCTAGGCAGAGCACGATCGTGCCGCTCACACTCACAATTAGGTATCCTTAAGATGCATGTACATACAAATTAATATGTTCTTTATCTATAAAATTACACTAAAATAAAAACGTGCAAGCATGTTTTCAGATTTTATTTTTCATTCTGCAACGTGGAAAAAGTACACAGTGCTACAGCTCCATATCATTTCTGTTTTATAATAGACAGTGTACAGAATAAAACTAAACATATGCAAACAACTTTTAAGCTCATTGGAGGTTTCGATTTTTTTCTTGACTGATATACACAAACACACATTCACATAATAGCCTACATTTCAGAAGGGTGCTCGTCGGGCTTTCGCAGCGGCAAACGGCTTTGATTGCGTCCTCGAGTTTAACTTTTTCAGCAAGTTCGTGCTCAATTGCAATTGTTGCTAGTCCATTGAGTCTGTCTTGTGTCATTGTACGTCGGAGATGATTTTTAATCAGTTTAAGCTTTGAGAAACTGAGCTCACAGTGACGGGGAGAGTGAGAAGCACTCTCAATGCTATAAAAACATTGGGAAAAATCAACACAATCTCATGGTCATGCGTATAAATAGTACGAGTGTAAAATCTTTTTAGCGTGCATATAATACGCACTTTATGCGTATGTATAATACGCCATAACCCTAATAATACGGTTCATATGTATAATACGCCATAAAGTGCGTATCATAGCACGCGAAAAACCACGTACCATATGCATGCCAAAACTCATTTTGGCGTATACATTCCACGAGATTGCAAACTATTTATAGGCTACGCATTTTCGTGAGATCGGGCTCAGAAAAATTTATTCCATCCCTTTTTCACAGATGAATTTAAGCGCATCCAGTGGTTTAGAACCAGGCGTCTACCCAAAGCAGTCAGCTCTTCAAACTATTTATGCCTATCAACATCCCGTGAGTCTCCATGAGTCAGGGCCTTTTCCAGTCTTAAGCAATCCTGAAGAACTATTGTAGGCTATTCTCCTTTTCTTTGAGAGATGCGATGTCATATAAAAATCCAAATACACGCCCATGGTCTCGAAGCAGCGGAAAGCGCTCTTCCACGGAACGGATGGCACAGTCGAGCGTATACTAATCGATGCCGCTCTAAGTGAGGTGGGAGCGTGGCCGGGCGGGAATTTTTATTTTTAAATTTATACTAATGGAGTGGGAAAAAATGTTGATATAAGTGCGATAATTGTAACCTACCTAATGTAAAACTAACAAATACATTTTTTTTTTTATTCTCTCTCTCGCTTACACTCTCTCTCTCTTGTCGCCCTGGCTGAGCCGCCGCCCTAGGCGGCTACCTAGTTCGCCTATAGGCACGCGCCGGCCCTGCCAGCACCTTCACCAGCCACGCCAGCCACTCCACCTTTAGCACCTTCACAGGCCACGCCACTGTATCCAGCACCTTCACCAGCCACGTCACCTTCACCATCCATTGCAATCAATTCAAGATCATCTTACCATAACTCTTCATTCTGTTGACTTGTAGTTGGGAGGATTATACAAGTGATGAGGGAGTCGCCGTTAATGGTCATTTCAAATTCAGACCCATTAAGGAAATGTTCCTCAATGGACTCCAGGTCGTTGGGTGAATGGTTTATGCCGTACCTGCTCAAGTAACTTGTCAGGCATAAGTCGGTCAGAGTGAGCGAGTTATCTCCCTGGTTTGTTGTAAGAACAATAATACCTCCGTAGGTTGAGGTGTAGGAAGATGACCGCTGAAGTAGTTTGCACACGTCACATCTATGCATAACGGACTTGGGGATAACACAATTCTGCAGGCTGTGGCACTTCGAACAGCGATGTCTAGCTTTAATTTGAATGCTCGCTGAAGAATCACTGTCATCAGGGTCATCGTCTTTATCACGTCCAGTGGAGGGATTTATGTAATTTTTGTTGATGGAGTCGTTGTCAAATTGCTCCATTTACATCTCTTGTCGACAAGTTGGAAAACGAATATGACTTAGAGTTCTGAACTTGCGAAATTAGGCTGTCCCAAAGTGTAAGCTTTACTTCTCCGGTCCCGTCGCTGACCCATACTTCTATGAGCTCGCACTCCTCTTTGTTGACCAGCACGATTTTGCTTAGGGCTTAATGGGACACAACTTTGGCTTCCAGCTCGCCTACCTGGAAGTATTAAAAAATGCTTTATAACATAGGTTTCTTTGTCAGTAGCCTATATACCCTTACGAAAGGAAAATATATTTACCAATATATTACTTGAAATATATTGTAAATATATGGAATAATATATTGATAGTATTATAAAATATATTATATATTCATGTAATATATTGCAAAATATACAAATGATTGCCGCTTTCAATATATTGCAATATATTGGAAAATATCAATATTAAATCCCATAGGCCTATATGTGACCCTGTCTGTGAAAACCCTCCTAAAGTCATTTTTTTGTGATTCACTGTTTTCTACATAAAATCATCTTACATAATGTAAAGAACATTCTGTTAAAATATTACCTTGATATCTCTAATATTAACTGAGTATGGCTATGTTAAAGGTTTGATGAATTTCAGGCTCAGAAAATCATGTTTTGAGAAATTCCAATGTAAACACTAGCTTATTTTTACCACTGCAACACGATAGTTCACCCAAAAATGAAAATTCTGTCATCATTTATTTACCCTCATGTACCCTCAACCTAGCCTAGAAATCTAGACGCACCCTAGCGGCAGCAAATTTAATTTGACCGCAAGTGTCGTCTAGGCACTCTCAATACCCGTCTGAGCTGTGTTCCTCAAAATCTGGACGGGCCAATCACATCGTGTATAGAGTCGGCGGGCGGGGACTCTGGAAGACTTGGAGTTAAGCTTTTCTCTGAGAAAAGAACAAAGAGCGGGAAGATGTGTTTGTAGTTTAGCCGACCGGATACGGCGAATGTTTAGTCAGTTAGCGAGCTCTGCTTCACCTTCGTTGCTCTGGTTGGTGTAGCGCTATCCTATCGCGTGCAGAGGGAGTTTGAAAGACAACCGTTTATCCGCCCCTCGGATTGAGCCCTGTCTATGGTGAGTTTCCAGACCAAACATCTTGATGTGGGTCTGGCTTGTCAGGCTACCCTCAACCTGCATTTTCTTCAATAAACCCGGTATAAATAAATATCATTATTCGGGGTAATTTCACCGAGATTAATATTGAAAAAGCTGTTTGAGTAATCAGCTATTTTCTGTTTCTACTCACGTTTAAGTGCTGCCATGTCAAATAGCCTAGATAACTTAATTCATCAATCCAGTGTTTCCCAACCTTTTTTCAGTCATGGCGCCCTTTGAAAATGTTTTAAATTTTGTGGCACCCCCTCGCACACGTTACACTAGGGGTGTAACGGTACAGATTGCTCACGATTCGGTTTTAGGTTCGCGGTTTCTGTTTGGTTCGGTATTTGCTATGTTCATGGAAATAACTTAAAATAACTTAAATACAAGCTACAAATAACTTAAATACAAGCAGAAGCACAAATAATTACTATTGAGCAAAGATAATAAAATAATGTTTTTTTTCTTTCTATTCAGTTAGGTCTAACATTAGTTTTTAGGTAAATAAATTGAATAAAGTAATCAAATGAAAATGTACTGCATATTTAACTGTTTAAATTAAATATGAATCCTTATTAAACTTACAAAAGCTATTCAATCAAGAGCAGTGAGTGATTCCTAATCTTCTTTGACATTAAACAGACAGCAGTAAAGGCTACTGCCCCTTTAAGACCCAGGGGTATCGCTCTCGACTGTATGTTCACTTGAGGCATATTCAGACTATGTATACAATTTATATTTTTGCACAAAAAAAAATATCGGATGCAGGCTCCCTAAACATCGATTTTAATCATCTCAGGGGTTTTCATCACAACAAGACCAGCTGATTCATATGTTATTCGGTTCAGGAACTTCTTTTTTTACCATTAGGAAGAGAAAGACATTATCAATCGGTACAAGCGGCAAACAGGTCATCGCGACTTAAGCCGGGTTCAGATGTCTGCCCAGATATTTTCGTTTAATTTATAAACGAAAATCAAATGTATAATTCATAACATTATAAATACTTTAATTAGTGATTTTATTGACACTATAGTGTCAATAAAATCACTAATTTCAGTAGGCCTATTTATAATGTTATGAATTATAAATTGAGTATTGTATCTCAAACCCCTTGGTATAATTTATCATTTACAGCAATAAACACAAATTACCTATTTTCGTCCTTTTTATGGCTATGGCACTTTGACGATCAAAATCTCATAATTAAATTTTGCGACTTTAGCCGGAGTTTCACAGACGGGGTCACATATAATATATTGCCTAATGTAGGCTATTGCATGATATTTTCCAATATAGGCCTACTGCAATTTATTTTAGTTTCGTAAGGGTATTCATTTAAGACATGATAAAGCATAGTTACCCAGGCAGGGCCGTACCCACCATTGAGGTCCCCGAGGTCCGGACCTCGGTAATTCTCCGAGGTGTACATAATAAAAGTTGCAAAATAATAGCCTGTTAAGGCGGCGTGTACAAACAGGTGTTCTCGCCTCGCCCGGCTTATGTTTTCAATTGTTTCCAATGGATGCGCCGCACTTTTCAATAGCGCCAACAGCTGGCAGGTTTTGTCCATTTTTACACGTTAATCGCCCAACAGTTCAACTTTGGGTGAACATCAATGTCCAATCACAGTGGAGGAGAGGCGGGACAAATGCCACAACCACCAACCGGCGCTTCGAACAACGGCTGATGTTTTACATCACAACACCGCGAGAGCGCTTAATAATCAGGGATGCAAACTAATAACGTTTTCTTGACCTGGTTTTCTTGGAAGCCTTCAGTAAATTTACATTTACAACTTTGTTTTTACCAAAACAGACGAAAATGAAAAGACTACATCAAACAAAGCTCAGCTTTGAAAAGAGAAAAGATACAGGGCAAGAGAAGGAGACTGGGGAAAAAACTGAACAGAAACAGAGCTGATGGTGAACAGAAACAGAGCTGATGGTGAACAGAAACAGAGCTGATGGTGAACAGAAACAGAGCTGATGGTGAACAGAAACAGAGCTGACGGTGAACAGAAACAGAGCTGATGGTGAACAGAAACAGAGCTGATGGTGGACAGAAACAGAGCTGATGGTGAACAGAAACAGAGCTGATGGTGAACAGAAACAGAGCTGATGGTGAACAGAAACAGAGCTGATGGTGAACAGAAACAGAGCTGATGGTAAACAGAGCTGATGGTGAACAGAAACAGAGCTGATGGTGAACAGAAACAGAGCTGATGGTAAACAGAGCTGATGGTGAACAGAAACAGAGCTGATGGTAAACAGAGCTGATGGTGAACAGAAACAGAGCTGATGGTGAACAGAAACAGAGCTGATGGTAAACAGAGCTGATGGTGAACAGAAACAGAGCTGATGGTGAACAGAAACAGAGCTGATGGTGAACAGAAACAGAGCTGATGGTGAACAGAAACAGAGCTGATGGTAAACAGAGCTGATGGTGAACAGAAACAGAGCTGATGGTGAACAGAAACAGAGCTGATGGTGAACAGAAACAGAGCTGATGGTGAACAGAAACAGAGCTGATGGTGAACAGAAACAGAGCTGATGGTGAACAGAAACAGAGCTGATGGTGAACAGAAACAGAGCTGATGGTGAACAGAAACAGAGCTGATGGTGAACAGAAACAGAGCTGACGGTGAACAGAAACAGAGCTGACGGTGAACAGAAACAGAGCTGACGGTGAACAGAGCTGATGGTGAACAGAAACAGAGCTGATGGTGAACAGAAACAGAGCTGATGGTGAACAGAAACAGAGCTGATGGTGAACAGAAACAGAGCTGATGGTGAACAGAAACAGCTGATGGTGAACAGAAACAGAGCTGATGGTGGACAGAAACAGAGCTGATGGTGGACAGAAACAGAGCTGAAGGTGAACAGAAACAGAGCTGAAGGTGAACAGAAACAGAGCTGATGGTGAACAGAAAACAGAGCTGACGGTGAACAGAAAACAGAGCTGACGGTGAACAGAAACAGAGCTGATGGTGAACAGAAACAGAGCTGATGGTGAACAGAAACAGAGCTGACGGTGAACAGAAACAGAGCTGATGGTGAACAGAAACAGAGCTGATGGTGAACAGAAAACAGAGCTGATGGTGAACAGAAACAGAGCTGACGGTGAACAGAAACAGAGCTGATGGTGAACAGAAACAGAGCTGATGGTGAACAGAAACAGAGCTGATGGTGAACAGAAACAGAGCTGACGGTGAACAGAAACAGAGCTGATGGTGAACAGAAACCGAGCTGACGGTGAACAGAAACAGAGCTGACGGTGAACAGAAACAGAGCTGATGGTGAACAGAAACAGAGCTGATGGTGAACAGAAACAGAGCTGATGGTGAACAGAAACAGAGCTGATGGTGAACAGAAACAGAGCTGATGGTGAACAGAAACAGAGCTGATGGTGAACAGAAACAGAGCTGATGGTGAACAGAAGCAGAGCTGACGGTGAACAGAAACAGAGCTGATGGTGAACAGAAACAGAGCTGATGGTGAACAGAAACCGAGCTGACGGTGAACAGAAACAGAGCTGACGGTGAACAGAAACAGAGCTGACGGTGAACAGAAACAGAGCTGATGGTGAACAGAAGCAGAGCTGATGGTGAACAGAAACAGAGCTGACGGTGAACAGAAACAGAGCTGATGGTGAACAGAAACAGAGCTGACGGTGAACAGAAACAGAGCTGATGGTGAACAGAAACAGAGCTGATGGTGAACAGAAACAGAGCTGATGGTGAACAGAAACAGAGCTGATGGTGAACAGAAACAGAGCTGACGGTGAACAGAAACAGAGCTGATGGTGAACAGAAACAGAGCTGATGGTGAACAGAAACAGAGCTGATGGTGAACAGAAAACAGCTGATGGTGGAAGTCTCTGTTAGCTCCGCAGCACACTGTGGTCCACTCCATGTTTTAAATTTCTCCCAGCGGCAGTGTCCTGATGACATCGCCGAGGCATGACAGCTGAAGACCAGATGATGGGTCTTCATGACGATTCAGATGGTGGGGATCGCCGCAGCACCATGCAGGAGGCAGACAAAGCTCTCCGGGCACTTCTGTGGACACACCGGGGTCGGCGCAGAAGTCCAAGCCGCTCCACGGCTCCACGGCCGCAATGCAGGACGGAACAGCAGCGCAGCCGAGAAGCGGAACATCCCAACATCATGCCGAACGCCAATGACGATGGCCCGGATGACGCTAGCCCGGTGCAAACTTCAGCCACCATGCAGCTCAAGCCCAAGGGAGACCACCAGTGAGCAGCCGCGGCGAGAAACATCAAATGTCCTTCAAACCAGAACCAACCGCAGCAATTCAAACATAAACATAGAGAAGCGGTGGAAAACGGCGAAACGACGAACAACGTCCTCTCAGTGGCTGCCAGCAATCAGCAACAGCCCCAATTGTAGCTCTGACTGTTAGACTAGTCACAAACATAAGGAAATAAAATAAAATCTAAATCTAATAGATTTCACTCATGGGTTATATTTTCACATTGATTTCTATCTTTGACATGATCTTACTCATTCAACATTAAATATATCAAGGTTATAAGTTCAAATAATGTTCTTTACATAATGTAAATCACAAAAATTAACTTTAGCTAGGTTTTCAAAGACAGAGTCACACATATGTCGTCTTTGGCTCAATTTAACAACAAAACAGATTTTCTGATTTTCTAATTTGGAGTCTAATTTTTTTGCAACATTTAACCAGATTCTCATTTATAAAAAATCTGTTGTCTTCTTAAAATAATTTATACTGCACACTGGCATGGTTTTAAAGCTATAGTTAGCTGATTCTTTGATTTTCTTATGTCTTAAAATGCATATGTAAAGGAGGGAAATGTTTTTTTTTAGGGCCGGGACTCAATTAAAAAAATTAATCTAATTAATTAGAGGCTTTGTAATTAATTAATCGAAATTAATCGCATTTTAATTGCATATAAATATTTGACCTGGAACAATGAGAAGTAATTTTTCACATGTATTTTTAGTATCCCATTGAATAATGACTGAATACATAAGCTTAATCAACAAAATATAGTTCCAGCAGACCAGCGCAATGTTTGCCATTAAGTGTAGCAGAAGCATATGTGTGATATTTGAGGCTCGATGTGCTGCGGTGATACGCTAACGCTAGCTTGCACACAACCGTGCTCTTGACGACGCTTCCATCCTTTCGTTTTTTAAAACAAAATTTCCCATCCACGGGGCCAAGCAAAGCGGTCTCATCAGCTTCTTCGTTCATGTTCACTATGGTTTGTTGTTGTCGTGACTCGTGAGGTGAGCGCTAGTTGGTGTTCCAGAATAACGGTCCGTCGAAACTCATTCATTGAAAAACGTTCCGCGGTGCAAAAATAAGTGTGGTTAAAATTATGTTAGTTATTTTTTTGCGTAATTAATTAACGCGTTAAAGTCCTGGCCCTAGTTTTTTTTTTTTCAAACCCTCCAAAATTCATATTTGTACCTCGGTATTTAGAAAATCCTGGGTACGACCCTGGTCCCAGGGCTTTCACATCGGCCACACTCAGCCTTGTGCTGCTCGGAGGTGCGATGCGGGAGAACGGAACGTTCACAACATCAAGAGACGTTGTTCTATTGCAAATTACATCGAAACCGTTTGGATCGGAGTAGCCGTCAGGAAAACAAAATATAGTAAGTTTTAGGCTAATATCAACCCCGTTTGCGCTCATAATGCACTAAAAAAAGGAGTAGGCTAGGTCTATTAGAAATGTTCTGCCAAGTCAATTTGGCCTGCTGTTTGAAGCAATAGGCTAAAGCTTTGAAGATTGACTGGTCAAATTCAATGTGTAGTAAGTTAAGTTGAAGTTATGCTGTTTAAACCAATTTTTTAAATATGTAATGTTCATTAAATCAAAAATTCTTCATTTTGAGTTAATTTCTAATTTGAACTATGGACCTATGGCATGTCAATAAACAGGTGTCTTCCCTGTGGCGCAATGAGATGAGCGTCAGACACCGGGTCGTGAGGTTATGAGTTCGAGTCCCATGGGGGACAGCTTTATAAAATGATGTTGTCATTTAGTGGCCAAAGCTGCAGTTCTGCCTTCGAAATCTCAAGCCTTTATGAAATTAAACAAACCAATGTATTAGTGGCCTGCTGTTTAAAGCAACAGTCTAAAGCTTTGAAGATTGACTGATCAAATTCAATGTGTAGTAAGTTAAGTTGAAGTAATGCTGTTTACACCAATTTTTTAAAATATATAATGCTCATTAAATCCAAAATTCTTCATTTTGAGTTCATTTCTAATTTGAACTATGGACCTATGGCATGTCAATGTACATGTGTCTTCCCTGTGGTGCAATGAGATGAGCGTCAGACACCAGGTCGTGAGGTTATGGGTTCGAGTCCCATGGGGTACAGCTTTATAAAATTGTGTGTAATGTTGTCATTTAGTGGCAAAAGCTGCAGTTCTGCCTTCGAAATCTCAAGCTTTTATAAAATTAAACAAACTAATGTATTAGTGGCCTGCTGTTTAAAGCAACACACTAAAGCTTTGAAACTTGGTCTGCTTCAGTGGACCCATACTCTGAGAATGATCTAATCTGAGCATTTTAAATGTAACGAAGTGCATTTATTTCATTTAAAAAAAAACTAAAAATAATTTTCAGTTGATTTTCACTTAAACTATGAAACTTTGACAGCCGGTCAAGTGCATGCCTGCCCAGTGGCGCAACAAGATAAACTTCAGGTGCCAGACCCCGAGATCGTGGTTTCGAGACCCTTTTGGGCAGCTTTATAAAATTGTGTGTAATTTCAATGTGATGTTTTTCTTTTCTTCTGGCTATGCACTGCCATTTGTCCATTCTTACAAAACTTGGCAGAGACGAGCTTTCATCCAAGTCGCAAATTAATGACAAAACAGAATTTGACCTACTGGTGAAAAAAATGCTGTCACAAACTTAACTATGTTGAGCCAGAATGGTTCTGGGGCTGTATCTCGGCCAAACGTTGTGCAATCGAAATGAAACTTGGTCCGCTTCAGCGGAACCATACTCTCAGGATCCATACCGAGATTGGAAACAGCACCACCAACAAGTCATGAGGCCATTTCTGATCATACCTACTGGTGAAAAAAAGTTCTGTAATCTTAATTTTGAGTGGATTCTCAATAGAACTATGGAACTTCAGCAGGTCTTTTGCATACAGGTCTGCCCAGCGGCACAACAAGATAAATTGTATGCACCAAACCAAAAGATTGTGGTTTCAAGTCATGTTTTGGGGAACTTTATAAACTTTTGTGTAATGTGTAATTTCAAATCCTTTGTTTTCCAGGTAAGATTTGTACTAATCTTTTTCCCTCTAGGATTAGAAACATGTGCTTTTGTTCAGTGCGTTGTGATCAAATAGGATGGTTATAGTATTCTTTGTCCTGGGCTCACAGACAATGCTTAGATTAAACCTTAGTACAATTAGCAGATTAATAGCTTCATAAATGAACCTTAGAAAAAAAATGTTTTAAAATTGTTTTCAGTTAAAACATGCATTTTAACCTGAGTCTAAGCCTTGTCTGTGAAAGCGGAAGGTTGGCAGTTATTCTGGTTGCAATAAAAGCAGTTTCATAAATTGGTTGGTTTTCTTTTTCATAATCATATACTTTTTCGCCCTTGTGTTAATTCTCACCTTCATATGTCATTTCGGCATTGAGTATAAAGTAATAAGCTAGAGATCAGAAGGGTGGGATTAGATGTTGGTGGTGGTCCAAGTAAACATTCATTTTGTCAATTGTTCTGGCTTTTACATATGCAAAGTTAAAAACAGAGTTTTAAACTCAATACCACTTTGCATACAGTGGATCATGCACGGTCAGTGGGCACTTTAGCATAGTACATATTTTCTGTCTGTTGTGAAGAACAGAATCACTGACTAAAACCAATTATATATTTTATTCCAAAGTATATAGTAAAGTACACTTTCAGATCCATACAGGAAACTATCAAGAACAATTATGTCAGTGTTTTAGATGTTGCCCTGAAGGGTCACTTACTAAATTTTACCATTTCAAAACTATAAAAGAAACTGTTGAATATCGTACTACAAATTAAATGAAAATTAATCAAATGCTCCATTCTCTAAGCTCCATTACTTTTTCTAAAATACACCAAAGTATGTGTAGGAAACAATTAACATACTAAAGGGTATATATCCATTTAATATAATAAAAAAACTGATATAGAGTAAATGGAAGTTTAACTGAAGAGACAAAGTACATTTGAATAATATTTTATTACATTCTTTGCATACATCTTTATTCAATTTCATTTGAAAATATTGTGCCTTAATACCCCACTGAGTAAGCCAAAAAGGCAACAGTGGCAAGGGAAAACTCCCTTAGACAGTAGGGTGGAACATTATGGGCAGTGATGAAACACCTTGGAGCAGTGGACCACAATCAGCAGAGTGGTAAAGGAAGAAACCTTGGGAGGAACCAGACTCAGCAGGGGCAGGCCATCCTCCTTTGGCTGGCACATATTAAAGTCACTTTTCATAGGCCAAATATAAAACAAGCCATCCATTCAACATTGATATTGTGGAGATTTTATATTAACTTGTAAAATAACTAAATTGACTATTGACTGCCTGCATTCATTTACAGTTGATAGTAGACAAGGCTATTGTTGCCTATTAGTAGAAGGGGAAAAGCAATAAATAAAGAGTTATTAAAAATGATAAAAGTATAGAATGTTTTCTGTAACAAATTTGAATGTATTTATTGTGCAATACCTTTTGTAATCAGTTAAGGAGTTCATGTAGCATAGAATCTAGTGATTCATATGATGAAGTAATTTCAGTGCACTTCAGCAATCTGAAAATATTGCATTTATTGAATATAAATTTCTTCACAAGTGAAGGGTTTACATCACAAATATTTTCTACCAACAAAGACATTGTATGTTAGCTTACCTTTTTTGCCAGTAGTGGACATTTGAATATGGGTTTGTGGACCTCATAATAGCAACAGTAGTTATGGAGTCGTTGCACAAATCTGAAAATGTATTAGTATGTCAATCAGAGCTTGTTGTGTAAAATGTTGGAAAAACAGAAATTGACTTAAATTTACCCTTTTATCAGTTGTGCAGTTCTTTTTAGGAGACCATTAAGCAGAATAACTTTTGATGGGTCTATGAAGGAAGTTAGTCTTTTCAGGAACCTGTAAAGATTAATCATTGAATATGGAATATTTCAAGCCAATGATTACATCGTAATAAAACCATTTTGCAATTAATTTAGCTTACCTATTTGTTAGTAGTGGACATTTCTAGAAGAGTTCATGGAGCAGAATATCTTTTGATGGGTATATGGAGGAAGATCATCTTTCCAGGTACCTGTAAATATTACAGTCATTGAACATGGAGTACTTCAAATCAATGGTTTACACAGCAATGAAACCATTTTGCAGCTAATGTAGTTAACTTACGTTTTTGGTAGTTGTGGACATTTGTATAAGAGATCATGGAGCACAATATCTTTTGATGGGTATATGGAGGAAGTTCTTATTTTCAGGAATCTGTAAAGATTACAGTCATTGAACATGGAGTACTTCAAATCAATGGTTTACACAGCAATGAAACCATTTTGCAGCTAATGTAGTTAACTTACGTTTTTGGTAGTTGTGGACATTTGTATAAGAGATCATGGAGCACAATATCTTTTGATGGGTATATGGAGGAAGTTCTTATTTTCAGGAATCTGTAAAGATTACAGTCATTGAACATGGAGTACTTCAAATCAATGGTTTACACAGCAATGAAACCATTTTGCAGCTAATGTAGTTAACTTACGTTTTTGGTAGTTGTGGACATTTGTATAAGAGATCATGGAGCACAATATCTTTTGATGGGTATATGGAGGAAGTTCTTATTTTCAGGAATCTGTAAAGATTACAGTCATTGAACATGGAGTACTTCAAGTCAATGGTTTACACAGCAATAAAACCGTTTTGCAATTAATGTAGAACATGTCAGTTAGCTTACGTTTTTGGTAGTTGTGGACATTTGTATAAGAGATCATGAAGCACAATATCTTTTGATGGTTTATGGAGGAAGTTCTTATTTTCAGGAATCTGTAAAGATTACAGTCATTGAACATGGAGTACTTCAAGTCAATTTTTGTTATCAGTGGACGTTTGTATATGAGTTTGTGACCTTTAATAATCAACATTTGCTATTGACTTGCTGCACAAATCTGAAAGTGTACTGTTAGTAGAATAATCTGTTATTGAAAGAAAGTGTTTAGTGTCTGCAAAACTGAAATTGATTCAATTACATTTTACCTTTTTATCAGTTGTGAAGTTCATTATAGGAGTTCATGGAGCAGAGAATCTTGTGATGGGTTTATGGAGGGAGCAATGACGTCTGTTTCAGTAATCTGGAAATATTACATTCATTAAACTACTTCAAAAGTAAAGGTTTTATACAAAATATTTTGGTGCTAATGTAGACAGTCGTTACCTTACTTTTATCTCAGTAGTGGACATATGTATAGCACTTTACACTACTGAAATTATATTGTTAGTCGATGAAGCTGTGCCTTAAAATCTTCCGTTAAAGTTTTAAACTCTTAAATGTAAACAAGGACAAGTATGTCAACGTACCTTTTAATTTGGTCTTTTCTACATGTTTGTTGGATGTTTTAATGCAATTCTATTGACTGAATTGCGATTTTAAGAGATAACTGGAGGAATGCAGGCAGTCTTTGTGGATGCTTCTTGTGTGATTTGGAAGCATTCAGTGTTGTTTGGATGGCTTAGGCTATGACAGAAATTAGATTGTTCTTTACTGTTTTAGACCATATTTCCTGTTTTTATCTGAAAGAAACATGAATTGGAAAGAAAAAAAAAAGAATGAAACTAAACACAAAAAACCTTGGCTGGATGTAGTTTTGGAGCTCCAGAAAGAACAGAAATTAAGGGAGACGTAGGATTGCGCATGATGATCTTTGGACAGAACTTGGTATGGAATGGCTAGGATTCTGTAGACCTTGGAATCTCAAGATGGGTGTTGCATAGTATGGACAAAAAGAGACCAGACAGTGATACAAATTTCACAGAACAGCATGTTGCATAAATCATATATTATCTTATATTAGAAGACCTTTCTTGAGAACATGCTAGTAGACTTACACAAATTAAACAAACTGATGCATCTTATACAAACAGTCTAACAACATACCTTTTCCATTTGTAAACTTGTACAGGACTTTGGGGGGGACCTCAGAGAAAGTGTAGCATGGTAGGGGCACAAAAAGCAAAACAAGGCAGTTATACGTTCTTCAATGCATGTCAGAATTGTCAATACATTACCTTAATGAAATTAGTACGCCTTCATGGTAACTGTAATAAGTTGAAACTATTTCAATTGCAACATGTTCAGCATCTTTGACGTAGACATGGTCTATCAACGTACCGTTTTCAGTTGTAGGATATTGCACATTTTGAGTGTATCCATGGACTTCCATTAATGTCCCAATTGATGATGATGTTAGGATGTCCTCATTGAAGTCTCCCATAATTACTTTCTTTCCTGGATGTTTTTCCAGCTCAACAATAACATGCAGCAGATTTTGTCGAAACAGGTCAATTTGATAAGAATGAGGCCTATACAACAGAACAGCAGTCAAACTGATATGTGGAACTGAGAAGTATAGACATTCTAAATTGCAAGGTTTTGGAATTATGACTTCAAAAAGCATGTTTTCACAACAGTAAATTGCAACTCCACCTCCTCGTTGTTGTTTTAAATTAGTGAAAAGTGGAGTGCTGTTGTCATAGCACTTAGCTCTTGGATTATGCGTGAAGATAAATCCTGGTATCTGTATTTTGTCTTCAACTTTTAGCCATGTTTCAGTGAGACAGATACAATCCGCATTCATACGTTGTCCATGAACTTGAATATTTTTAACATGAGCTTGAAGACTGTACATTATGAAGAGCAATTGTAAATATACCAGGTGTCTTTAAGAAACTGTAATTTGCTAAAGGAAATTGTGGCATATTTTTCATTGCCAAGTCAATTTTCTCATTACAGTATATGACAGCCTCCTTGAAGTTTTGAATTATTAGTCCGTTGACAGTTCTCACACGACTCAAGGCAACATATGCTTGTCCTGAAGTAAAGATCTTGTCAAGTGCTACAACAGCTTTATCTAATGTTAGTCCTTGCACTTTGTGAACAGTGCATGCCCATGCTAATCTAAGTGGAAACTGACGTCTTAAACCACTTTCGTTTGTGACTTGATCTTCTTGCACTTCAATTACTGTATAATTTTAGGAAAATCCATGTCGTTGTTTTGATCATTGAATTTTACCCACATTTGGATCATCAAATTCAACATGAATGGCTGATGGAAAATCCTTATCACAATCATCAACATGATCATCATTATCATGCTGTTTTTTACTTCTGCTTATGTGGACAACTGTACCAAAGGCTCCATTGACAAGTCCATCAGAAACATCAACATTTTTCTTTAACATAACTCTTGCTCCAACACCCAATTGAACACATTTAGCCAAACAGGAGTTGAAAACATTTGCATGGAATCCAACTTTTAGTTCAATCCTTCCAGTTTTTTGATTTCTCACAAAATCTTGAGCTTGAATACTGATTGCCTCAGGACAAACCTCATGTAGTCTCTGAATGTTGTATTTATCAACCTCTTCATTTGTAGGAAATATATGAACATCACCACATTCTTCTCCAGTTTCACGTTGCTTCAACATGTTGATGTCTCTTGAGCTTAGAGTTCATAAAAAAAATAAACCTCTCAGACGATTTAAGGTTTCAGCAAAAGATACATCTTGTTGCCTAACAACTTCAGTTAATTCAGCAATTTCAAAGTTATTGTCCCAAAGGTTCACTCCTTTTGTATCAGTATAGAGCGGAGTTTCTTTGACAGGTGGCAGCTGATAAAAATCTCCTACAGCTACAAGACTGACCTTTCCAAACAGGGAGTAGTCTCCGGTTTGTTTAATTTGTCTCAATCGACCATGAACATATGACAAAAGCTGATGGCCAACCATGGATATTTGATCAATAATCAAAATCTGCAAACATCCCATTTTGGAATGGAGAGAATTGATTTTGTCATCACTTAGGGGTTGATATGGCAGTTTGACATTAGCCCCAATTGAAAACGTTTTGTGGATGGTTGCAGCACCAATATTGTATGCAGCTACTCCAGTTGATGCACATAGAACGACACTCCTATCATCAGGATTTTCAAACATCTGAGATAAGAGCCTAGAAGATTCATAGTATATTGCTTTGATTAAATGACTTTTTCCTGTGCCTGCTCCACCAGTGATAAACAAGTGAAATGGTTCAGGGTTTTCTCCAAGCAGTTTTTGTAGACACCATTTGCGAACTTTGTAAAATATTGCAGATTGTTTAGTGTTTAATGATCTTAGTAAACACAATGCTTCATCTCTAGACATTGTAGCATTACTAGTCTCAATTGTGAATGCAGTTTGAGGGTTTGCTACAAGATCTGGAATAAGTGTGTCTGAATCATCTTCATCAGCAAGTATGTTATTCTTCATTAGTTCTATACATTCATGACGTTCCTTTTCAGTTTCAAGACACAATGTAGCCCAAGCATCTTCCAAGTCAACACCTAGCTATAAGAGCTGTTGAGCTCTGTCTATTTCAGCACTTTCCTTTTCAAACTGTGCTCGATTATCATCAACAATACATTTAACTTGGCTCACATTACTTCCACATTTCACAGCACCGTTATTGTAGAAATCCTCGTAAGTGTTAAAATGCCCAGGCTTTAGCTGACAATCTTTGTAATGTGGCAAAAAAAGTTGTAACAATGAGTGATGGTACTTCTCTGGATCTTTTGTTGGTGAAAATCTTGGATACCTTACTACTGCAGGTTCAGTTCGAGTCCTTTGTATCATATAGCCACAATTGTTGTTAAGCTTGATCACCTTTTCTGTGTTTTGTGAAGACATTTCAGATTTTGACAAGATCCTGTATTCTGAACAAAACCTGGCAAGACATAGAATGCCAAAATAGTCTGTTTTTGGTCTATTCTTGTACCGGTCAACCAGACTGTTCCTCCAAAAACACCCTTGTTCACCAGAATGGTCATCTTTGTTCTGGAGTACACGCAAAGGCAAACTCATCTTTACAGGATCTGTTCCAATTGGAATAAACTGGACCTTGCGAGAGCATTCTTTCAAGTGCATACCCGTTAGTCGGTACACTGCCTCTTGTGCTGAAATTTCTCTGTTGTGTAGATATACACTTCCCAACATTTTTAACGCTGATCTTGCTTCAAGATTCCCATTTATAGCTTCATTTTGTGCACGCTGCAACAACAATCCTATTTCTTGTTCCGCTTTTGTGATGTAACTAATAATGTAAACTACTACTGAGTAAGCATCTGTGACATACTGGATATCCATATTGCCTTGCCATGCACGCAATAGATGTTTGTTATATTGGTTTACCCAAACATCTTTTGGATTTGGTTTCAAGACAATACTTTTCTTTTTGGAACATCTCTTGTACGCCTTTTCAAACACAGCCTGATTAATTCCAATAGACTGAAAAAAGGCATCCGTTGAATCAAAATTGACATCAGAATTTGTTAATGCAGTTTTGATTTTCTTTAAAATTGCACTTGCGGCCTCATTTCTGGCATTGCCTTTCAAATCTTCTCGAATAGTTCTTGTTACAAAAGTACGGCTAGATAGTGGTCGTGGAAAATTAAATCTACAAACCGTTTATTTCTTGCGGCATGTCTTAGAATGTCTGCTGCTGTGCTTTTGAACACTGTTGACAGTCTCATACAGTTCAGTGTCATCCTCTCTTGGGGACTCGCATGTGATGTAATGATCTATGAAAGCAGCAACCAAATGATCATTGTCTTCATTTAACTTCGGAGCATTTTCAACTCAAAACAGACAATGAACATGAGGAGATCCACGCTGTTGAAACTCTATGCGATAAAAGTAGTCTTTGATGTTTCCAATAGGTTGAGTGGGTGACATAATGACATCTTTTAAAAAGCAATGCCATCTATAATCAAACATCCTTGCAGCAGTCACTGGGTTTCGTCTAATCAGTCCACATTTTTCAGACCAGTCAAGTTCATCAACATTTACATTTTTCTCTTCTTGCTTTAGAATGTATCCTTCATCATAATTCAGTATTTTAGCTAGAGATTCTGGGTTTGTGAGGCTATCGGATGTTACTTCTTTTAACAACCTCTTGTCTGATCCTTTTCGCAAAGCAATGGAAACGTTAGACACAATTTGATCCAGCTCCGATATATATTGTGCATAGAAAATGAAGTCTGTGCTCCGTGCAAAACGTCCATCTGCATTGAGGATTCGTGCATTTAGGTATCGTGACAGTGTGATTTTTTCCTCCCTCTCATCATGGAATGTTGGACCACCAGTTGGAAACAGAACAGGGAAACATTTTGCTTCGTTGGTTTTATCAGATAGTAATTTAACAGAACTGTTACCTTCAGCTGGTGCCACATTTAATACATCTTGAAAATGCTGATCAATTACTTCCGAGCCAAGATCCACAGGCTGTAAACAGGTGTCTGACAAAAGACCACTTTGCTCCTTGATGTAAGTCAAGTCTTCCTCTTGTGGTTCTTCTGGGTCATTTTCCTCTTCACTCTTTTCGACTACATCTTGTTCCTTAATTTCATCAGCAACATTCTCCTCCAGTTCATTCAAAGAGTTGATCCACTGTTCATTAATCGCTACATCCCTGTACCATTTATTGCACCTGACCAAACACATCAGAGCATTTCTAACACAATCAGTGTGTACATACTTGTACTCATAATGACCTTTGTAGGTTAACTTGCGCTTGAGTTTGATCCTTATCATCTTGTCATCACATTCATTTCGTGGAAGAATATTTGATACATCTGCAGCATTTACAGGAACACACACCACAGGTCCATGGCAGCCATTTTGTTTTCCACGGGGAAGACGAGTAATTTCAAAAAAGGAATGTTTCTTACGGGCAACAAGATGTTGTTCCAAGGAGTTAAGACACTGCAGTTGATATGGAATGTCCACTAAATGCATATTGTTAGCAACACTCTCTTCAGGTAACTTTCCACCAAGGATTTTTCGATGACACGTTGGACAAATCCACAATTTGCACCTTGGAGAATAACCAGAAGAATTCTGGTTCCTTCCTTTTACGCAGACATGGCTTTCTCACCTCATTTGAAGTGGCATTCCCGCATGTGCCTGCACAAATGTCTTTATCTCAGTGCTTAACACATGTCACAACTTCATAATGATTACCATTACAATGTTTCAAATAGATTGAATTGTGTGTAAATACCTCTCCAATAGGCTTGTGTGCATTCCATCTGCTATCATTAAAAGCCAATATGGTTGTATTAAACAGGTTAGAAGCAGCAAAGATGTCAATTTCAGTGGCCCATGACCCAGAATAGTACATTCTGGATTTTGTCAAGTAGTCCTCTACTGAAGTATACTCACTTCTTACATACCTCTCAAATATCGAAACATTTATTTTCAGGTGTTTGACAACTGCACGGCGAATCTTCAAATGCTTGTCCCCACTTCCATATATTGCATATGCCAGAGATCTGAAAAAGCAGTTACCATCTGGTTTGATACTCTTTGTCTGACACGGACCTGCAATGGGACCAAAGTCTGCAATGACATCACCGACACTGTTATCATTTGTCAGAAACATAAAGATCAGCAAGCTTTATGTGAACTTGTGAGTCAAAGGAGAAAAAAATTCTTCTGGAATTGAAACATCAGGAATAATTATGTCATCTGCTAGAATATTTTTAACATGAGTTGTTTTAACTGCTTTCCCAGAGACCAGCTCATCCAGCTCTTTTCTTCTTCCCCCTTAAAGGATTATTTGGCAACACACTTGTATTTGCAGCTTTGGGTACCTCAAATTCAGATGAGCTTACCTCAGTGGTCACAGGTTTGCATACCTTGGGTGTGTATTTTAAGACTTCACTGTAAAGTGCTTTACCAGAAGAGAATGGAAAACTGCTGCCATCTGCCTCCAGCAAGTGGGAAGCTTCAACATCTGCATGAACCAAAACTCCAGTTATCTCAAATTGTGGCTCACGTACCCCAAATGACTGTGCAATCTCATTAATGTAGTTGTACAAATTCTATGGTGCTGTGATAAGCAACACAACTTGTATCTGTTTTGTTAGCATGATAATCAACAAAAGCATACCATGAGCCTTGCTTAATGACTGCACGTGTTAGCACAAATCGTTAAAAGGAAAGCATCAGCACTCAGTAGAGCTTGCTGAAGAGCTACATCAAGTGGCATGACTACACCGCTTAATGCTTCGTCATACTCATTAACATTAACAAATCCAGTGAGAGACTCTGCATACTCTATAGAAAATGCAGTACTACCCAGCACATGTCTCCTTGGTAATTCATGGACTGCAATGTAATGCCTAGCCATCACTTCCCGGTCATTTATGTTACCCTGGTTTCTTAGACATTCATAAAAGTGTGTTCCTGCAACCAAGACACTGTTGAGATCTTGTGTCGTCCAGGTCAACACATTTTTCATCTTGCTTGTCAACACCGCTGTCAGACTGATAGCTCCACACTGTCTGTTGCGTGATTCTCCAAAGCGGGCATCACCTTGATGGAATGAAGCTTTTAATACCTGATTCAGTGGAAAGTTATCAAATACAGTTGAAACATTCAGATCAGTGTCATCAACTTTCACAGAGCTTGGCTTTGGTAAATCATTTAGTCTGCGTTGGCATTGCTTTGGTAAATCATTTAGTCTGCGTTGGCATTGCTTTGGTAAATCATTTAGTCTGCGTTGGCATTGCTTTGGTAAATCATTTAGTTTGCTTTGGGTTTGCTTTGGTTTTGCTTTGGGTTTGCTTTGGGTTTGTTTTTGGTTTCGTAAATCATTTTCAGTGCAAAAAGAAAAAGCATTTCATAAATCACTTTCAGTGCTCAGAGAGCTGAATTGGGTTAAATCTGCCTTTTTTTAAGGGAAGACAACCCCTCTTCAGCTGCACAGCGCTTAGCATATAGCTTCTTGGCTATTTGCGAGGGCTTCTTTGGTCGGGGCATCTATAATCAAGAAATATACAAATGCACAAAACAAACAATAATTAATCGTGAGCATATAACATAAAGCTACATACATACATCCTTTTTTACAAAAAATTTCATAACTTTTAATTTTCTTAAATCCTTAAAAAAAAAAAATTTGATTATTGTAATACCATGACCCAAAGAATCTGCACCTGGTTAACTGCACTGAAACAAAAATAATATTTAGTCTTCATTAAATATCAGGTAGGGCTGGACTAGCCAAAAAATTGTATATGGACATTTCACAGTATTCATTTGCTATTTAATGGGGAAGGAATGAAAGACACATCAATAACAACTCTGATTAGCTACTGCATCTGTCAGTCAAAAATGTTCATGCACTTTCACATTTCACTGTAATCATAACAACCATACTACATTTTGGTTCATTGCAGAGGGATTTTTGGCCTTTTTTAAACTCCCCTCTCCCTCTACATCCCATAATGTTAATTTGCAATACTGATTTGAAAATTATGTTAACTACTTCCATTACAGTTTATGGATGTAAGACTTTTCACTTCTAAAATAAACATAAATCACAGATTCCTTTTAGGCAACATAATAACCAGCAGCTCAATCTCTGAACTGTTATAAATAAAGTTTGACAATGTAAATGTAGCCTAAGTAAAAGGCTATTAAAACAAACCATAAACATTTATTTAAAACATATTCTTTTTTCAAAATACTATAGGAACATACTGTAAAAGTCAACAAAAAAATAACAATAACAATCAGATCATTTAAGAAATGAATTGTGTTTCAAACAAAGCTTACCTCTCAACGCAACAAGACTGTTAATTAGCAACACCTGTGGTCTGGAAGTTGAAGTAGGCTCCATGCCAAAAATATCCAATCTAATGGGGGCACTTAAAAAAAACTTCCAAAAACTTCAAATTCTTGAAAAGTATAATCCATTTTTAAAACAAAAGACTTACTATAGTATGCTTGAGTCACTCAGATCGACTTACAATAGCCTACATTTGAAAGAAAATCACTTTTTGAAAAGCAAGTTTAATTTAAATTGTGTCTGTTCCTCCCTTTTAGTCAAATATAAGCATACAAAGATAGTACCATAGTTGTTTTTATTCCAAAATTGTATTTTTTCAGTCAAGCATTCATATTTGCAAAGCCGAACTACACAACAGTTTCATTTATGTAGAACAATTAACAGTTCTAGCAAAACAAACTTTAAAATCAGCATTTAGAAATACACCAACATCAAAACCTGAGACGAATAATTACGAGGGAATTAATTATTAGCTAATTAACCAATCAAAAGTCTTACTTAATACTTTCAACATACAACTATTTGTTAATTATGTAATTGTCTGCTCATTTTTAATTGCCAACTAATTTCCATTGTTTGTAATCAACTGTTTGGCAAAGTATAAAATGCCAAAAATAAAAGCCATGTTTTAAAGACACTGAGATTTAAAACTAAAAGAATTGCTAAAAAAAAATGGCTAAGAACTAAGCTGAATCACAAAACACCATAAATGGATATATATACATGCTGTCACACCTATAAAGTTGTCTGTGAAGGATAACAAGTTTTTTAATGCAGTTATTCAAAGGAACAGGGACACCTACCTCCAGTGTGTTGTGTTTGCTGCAGAAAAACATTTAATGTGGTCAACTGCAGCAAAAAACCCCAGTGCTGTGAAATTGACCAACACCTCCAGCAAACCAAGTAAGTATTTGTATTTCTTCATAGAAAATCTATATGATTAGCATATAACATATTAACAGCACAATATCATATTAACAATTCTTGTTTTCTTGCCCCAGGCCTGCAGGACAAATCGTTCTGTTCAGTGTGATAAAAGCACATTGCTAGAAGTGGTGGAGGTGGATTTTCCACATAAACCCCCAAAGGAACTGAATTGCACTGTGCAATTTGTAAAGTCACTTGGGCCAGAGCAGCATGTAAGTAGTTAAAAAAAAAAAATTTGTCTCTCAAATTATCTCTGCATTTCTACTGTAGCTTTTATATGATACATGGAACTTCCATTTCAACTACTTATCATAGGCCTTTTGTTTTTCAGGTGCCTAAACTTAAAGGTACAGTATGTACACTGCACCCTTGTACCAATATTAATGCTTGGGACACGGTGTGTGAAATACAGGAATGTCTCATCCAGGATTCCTCAGGCAAAATCTCTATAACTCTATGGGGAAAATTAATAGCGCAAGTCGAACTAGGGAAAACATATGAGTTTACAAATTTAAAGACCAGAGCTTTCAAAGACATCACCACACTAACAACCACAAAATCTACTTCCATAACCTTAATCGACCAGACACTAGTATTTCCTACTGGCCAGGAACCACAAATTACACCAACAACCTCTTCAGACACCAGCCAGGTCATCTCTCAACCTCAAGGTGCAAGAATTCAAATTAACAAGCTGTGCCCTAAATGTCACCGACCACAAAAAGACTTTGACTCAAAAGCTACATACCACCGCTGTTCATTGTGTAAAATCCTCAGAACAACAAAAAATTATATCACTAAGTGCAGTGGTTTCATTGAAGTGCTGAAGGTCGAGGAAACTGTGACTCTCACTGTGGCAAATTCAGTACTCACAAAGTTTATCAAATCCAAACTGGACTTGTCTGTGGTTGATGAGCAAGATATCGAAGAGATGTTGCTCTCAAGTGAGCCACTTCTCTTTACTTACACACACACACACACACACACACACACACACACATTTCAAATAACTGATATCAGCGACACTACCACTAACAGTGATGACCTTTGACAGCGCCAAAGACCAGTTGTCCCCTTCTGTGGTTCCAGTTCTTTCCAAAAAAAAAAACTGGAGGTCAATGCAACAGTGCAGCAGTGTAGCAAGGCTCCGCTAAAAAAGTAAGAATTTTTTTTTCTTGTCATAATTCAATGTCTGCTAAACTGAACTTGTCAGTTGTTGATGTTGCACATGAACTAGTTGCTTATTTCCATACACTAACATGCTTGAACTCACTGATAGGTCTACAAACAGTGATGAAGAATTTCTGCATATGGATATCCCTCAAACCGCACCGTCCCTCTTCAGCCCCGAACACCACTTATCACCAGCTCTGTCCCCCCAAAACCCTCTAGAAGCACCTGCAACATCAAAGAGACAATCAGTCACTATGGTAGAAAAGGCTCTACCTTTATCTAAAAAGTAAGCTCCCCCATTTTTTTAAAAAAAAATTTAACCTTTCTGTCTTTAAAACCATTTAAGTGCCTCTTATTATATATGGATAAAATTCCTATATACTATTGTTTGCTATACAGAGATGACGTGCCTCTGATAATCTTGTTTTAATGCAGACATCAACTGCCTCTAATCTGTTCAACTTTCTATTTGTTATATGCCAGTTTATGTTTGGAAAAAATAAAAAAATAAATTTTCACAACCTGCTTGTTTGTCTTTATGTTGGTTAGCTTAGCATGTTAATTGGAAAATTTACTTTTGTTCCAGACTGAGTGATTTGAACTTTTTAAAAAAATATATATATATTTTTATTAAATTCTTCGAGTTGATTCTCACTAGAACTTTGGCTGTGACAGCCCTCTGACCCACAGGTTGTGGGTTCAAGTCCCATGGGGGACAGCTTTATAAAATTGTGTAATGTTGTGGCAAAAGCTGCAATTCTGCCTTCAAAATCTCAAGCATTTAGCAAATTAAACCATTGTATGAGTGGCATGCTGTTTAAAGCAACAGGCTAAAGCTTTGAAGATTGATTGGTCAAATTCAATGTGTAGCAAGTTAAGTTATGCCACCTAGGGGTCATGAGATATGAAAAATGACTATTTTTGCCCATAACTTCTGAACGGTTTGTCAGAAAATCATAATTTTGGTGTCTATGGATTCCTCGCGGATATGATATGTTGGGATCCGCCATTTTGAATTTTGTCATAAAATATGCATGACCGACAGCATGTCCCGAACGTACCTGAGAAGTTTCAGAATAGCGCCACCTAGTGTTCCAGAGATATACTATTTTTTTGCTAAAACGTTTATAACTTTTGAAAACATTATCTATATTCTATATAATTTATGTCATTTTGTTCTCTGGATTTTGCAGATTTCGATGATGTCTCATTTGTCATTTTCCAAACATGTGACTGTCCGCCATATTGAAACAAGTGAAAAACAGTTTCCCTATCTCGAGGGAACTCGAAACGCTAGGGGACGCCTCTGCGTGCCATGTCATGAAGCACTTGTGTAATCAGTCCAATAGCGGGATGATACGTCACGGGCGGGTGACGTCATCGACCAGGAAGCTATAAAGCACACCTGGACCAAACAGTCACTAGCTTCTGTGTCTTCACAAAGCGCTCTGTGTGATATTGTATGTCCATTTATTGTGTGAGTGTCAAAAGAAAAAGAAAAAGAATGTCTAGTCAGTTCAGGCGATGTGTCACTCCCTGCCCTTGTTACATCACGGGTGGGGATACACACGACCTGTGTGTAATGTGTTTGGGGCTTGAGCATGCCCAGTCAGCTCTCGAGGGGGTTGGCTGCGAGCATTGCGAGAGTCTTCCAATGCGTACATTAAGGTCACGCCGGGCACTCTTCGAGGAGAGTGCTTTGGCTCGCGGTCCTCAGGGCTCGGGTCCCGCTGTTGCCGAGGCACAGCGAAGGCTCGCGTTCTGGGGATCGCAGTTAGATCTAGTGGCGGGGTTAGAGACGGGTGATCCCCTATCTCTGCCCTTACCCACTGGATCTCAAGCCTCAGCTCGCGAGTTGGAAGCATGCTCTGCGGTTTCTTCCGCTCGCGCTGAGGCTCGTGATCAGCAGCAGCATTCCAGTTCCGAGGAACTGAATGTTGTTAGTGTTGAAATGACTGACGAATTACTTCCACCACTGCACACACACGCACAGGAGGAGCTTATGGAGGTTGTGAATGTGAATATTCAAACATAAACGGGTTTAAAGCTCATGGTTATGTGGCGATGCCGCGGGTGGAAGAGAATCTCTCCCCCGATTCAGCATCGTCGCTGCAAGCCCCACAGCTGCCCACCAAGCCCGTAAGAACGACATCAGCGCTGGTGGGCAGGGCGTACTCGGCAGCCGGGCAGGCGGCTGCCTGTTTACATACGGTGGCCGTCCTGCAAGCATATCAGGCAGACTTATTGGGGGATATAAATGAGGAAACTGAGGAAGTGGGGAGAGAGACGATAGCCGAAATTAGACGGGCGGCAGATTTGTCTCTTCGTGCCACCAGGGAGACGGCCAGATCCATCGGCCGCTCTATGGCAGCCCTGGTGGCCACGGAGAGACATTTATGGTTAAACCTCTCTGACATAAGGGAGAGGGATAAAAAATTCCTACTGGACGCGCCCGTCTCGCCTTCTGGTCTCTTTGGTGATGCAGTAACAACAGTCGTCGACCGTTACCAAGAGGCCAGAAGGCAGGCTGCAGCCTTTCAAAAATTTCTCCCCCGAAAAACATATCCCCCAGGGGCTGCCGGGCGGGGGCAGCCCCAGCCGAGTACGTCCTCCTCCGTAGCGCATCGAGCGCAGCAAAAACAGAGCGTGGCCGCTCGGGCCCCCCCGCAGAGAGAACGGGGGTCAAGGCGACGCGCTCAGCCGGGACCTTCCCGCGGTAGGACGGATCTGAGGACTGTCCTTATCGCTAGGAAGGCCTCGGCTAAGAAGTCCTGACGCCAAGAGCGCAGGGCTTCCGATGGCAGTCCCCTCCAGGAAAGTGCGGCTCGCCAAGGCGCCCGCTCTTTCCCGGTGCCATCGGGGGGCCGGTCTGCCAACCCTCCCACCATTGGTGCTTCAGGGCGTGGCGGTCCCCGGCGAACGCATATCTCCATGTCCGCCCGGAAATGTAGCGGCATGGGGATGTTCGCGCCCTCGCGGGAGCGCCCCTGGGCGGTCAGTTCGGTTGCTACCTGCCGGTTATCCGTTACAGGACACCGGGCTGACCACACAGGAAAATCCAGAGACCAGCCTCGAGAGGCTGGTTCCCTTAGTAGATTTTCTGGCAGCGTGGAAACTTCTGCCGAATGTCTCAGAATGGGTCCTGCGTACAATAGAAAAAGGGTACAGAATTAAATTCGGGTTACACCCGCCCGTGTTCAACGGGGTTACTGCCACGGTAGTAAGCTCCGAGCAGGCTCTGGTAATGGAACAAGAGGTACAGACTCTTCTGCGAAAAGAGGCTATAGAACGGGTCCCTCCCCACTGCAGAGAGTCGGGGTTTTACAGCCGGTACTCCATAGTTCCAAAGAAGGATGGGGGGTTAAGGCCTATCTTAGATCTGCGTCATCTAAACAGAGCAGTAAAAAGATTAAAATTCAAAATGCTCACAATAAAACAGTTCGTGTGTCACATCAGGTCCGAGGACTGGTGCGTCACGATAGATTTTTAATTTTTAATTTAACCACAGATGCATATAATTTCAAAATATACTCGTTTCAAAGTCAACACATGGCTTTTTTTCTCAAGTTAAGCAAGGAAACGAGACTGCAGGAATTCCTTTAAAAGGCTTAAAAACGAAAGAAAAGATGAGAGTCGGCTGTTTTTGAATAGCCTATTGTAAGTTTCTAATTTAAAGTGTTTGTGATTTAGGCTATAACCTATGTTTAAATGTTTTGCCACTTGTGTGAGCTAAATATGAATAAATGAATTGAATAAAATGCTGTTCATGTAGGCTACTACGTTAACCTGACTTAGAAGAGTAAACAAAGAGAATTGCAATTCTGACGAGCCATGTTCAGTAAAAACTTTTGGATTTTAAATAAAAAATAATGAATAAATGCTGTGTTTGTGGTATGCAACAGCGGACCGGTTGCACACAGATTGCTTCACGGATGAACCTAACTAATACAAACACAACACATCTGGTTAACTAGAAGAGCATCATTTCGTTTGTTAAATAAGAGGGATCTGGCGCTCGTTGCCGCTGTTTTCAGTGGTGCAGATTTCTCTCGTGGCTCGTGCATGTGCAGAGCACTTTAATCAAACTTTTTTATTCGTTCCGGTAAAATCACGAAACAAAATGCACAAAAACTGTCCCTGCTCTTGATGTACAATCACTGATGATATTCGGTTTTAATGAGAAAAAAAACGAGGATTTAAAGTGTGCAAATCTATGCCTTTATTGACGTGAAAAATCTGGACACTAACGGTATATTGTGTTTAGATGCATCCTCTTATAATATGCCATAAAGTGTGTATCGTATGCACACAAACTGCGTAGCCTACCATTTGTAAGCCAAAGCTCATTGTGATGTATACATTCCACGAGATTGCACACTCTTACTATTTATACACATTTTCGTGAGACTGTGATGAACATTCGTGAGATGTGACAGAACCTGTGATGTGTTGGTCATGGTGAAACAGGAAAAGGAGTCCTCCGGTGTGAAGACAGTTGTGAAGTTTGTGTCAGGCAGCGGGAGGGATGTTGAATGTGCGGTGCTGGACTGCTGTAGCTGCTGGTGAATAGAATCCACCTTTTCCCGGAAGTAATCCTGAAAACTGGAGCATAATCCACGAATGTCAGATGGCAAAGGGTTGTCAAGTGGGCGGAGCAGACGATTGATAGTGGAAAAGAGCTGTTTAGGATGATGCTGTAGGTTGCCAATGTATGTAGAGTAGTAGTCATTTTTGGCCTTGGACAGAGCATCTTTGTAGCTCCTAACATGGTCATTATAGGCTTCCCGGTGGACAATAAGACCAGTTTTTTTGTAATACCTCTCCAACCTCCGTCCTGTGGCCTTCATGAGGCGGAGTTCAGCAGTAAACCAGGGAGCAGGACAGGTGAAGGATACAGATCAAGTAATGAGGGGGGCAACGGAGTCCAGACTACGTGACAAGGCCAGGTTATAGTCATTAACCAAGTCATCGACAGTACAGTTTGGAGAAAAGCTGATCAAATGGCCTTCAAGAGTGTTTGACAAGCTTTCTATGGATACTTGTTTAAGGTTTCGATATACAATGGACCTTTTCTTACACTTCCTGTGTGTGTTGTACACAGTAATGAGAACATGACTGCAAGGTGATCAGAAACGACCAGGTCAGTAGTTTGTAGATGGGTTGGGGTAATGCCCAAGGAGCACACCAGGCCCAGTGTATGACCTTTAGCATGTGTGGGGCCGCTGACATTTTGTGTAAAATTAAAGCAGTCCAATAATGACAAGAAATCTGTAGCGTGAACATTACTGGAGTCAACATGGATGTTAAAGTACCAAGTAGGATGGTAGCTGGAGATGTTGGGCAGATCAAAGCAAGAAGGTCAGAAAGCTCAGGCAGGAAGCTAGCAGAAACCTTAGGCGGGCGATAAATAAGGACCACTTGTAGCTGCAGAGGCCCAGACAGAGCAAAGTGAATGCATTCAAATGAAATGGTATGTACTGGAAATTCTTTTATTTTGAAATCAGCATTATGGATGACTGCCAGCCCTCCGCCACGTCCAGAACTACGAGACCTATGAATGTATCTATAGCCTTGGGGGGGTAGCTTGGTTAAGTGCAAGGAAATCCATTTGGTTCTGCCAGGTCTCAGTTAGACACAGAAAATCCAGTTTCCTGTCAGTAATAATGTCATGAATAAGTGGGGCTTTATTATTTAGTGAGCGAGTGTTCTGGAGCATAAATGAAACAGACTTCAGAACAGGAATGTTGAAATGAGTGATGACGTCAACAACAGCCCGTTCTATGGGCCGTAGGTTGAAAAGGTGTGGGTGCGTCTCGCACTGATGACGTCGTCGCTGAGTAGTGAGAGACCGAAGAACAGGAATAGCCTGGGATGTCTCCATGTAAACAAACTTGTGTCGAGCAGCCCTGTGCACATAGCGAGGGCGGCGTAAAAGATGAAGAGATTTAATCGCCTCAAAGCTAGCGGCACTCGGTACGATGTGAGCGTTGAGGTTCTTGAGTTCCACAGCACAGTATCTGAGGAAAGCCATGATGCCCACGGAGACCGCTAGCTAGCCGCTAGCGTTAGTTTACAAGCCACAGACCATCCAACAGAAAAAACACGTCCGATCCTCAACAGAGAACGAGAAACATGTCCAAGCCACAACAGAGAACACTGTGGGGGATCAAGCCATAACCAGAGGTAAAACACTACTATTGTCATAGATGTCTGCTGTTAGCAGTTTAGGAATCAGCAGTGAGAAGTCCAAATTAATAAAGTAGCAATTCCAATGTAGAAGCAGCTTGAAGCAGCAGAAGTATAATCACAGGATAGCTGGAGTCTGTTTGTGAGCATGAGAAGCGGCGACATACACGCCAGCGTCCTCTCAGCTCACCGGAATTGCGGGATAATAATACCATATACCGAGGTAAAATAGGGAGGAGGTTTGACGGTATCAGAATTTGGATACCGCCCAAGCCTAGTTCAGAGCATCAATCTTTAACTGCTAAGTTCAAATGTGATTTTGCGCTTTATAGACCATAAGGTGAACTAGGAAAAAGTCTCCATTTTCTCTTTTTTTGTTCCCACACCTGGGCACTACTTTTTAAATGCATTTTTGCATAGACAACAATCTTTTGGACGTTATGTTAAAAGTTCTCCACAAAATATCCTGCAATTTTTTTTGTTACAATCCATAAATGTATATAATTTTGAATTGAAAAAAAAAAATCTTATACTCTTGGTTTTGCTTCTAACTGTATTTGTATTCATTTTAGCAACACAAAATATCTCTCAAACTGACATTTATATATGTACCTTAACATTTGAGCCTGGCATTGGTTACTATACTCAAGTGTGAATGTAGACCATGAAATATTGCACATATTTATGGCACATCTTTATTTATCAGTATCATCCCTATCACTATCATCAAAGCCATCACCCCATGTAGCTCTTTCCTGTGTTTTCTGGGAAACATTTGCACAATTGTGGCATTGACATAAATTAGTACAAGACAGTCTTGCAAACATCTTCAGTCAAGGAACATCTTCCGGTCTCACATTTGTCTTGCTTGCAACTGCAGTGGTCTACCTGCAACACAGTATCAGGGGCAGGATTTCTAGTCATCCAGGTCACTATTAACTCCCCATCCTCAAGGTGCCATCCATTGCCAACAGGTGAAAGGGCACACATTAAACTTTTCAGAGACTGTCTCATTATGACGACTTGGTAGTTTGCCCTTTCGCAGTGTTGGTACAGGGCGTCACTTGTTGAGGGCATGGATAGTTCTGGCAAAGCTGACGATGCCTTGCAGAATGCTTTGTATCTTGCATCGTTCACATTTTCAGCAGACGACTGGCCATACAGGTGGCACACATATTTGCAAAGTAGTTCAAAGGTAGACTGGTCCAGGTTAAAACTGCTCCCCAAATTTGTAAAAGCAGATAGGTATTCCTCTTTCTCGCAAGCAACAGAAAATGCCTGTTTTGCCTTTGCCGTAAAAGGCACTTGTAGAGTCACAGCCTGAGAAGGTATGGATCCCAAAAAGTGCCAAACACACATTGGTGCCAAGAGCATATGCCACCTTAGCTAAATCAATGATCCTTGTTTGGTTGCCAACCCCCGTGAAAGAATAAACACTATGGTAAGTCTGGCAGCAAACTTAAAGCAATCACTGCCACATCAGTATTAGTGCTCTTGATGACTACGGTTCGATGTTCCTGTGCAGTATGTTACTGTGCATGTAAAAACACCCTGGTGTCACATTACTCATGATCAAAATGTGATTTTGCGAGGATGGAACTATTGCCGACTTAAAACACTGATAAAAAAATAAAATGGAGGATTACATATGGATAGGCATGTGCCGATATCAATTTTTCATGTTGCGATTAATTGCTGAAGTTTTATCACGATATATGATATTATCACAATATTGAAATAAGTTGCAAAAAAAAGTGTTGCCATAGCATGACAGCTTTAAGGACTTTTGAAATAATAAAAAAAACTGAATGTTTAATACAATAGTGCACCAAAAATATATACAGTATTGTTCAAAATAATAGCAGTACAATGTGACTAACCAGAATAATCAAGGTTTTTCGTATATTTTTTTATTGCTACGTGGCAAACAAGTTACCAGTAGGTTCAGTAGATTCTCAGAAAACAAATGAGACCCAGCATTCATGATATGCACGCTCTTAAGGCTGTGCAATTGGGCAATTAGTTGAATTAGTTGAAAGGGGTTTGTTCAAAAAAATAGCAGTGTGGCATTCAATCACTGAGGTCATCAATTTTGTGAAGAAACAGGTGTGAATCAGGTGGCCCCTATTTAAGGATGAAGCCAACACTTGTTGAACATGCATTTGAAAGCTGAGGAAAATGGGTCGTTCATGACATTGTTCAGAAGAACAGCGTACTTTGATAAAAAAGTTGATTAGAGAGGGGAAATCCTATAAAGAGGTGCAAAAAATGATAGGCTGTTCAGCTAAAATGATCTCCAATGCCTTAAAATGGAGAGCTAAACCAGAGAGACGTGGAAGAAAACGGAAGACAACCATCAAAATGGATAGAAGAATAACCAGAATGGCAAAGGCTCAGCCAATGATCACCTCCAGGATGATCAAAGACAGTCTGGAGTTACCTGTAAGTACTGTGACAGTTAGAAGACGTCTGTGTGAAGCTAATCTATTTTCAAGAATCCCCCGCAAAGTCCCTCTGTTAAAAAAAAGGCATGTGCAGAAGAGGTTACAATTTGCCAAAGAACACATCAACTGGCCTAAAGAGAAATGGAGGAACATTTTGTGGACTGATGAGAGTAAAATTGTTCTTTTTGGGTCCAAGGGCCACAGGCAGTTTGTGAGACGACCCCCAAACTCTGAATTCAAGCCACAGTACACAGTGAAGACAGTGAAGCATGGAGGTGCAAGCATCATGATATGGGCATGTTTCTCCTACTATGGTGTTGGGCCTATTTATCGCATACCAGGAATCATGGATCAGTTTGCATATGTTAAAATACTTGAAGAGGTCATGTTGCCCTATGCTGAAGAGGACATGCCCTTGAAACGGTTGTTTCAACAAGACAATGACCCAAAACACACTAGTAAACGGGCAAAGTCTTGGTTCCAAACCAACAAAATTAATGTTATGGAGTGGCCAGCCCAATCTCCAGACCTTAATCCAATTGAGAACTTGTGGGGTGATATCAAAAATGCTGTTTCTGAAGCAAAACCAAGAAATGTGAATGAATTGTGGAATGTTGTTAAAGAATCATGGAGTGGAATAACAGCTGAGAGGTGCCACAAGTTGGTTGACTCCATGCCACACAGATGTCAAGCAGTTTTAAAAAACTGTGGTCATACAACTAAATATTAGTTTAGTGATTCACAGGATTGCTAAATCCCAGAAAAAAAAAATGTTTGTACAAAATAGTTTTGAGTTTGTACAGTCAAAGGTAGACACTGCTATTTTTTTGAACACACCCCTTTCAACTAATTGCCCAATTGCACAGCCTTAAGAGCGTGCATATCATGAATGCTGGGTCTCATTTGTTTTCTGACAATCTACTGAACCTACTGGTAACTTGTTTGCCACGTAGCAATAAAAAATATACTAAAAACCTTGATTATTCTGGTTAGTCACATTGTACTGCTATTATTTTGAACAAGACTGTATATATATATATATATATATATATAATGTTTGTATACACAGTATAAATGCATATTTAAAAAAATAAATAAAAATTTTGCCGGAAAAACAACAACCGTTCCGTAGCCTACATATAGTCGTTATCTAACTTACGCGCGTCCCAGATTGAACACCCATAATAAAGATGGACAGCGACAGTGAAGTCTACAGTGATAACAGTACAGAGGGCTCTGCTGAGGTGCAGGACTTCTCTCCTCGTGAAACCCCAGGGGAAGATACTTCAGATAGCAGTGCAGGTGCTCAGCCCTATCAATTCGAACCATTAGCTCATGCCGTGATTGTGGAGGAAATGCTTGTTACACACAAACAGCTTTGAGGTAGGCTATCGCTAGTTGATGGCCAACCAACCGCCCGCAGCCAGAGGCTAGCCCTGGCAGCATCGAGGGGAAAGCCATGCAACACACCCAAACCTTTCCACCAGGGAAACAAACACTACAACCCATGATCATAAACTCCTCTCATCTACTCCGTGAACACTCAGACTGTCACTTCTGTCATTTGAAAGAACCACGTGCTGTCATGAATAATTAAGAGATGGTGTTTTCTCATAGGATAAGAAAGCTCATTAATAATAATGAGACACCGATGCGTCACGTAGCACTATTAGAGCGCTGGTACGTCACAAGCTGTGACGTGGACGCAATGTAGTTTTTAAACCCGGAAGACGAAAATAGGGTGAAAAACATAAAAATTGACCAGATTCCCCCTTTAATTAAATCTAACAGATGCTAACATTATGTTCAATGATGTTCAACACACATACCTCTGTTAAAATCTCAAAAACGTAGCTGTAGGGTTTCATGACCCTTTAAGAACGTCTGATGGAGTGAGTATTAAACATCTGAATGTTATAGTGAATCAGTGTATTACAATTTTGGAAATGGTGAAATTGAAGTCATGTTTATGAAATTTACATTTATGAATCCTAACAACATTTTATGAAATAAAATAGCTTACAGTGATGCACTGAATGTTAATCATGTCTTCACATTCTACAGTTTTTTGATGAGATGGATGGATCCGGTCATTCACCAAGCAGCTTCTGTCATCGCTTCAGAGATGGCTTCGCTAGAGTTCTGAAGATAAATGAACAAAACAACCAAATAATTAAAGGAATGGACTCTCAATGGGTCTGTTAACAAAAAATGCACTTGAAAAAATATCAAAAACAATAAATGGATGAAAACTGCATGGTATGATTGTGTTTTAGGTGCATTTTAGGGGTGGCACGGTTCATAAAACCCACAGTTCGGTTGCACAAACTGAAGTTGACCATCTATGAGGAAAGCTATGTGAGATTTTGATACCGCAAGAGAGAAGACATTGATGACATGCTTTTCAATTATTTGGCAAAAGGAGAATGTGTATTACTATCTCTACAGGAACTTATGTGCCTTTTTAGCACAAAAAGATTGAACTGAAGAATTACCTTGCATTTATCAAACTGCCAACTTCAGTGTAGTTTTAAGCCTTGCTTATTATACAAGACACGAGCGCGAGGGTGCGCGGGGCAAAAAATGACGTTAACGGGGAGTGCACGAGATCCCATTTCGCTTGGCGGTGTGCACATCAAAAACATTTTTTACTTTGCGTCTGGCTCCGCAACCGATGAAGCACAAGTTCCAGACAAATCTGGCCGAGCATGACATCTCACACTGGCACCCAGTCTGCGCGTCGAGTATAAATACTCCCCAAATGGACGAGGCGCTCCATCAGCGAGAAACGAGGAAAAAATATAAATTATCACGGCCGGAAAAATTATCGAGCTCATTATATTTATCGTGCGATTAATTGATTTATTGACTATCGCAACAGGCATGTTAATTTTAAGCGGTTTTATACAATTATATATATCCTGTAAATGAGTTTCAATTGAGTAGCTAATGTTCTGTATTTTTTTTTACGTTTTGTTTAAATTCTTGTAAAACATGCACTACCTATGCACAAAAAACTGATTAATTAACAGTTCATTGGACATGATACTTACATTTCTGTAATATTTTAAATATTTTAAAATAATTGTTAATTCTTGTGATTCTTCTTAATTGTTTACTTTTGTGATAAAATAAATTGTGTGGGAAAAGGCACAAAAGAGGCAAAAAAATGTGTCTGTTTTGTATATAAAGTAGGTAACAAAAATTCTTCTGTAGGAGTCGAGTCTCCCCCCTGCAATGCAAGTGTCTCTTTTACTCTGAAGTAATGTATTATCGTTTCATATTATTGTTTTTTTTTAGGACAAATCAGTTTAACTGGATATTAGTGAAAGGCTCTGGGAGAATACCGTGATGTAATTTAAAACCATAACATAAAGGTACATTTCTCTCACTAGCGGTGCAATATTGTTCTGTTAGAGGTACAAACAAGAAGGTACAAAAATGTACCAGTGTTCAGAAGTACATTGCTGTACCCTACTAGGGTACTGCTGGGGCGACAAAGCATTTGTACTCTTTTAGGTACATTCCTGTACCTTGATTTTTCTGTGTGTACCTTGTCCCTCTTGCAGAATGAAAACTTAGACCTATCAATTCCCCACCACCTAACCAAAATGCAAAGTTCTTGAGTGAACCTACTCCGAACCAGTGAACCCAGCCTGACCCGAAGGACATAACTGGATAATTCTGGCCCGGCATCGCATTTCCATTGGTGACTCCCGATCACCAACCTCCCACCATATCTTCCAACGGTACCTCAATCCAGAATTACTCTAACCCTATCCTGAAAATAATCCTCTCAATCCCCCTACAGACCAGACAATAATGCAAAGGACCTCCTCTTACTGACATCCTGAAAAAAGAGCAAGCTTTAACAGTCACTGATCATTGCTTTTAAAGTGATTTGCATGTTATTTGTTTTTAGGCATGAGCAAAGAAAGGACAAGGAGGGACCGGGAAAGGTTAGCACAGGATTAAGCCAGGCATGAGGAGCTCTTTAGGGAGAGAAGGAGAAAGTTAACTTATTTATAATGGAGAAATTGAGTTGGTGAAACATTCTCTAAGACATACACTTGTATAGAAAACATGTAAAAGCTGTCTCTGTTACATCAACAGATATCAAGAAAAGAAAGCTAAAGGAGAAATTCAACCACAAAATATAACCAGCCTCCCAAAACATAAGAGAGCAAAGCATCGTGAGGAAATGAAGAAGACAGCAAGGAACAGAAAGAAGAAGGAGGATCTGGCAGCCATTTTAGATATTACTCCCCCATCACCTGAAGAAACTGACGTGTCCTTTAGTCCAGGTCATCTTTCTCCTGCTCATGGTTCGATTTCCCCAATGCCAAGTTCTTGGATGAAGATGTTGAAAGTGACCAAGTCCAAGAGTTTGAAGTGGGAAAGAAGCGATATGTGGGCCAAGTTTTGAATATTTAGGGAGAATAAATACAGGTGAACTGTACGGTTTAACATGGAAACAAGAATGCCTTCCAATGTGCCATTCCACGAGCTTCTCGGTTTTTTCGTTCCTCTCAAAAAAATCTGTAACGGAAAAATCGCGGACACACTCGAGGGGCAAAATACTGTGGGCCCCTTGATCCTCGCCCTCATTCCATTCAAGGAGGACATAGCGAATTTCCTACGCAGATATAGCTATTTCTCCCAGCTGCTATCTTTCGGCGTGAAAGATTCATGGAAAGATGACGGACGACGTCATCAACTACGCGGCGTGCTATCTTTCGGCGCGAAAGAGCGCACTGGGCCGCATGTGGATGACGTCATCAATTACGCGATGCTAGCGGGATCGGTAGCAGAGTGGAGGAATGCTTGCAGTATAAATAACGCTATAAATAACAAGACACAGTTAAAGAAAAGCAATAGACATGGATCCAGTACGTTACAAAAGGTACCTCGCTGGCAAAGAAGCACCTGTTCCAGAAAGAACAAAGAGAAGACGTAAACAAAAGTTTTTTTTAATTTTATAAATATATTTATATATTTTATATTATATATCAATATATTAAATTATATAAAAATAATAATATATGAATAATATATTATTTATATTAAATATATTTATAAATATATTTTTGTACGTCTACTTTTTTCTCAAAAAACGAATAGGTAGATATGATATTTCTTGATCAAGGATTTTTTTATTTTAGGTATCTCACCCAAGAGGACAATCAAGATGACCCGGTGTCTACTGCTTCTGATGACACAGTAAGTTGCTAAAATATTCAAGTTATGTGTTTTTTTTTTTTTTCGTTTTATTGTGCATGCACACTAGATAATTACACAACCCAAACTTCCAATTGATGTTGCTTAAAGTGGAGCACTAATTGGAAATACCATACCTTATTACTCTGTCCTTTCCATATTGCAGCGATGCCCATGTTTTCTGACCTGATGTCACTCTGACGTCAACACAGGATAATGTCAGAAAAATATACATGTGGACAAAAGGGGGCACAGTTTATATATATATATATATATAAATTAATTAATTTATGATATAATGATTTAAAAAAATCAATGGAATGGACTGTTAAAAAAATAAACAAATACATTTGAGCCTGACTTCAAATGCAGATGGCTACCAACCACATGAAATGGTACATTTGTATGAGTTTGTGCAAATTTGGGATTGCTAATCCAATGTTTTAAATTCACAGATGAACCAACCCATACCTGGCCCTAGCTCTTCAATTGGGGAGCCAGTAGAGGAACATCTAGAAGACCCCAGAAGTCCAACTTTAGACCAGAAACCAACAAAAGAACAGGTGGAACTCCTGCCGCTGGCATTAAAACTCAAACACGGATTAACAAATACACCCTTGGAGAACATCATGCATCTTATAAACTTTACTGCTGGTCCTAGAGGTGAATTGGAAAAGTACCTTTTCTACAAAGCATTTAATTCAGTGAAAGACATACTAGAAGTCAGTGGTGGAGGAAGTACTGAATCTCAGTGCTTTAAGGGTTACTTCAGCGATTAGCATATGGCTTTGTATCAGTAGAAACCCTGGAGTATATTCAAATGATTGTGCTTTCCCCCCTCATATCTCCCTGAGATAAGAGATTTATGTATTTTATTTCTGGAAAAATTCCTCCTATGACGCAAATTGACGATATTTGCATCATGAATGTTTGGCCAAAGGCTAAAGACTACAGCCAGCAGAGGGAGCCATTTCCACATGTTTTGAACCCTGGGGGATGGAGATCACACTCACAGCTCAGCTCAGCTGCAGGCACTCATTTAAACGGAGCGATGGTGAGCAATGGAAGTCTTTTAACTTCTCAAATTAATTTCTATGAAAGTTAAAGGGGGGGTGAAATGCTGTTTCATGCATACTGATCTTTTTACACTGTTAAAGACTTGGAATCCCATACTAAACATGGACAAAGTTTCAAAAGTTAAGGTGGACGTTTGATGGGAGTATTTCTTTGTCAAAAATACTACTTCCGGTTAGTCATAAGTTTCGGCAAGTTTTTTGAGATCATGCGTCCCCTTTGACGTTAATGGGGGCGGAATTTCCTTGTATGGGCCTTACGGACAATTCTACCGGAAGAGCGTGAGAGAGAGAGAGGGAGAGAGCGAAAGTAACAGGCTACGCCCATCAAAGCGCTGGCTTGTAGGATGCTGGACAGGTGATGTGCACATAACAATGTCACCAAAAAAGTGTGTTTTTGGTTGCCAGACCAAGACAGTCCTGCACAGATTCGCCAAAAACCCCGCGTTAAGGCAACAGTGGATGGAATTTGCTTTTCCGGATCAGCAACTGAGTTGCGCGAATGTTTATATCTGTTCGCTGCATTTCGGTGCCGACTGTTTCATAAACAAGGCCCAGCTCGACGCCGGATTTTCCCAATCGCCTAATGCTGAAGGATGGAGCAGTCCCAACGATAAAGGTCCCAACGTTAGAACCGCAGGCGGTGAGTGAGACTGCTTCAAATGTCTGTGTTTTTGCCTATGCTCATCAAGTAGCCCAAACATGATCACGTATAGTTAATTGATCAATGGAGCATGCGATGTGTAGTGCGTGTACATTTGTTTAGCTGGCCACTATATGTGTAACTTTATGTTTGTGTATTGTAAAAGCACTCCAAACAACAATACACAAAGAGTGGGGAAATATGTTGAACTAAATAAGCGCGCTTCTTCATTCAAATGTGCTACTATTCCGTGTCTTTCTATGTAAACACTAACTTAACCTGCCGTGCAAAACCAGTCCGCTTACTAACGTTACAATTGTCTAAACCACGCGTAAACACACACACACACACACGTGCACAACTGCACTTCCCACATGTACACCTTCAAAGACAAAAATACGGCGATATAATTCAAGTATAAATATGTAAATAACACAAGCCGCTCAGCATATTATATAGTTAGTGTATAACTTGTAACTTACCACATAGAGACGTCCTGCTCTAGTCGTTTTTGCTGCTGCTCCTGTTCAACTGCAGCCTCTGGGTCTGATTCCGGATCATAGATGTATGGCTGTATCTGATTAAAAGCCATATTTTTATTTTGAATAAAGTTTTTTTCCCGCTGTTAGGGATGACACAGCTTTACGACGCACTCAACACAATAGCAGCGGCGCGCACACGTCATTATTTAGCTCCGCTCACACGACACGCCCCCACCCGCTCGGCTTTTTTCGGAAAGACTCGGAACAGCGCATCTTTCTTATATAATTATAAAAAAAATAAAGACTTTTCGGAGATATGCAGGATGCAATGCTACTCTATAGGTACTCAAGATTGACATGACACTAACTGAAACTGAGTGTTTCACCCCCCCTTTAAGCTTGCAAAGGCATGAACTGAAATGCGCCAGACTGAACTGGCGTTGTGAATGTATGCCGCGAGTGTAGTCGCGATTACCTCAGCGCTCATCACGAGAGCTCATCAGCTCATTTATCTCACTCCTGCAGTCAGTGCTCAGTGCTGTGAGACTCGCGCGGCGACTCACTCATTATATTGAACACACACGTTCAGTTTTTAATTGTAGTGTCTTCTCCAACTCAGTCACTGTAATCCAGTAGCGGTGGCTTTGGGAATGGCCTCATAGCGCAGCGAAGCATTCTGGGAATTGTAGTCTTTCATCCCCATGAGACAAAAATACATTTTCTGTCTTTTCTCAGTCTAGAAAGCACCAAATTCAAAAATAATTTCACATTTCTACTGCATTGATGACCCAGTTTAAATACAGATTCATCTTCCCAGCTCTGAAGTACCCCTTTAATGATTAAAGTACAAATAACCAGAGCCATATTTACTTAAGTAAAAGTAGAAGTACTACAACGACAATCCTACTTAAGTAAAAGTAAAAAAGTACTTGATTTTAAATGTACTTTTAGTATTAAAAGTAAAAGTACTTGTATAACAATTTATTCTCAATGTCTATATTTTAATAATTAAAAAGAAGAAAACAGTATGGGCTGTGCCATTTTAATTAAGTTAGTTTTGGGTTAATGTCGGCTAATTGTGCGAATCATCTGTTGCCCAATAAATTAAAGGGGGGGTGAAATGCTGTTTCATGCATACTGATCTTTTTACACTGTTAAAGACATGGAATCCCATACTAAACATAGACAAAGTTTCAAAAGTTAAGGTGGACGTTTGATGGGAGTATTTCTTTGTCAAAAATACTACTTCCGGTTAGTCATAAGTTTCAGCAAGTTTTTTTAGATCATGCGTCCCCTTTGACGTTAATGGGGGCGGAATTTCCTTGTATGGGCCTTACGGACAATTCTACCGGAAGCGCGTGAGAGAGAGCGAGGGAGAGAGCGAAAGCAACAGCCTACGCCCATCAAAGCGCTGGTTTGTAGATTGCTGGACAGGTGACAATTACACATAATGTCACCAAAAAAGTGCGTTTTTGGTTGCCAGACCAAGACAGTCTTGCACAGATTCTCCAAAACCCCGCGTTAAGGCAACAGTGGATGTAATTTGCTTTTCCGGATCAGCAACTGAGTTGCGCGAATGTTTATATCTGTTCGCTGCATTTCGGTGCCGACTGTTTCACAAGGCCCAGCTCGACGCCGCATTTTCCCAATCGCCTAATGCTGAAGGATGGAGCAGTCCCAACGTTAGAAGGGTGAGTGAGACTGCTTCAAATGTCTCTACACAAACCACGCGTAAACACACAAACACACGTGCACAACTGCACTTCCCACATGTACACCTTCAAAGACAAAAGTACGACGATATAATTCAAGTATAAATATGTAAATAACACAAGCCGCTAAGCATATTATATAGTTAGTGTATAACTTGTAACTTACCACATAGAGACGTCCTGCTCTAGTCGTTTTTGCTGCTGCTCCTGTTCAACTGCAGCCTCTGGGTCTGATTCCGGATCATAGATGTATGGCTGTATCTGATTAAAAGCCATATTTTTATTTTGAATAAAGTTTTTTTCCCGCTGTTAGGGATGACGGACTCGACTCAACACTACAGCGCTGCTGTACACGTCATTATTTAGCTCCGCTCACACGACACGCCCCCACCCGCTCGGCTTTTTTCGGAAAGACTCGGAACAGCGCATCTTTCTTATATAATTATTAAAAAAATAAAGACTTTTCGGAGATATGCAGGATGCAATGCTACTCTATAGGTACTCAAGATTGACATGACACTGACTGAAACTGAGTGTTTCACCCCCCCCTTTAAATTAGAATAACATTAGCCTAAATGGTTGTTAAATTAAATAATTTACACTGACAAATTACAACTGCATTAAATGATATTATTGTCGCGGTCAAAGCTGATTCGAAAGACCACCGCCGTTCGCCAGTTTCTGTGTTTACTAGAAGCACGCAAACGCAACTCGGCCGTCGTCATTATGGCCCCGCCCACCGACTCTATACACAATGTGATTGGCCCAGCAAGAGTGAGGGGAACACAGCTCAGAAGGGTATTGAGAGTTGCTAGACGACACTCGTGGGCAGATTAGATTTGCTGCCGCTAGGGTGCGTCTAGATTTCTAGGCTAGGCTATAGATACTTAATTAATTTAACTCATAAAAACAACCATATTATTATTTTTTTCTTTTTAATTCAATTTCTTCAATTTCTATGAAAGTATTTGCCACAAATTCTGTGTTGTGTATTTTATGGTAATCAAATGAAGACATAGCCTATAAGATTAATTTATACTTAATGAAACTTTTGACACTGAGCTTTATAATGTTAAAATTAAAAAATGGAAGAAAAATGTATATATTATGTAAAAAACTGTGTTTTGATAGTTTATAATTATAACATTAGTGTATTAGTATTTGTACAACAGTGATATATTTCTCAAGTAAAACCAAACTTTTATTTTGACGGGTTGCCGTGAATAACTTTGAGTGTCTGTGTTTATGACATGACGGTGGTTTTTCTCAAATTAAACGGTAAATTGCTCGTGAAGTGATTCTCAGAGCGGCTCTGGAGATGACGGACATGCGTTATCCCAGCTAACAGGGAACGTTCTCAGAACGTTGGCTAACGTTCTTTGAAAGTTCTCTAAACGTTATCAAAAAACATTCTCGCAGTAACGTTATTAGAACGCTGTGCCAACGTTTTTTGCTATAGAGAAACGTTCTAAAAACGTTAGCTATAAAACGTTATTCTTACATTGTTAGTGGAACGTTTTAAAAACGTTACTACATTAAAAAAAGTATTAGTCATTACAAATTAGTCATACAGCTTTTTCTTAAACTTCAGATATATTATTTGTATATCTAGAGATAACTTAATGACACTTAAATGCTATTTTCGTGTATATATTAATTTTTTTACAATCAGAAGTAAAATCTTGTAAACTAATTGTGTACTAAATAAAAATGTAATATAAATTTAAAAGTCAATTATAAAAGTGGTTTTAGCTTTTTTTAAGAAAGAATAAGTTGTCAATAAACAAAAGCAAGTACATTAAAGGAGAAAACAGGAATATTTTATTTGATCATACTCCACACCCTTATAAGAACGTTATTTAACGTTCTTAGAACCTAAAGAGAACGTTAATACAACGTTCCACAAACTGGACATTTCAACGTTCCTAGAACGTTCAAAAACGTTTTTAGAACTTAATGGGAACGTTAGGGAAACCTAAAATATAACCTAAAATTGTTAGCTGGGATGTCCTCGTATGAGATGGAAACGTGATACTATGTAGGCCTATGTGTTTGAGGTAAACTGCGGGTCACGCCATTCATTCATTCACACACACACACACAGACACACGCAGGACACTCAGGATTCGTAGCCTAAATAGTCTTTTTGCTGTTTAATATTCACATACACTATCACCAGATGCGTTGGTCTAGCAACAAGTGCAAGCCACTTCACAGACATAGATAGTTGCATGTTCTGTTAACACAATCAGAGCCTAAAAATACGGGATATTTCACAGGAAAAGAGCTGAAATATGTGAGAAACCCAGAAAAATGGGAGGTTTGACACAGCTATGGCTCGGTTACAGGTGACAATACCACCACCCACACTAAAGACCCTCTTCGATGGGGCGCTAGCTGCAACTCCACACGGCTGAAGTCGAAGAGCATTTTTTTGAAGGCGCTGCTCTCTTTCGCTGGCTGTTTCTGCCGTGTTGTTGGAGTATGCATGCGCTGCCCTCGGGAGAGAGGAGGGGCAGAGGGCTATGGAAACCCTGAAGGAAGATTAGGTGAATGCAAAATGTATGTATTGTGCTATACTGTCGAGGGGGAGAAAAAAATAAAAAAAATAGATTTTTTTGCCCAGCCCTATTTTCGATACTATTTAGTATAGATAGTACGTGAATTGGGATGCAGAGAGTGGCTGCGTTCGGAACCGCATACTTCTCTACTATACAGTATGAAAAAAGCAGTAGGCGAGCGAAAAGTATGTCAGAAACCTCAGTAATCATAAGAGTAGGCGAGAAATCCCAGATGGCCTACTGCGCTCCGCCCAGATTGTGAAGCACTCATCGTCGGATACTGCCTTCCCATAAGGCCACAGGAAAGAAAACGTCATTAGCAAATATGACGGAGATAGGCGACGCAGGTGTTTTCAAATGTGAGTATTACAAAACAAAATCACGGTTCCCTTGTGTTAAAATGCCATTGGTTGAGCTCCTGTAGAGTAAACTGTTGAATTATTGAAGGTGTATAGACAACAGACAGTAGAGTATAGTTGTAATTGTGCTGTAAAAACACGTTTTATTGTGTATAGCTAACGGGAGCGCCAGTAACACTATTCATGCATTCACACTAGAATGTTTATTCTAAAACATATACAGCTTAAATATTCTTATTAAATGTGTGACAGGAAAATCTTCAATGAGTATTGCAGATGAGCAATCATGACATTAAATAGACACCTGAGTCATGTCCTATATGTGTGCTGTTAATTCAGTGTTGTCAACACTGCTCACATAGCTAAATGTAAATAATGTAAATAAACAATTTTGCATAAAGTTACTTAGCATTAGTTATTATTTTATTTGTCCATTAGTACTGTTGATAATTTGAGGAACATTTGCAGTGGATTTAAAGCGAGTTGATATACCAGCAACTACCTCAATGTGTAAATGTAGTATTGAGCACATAATCACAGAGGTAACGTGAATGTTGTCTGATGGTACAGGGACAGATGAGCGCGCACACACACACACACACACACACACACACACACACACACACACACACACGTGTGGTTATCCAGTGGAGAGTGGCTCATGAAGCCCTCTTCACTGGGAAGCAGAATGCTGCCATCAAAGGCTTTGAGTGAGTTTACTACTGAAATAGATTAAAAATGTATTTAAATCTTATATATATATTATTGTAACTTCAAACATTCCAGTTATTACAGCCCTTTTCTGATCTTTATGTCTGTGTATTTGCTGCAGGGCCTTTGTGGTGGAGCAGGGCCAGCAAGGCAGCGTGACGGAAGCGTTTGTACAACAAAAAAAAAGGGAAAACCTCAAACAAAAATATAAAGTAAGATTCAATTTTTACTTCTAAAACAGAAATCAAACGTCATTGAGCTGTTTAAATCACTACATCTGTATTGTTTGTGCATTTGTATAGGATCTGAAATGCCGGCAGAGTGGCGTCAGCACTGAGGATGGGGAGCCCACAGCAGCTCCTGGAAGAGGTACAGTGCCCTGGATGAGGAGATTGGGGAAGACCCTCCATCACTCCACCTGCCCTGAGTGCCTCATCTGGCCCAGATTGAGCTGTGGCCTCTTCATCCTCAGCAACGGAAAGAGGAAGAGGAAGAAAGCGGGCAACCCAAATTATAGAGCTGATTAGAGAGATGGAGGAGAGGGAAGCAGCGAATGAGAGGGAGGAGAGACGATGGAGAGAAATGGAGGAGAAGGATGAACGGCGAGAACGAGAGAGAGGAGAGACACGAACGTGAAAGAAGAGAGCGAAGAGAGATGGCACCAGGAAGCAGGTGTGAGAGAGGGAGACAAAAGAAAGAGATGAGAGATTCCTTCGTCTCCTAGAAATAATTTCAAAAAAATAAGATGACATTAAAAAAACAATTATGACACTGAACAATCTTTTGATCATTTACAAATTTGGAGTGTAATTTTTTTTTAAATAAATATAATTGAATTTATTATAAATACAAAGTATATATATATATATATATATATATATATATATATATATATATATATATATATATATATATATATATATATATATATATATATATGAATAGTACTTTCTGAAAGTATCACCTAATTTACTGTGAATGGCTAGAAATTATTTTATATCTAATTAAAAAAAATGTTTATATATTGTTATTTTATTATTTTTCTAGGCATTCACAGTACCTTATGTATATCTGGTGATACTTTGAAATAGGAATATAAAAAAAAATAGTGTATATATATATATATATATATATATAGATAGTGAGTGTGTGTGTGTGTGTGTGTGTGTGTGTGTGTGTGTGTGTTAATGACTGGTGTAATGTAAACACCTACACACGCAAAAACAAATTTTAAAATATATTTTATTGCATGTGATCTGGCTTCTGAATGCACACAGAGCACACAGTGATGTTCAGACAGGTCATGGAGGGCTACTGCAGGCTTCAGTTCCAGCACAGCTGTTTGTCATTTGAGTAATCAGTTATTCATTGGTTTGATGGGATTGTTCAGGTGTGTTGAATTAGGAAGGACTCTCTGCTGGACATTGGCCCTCCATGAGTTAAGTTCAGAATGTTTACACAAACTACCTTCAGTTTAGCATTAAGTGCAAAAGAGATTAACAGTGAATAATAGGTTATTCACCCAAATACACCAATTCATTATTTATGTTTTTTAAAGGGGGGGTGAAATGCTGTTTCATGCATACTGATCTTTTTACACTGTTAAAGACTTGGAATCCCATACTAAACATAGACAAAGTTTCAAAAGTTAAGGTGGACGTTTGATGGGAGTATTTCTTTGTCAAAAATACTACTTCCGGTTAGTCATAAGTTTCGGCAAGTTTTTTGAGATCATGCGTCCCCATTGACGTTAATGGGGGCGGAATTTCCTTGTATGGGCCTTACGGACAATTCTACCGGAAGAGCGTGAGAGAGAGAGAGGGAGAGAGCGAGAGAGAGAGAGAGAGAGAGAGAGAGAGAGGGAGAGAGAGAGAGAGAGGGAGAGAGCGAAAGCAACAGGCTACGCCCATCAAAGCGCTGGCTTGTAGGATGCTAAACAGGTGATATAACCAGTAGCTACTGACTTACCCACTGATAGGCCGGCGGTCGATCTGTATTTGCACTTTCCTCACGCGACGGGCGAATCACTTTCCTCACAGAGCGACTCACTTTCCTCACGCGGCAGGCGAATCACTTTCCTCACTGAGCGAATCACTTTCCTCACAGAGCGACTCACTTTCCTCACGCGACGGGCGAATCACTTTCCTCACAGAGCGACTCACTTTCCTCACGCGACGGGCGAATCACTTTCCTCACTGAGCGAATCACTTTCCTCACAGAGCGACTCACTTTCCTCACGCGGCGGGCGAATCACTTTCCTCACTGAGCGAATCACTTTCCTCACAGAGCGAATCACTTTCCTCACAGAGCGACTCACTTTCCTCACGTGGCGGGCGAATCACTTTCCTCACTGAGCGAATCACTTTCCTCACAGAGCGAATCACTTTCCTCACTGAGCGAATCACTTTCCTCACAGAGCGACTCACTTTCCTCACGCGGCGGGCGAATCACTTTCCTCACTGAGCGAATCACTTTCCTCACTGAGCGAATCACTTTCCTCACAGAGCGAATCACTTTCCTCACGCGGCGGGCGAATCACTTTCCTCACTGAGCGAATCACTTTCCTCACAGAGCGAATCACTTTCCTCACGCGGCGGGCGAATCACTTTCCTCACTGAGCGAATCACTTTCCTCACAGAGCGAATCACTTTCCTCACTGCAGCGCGCTGCTGCACACGTCATTATTTAGCTCCGCTCACACGACACGCCCCCACCCGCTCGGCTTTTTTCGGAAAGACTCGGAACAGCGCATCTTTCTTATATAATTATAAAAAAAATAAAGACTTTTCGGAGATATGCAGGATGCAATGCTACTCTATAGGTACTCAAGATTGACATGACACTGACTGAAACTGAGTGTTTCACCCCCCCTTTAACAAACATGACCAAAATCACCTTTTATGTTCAGGGAAAAAGGGGGATAGAACAACATGAAGCTGTGTAAATAACTGAATGTTATATGTTTGGGTGAATTAGCCCATTGAGCCCTGAAATGTCTGAAATGTCAGCATTTCGATTATAGTAGGACCTTCAAGAATTAAGCAGCTTTATTGAGCATTTGTGGCTGAGGCACTTTCTAAAAAGGATTACTGACAACATGAACTGTAAAATGTTTTATTATGTGTTTCACAGGTAATCGTGCTCATGGAGAGCTGGCACATTGATGTTTGGAGCGGACACAGCAGCAGCCAGATTGTCCCGCACATGTTCTCCCACTCTTGCTTCAAGGATGTGGGGTTCAGGGGGTCCGTCATCAAGGTCTTCCTCCTCCTCTGCCTCAATGATGTCCCCATTGAGCAGAGCGAGATTGCGCTGTTCTTCACAGCACGTGATCACTTCAGGCACAAAGGCAGGGCTCACCTCTAAGGCCTTGAAGAAAATGGAGCGCCAACGGGTCTTCATCATGCCAAAAGCTCGCTCTACTATGCTTCGTGCACGGGAGTGCTTGCTGTTGAGACGAGCCTGCACGGGGTTCTGCACAGGCTCTCTGTATGGGGTGATGAGACAGACAGGTGCACTCAGGCAAGGATAGCCACCATCCCCAAGGATGCCCTTGCCTGCAGGAGGATACAGGCTTCCAGTATACACAGGGCTGTTCCTCAGCACCCTGGCATCATGCACAGACCCAGGATATCCCACAAAGACATCAAGGATTTTCCCACAGTGATCAGTGATGGCCTGGAGTTGGATGGAATGAAATAACTTCCTGTTGAAGTAACAGTGGGAGTTATTTGCTGGAGGCTTTATTCGGACATGACCAACTGCTCTGCTGAAAGCTGGTGACCCAGCCAGCTGTGCAAATCCTGCTCCCACTGCCTCCAGGTCATCTCCGGTTGGAATATAAATCACGCTCCTCAACATTCCCATGATGGCCTTGCTCACTCTGTGCACAGTCATGCGCAGAGGTCTTGGGGATATCGAAGGTCTGTAACACCACTCTGTATGATACTGCATGGGCCAGCCAGAAGAGGAACACAAGCACCTCGATGTCCCGCTCCCATCCATGGTCAGTTTCCAGTCTGACTGCAGCAATGAGGGACATCAATCTTTTCCGAAGGCGATATCTTCGAGCAGCTGCCCGTCGTCTTTGTGTAGATGTTTGTCTCGTTTGTGCTGACAGTCCAACCACTGCAAAGGGATGAAAACCGCAGTAGGTAGGCTTGTGGAGTTACTGATGCAATCAGGTGTTAGTGCACCTGACACTCATTTCTTTTATTGTTTCATAATTACATGGTTTTATCTTTAACAATAATAATATTTTAAAAATACCATGGGTTTGCATACATTATTCACAGAGAAAAAAAGCACAATAACAAGGTTAAATATCTGAATAATTCTTAATGCAATATATATTTGTTGAAGTGATGAGACAAGTTAAATCTAACTAAAGGGAAATATAAAGGCGATTTAGGCCACTTGTGCTTGTGGAGGAAATCTTTGGCATATAAAATAAAGAAATTAAAATGTTAAAGAGATCACAATTTTTGGTTTTCGCAAGGATAAAAAAGGACAAAACTGTCAGATTAGTAGGGTAAAAATCTATTGCTTATACTACAATCACAAAATAAATGGGCAGAAATGTTTTATACAAAAATAAACAGTTTAAACCAATATAGATAGATAATTAAACCTGCCACACGAGTTGCTGAGCTTGTGATATCGTCATGAGTCACATGATAACGTCAACATGCCGCATAAAGTGCGGATCGCATTCATACTTAACGAGATCTGGATATATAGGCTGTGTCCCAATTCAGGGGCTGCATCCTCCTAAGGCCGACTTTGAAGGCCGATTGCGTCACCGCAGAGCGACGAGGCTGTCCCAATTCGAAGGAGCCTTCCAATGCGGCCTGCCGTCAGTGTTGCCAAGGCCGCGGTTTTCACGCCGAATTGGGCTACTTTTATGTTGTTGTTGCGGGTAAAAAAATATTTCCACGGGTTGATTTTCAACCCTGTAAGTACGATTTCGGCGCTCCACCATCCCCAAACGCACAAATTCAGGGAAGAATTTGGCCGCTCAATGGAGAAAATTGCATTGGCAGTTTTGGGTTAGTTTTGTTGCAGAGACCTGGCAACCCTATCTCCCCGGAACGCGAAGGATTGAACGGATTCTCCGCAGCCTAGCCCATCCCACGGCAGAGGAATACAAATATAAATGTAAGTATTGTGTTTTAATTTACTCAAATAACCAACGAAACGTGTTAAAAACCTGGGGTCTTTGTTTCTTAACGTGAACTTGACGCCTGCGTTACCACTGCGGCTTTATCCTTAGGTGATCTGATGTAATGTTTTGTTTTATGGAGCAGTTAGCAGACAGCTTTATTAAAATAAGAGCAGCAAATTAGTATTTATTTACCCGGCCGAAAAACCCGGCCAGTGTGGATTGACACTGATCACTGATCACTCTGTCGGGGTTTATTCTGCGATAACAACAGGCTGGGTGTACATTATCCCTTACTTATACCCCCCCTTATCCAGTTGATAACAATAGTCTATCATAAAAGCTGTGTCTACAAATGTTTTAACCAAATTTGAGTATCTAGAAATATGATTTCTGGAGTATTTTGTATACATGTATAATACATACAAAATGTATAGCTGCATCATATATTTAAAATTCCACCCCTGCCTTGCAGGTATACAAAAAAAAATGGGACAACTAAAAAAAAATACATGTATGCAAGTTAATAGACACATCTTTTCTGACATGTATTGCTGTTGTGTTTGTTGTTTTTAACAGGAATGTTTATTTTCTCTGCATTAGGATTGCAAGTGTCCTGGAACAGGTGAGGGAGTGGAAAACTTGGCCATGGTTTGTCCTCATGAATGACGTGTTGGGACAGGCATTCATGGCCTTCACCCCTGAGGACCATGGGCGTCGCTAGGCCCATTTCAGAGCGACTTCAGCTTTTATTTGTAAATAAAAAGTTATTTCTCTGCATTGTTTATTTTTGTAATGCAATTTTTTTTTAATGAAACCAATACATTGTTTACATATTTGTCATGCAAGTTTTGTAAATGAAATCAATTATTCTGTTGGCTACATTTATTTTTGTCATGTCAATTAATTTGTAAATGAAACAATAAATTGTTCTAAAAACAAATATTTACAGTACTTGTTTACAAGTATTTACAAGATAAGTTACGTTTAAGATGGGAAAAACTAAATAAAATGTTAAATGAACTGTACATAAAAAATAATGGAAGAAAGGGTTTTATGTAGACTTTTATTGAGCAGGGTGGAGACCCTGGATGGGCTGCACAATAGAGACCCTGGTAAAGCCTTTGTCAGCGGGACATCATCTGGGATCAGCGCATATTTCCACCTGTCCAACAGGTTTGCAGTGCTGACTCAGTCGACTGCTGCCATGTCGCTTAGATGTTTTCAGAAAGAGTGATGAATAAATTAAATGAACTTACATCCTCAAAATCAAACCATAACATATTTGAACATGCATAACTGTTCTATGAGCTGAACTCTGCAGGACAGCGGCCCTCCAGGACCAATGGTTCCTATCCCGGATCTTGAGACATATTTTAGTGTATTTTATTTTTGGATTCTATAATGTTGATGTTTTAAACAATATCAAAATCTAATATCCATGTATAAAAAGTCAGTTTTTAATTGAACTACAATATTTGCCTCTGAGATGAAGATTAAACTCAAATATATTTATAGTAAATTTGTTGCAGCATTTGTAATGTTTAGCAACTGTGACAGCTGCCGTTGAAGAGTAGCAGTAACAAACTGAACTGCCTAACAACTAAAGATGTTCACTTCCGTCCATTTATGTACATAATAAAGAGTATAAACTACATAAACTCGCATGTTGGTTACACATTAGTTGACATTTGAATATTTATTGGATTTTTTATTTATTTATCATTAGATAAGGCTACTGGAGTAAATTGAATCCCAATGCTTACGTTACATTTATGTGTAATCTGGCTTTCTTTAAACAAAAAATCTGACGTCGCGGCGCGCAATGAATTCTGGGGTTGGCAAGGCTGCGAAGCATCCATCTGAGTATCCTTCGTTTCACGGGCAAATTACGCCACCTAATTTGCAGGCGTTATTTTGAAGGAGCCTTCGAAGGACCTTTGAATTGGGACAGCCTTCGTCGCGCCGCGGTGACGCAATCCGCTATACCTTCCACTGTAAACAAGTCTCGGTGCGTCCTTTGAAGGCCGCGTCGGCCGCGCACTTCGAAGGACACAGCCTTCAGAGGACGCAGCCCTTGAATTGGGACACAGCTTATAGTACCTACTCTTTTAGTGCTTGTTAAGTAAGTACTTATTGAAATTGAGTACCTACTCAATGAGTATGCGGTTCCCAATTTGACATCATGGGCTGTCGGGGGTCAATAGAATTGCCATGATCTGATAGTAGTTCAGACCCCTGTCATGCTGGAGGCGTTTCTAAGAGGAGTTCCCTTTCGAGATGCAACTTTAAATACCTTTGTGTGGACGATTGGGGCTGTCTGATCCCTGGAGATCATAATTTCCCCAAAAAGGGCCTACTCCTTAAAGGGGGGGTGAAACACTCAGTTTCAGTCAATCTCATGTCAATCTTGAGTACCTATAGAGTAGTATTGTATCCTTCATATCTCCGAAAAGTCTTTAGTTTTATCATATTTATAAAAGAAATATGGGCTGTACCGAGTCTTCCCGGAAAAAAACTGAGCGGCTGGAGGCGTATCGTGTGGGCGGAGCTAAAGAATGACGAGCGCGCAAAGCGGTGACGTCCTCAAGCGTGGAGAAACCCATCGCTATCTCAGCTAATACAGATAATGATCCAGAATCAGATCGTGTGCTAACGGACTCCATTGTTGTTTTATGTATAAAGTTACACTAGTCTGACATGCAAAACTGTTTTGCTTGCTACTGCTAAGGTTTAGTCGCATACAATAGTCCATAAACTGAATCATGTCATGTTGACAGGCCTCTAAATACAGTCCATACCACAGAGACGGACGTCCTGCTGTTGCTGTTTCTATTTCAGCCTCCGAATGATTCTGGATCATATCTATTAGCTGAGATAGCGATGGGTTTCTCCACGCTTGAGGACGTCACCGCTTTGTGCACATTCATCATTCTTTAGCTCCGCCCACACGATACGCCTCCAGGCGCTCGGTTTTTTCCGGAAAGACTCGGTACAGCCCATATTTCTTTTATAAATATGATAAAACTAAAGACTTTTCGGAGATATGAAGGATGCAATACTACTCTATAGGTACTCAAGATTGACATGAGATTGACTGAAACTGAGTGTTTCACCCCCCCCTTTAAATCTAGGCAAAGTTTTTTTTGTTTACTGGTTGATAAGGCAGGTAAACTCTAAGCTCATCAGGCTAGAGCATTGGCAGCATTAAGATTGGTTCCTGCAATAAGGTCACCACAGGAAGACATTTTTCATGCTCTAAATAAAATCAATAGCATTTCTTAGTTTTACTCAGGCCTTTACACTTCTGAGCTTCCCTTAGGGACAGGTTTTGCAAATTACCCTTTGGTTATAAACATTATAATACTGGTATGGGATTGCTATATTGTTTACTGTATCTGTCCCTATTAAATAAATTATAAATAAAATAATAAAACAAGCATGGTGATGCATTTAACCCAGTAAAATAAACCCAGTAACCCCCCCCCCCCCCCCCACACACACACACACACTTCCAATTCCTACCGGGAATACCTATAAATCCGATTCTCTGACCATTAAGCCATGTCTGCCGCGGTGGGAATATGTAGACTGTGCAGATACGAACCTATCTTGTGCCACATTATTGCTCGTCTAGCCTGCATTCTCTCTGCAATATTTTTAAGACCCATTTCGCAGGCTAATTGGCAACACTGGAGATTCAGATGATATTTTTGGCAGACAAAGACACCACTGGCTGCTTATTAAGGATGTCCGCCTTCTCCTTCTCCAACTTTGGCTTTTGACGCTGCTTGTGCCAGATTGCGGAGCTTCTTGGTTATGCTGCATCATGAGGAGAGGACTCTGGTGCTTCTGTATCTGATTCCTCCAATTCATCATTCTCCAGCACTGTCATTCATTTCATCCACATAGATGCAGAACAAAGAGAAACAATGGGGAAATTACTATTCTAACAAAAGAGAGAGAATATAAGATTATACTAGAAAAGTCAAATATGCGTGGCCTCCTTTTTAATGGTTTTTTAAACCTTAAACCTTTTTAAAATTAATAAAACACTGCAAACAATCGTTGACTGGTTCTCTGTGCTTGTCCTCTTAAAGGGTTCGTTCACCCAAAAAGGAAATTTAATCAACATTTATTTATTTAAACACAGTTTAAGATATTTTATATTTAGTCCGAGAGCGTATGCAAGTGTATGCACACTATACTGTCCATGTCCAGAAAGGGAATAAAAACATCATCACAGTAGTCCATATGAGACATCAGTGGGTTAATTAGAGTCTCTTGAAGCATCCAAAATACATTTGGGTCCAAAAATAACAAAAACTACGACTTTATTCAGCATTGGCTTCTCTTCCGCGTTTCTCCAAAAAGATTCAAGCGGTGTGAATCGATCAATGGTTCAGGTCGCCAATGTCACGTGATTTCAGCAGTTTGGCTACTCTGATGACCCCCCACCAGGAGATGCAGTGGCAGCAGCACTCCACACTTTCACACCTGGAGCGGCAGGGGAGCTATGTGCGGATGCTCTTTGTGGATTATAGCTCTACATTTAACACCATCCTCCCACACAAGCTGGTGGTCAAGCTTGGAGACCTCGGGCTCCCACATACCACATGCAGGTGGATCAGCAGCTTCCTCTCTGGTCGTAGACAGAGAGTCAGATTGGGACATCACACATCCACGGGCTCTCCTCAGGGCTGTGTGCTGAGTCCCCTGCTCTACTGCCTATAGACACATGACTGCACCCCTGTCCATCACAGTAACACCATTGTGAAGTTTGCAGATGATACCACAGTATCTTTGGGGGGAATGAGTCCGCCTACAGAGAAGATGTGGATCAACTGTCGAATTGGTGCATGGCCAACAACCTTCATCTTAACACTGCAAAGAGAAAATAACTCATAGACTACAGGAGAAAGAAGACGGAGATTACACCATTGCTCATTAGCCGGGACAGTGTGGAGAGGGTGGCAGACTTCCGCTTTTTGGGAGTCCACATACAGGACGGCCTATCCTGGAGTGTGAATACCTCTGAGCTACTGAAAAAGGCTGTACTTCCTCAGGAGGAATAACATCATACAGAGACTGCTGGTGTCCTTTTATCGAGCCTCTATTGAAAGCATACTTACTTACTGCATTTGGTTTGCCAGCTGTACAGTGGCTCAGAGGAATGCGCTCCAGAGGGTCATCAACAACGCTCAAGAGATTGTGAGCTGCCCTCTCCCCGCACTGGAAGAACTATACAGATTGCATTGTCTCAAAAAAACTCAGAACATCATAAAAGACACTTCACCCCCTGGGCACTCCCTGTTTGAAATGCTGCCTTCAGGCAGACGATACAGACGATCAATGCAAGGACCAACAGACTCAGACACAGTTTCTATCTAACTGCAATAACCACTGTAAATGCTGCCAACAAATAATGTGCAGTGTTATGTATAAAGTAATGACTGTGTGTGTATGACTGTGTGTGTTTGTTTATGGTGCTGTGTGTATTCTTATTTTTCTTAGTAATTTTAACACTCCATTTTTATTTTATCTTATTATTATTATTTTTTAGATATAGAATCAGTGAATGATGCACTGACCGGAAGCACTTTTTATATGTGACAATGACAATAAAGATCTATCCTATCCTATGATGTTTTTATTCCCTTTCTGGACATTGTGAAGTGGGCATTGACTGCCTACGCTCTCGGACTAAATCTAAAATATCTTAAACTGTGTGTGAAGATGAACGGAGGTCTTACGGGTGTGGAACGACATTAGGGAGAGGAGTTAATGACATACATTTCATTTATCGGTGAACTAACCCTTTAATGTGCATGCATCTTCAACCAAAGGCTACGATATTATACAATACAATATTTGTGGTTTTAAAAGATTTTTGTTTGTTTTTACTACAAATAATGAAAATAATGGCATAATAAAAAATAACCCCATACATGCTACCAATTAGGCTAATAATACAAACGATATATTTATTATTTTTGATTTTGGTGCCTTCTAGACTGAGAAAAGATGGAATGTATTTTTGACCCTTTAACTAAGCGTAGTGCCACCTTGGTGAGGCTACACGTGAGACCTGAGAAAAGCTAAATGCTTGAGTATCCAGTTCTGTCTAGATGTGAGCTCTTGTGTGCCACTTCCACTTGGTTTGGGGTGTAACCATTTGGCAAACTGCGCAGCTATGATGCACGTGTTTGTACTTCAGGTTTCGTACACCTTTTCCGAGGTGAAATTTAAGCACTTTCAAGGTCCATTTTAAAGCCTTATGTTTTATTATGTAGTGTTTATATATATATATATGATTTTGACAGGGTCAGCAAAGAAGGCCCTGATAGCCCACCACTGTATATATATATATATAAATCCAGGCTTGGCTTTATTATTGATTTTTATTATTATATCTCTAAATATATATCCTTATACAGCTGTCTCTAGAGTCAAGAGGTTATCTCAGGCCAAAGGCAGGGAAACAGAGAGGGAAATAATTTGAATATTCAAAGCATCATTTGTCATTCAGTGAGCTGTAGTTGCAGTGGTGTGTGTGTGTGTTGATTAAGATCACCAGCTGCCTCTAGTAAGGTGTTAGAGCTGCTCCTCTAGGACTACTAAGGTAAGATCTGTTATCTGTTATCCACTGGAAGTTTCTGTTCATGAAGTAGGTGAACTTAGCACTTGATGACAGACGGTAACGTTCAAAAGTTTGGGATCGGGAACGTTTTTAATGTCTCTTCTGCTCTGGATTTATTTAATCCAAAATACAGTTAAAAAGTAATATTGTGAAATATTATTACACTTTAAAATAGCAGCTGTGAATATTTATTTACTGTATATTGATTGGGCTGAGTAAAAAATAATTACTTGATTTTAATCGATTCTCATTTTTATGAACCAATATCGATTAGTCATGTTGTTTTCAGCTGATGAATGAATGTCCCTTGTCAAAAAATCCTTAAGGATTTTTAATGGAAATCTGTACAGGATTCCATTAAAAATTTCTATCATATTTTGGAACCGTTCCTATAGGATTCCGTTAGAAATAATCTTATAGGATAATTTATGTCTTGTCCTTTAAGATTCTTATCTGATTCCTATAGGATTCTTTGGGAAATGTCTTATAAGATAATACATAAATATCCCGTAGGATAAATCCTAAAGGATTCCAATAAGATTCCAAATGTTATCTGATTCCTATTGGATTCTGTGAGAATTGTCTTATAAGACAATACATACATATTCTGTAGGACAATTTCAACAGGATTTTATTGGATCCAATTGGGTCTTTCTCTCTCTCTCTCTCTCTCTCTCTCTCTCTCTCTCTCTCTCTCTCTCTCTCTCTCTCTCTCTCACACACACACACACACACACACACACACACACACGGTTTTGCTATCTTTGCTTTTTACATGGTAGGGAAGGCATATTCGGACACAGCAAAGATAGCAAAGTGTACCAAGGCTACTATGTCTGAATACTTGGTGCACTGTAAGAAAGAAAAAAAAGTAGAATTAGACCCTTTTCACATTTCCGGGTGTCTCAGAGCGGAAGTCGTCATAGTTAGGTTAACTTCCCTTACGAAAAAGAACTATGGTTTTACTATAGTAAAACTGTAGTTTAACTATGACTAGTATAGACTAGTTACTAGTATGACTAGTAACCGTGGTATTTTGGTGCGAACCATGTTTTTAAAAAACATGGTTTTACTACAGTTATATTGTCGTAATACTTTAGCAAAACTTTAGTTTTAATTACTGTAGTAACTGGTATTTTTAACAACCATGGTTTTACTACAGTTATATTGTAGTAATACTATAGGAAAACTGTAGTTTGAATTACTGTAGTAACTGGTATTTTTAACAAGCATGGTTTTAATACCATGGTTTTACTACAGTTATATTGTAGTAATACTACAGTAAAACCATTGTAACCATGACTGCAGTAACATGGTTTTTGCAGTAAACATGGTTTTAAAAAACATGGATCATGTACCATAAATTGGTTGTATTACCACAGTGCAGCCATGGTTTTACTCAATTATCTTGAAGTACATTTAAGTTACAACAAACATCTACAAAATAACAACAGAAAGAAGTTACCATTCTATGATGCAAACTTTATTACAGAAATTACATAATCTGAACAAAAATATAAACTTTCATGTGTTCTCATGTAACATAAAATAATAAACTACAAAGTTGTAAATTATTGGTGATAAAGTGGTGCTGTGCAATGGTTAAAAAATTCAGTTGCTAATTTACAAATAAAAAAATAGCAATTTGTTCCACTGTAATAATGATTTATACAAAAATAACATTGTACAAATAAAAATGACTTAAAGCACCTTTAAATACACAGCATCTTCCTCCTCTAAAATGTCTATAAGCTGTAAACATGTGCCCAAAACAAGCATACGTTTGCAATTTACACTGTACAAAAATTAACAGGATTATAACAACATTACTTAACAATTAATTACTTTATTACCTAAAAACATTACTAAAATAATGTTTAAAATGATATCCACTCACAATAGTTGAAGACATGAAGTCTCCTGGTGGGGGACGAATACATTCTAGGTGGAAAAGTGTTCAGAAACATGTGATGCGGCATCCATGCCAGCAGCTGTCAGTGTGAAGTCTGTCGTATAGGCCGGCAGGTTACAGTCCAGCTTTGGTTTGGTTCTGTCTTGACCTTCAGCCCAAAAGGATGTAGGAGCTAAAATGAGAAGAATACACACCACATTAACACACGGCTAGCTGGAATTCTTAACTTTACTATCGAGTAGCCATTGAATAATGTCCAAGTGCAATGATGTCTATTCATTCAGTGTTTTCACAACCCATAAATTATTATGGCTCCAAAAGTAAAGCAGAAAGAATGTACATTAAAGGATTAGTGCACCCCAAAATGATAATTCCTGATCTTTTACTCACCCCAATGCCATCCAAGATGTTCATGTCTTTCATTCTTCAGTAGAAAATAAATAAACATGTATATACTTTTTAACCTCAAATGCTCGACTTTGATGATGTAAGGCTTTGTGGCGTCATTACGTTGGAAAGGTCAGGCGTGTGACGTATGTGGAAGTACCATCCCAGTGTTAAAACCAACGTGCAAAGACTAAATCAAACACCCTTTACAAAAATAAAAGGTAAAACAACGATGTCGGACAATTTTAAAGTTAGAGGAGAACATGAGATGGAGTTTTTCGGCACTGGGTCAGCACTGACCTTTCCGGCGTAATATGCAGTGGAAAAACAACATCAAAGTCGTGCATTTGAGGTAAAAGGTATATAAATGCTTATTTTAATTTAGTAAATGACCGATGGAAATTATCAGGAGATTTTAATTTTGGGGTGAACTAATTCTTTAACAATACAGAACACGATTTTAGATTCAAATTCAATTTCTATTTGTTATTAATCTGCCAGGTTCTCACACCAGCCAATCACAGCGCACTCCCTCTCCCGAATACTGATTACTCACACCTGAACCTCATCACACTCATCTCCACTATAGATAATACCAGTAAAACTCAATAGTTTTGTGACCTGTTTTAATATAAACAGGGTTTGTGTTTTTAGGTTTACTTGTTAATTTAATATTTGCTCACTGTCACTTATGTTTTGAATGTCAAAGCCTTCTTAATATGTATAATTTTGCTAAAGAAAATAACTAAAATCATGCTGATATTATGTCAAATATTATGTGAAATACATGCATATAAAATTACCTTCCTCGGTTCACCTGTTTCTTACAGCTCTGTCAGCAGCTTCCTCCAGAAATGTTGGAATCTTCCCCTCTGTTGTAGATGGGTTATTTTGTCCCTCCTGAAATCACAGAACATTTTTACAATATTTGTTTGCCAGTTTGTAGCTAATTTTCGCGCTCCATAACTGACATCATCGATGAACAGCAATGTTACAGTGAATACTTTTAGATTTTTAATACGTACCATTGACAAATTAGCAGCAAAACCTTAACAAAACTATCAAAACATTAAAGTTTCACATAAAGATTTATTTAAAAGCTCAAGCTTTCATAAACAAGGGCTCAATCGATCAAATCGATAGAGTTAGCTTAAGTTACCCTCTTGTGAAAACGGTTGCTGACTTTTCCCGAAGACACTAAACCATTTCTATCAAGTAAATATTCAACAGAAGTGTGTCAGTTAATGTAAGAAAGGTGTCAGGAACAGTTGTGTGTATTATTTGTGTGGTTTTAGAGTCTAAACTCACCTGAAACTAGTGAAAACAGCGCGGAAGTGCTGCTCGTTTGACTCCGAGTCCCCGTTTCCATGGCAACTCTGCTCCAGTGTGGTTTGAAGAACGCGATTCGAATATCCAACGCGCATGCGCATTAAAACGCCACAGTCACACATTATTTACATGATAAATAACCATCTAGATTTAAAACATTACATAAATAAAAATCTCATTGATATTAAATCATGAATTTAAAATTTATTTAGTCATATGAGCCATTCATAGGTGCAAAATGCCACCCCTGCACTAGATAGTGAGACAAAATGGCACTTTTATATATTTTATATTAATGTATTTTGTATTATTATAGGAACACTCAACCTAATTATTTAATTTGAAAGTATGATTGTTTTTCTATGCAAACGCTTTGCTTTGGTTATATAACAATATTAAGCCAATCTCTGTGTTTTTTCATTGAAAAGTGAAATTCCATTAAAATAAATCAGAATGTCCAATAGGATTCTAAGAATCCAATAAGATCCAACAGGACAAAGTGAAATTCCAATAAAATAAATCAGATTGTCCTATAGGATTCTAAGAATCCAATAAGATCCTATAGGACCAAGTGAAATTCCAATAAAATAAATCAGAATGTCCTATAGGATTCTAAGAATCCAATAAGACCCTATAGGACAAAGTGAAATTCCAATAAAATAAATCAGATTGTCCTATAGGATTCTAAGAATCCAATAAGACCCTATAGGACAAAGTGAAATTCCATTAAAATAAATCAGAATGTCCTATAGGATTCTAAGAATCCAATAAGATCCAACAGGACAAAGTGAAATTCCAATAAAATAAATCAGAATGTCCTATAGGATTCTAAGAATCCAATAAGGTCCTATAGGACAAAGTGAAATTCCATTAAAATAAATCAGATTGTCCTATAGGATTCTAAGAATCCAATAAGACCCTATAGGACAAAGTGAAATTCCAATAAAATAAATCAGAATGTCCTATAGGATTCTAAGAATCCAATAAGACCCTATAGGACAAAGTGAAATTCCAATAAAATAAATCAGATTGTCCTATAGGATTCTAAGAATCCAATAAGACCCTATAGGACAAAGTGAAATTCCATTAAAATAAATCAGAATGTCCTATAGGATTCTAAGAATCCAATAAGATCCAACAGGACAAAGTGAAATTCCAATAAAATAAATCAGAATGTCCTATAGGATTCTAAGAATCCAATAAGGTCCTATAGGACAAAGTGAAATTCCAATAAAATAAATCAGAATGTCCTATAGGATTCTAAGAATCCAATAAGATCCTATAGGACAAAGTGAAATTCCAATAGGATTTTTTGACAAGGGGTAACTGTTACAACTGTTTTTAACTTGTGTAAGGCCATTATGGACAATATGGCTACATGACTGCACAGACAACATTTCATTCTGTTCTACAAATTACAACAGAATTACTTCACAAACAATGCTACGTGTGCTTAATGCACGCAAAAAACCTGGCTAACATACTACCGTTCTTTTTTTAGTCATTGTGGTGGAAAGCTGCAGTCCATCTGATGAAGCATACATTAGAAATATACAGACAATCATTCACAACTTTCTGAAATGCAAATGCATGAATAGAAAAGCTTTTCTGTTCAGTTAGCATCCATAGATTCATATGAAACATTATTGTGTTTTCTCAAAATGTATTTTTCACTCAAAAAAGACCAAAAAGGTTCAATCGTTTTTGTCGCATTTAGGTTGACCATACACGAAATCAACAAATCTTAATACTTCGTAAACATCACGCATCAGGCGTATTTTTTCCACAAGATTCAAAGTTTAAATTGAAACACAAGAGCATAGAGTCCTGTTGAATTCCTGCATCCGAAGGCCTTCTCTTTTTGACAGCTTTCAGATCTTTATTTAGGGTGGCTGCGTGTCTTTTGCCTATGAAAATATTCACAGTAGGAAATTACTCAACCTTTTTATTATTACAGTGATATTAAAAGAAAGTCAAAAATATACAGATAAATAAAGATGCACAGACAGTAGACAGAAAGTCAGAAGGAGAGATGAAGACAGACAGAAGGAAGACAGTGTAATTGGAAGAGGGAGAACTTTAAAATTGTATAATAATAATTGAATTACCACTGATAACGGAGTCCAGCGTTTGCAGACTCTTCCCTTTCATTGACTCTGTCTTGGCCACTTGGGAATGTTTCATCTGTCTGTCGATAATACTCGCAGTGGACTCGGATATCATGTCCCATAAAACAAGTAACTTACTCAAGTTCCTGATTGCTGAGGTCGAGAAGCTGACATAAGATAGCTACATGTTTCCTTAACTTTGTTGATCTTAGCAGTTCTGGGTTTTTGGCCTTGCTCTCTTCTGCATATCTTCTGAGGCACTGAGATTAGTTGTTGTGCTAACTAAGCCTGGCAAACAGAAAGGGGTTCTCCTCAAGTATGCCAACTTCCCTCTGTTTTTCAATCATTCACTGTCTCTGTGAGCTTAGTCAACGAATGAATGTGCATTGTGTTGCCCACGGGCAGGCTTATACAGCGACAGTATTTACCACACTAGTTGTTGCTTTAAACGATACGCTCCCAGCATTTCGCCCACACATCCCAACCCTATATATAGCAGTGGGAGGTCATATGACAGATAAAGATAGCTATTAGCTGCAGTCTCATTTTCTGCAGTGTTTTGGTGAGCTTTCGCCGTGTTTCTGATTCCTCTGCTAAAATCATCATCTGCAGCTCTAGATGTGGCACTTTAGTGAGAGAGCGAAGCAACATACCCGGATCAGAAAGGGCTCGTATGAAGCGCATTTGACTCTATATAAGAAACATTACAGGATATAGCAGATATAGATCATTAACGTGAATGACCCTTTGTGTTTGTGATGTGACACTGTTGCTCCAACGTGCTGCTGGATAAAAAACAAAACCAAAACAATTTCAATCTGACCTAGCATTCCTAATATTGTGTTGGTCTCCCTTTTGTTGCCAAAACTGTTCTGACCCGTTGAGGCATGGCCTACTCTAGACACCTGAAGGTGTTCTGCAACAGATCCTTTAAGTCCTTTATAAGGCATTATCCTGCTGGAAGAGCCACAGCCACCAGAATACCGTTTCCATGAAAGGCTGAACATGGTCTCAGCAATGCTTAGGTAGGTGGAGCGTGTCAAAGTAACATCCACATGGATGGAGGACCCAAGGTTTCCCAGCAGAACATTGGCCAAAGCATCACACTGCCTCCGCCGGCTCGCCTTCTTCCCATAGTGCATCCTGGGGTCATGTGTTCCCCAGGTAAGCCACACACACACACACACCCGGCCATCCACGTGATGTAGAAGAACACGTGATTCCTCAGGTCCAGTTCTGATGCTCACATGCCACTGTTGGTGCTTTCGGCGGGGTCAGGGGTCAGAGGTCACCCTATGCCGCCCCATACGCCTCAAACTGAGCTGCTCTGTGTATTCTGACAGCTTTCTATCAGAACCAGTATTAACTTCTGGAGCAGTTTGAGCTCCAGTAGCTCGTCTGTTTGATCGGACCCCACGGGCCAGCCTTCGCTCCCCACGGTCATCAATGAGCCTTGGCCGCCCATGACCCTGTGGCCGGTTCTCCACTGGTCCTTCCTTGGAGCACTTTTGATAGATACTGACCACTGCAGATCGGGAACAGCCCACAAGAGCTGCAGTTTTGGAGATGCTCTGACCCAGTCGTCTAGCCGTCACAATCTGGCCAAACTCGCTCAAATCCTTACGCTTGCCCATTTCTCCTGCTTCACACACATCAACTCTGAGGACTAAATGTTCACTTGCTGCCTAATAGATCCCACCCACTAACAGGAGCCGTGATGAAGAGATCATCAGTGTTAGTCACTTCACCTGTCAGTGTTACCTCTAATTATAATTTTGGTATTACAAAAAGTTTTAAAAGCCATTATTAAGTCAGAACTGTGGCCAATGAGCATGACACACATGTGAGTGACCCAACTCCTGAAGTCCTTTCCCAGTCCGATTTCCAACTCATTTTTTGTCTCCTCAACTGTATCTAAAAGACCAAAAAAACTGTAAAATTGAACAAAGAAAAGAGCCATTCTGAAAGTCTTCTGAAGTGATATTATTACTTTGTCTGATGGTCACAGTAAGTCATTATTCACTGTCCAATCAAATCAAATCAAATAACTGCTCAGCTCAAGTGTACAGAGCCCACATCAAATATGGCAACATGTCAGAAACATAATCTTCAAGGTTCTTGTGTCAGGATTACATGATTTGGGCTCTACAGCTGGCTCATTTTTATTTTTATTGTTTTGCAGGTCTCCTGCAAAGGGGAGATCAAGAAGATCTCTGCCGAGATTCATCTGCTTTCAGCAACGAGTCCTCCGTCATCTCATATCATGTACATCATCATATTAGAAATGTCTAGAAAGGAACTAGGGGATCATTTTCTCTTGACATGATAATCACACTCTTCATGTCTGTTGATTCCTACAGTCACTTTCCCCAACATGCTTCCCTGGACCAGGAAAGACTTCCTACAATGTAAGTCACTAAAGAATTATTAGAAACATCATACTAATACTGTTTGACCCCCTTTTCCATTCAGAACTTAACTAATTAACTGCCTTAATTCTCCGTGGCATTAAACAAACAAGCTGCTGAAAGCATTCTTTAGAAATGTTGGCCCATATTGATAGGAGAGCATCTTGCAGTTGATGGAGATTTGTGGGATGAACATCCAGGGCACGAAGCTCCCGCTCCACCACATCCCAAAGATGCTCTATTGGGTTGATATATGGCGACTGTGGCGGCCATTTTAGTTCAGTCAATTCATTGGCATGTTCAAGAAACCACTTTGAAATGATTTGAGCTTTGTGACATGGTGCATTATCCTGCTGGAAGTAGCCATCAGAGGATGGGGACATGGTGGTCATAAAGGGATGGACATGGTCAGAAACAATGCTCAGGTAGGCCGTGGCATTTAAACGATGCCCAATTGGCACTAAGCGGCCTAAAGTGTGCCAAGAAAAAATCCCCACACCATTACACCACCACCACCAGCCTGCACAGTGGGAACAAGGCATGATGGATCCATGTTCTCATTCTGTTTACACCAAATTCTGACTCTACCATCTGAATGGCTCAACAGAAATCGAGACTCATCAGACCAGGCAACATTTTTCCAGTCTTAAAATGTCCAATTTTGGTGAGCTTGTGCAAATTGTCGCCTCTTTTTCCTATTTGTAGTGGAGATGAGTGGTACCCGGTGGGGTCTTCTGCTGTTGTAGCCCATCCGCCTCAAGGTTGTGTGTGTTGTGGCTTCACAGATGCTTCGCTGCATACCTCGGTTGTAATGAGTGGTTATTTCAGTCAAAGTTGCTCTTCTATCAGCTTGAATCAGTCGGCCCATTCTCCTCTGACCTCGAGCATCAACAAGGCATTTTCTCCCACAGGACTGCTGCATACCGGATGTTTTATTTTTATTATGATAAGACAGTGAGTAGACAGGAAGTAAAGTGCAATAGAGAAAAGGGTGACTGGATCAGGAAAGATCCACCAGTCGGAACTGAACTCGACTGTCCACAAGGCAATTAGGGTTGATGATAGGAAATTAATGTTTTCAATTTGACCACCAATGTTTTATTCTCCATTATTTGAATGACTGACTGAATTAATAAATGAAGGTTTAGTCGGTTACGAATACAAACAACACAATGTATGTACAGCAAATTCATTACAATCAAAGAGGATAACCGAAATCTGAAGCCATGGCTTATTACGCCTACCCTATTAGAGGATGGATACCTGACCCGAGCCCGGCGGGTTCCGACGGTACCCGACGGGTCGGGCCGGGTTCGGACAGATATTTAGAAATGACGTTCGGGTTCGGGTCGGGCTCGGTCACGTCAGCGCGAAAAGGCATTGAACCTTTTAAATTTAAAACTGCTTACTATGCAAGTAGCCAATGGGCCTGTTTAACTTGATGCAATGGTTTGTTTTTGTGATTAAAATACATTTAAAATATTACCCTAACATCCGTCTTCCTGCATGCGGAAATTTGTTTATGTCGCCGTGACAACAACTCGCAACACGTGCGTGCATATTGCCCGCGGCATCCTCGTCATTCCAGTGAGCGCAACTTCAGCTGCTGGCAGCAGGACACCCTTGAAGCCATCCACAGCTGATGCAATCCTTTTTCTACATAAAACCTCGATTAGCCTAAACTTTGATGGATAGATTATGTAAATAGATCCCATGTTGCAGTTTAGGAACCACAGTTTGAGAAAATTGGTAAGATGACTTTCATTTCAATAAGCATTTAAATTGTGTTACGTTAATGTTTTGTTCTGTTAGCTTGGGCCATTTTTAGCAGATCTTTGTTCATTTAATTTCAGTTGGCTATTTGATTGGGCTCTGTGTAACGTTTGATGCCCCGTGTGCGCGCTGATGCGCTCGTCTGTAAACATTTCAGAATGCCTTCCTTACAGTTGCTTAATAAAAGCGGGATTTCCACACACAAACAAACGTGCGTGTCATTAGTATATGAGGGGAAAAAATAGATTTTAACTGTCGGGCTCGGACATAAATATTTGAATGCCTGTCGGGCTCGGGTCGGGTTCGGTTACTGCTCTGTCGGACGCGGGTCGGGCTCGGACAGAAAAATGCAGCCCGATCCGCACTCTATACCCTATGTACAAAACACTACTCATCAAAATCTTAACATAAAAAATATACATGTATAAACATGTGCATACATACATACATACATACATACATACATACGCACACACACACACACGCACACACACACACACTCACTCACACACATAGCCCTCACATAGCCCTCTGGTGCTCTTCGGTCATTTCTGACCGAAAAATGTTCTGTTTTAAAATGTAAAAAATCCCAGCTTCATTGGAATGATATGAAACTTGGTGACTTTTTTAGCATTAGGTATGTAAACAAACAGAAAATTGGGGTCATGATTCGAGCATGCTAATTGGTCATAAAAAAAGCAACTTTCATTGTCTTCGGTCATAAATGGGAACCATAGGAAATGAATGGGAAATCGGCAAAAAAAACTGGACAATCTACAAATCGGCCACAATGCTGAAAAAAAGTACACAGCAGTAAAGGGGTGACACTCAGGGGACAAAACAGGGGTGTCCAAACTTTTTCTCCTGGGGTCAGGTGCAAAAAAATATCTGTTGTCTCGGGCCACATGTCTGTAATAATAATAATACAAAATTAAAAAAAACTGTTAGACCAGCTAATTGATTATTGCCATTAATCTGTTTTGTATACTTATATTTTAAATGTGCTTTTTCTAAAAATGTTGTGTGCTAAATATATAAATATATATATATATATCCCATGATAGCATATATTTTTAGAAATATTTTTAGAAATCATTACAATGTATTGCTTTCAATATTATTATTTTTTACTCACCATTAACTTTATTAATGTGAACAGTGATGTTGTGCCTTGGATTTCAGAACTGATGTCAGGTCAGGAGTAAGTCGTGTTGTAGAGATACGAAGCAGATCACAGAGATGGCTGTCGGTCAGATTGCCTCTCAGTGGACTCTTGTTCAGCGTCATCAGCCAAAATGTTCGCTCGCATATGTATGTGGAGCCAAACAGGCTCATCATCCTTTGTGCATGACGTTTGATTAAGGGGAATCTGGATGTGTCCAAACTCTTGTAAAATGGGAAGAAGCTGGTGGCGGCCGCGGAGAGTCATCGCACTGCAGCTCTGAGTTCCAGCTGCACATTCTCTTGCACTTCTTCTACGTTAACCGAGAAAGAGGTTGAGAACAGTTTGATGTCATTATCAATAGCGGAAAAGTCTTGAAAACACTGATTAAATTCTGTGATCAGGGATGTGAGCACTGAATAATATTTATCAATTTTTGGGATGTTGGAGTCTGGAAAACTCGAGATGATCTCGGACAAACTAGGACACAGTATTACAGTCACTGATTTGTCTCTCAAAAAGTCTTAGCTTCACAGGATTTGAAGTGCGCATACATTTCTGATATCAGCTGGTCCTGGCCTTGCAGGCTTTTATTCAGTGCGTTCAGGTGACTGGTCAAATCATCTAAAAAAGCAAGGTCTGCCATCCAGTCAGGGTCATTGAGTTGATCAAGAGTCAGATGTTTTTCTTTCAAAAACTGGTCAATTTCAGATCTCAGTGAATAGAAGCGCTGTAGAACAGAGCCGCGACTCAGCCACCGCACGTTAGAGTGCTATAATACCTCACCGTATTCTGCATCAATATCAGACAGAAATGCCCAGAATTCTCTCCGGTTGAGTGCCCTTGAACGAATCAAGTTTATAGTTTTCACCACAGTGGTCATCACATTGTCCATCTGCATGGCTTTGGCACAGAGTGCTTCCTGGTGTATGATACAGTGCATTTTAAAGCCTCACCTCCACTTTCGCGAACTTTGTTGCACACCATGGAAGCCATTCCTTTCCGTTCGCCGATCATGGATGGCGCTCCATCTGTTGTAATGCCACATAGCTTGGTCCAAGGGACATTCATGTTTTCAATCGCACGACACGGCTTCAAAAATATCTTTTCCCGTTGATGTACTCTTAAGGCTCTTCAAATCAAGAAGCTCTTCTGAAATGCAGAAATCACTGTCCACACCTCGCCAAAAAATGAACAGCTGAGCAGGGTCTGTCAGGTCAGTGCTGTCATCACACGCAATTGAATAAAAATCAAACGTGGGTACTTTGTCTGTCACTTGTTCTTTTAGATTTGTCGTCAAGTCTTCAATTCGCCGCCCGACTGTGTTTCTTGAAAGACTGATGTTTTTAAAATCTTGCATCTTTTCTGGGCAAATTATAGTGGCAACTTTCATCAGACACTCCTTTTCACTGGTTTTCCGTGCCGTCTGTTAGGTGAGCTACCTAATAACTAGCTAATGTAGAATTTCCTGTGCTTTATTAGCACGGAACAAATGTTGTTGTTGAGCTGACAAGGCAGTTGTTTCATCTTTTGATCACGCTCGGCCCCAGTGTACGATTTGAAAGACTGATGTTTTGTTTCATAATGTCTTCTAACATTATATTCCTTCATCACCCCAACGGACTCCTGGCAAATTAAGCAGACACATTTCCCGCTGACCTCAGTGAAGAAGTATTCATTTCCCCAACATGTCTGAAATCTCCTCCATTCACTATCAATTTTCCGTTTTCTTTGTTGCGCCATGACTAAACGAAAATGTGATCAACAATAATTGTTTTCATTTAGCCTGATTATGTACATCTTACGTTCTAACTGCCTTGGCTGGATGTGAAAGCAACACCCAATGGTTATTTTGTGAATTTCATCTATTTGTCCCCTATAGCGGGCCAGATCCGCACACATTTAAATCACCCGCGGGCCGCGCAAGCCAAAGTTTGGACACCCCTGCTCTAAAACATCAAGAGTGTGATACTGACACATCCACTTACACACACAAGCACACTTATACACACACACGCATTGTTTTGAAGGCCTAGTCTCTATTTTAACCTAAAATACTGCAATACATTTTTTTTTTTTTAAATAATTTTAAATGACAAAAATAGACAAATATTATAGAAGATAAATAAATTGCATTGGTTTTACTGGGGTGGAGGAAGTTTAATTTTTAGGTGTCCGGTCACTTATGACCATACCTTTCAAGTATCCCGTTTTGGCCGGGAAAGTCCCGTATTTTACCCTTCTTTCCCGCCATCCTCCCGTATTCATATTTTCCCGTAAATCTCCCCTATTTTAACCTGCGTTATTAAAAATAATAATACCGGAGTAAGAAAAACAAAAACATTTCCAATCTGAGCTCTTTAACTAGCCTCGTGTTACCTGCCGTCTGCAGTGGCCTACAGTATAGGTGGCCGTTGTCGGAGGTTAGTGTGTGAGGTCAGATGACGAGTGACAACACGGGGAAAAACAAAACAGAGACGGATGATGGACGTAACTAACGATAGAGACGGAAGGCACTCCTGCCAGTAAACCCAAACCCTCGTGTAAATACCGTGATCAATGGGACAGGGAATGTAATTTTCTGAAGAAGGGCAGGTGGGGGACAGTCACATGTTTTGTAAGTTTGGTAACTGCGACTTCAACATGTGCGACAGGTTCACTTAACAGCCCTTAATTGTTCGTTCGTGGACAAATGTGGGCACGGAGGTCTCAGGTGTGATACATTTTTTTAAGTTATTATAAATGTTATATCACTGTCTTCGATAAAATTTATACTATCCATTTATGTTGTTTTTTTATTTATTTTTGCGGTATTTGAATTTATTTACTCCTAAGAGTACCACATTTTCTATGTAAATTATGTTTATTTTTATGTTATATTTAATATTTATTTAACTACATTAAAAATATCATTCCATTAAGTTCTGAGAGTTAAAACCTAAAGATGAGGTGTCTTTGCTGCCATCTAGTATCTCATATTGGTATTAAATTAAGAAAAAACGAATTATATGAATAGCCACTAGATGGCTGTATAGTACTCAATGGCTGCATATAGGCTGAACTAGATGGCCTTCCTCTCTTTGTTGGGGGAGTTGCTGTGGATGTGCCAGGGATGTTCTCTGAGGAGGATTGTCTCATCTGATTCAGCATCCTCAGAGAGGCTGCTCCACAGGGAACGCTCTTCCGTCTCTCGATCTGTGGAGACACCAGAGCCTTCCCGAGCTCTTCCAGGAAGAGCCGCCTTCTGAAGTTCTTTCCTGCATTCCAGGCCGGATTTATTTCCGACCACAGGACGAAGGCGTTCAGGGCTGACACATCCAGCATATTGAAAAACACCACCATTGGCCAACGGTTGGATTTCCGCTTACATGTGTAGGCAGCGTTGAATAATACACACAGAATAAAAATCAAACACTATACTGACAAAAATACATTTACATTTATTTACTTAGCAATTCATACATTTGTTGCAAATTATAAACCACAAGCAATTTGTCATAGGAAAATTAGTAAGCAATGCAAAAATTAAAATGAGTAAAATACCTGATCAAGGCTGTCCACTCCACCTTTGGTCTAGTTATAATCCAGCATTACATCTGGCTTCCTCTCTTCACCTGCGCTGACTGTGGCTTCCTTGTGAACTGTGCTCATCAAGAGCACATTTTTGGGTTTTTTGGGACAGTAAGACACAAGCGTGTGCGTACTGGTAAACGCTAACATTGAAGAGAATTTCTCTCTGCCCCTTGTCTTCACAAGTGCAGATGGGAGCTCCGGCTTGTTCCTCCTCACCGTTCCCAGCATGCCCAGTTTCCTCTTCAGGAGCTCCTGGCCAAGGGCATACGATGTGAAGTAATTGTCACACGGGATGGTGTGCCCTTGGAGACCCGTGGACATGTCAAGGACGACGCGCATTGCCAGGTTTTTTTCTCGCTGCCCATTAGCTGGCTTGCCAGTATAGATTTGCATATTGTATGCATAACTAGTCTTAGCATCGCAGGCTGCCCAGATTTTGATACCATATCAAAATGTTGATGCCTCTGAAAGGTACCAGGCATTCATCTACTGGAACTTCTCTGCCTGGGTTGTACATTTTAGGTAGATTTTCGACCCATTTGTCCCAGATATTCCGTATCGCAGCCAGTTTGTCGTCTCTCCAGCGGTAAGGTCTTGTGTCTCGGTTGTCAAACCGGATGACCCTTGTCATCACTTCAAATGTACCCAGACACATTGTAGCACGAAAAATGGCTCTCCCTGTGTCAGCGTTCCACAAGCTCCTTGTGGCCTCGTTGTGAGAGCGATAAACCCCGGCCAGCAACAGCAGACCAATGTAGGCCTGTAAGTCCACCCAGTCCACCTCTTTCCATGACTCCCCATACACTATTTTCCCCTCTAAATTTGTCACGTCAGTCAGTGTCTTTTGAGTGTTCTCAGGGAAAAAAAGCTCAAAAGCTGACATGATGGTCTCCACGCGCGAACAGGCATATCTGGTTGGCCCAGGGGTCATCTTCATCACAACCTCTGCAGGTGCTCTCCCTGGTGTCTGGGTAGGTGCAGTATCAGTCCAGACGATTTCCCCATTTTTAGATGCCTAAGATACCACATCCTCTTCCTCTGAGTCTACCCCATCTGTCTCCTCATTATCCTGGTCAAACTCTGTTTGAGTATCTGTTTCAGATCCTTGATCGCCTGATGACTCTGAACCACAGTCTGGCAGGCCTTCTTCCTCCCCTCTGGATTCCAGGAGAATTTCCAGGGTTTCTGCTGCACTATACCTCTTACTCATTGTGCTGCTTGCAGTGAACTGATAAAATAACTGCCACTGCAAGTTCAGGTAGCATATGCTGCATAAACGCTTTGTTTCAAAGTAATAAACACACCTTGATCTGACTCTGAAGTGTGCCTGCGTGTGTGTGTGTGTGTGTGAGAGAGAGAGAGAGAGTCTGATGAGCCAGGTGGATGATTGGTTCATACCAAAAAAACATGGTCAGACATTGGCTCATTCAATTCTTTGTTTTTGTATGTGTGAGTGAGTTTTTATTTGAAAAAAGCCCATCTCTGTCATAGGCTCATTGAATGCATTGTTTGAGAGAATGATTGAGAGTTTTTGCCATGTTGAGAATGTTGTACAGGATCAGCCCTTCATTTGTGTGTATGATAGATATACATTGCATTGGATTTAATTTTTTTATTTTTTTTTACAAAAACCATCAAGAATGCTCTAAATGACAGTTTTTCCCATTCATTCCTATGGGTGGTCATTTTTGTCCACGAACGAACAATCAAGGAGTTTTTTTTCATCCACTTAACATTGCAGCATCGAGTGTGTGTTTTTTGTGTGTGTTCAGGTGGCAAACTTAGGAAAAGTAGCCAAGTCTTGTACCGCTCAGATCAAGGGAAATATTTTTAAAAAATGAATTAAACTAATTTTGCCCACATTTGTCCCCAATAGGGTATTAGGGTTAAAGTGACAGTAATCACTTATAATGACAATGTAAAGAACAAAAGTAATTGCTCACTAAATATGCTCTGCTCTTGACTAAATATCTTCAGTAGCTTTAATAAGGTACCCAAGTACCTGTTACCTAATAAGGATTATTCTACATATAATTAATAACTTATGCAGTGCAGACTGATAACAATTTATGTATATTCCCTACTTGTTAAGTTGTTACACAGGTAGGAGGAGCACAGGTACAAATAAAATGTATTATTATGGGTTTATGTGAGGATTTACATGATCCTTCCCCCCAAGACAACCAATGCAACGCCTAAACGAAGAGCACCAGAGGGATAGTCATATACACGTACTGAATATATACGTACATATTTACATGCATACATACTGTCACAGTTCTCTAAAAGAGGACTCAAATACACGAATGAGTGATCAGGGGTTTATTTAAGTTCACCTGTGTCATTACTAATTGATTACATATTGATATTGCAATACATTAATACATATTTATACACTGTACTACTAACAGTCATTAAAATAATGTAAAAGCTGAGTGTCATTTTTGTTTTTGATGAAGAATATTAATAAAATAGATGAATTGGTTAGTGTTTAATGTCATTATGTTGGAGTTGAAAGGGTTTTCTGGTATATCATTGTGGTAAAGAGTAGAGCCTGTGGTTAGGCTGAGGGTTTGCCTAATCTCAATACTTTGTTGCTGGGGACACAAAAATTTCAAAAAAGTAATTCAACTAAATATTCAAATAAAATGATTTATTTGTATAAACTATAATACTGATCAGCCAACATTGTCTCTCTATGATAAATTAAAATAAGCTGATAACATCACTGTTTACTCCAGTACGACTGTACAGCCCAATCTAATTCTGCTGCAGTATTATCCTGTTTGACACTGAAGCTGCTCTGACACAATCGTGATTGTAAAAGCGCTATATAAATAAAGATGACTTGACTTACATTTTTTACATTTATATTTTTATGCATTAGGTAGACGCTTTTATCCAAAGCGATTTCCATTGCATTCAAGGTACACATTGTACATTTTGCCAGTTCTTGCAGCAAAAGTAACATGAAAATAAACTAGAAGTGTGTATACTTTAGAACAGTGAGCACGTTTACATGCACACCGTCAAGATGACAACTCACAGATATCAGCTTATTAAAATAACCAGTTTTCCCTGTTTACATGCAAATCAGTTACCTAACAATGCAAGTAAACCAACTTTATTAATAAATCGGGTTATTTCCCTGTAGTGACATCAAAAGATAATCATCTGTATATCTGTATATCAAATGCTATGTCAGTTTGTATTGTATCGATTGCTAAAGGGGTACTTCAGCGCTGGGAAGATGAATCTGTATTTAAACTGGGTCATGGGTCATGAAAGGCATGGGGTTAATGTTGAAGAAATGTGAATTATTTATTTTGGTATTTTGTGCCTTCTAGTCTGAGAAAAGACAGAAAATGTATTTTTGTCTCATGGGGATGAAAGAAATTTTGTGAAAGAAATAACGTTGCAAAGTTCACTCGTGTTTATTCAGACCTCTTAGATACATACAAAATAAACTCGCGCTCTCAACAACTCGGTACAATAACAATTTCTCAGCAATTTTTCTCCAGCTCACCTTTACTCTCTGCTTGTCTCACTAAACCACGCCCCCTGTCACCATATAATCTCATTTCAAATGCAGATGTCAGCCAATCACAGCAGTGGGTGTTTTCACTGAAGCCTCACAGCAGACACGCCCCTTGAAACAGAGCATTCATGCCAAAGGGCTAATATCAGTAAAAAAAAACCCTGAGACTTTTACCTTCTGTAAAAAGGCCCGGAAAAAAACCTGCTGTAAAATGTATGGTAAAGTTCCGTCATTACATCATCTTTTCAAAAGCGACCCGTATCCGATATTTGCATTTACACTGTACACTGGCGAAAACAGCCCAAGACGCTCTTAACCGGTGAAAGGAATGAAAACGGCGCGATATGCGATGGACGCAGACAAAATGATTGCACAATGTTTTGCTGTCTGCACTGTTCAACACGTCTTTAAAGTCGGCAAAACATTTCTCTCTTAAGACGGAGAAAAAGAGGAGAGCCCTTGACGGGGTTGCCAGGTTTTCACAACAAGACCCGTCCAATTGCAACTCAAAACTGTGTTAAAGTAGCCCAATTCTGCATGAAAACCACGGACTTGGCAACACTGGCCCTTGATCGCAGTTTGTGTCCACCTGAGTTGACGTCATTCGCCTCCGTCCTTTGTTCAATGACGTACGACTCGCATTTACTGGGGAATATCCGATTTGACTGCTTACATGGCAGACACTGATGCACGCATCCGAATCATATCGGCTTTATTACCACATATGAGTGAGGCCTGAATCCGATCTGAGGATATCGGAATTCATGGGTTTTTACTGCTTACACGTTCACATGTCATATCTGATCTGTGCCACATGAGAGGAAACAATCGGAATTTGGTCACTTGAACCATGCAGTGTAAACAGGGCCTTAGAGGCACAACACTTATTTTAGCTCTAGGAAAGTGTCTATTACCAACACAATCCAATCAGAATCATTAGACTGGACCTAACTGTTTATTAAAACATATATAGGAGACAGAGCAGACTGGTGCTCATGTTGTGTGTTTGCTCACGTGATAACAGCAACGTCATACGCACATGACGACACAGAGCTTACTGTGGTACGTAAAGCGAGTTACTCCTCTCACTTCTGCTAGTTTTATTGAGATGTCTTGAGGTAAAATGACTTTTACCCTCACCTCCCCATGTTAATCTAATCCCGTCCGAATAGGGCTTAAGACTATATCAAGTTCTCAGGGAGTGGAGGCCTCAGCAGAACGATTCTCAGATCGAGAGGAAACATAACACACTAAAAAACTAAAAAAGCGAGAGGCTTAACAATGACTCTGCCTTCTCTTAGCAGAGACAAAACATTTGAAAGTGTTAAATTAACTTGCAGTGTGAAAAAAAACACTTTTTCAGGGTTTATATACAGTCCCTGACAAAAGCCTTGTCACTTATCTATTTTCTAGAAATACCTGATATTAACCTGACTTTTAATTAATTCATTGGTGTTAGAAATAGCTCATATGAAAAGCTAAAACCCTCCCAAATGATGTTGAATGCACTGAAATAAATAATTTTTATAGAAAAAATATTTATCATTTAATCAAGACAGAAAAGTCAAATTTTGGCAAGACAAAAGTTTTGTTACCTATACAGAAATTGAACAAATTTACAGCAAATACAAAAATATGTCAGCAAATTAAGTTGTGGTGCTGTGAGATCCAAATTTAATATCTTGTATGACTTCCATGAGCTTGAAGGACTGCATCCATGCGGTTTGGCAAGGATTCATACAATTTATTGATGAAGTCATCAGAAATAGCTAAGAAAGCAGTCTTGCATGCCTCCCAGAGTTCATCAATATTCTTTGGTTTCGTCTTCTATGCGTCCTCTTTCATCCTACCCCACATATGCTCAATGATGTTCATGTCTGGTGACTGGGCTGGCCAATCCTGGAGCATCTTGATCTTCGCCTTGAGGAACTTTGATGTGGAGATGGAAGTATGCGATGGAGCACCGTCCTGCTGCAGAATTTGGCCTCTTTTATGGTTGGGAATATAAGAGGTAGCTAAGATTTCTTGGTATTTTAGACTATTGATGTTGCCTTCCACCCTGCAGATCTCTCGCACACCCCCATACTGGATGTAACCCCAGACCATGATTTTTCCGCCACCAAACTTCACTGTTTTCCGGGTGAATCTCGGATCCATTCGGGCTCCAGTAGGTCTCCTGCAATATTTGCGGTGACTGTGGTGTAATTCAACAGAAGATTCATCTGAAAAATCCACCTTCTGCCACTTTTCCAGCGTCCATCCTTTTAGCAGGCTGTGGGCCTTGGCAAATGCCACACGGTTTTTCAATTGTCTTTTGTTTAGTGCTGGCTTCTGGGCACTGATTCCACCATGGAGGCCATTTCGAGACAGAATCCGACAAACTGTTCTGGTTGACACAGGGACTTCAGGTGACCAGGTCTCGTGGAGCTCTGCTGCAGTGGAAAATGGGCTGGCCTTGGATTTTCGAGCCAACAAACGGTCCTCTCGAGCAGTTGTCTTGCGGGGTCTGCCTGACCTGGGCTTGTTAAAAACGTCTCCAGTCTCTTCAAATCTTTTTTTTTATCCTCTGTACTTGACGCTGAGACACATTGACGGTGTCTGCCACATCAGCAGTGGATCTGGTCTTCAGCCTCTTGATAATCAAAACTTTAGTCTCAGGGTGAATCTTAGGCATGTTTGCAGAGCTCTAGTTGCAGTTGATGTGAAGGTCTAGTGTACTGGGGTTCTTTTTATACACACTTGAGACCTAATTGATCCATTATTAGTCAAAGGTGAAGCTCATATGACAAGGTGACAACACTTATGTCTTTGCAAAAATTGACTCAACGGGCTTTACCAAGCTGTGAATATTAGAATACTTTTTGAAAGTTTAGTTTTTCACTGAAACATTATCACAAAAGCTGGTGGGATTAAAATGAGCCATTTCTTGTAAAAAAATCTTGATTAGAAATATATTTCAGCGGCACTTTAGGTCAATTTTTACACAAGCGACAAGACTTTTGTCAGGGACTGTAGGTCCACACTAAATAGAGTTAAACTGACACTTTACATAATGTTACTTATTTTAACACTTGCATAATGTAAAAACAACACTGTAAGTGTTCACCGTTAACACCGTTTGTGTTGCCCCTCTGCCAAATTTACACCAAGTTAGTGTTGAAACTATACTAGGTGTGTCTATATATCTTAACACCAAAAAATATATTTCCACACTAATATAGTGTTCATACTAACCCTGATTAAAGTAATTAAGTGTAATCTGTATTTGACTGAAATAAGTCAACACATATCAGTTTGGTTGTACTGTCAGAAATTTGATTTGTCAGCAACACAGAAAAAGGTACAATGCATTCTTCACCCCCTGACCCATATAAACACTGCAGATCAAAAGGCCTGTAAAACTTATAGATTATATACATCTATATACTGTATTATGTTCAGAAAAAACATCAACAATTAAATGCACAGTGCTGTCAATTTCTTTCTTTTTTCTTTTTTTTTACAATTTCAAAATCTGATTGAAAACAGGAATTTCATTGCACACAATGAGGTCTTGTCTATATTCAGTTCCACCATTTTGACCCATTTCATGTAATGCATGCTTTTCTGTATGGGATTATGTAGCATTCCTGCATGTAGCAACTTTTCACCATTGACATCATTCCAAAAAAATGTTTTCACTGGTCCATAGTCTTTCTTGACTCCAAAAGAAGAATTTCCAAAAATAACCTTGTTTTTTTTTTTTTTTGGCTGAAAAGTTCAAAGGCACTCAAGGAGCTGGTTCCAGCACAAGGGATGAGGTGTTTGTCCACAATGGTATATAAGTGGTCGATCCTACCCTTGATCGTTCCTGATCCCAGTAAGAAGGGCTGGTTGGCCCTCCCTCCCTCCGAGATTGCCTTAAATACTGGTGCAGGACTGAAAAAAATAAACAGGAAAAAATGCATTAAAACAGGTGTTTAAAAAAATAAATAAATAAACATACACCTATATAACAAATGGTACATTTGCACAGTTATCCCAGCGATTTTCAATCCTGGTTCTGTGAACCCACCTCTCTGCACATGTTGTATGTCTCCCTTATTGAACAAACCTGATTCAGATATTCACCTCACTAGGCAAGAGCTCCCTGAACTACTATCCCTTAAAGGGTTATATCACCCAAAAATGTAAAATGTCTGTCATTAACTCCCCTCCCTAATGTCGTTCCACACCCGTAAGACCTCCGCTCATCTTCACACACAGTTTAAGATATTTTATATTTAGTCCGAGAGCGTATGCAAGTGTATGCACACTATACTGTCCATGTCCAGAAAGGGAATAAAAACATCATCACAGTAGTCCATATGAGACATCAGTGGGTTAATTAGAGTCTCTTGAAGCATCCAAAATACATTTGGGTCCAAAAATAACAAAAATTACGACTTTATTCAGCATTGGCTTCTCTTCTGGGTTTGTGTTCAATCCTCAAATAAAGATTCAAACGGTTATGAATCAGCATATCGATCAATGAATTGGATCGCCAGTGTCACGTGATTTCAGCAGCTTGACATTAATGACATACATTTCATTTTTGGTGAACTAACCCTTTAAGCCTTGCTCTTTGAGCAACAGAGTTGTGCCAAAGTGCCTTAGCCAGACTGTCAGAACATTAATTTTATCATTGGTCCAGCCAAGGTCCTAATGTATGCTTTAAAATATGAAAGGGGAAGGCTTAAAAAGAGGGTAGTTGTTAAAGGGGACATGTACATGCACTTTTACAAGTTGATTGTACAGAAATATGTGTTGGCAGTGCCTCTACACAACCGTCCTATAATGATAAAAAATCCATCTAGTGGTTATGTTGTCTCCTGTCTCAAATTGAGCCGTTTGACCATGTGACGTCACACACGCCCCTCCCACGACTGTTGATTGACAGCAGTGTTTCACCTTTTTGGTTTCCACCTTTTTTAGTTTTGTTTTCAAAAGGAATATTCCCCCGATACACTCGATAATGCTTTCATGCAGAGATGCTCACAAGTCTCTGAGCTACCAAGTCAAGTCTCAAGTCTCTGAGCTAGAGTCCAAGTCAAGTCTCAAGTCTCTGAGCTCGAGTCCAAGTCAAGTCTCAAGTCTCTGAGCTCGAGTCCAAGTCAAGTCTCAAGTCTCTTTATTATAATAAGTCTCTTAAGTGTTGCATCATGTATGGTGACTCATCCACACTGTGTAGAAAACTGCAAAACTATATATATATATATATATATATGAGGAATTCAAAGCATGTAATATGTTATTTTGACACCTTTCTCTATTAACATACCTTATCAGCTTTGATTTTGTTATATAACTGTAAACAGGCTATTGCAATATGACAAAAACACCAAGAATGCTTTACCTTTAAGATAATATCTGTATTTTGCCTTGTAGCATGAATGCACAGTACAGTTACAACCAAAAATTTTGGTTCTGAAGAAAGGTTCTGTCTGTCGCTGAATTATAATGATTATCATTTAGTATGTTTTTTTAAGCATTTTGGATTATGAACCATGATTACGTTTTATTTTAATACCCATGTCATTATACACATTTGTGTCCTCATAAACCATATACATCTCAACATCAAATATCTTAATTTCTCCAACTACGGGCCATGGATCAAACAGAAAATGCGCGCTGCGTTAACGTTAATCAGATTAGTGCCGTTAAAATTAATTTGCGTATTTTGAAATCCCTACTAAAAAGAAACATTGTTCACGAGTCCCGCAGCTCGAGTCCAAGTCGAGTCTGAAGTCTTTTGAGCAATTCAAGGACGAGTCTGAAGTCGAGTCTGAAGTCACTGTGTGTGCGACTTAAGTCGAGTCTGAGTCTCAAACTCGAGTCCCCATATCTGCTTTCATGTTTGCGCCATGCAAATAATTTCTCACCAGTTTGAAACACTTGCACGCTTTCACGATGAACACGGCTAAAGTTTACAGGGCGAGTTACATGCTTTCTATGTATGACGTCCTCAATATAATTCATAATCCAGCGTTTATAATGAACAACGCGTTATGGTTATTGTGTTATTACAAACTGTGTATGATGGTGATAAAGTTAACGTGGTCAAACTACACTAAGCTTACTTAGTTTATAACAGTGTCTGTTACTGTCAAAAAAATTGTGTTGTAACAGTTATTACAATGCATAGATAACAGTACGCATCACTGACAAGCCTACATTTACGGATAAAAGGTTTTTATTGGCATTAGCTGTAACATCAATCTGTCACACAGTATTCATATCTCACTACGCTAGCGTTATCCTGCCAGTACATACAAAGATAGATCATAGTGACATTACATTAACCAACCATTCAGAAACGTCCTGTTCGAGCCTTAATTGTCGAATTTAGTTGGGGCCGTCATCTTGTCCCGGGTCTGACTCCGGTTCAAATTGATAGAGTTGCACAGATGTGTCCTCAGAGACTCCTGTCACCATTCTTTCTCCAACTATACCCTCAACTGTTGTCAAGGCAACACTTCACATGTGTGTGTGTGTGTGTCAAAGTGCCCCACAGAACAGAGGGGCAGGGTGAGCATCATTAGCATTTAAAGACACATGCACTGAAATGGCTTGGAGAAAACAGAGCTGTTTTTGACCAGGTAAAATTAGTGTTTTCTTACAACACTAATGAGAATTTTTAATTAAATGTGGATGAAAGACAACAACTCCCAGAATGCACTTGCTTCACTGCCCTACGAGGTCACTCCCAAAGCCACGGCTACTGGTTATGCCCACCATGACACTGCCCCCACCGTCATTTTGATTTCATAGTAATAAAATAATTTATTTTAGTAAGAGAATAGACACTACAATTAAAAAATAAACGTGCCTGTTCAATAAAGTGTGAGTGAGATCCCACCCCTGTGGGCGGGTTGTAAACATGCGGAAATAGGACAATATTCCTGCTGAACTTCCTGTGGTGGAAACACAGCTTTATTCACTGTGTTTTGTTTTCTTTTTGTAACATACTTCAGAAAAAAGTTCACGGACACAAAGACAGCAGAAAGCATATCCTGTTTGTTTTCGTTATTTTACAAAAGCTCAAACGGATGAATAATTCCTAATTTTGATGTGTTTTCTCTCCCTCAGATTCCCATCAGCTCACTCTGGATCTCAACACAGTGAATACACTCCTCCGTCTGTCTGAGAGAAACCAAGAAATTACATGCACTTACTCAGAGCAGCCGTATCCTGATCATCCAGACAGATTTGATTATTGGGAGCAGGTGTTGTGTAGAGAGAGTGTGTGTGGACGCTCTTACTGGGAGATTGATTGGAGTGGGAATAATGTGTGTGTATTAGTGTCATATAAGCACATCAGCAGGAAAGGACGGAGTAATGAGTGTCGGTTTGGACACAATAATCATTCCTGGAGTTTGTCCCACTCTCCCTCCGGTTACTCATTCATACACAATAAGAAAGTGACTGATATCCCTGTAAAGCCCATCAGCAGTAGAATAGGAGTGTATGTGGATCACGGGGCAGGAACTCTGTCCTTCTACAGCGTCTCTGGAGAATCAATGAGCCTCATCCACACAGTCCAGGCCACATTCACTCAGCCACTCTATCCTGGGTTGGGTGCTTATTATTATGGATCATCAGTGAAACTGTGTTGATGAATCAGAATAGCTTCTTGAGATTCCACCCATTATAGTTTTTGTATGATAAATCAGTAACAGTATCTTAATTTATTTCATTAATACTGCAGCTGAACTTCTGTCACTGAAATAACATGTCACAATAAATGCTTGTAATAAATCCTTCTATAGACAGTATTGTGGTGTATGTTCTTCTTAGCAAGCAATAATGACTTGAATTAAAATAAAACTCTTCACTAAAGATTTATAAATTATTATACAGGGATGCAGCACACACACATTGAATCAATCAAATCGCTTTCTTCTCTTTTTCTTTGCACACTAACTCGTATTAAATGTATTCTTAAAGGTGCCCTAGAATGAAAAATTGAATTAACCTTGCCATAGTAAAATAATAAGAGTTCAGTACATGGACATCACACACTGTGAGTCTCAAACATCATTGCCTTCTACTTCATATGTAAATCTCGTGAATCAAAAACACCACGGAAAGATAAGTGCTTCTCAACATAAACCCAGCCGTGACGCAAGCATGTTGACCAATCTTTAATCTTTTTCAGTCATGGCACCCTACAAATTCTTTTTACATTTTGTGGCACCCCCTCGCATACGTTATGCTACGGGTGTAACGGTACAGATTGCTCACGGGTTGGTTTGTATAACGTTTTAGGTACTATTAGGCAAATACTATTAGGCAAAGATACTGATAAAATGAACCAGGTGAAATGATGCTTTTCATTAAGGGTGTAACTATTCATCTACTACATCAATGTTTCGATTTATATTCTTATGTTCCAACTACATCGATCTGTGCTCGGCAAGTTGGCCTTCTGGACGACAGAAATCGATCGATTGTATCGATAATGGGAATAAACAGGGTTGCCAACTTTTAAGTTCAGGTTGGAGTGAGATTTTTGGGGGGCCGGGCAGGGGGAGGGGGGGTAATGCTTTTGATCTTGATTCAGTATCAGTTTATATCTAGTATATATACTGTACATAATAATATGTTTGTTTTGGCACTAGTTTAAAGATTTCTTGGGTCAAATTATATGTGCCATTCCTTAATATTCACTTGTGACTGCTTATATAAGTATCATTATTCATTAAAAAGATTAGGATGCAAGTTATTTAAGTTTTGAAATTTCACATTTAAAGAAATCTAGTGTTTGATCATCATATCTAAATATTTATTAGAATGCAAAGACTGCAATATATTTTGAGCAACTAGATTAGATACATGTATATTTATTAAAGAGCCATAAGGCACCTAATGGCATTACAAATAAACATTAATATTTTTTAGCCACAAAATGACTCTAATTTGCCTCTTTGAATTGGAATTCTCTATTTTAATATTAATTACTACACTAATTGTTATATAAATTTTAGAAGAAATACAAATATAAGAAGAAAAATATTTTAAGTGGTCATTTATTGACAATAATTGTTGCACAAATAGTATTTAGTACCAAAAGATCTCCTCAAAATATTCAATAAATATCATTTAATGAGTATGAGTGTGACCTATTAGTGTATTTTTTTACAGTCTATGCCTATTAGTAAGGAATGCCTGAGGGCTAAATACAAGAATAACATTAATGTTATTCACTCTCCATAATAAAACGATCCTGTAAATATGGCTGACTTAATAATCAATAAACACTAACACTATGCTGTACTGTTTACCAAAACTTGCAGCAAACATCTATATGGTGAAACTGTTGTGTATCCGCTTAAGCCATTTAAATTAATTGGCACGGCGCTAGAAGTATTGAGCGCTCATGGGCCACGTGACCAGCGCGCACCGCAGGGAGACGAGAGCATGCAACTCCGCTTTTCAACGCCGGCTCTGGCTTTAACATTATGCCACATTAGCGCCAAAACGCTATTTATTGTTTGAATTTCATTAAAACACATTTAAAAAAATTAAAGCTTATAGCTTTGTTTAATATCAAAAGCAGGTTTGGCAATTTGGCGTGAGATTGAGTTGGGCGGAGTGAGAGCGTGAGACAGAGCCTGAAAGCGTGAGTATCACGCCAGATGCGTGAGAGTTGGCAACCCTGGAATAAAGCATTTTGATTTAAGCACGTCAGACTTTATATGGATGTTTTTTCTTAGCCCTTTTAATGATAAAGGCGTTAAACATTACTCAGTCTGCCTATATGTGACGTCAGCCGCACGCGCCAGCAGCAGCACAATGAAAACAAAACCTAGCGGATGACAGAGGAGAAGCCAACGAGCGATGAATGATCAAGCCAGCATTGCGGCCCAGTGTGAGAAAACACTTTGGCTTTAGTAAAGACGGAGATGTTATTAATAAGTCGCTCGCTGTTTGTAGTAGCAGCACGTTCAGCCACTGCTCGTTCAACCTGAAGAAATGTTGGTTGTAACTTTTGATATTAATATTATATTTGTATTATTTTTATTCCAAAAAACAACAGCAAAAGTAGCAGGTAAACCTACTGTAAATTAAACCTGAAGAGATGTTAGTTGCACTTTATTTTTGATATTAATATTGTAATATTTTTATGTTAAAAAACAAGCAGAAGTAGCAGTAGCAGTATGTTGGTTGCACTTACTGTACTTTTATTGAAAATGAGAGCAGAAAAGGTTAACTTTCTGTTAATTCAACCTAAACTGTTGGTTGCACTTTATTCAAATAAAATGTGAACACATTTGCCATTAATTGTTGACTTGTTTGATTATATCCATAATGAATTGATATCTGATTCCCTGAAAGGAAACAACAGTAATCTAGGAAACTTCACCTGCACGTATATTTCAGTCACACTGATTTAAATTTTTGGCTAAAAATTTACTGAATCGATTTCAAGTCACTGAATCGTTTCGGATCGTATCGTTCTAAATGAACCAATATCGTCCTTAAATCGTATCGACAACCTCAAATCGCTATACGAATCGAATCGTTAAAACGAATCGTTACACCCCTAGTTTTCATGTTTTTCAGGTAGGTCTAACAGTTTTTTAGTTAGAGAACTTGAATAAATAATCAAATGTAAAATAACAGCATATTTAACTGTTTAAATTAAAGATTAATCCTTATTAAACTTACAAAAGCTATTCAATCAAAAGCAGTGAGTGGGGGGCGACTTCCGGCACCGAATGGAGTGAACGTGTTTTTGCATAGCTCTCCACGAGTGTTCTTAATTTTCTGTTAATATACCTTATAGCCGCTAATATCACAAGTTTCTAAAATTGAACATCCTGAACCATGCCGACTAATCACAAGAAAACAAAAATCAAACTCCGAAGAGCCTGGAAATACAGAAAATGTGCACGAGGAGCCACCGGCTAATGCTAACCAAACCAATGCTGAAACCTCGGTGCCAACAAGCAAAGACATAATGGAAGCAATAGCGAAATTGACAGAGTGGATGAAAGGACGTAGAATTTTCTGTCAAATGTGGTGCTCAGAGCTGAATGTATCACTTGCGGGTATCTCCACCAGAGTGGATGTGACTGAAGAGGCAGCAAAAGTTCACGAGGCCCGCATCGAGTCATTAGAGAGGCGATGTGCACACCTGGAGACCGAATATGAAAAGCTCAAAGAAAAGACCTGCGACCTGGAATCAAGATCTCGACGACAAAATATTCGAATTGTCGGCATAAAAGAAGGTACTGAAAACGGCAAGCCTACAGAGTTTGTTACAAAACTTCTGACAGAATCGTTAGGCGAGGAGAATTTTGGCCGACCAATTCAGATCGACAGAGCACACCGTTCACCACAACCCCTAAGAGATGGCCGCTCTCGGGCATTCATTGTCCGACTTCATCATTACCAAGTGAAAGAACGCATTCTGCTTCTGGCAAGGTCGAAACCTTTACAGTATGAGGGGAAAGCAATACATATCTTTCCAGACCTCGCCGCTGACGTCTTGAAACAGAGACAGAAGTTTGACAACATACGAAGGAAATGCAGGGAACACGAAGTAAGATGCGGATTTCGTTTTCCTTCTAAGTTCATTGTGACCGTGAGGGATAAAAAAAACGAAGACTTTTGATTCATCGGAGCTGGCTGAAGCGTACCTACGGGGAGCGGTGGAAAACTGGTAAAATGTCGAAATCGCTGCAATGAACAACGGAGCAGGAAGGATCTTGTCCATTAATAATTTCATTTGATAAGATTGTAAAGACTGCAAGGTATATTTTTTTGTTGTATAGTAAAATTAGTGAAGGGCTATCTCAACGGAAGAATGCCAGGTGGCATCGATGGTGAGTTGACAGATGCAAAGTTTTTTGGGGGTATCGGCTTCCATAATGTTTACATGGGATACGTGAAAGAGGTGGTTAGGGGGAGGGAGTGGGAATTTGTTTGCAATGTTCATGGGAAGGTTACTTTTTTTGAACTTATGTTGGAAGGTTTTATGCTCAGCTTTTATTTAGGCTAATGGAGTCAAGTAAAGTATGCTTTATTTCATACACTGAGTAACGGAGTAAATGCTCGCGGGGACGGTATGCTGAATCCATTGAGTTGGAATGTGTGTGGAATCAATAGCCCAGTCAAAAGAGGAAAGGTCTATGCACATCTTAAGAAATTGGGTGCGGAGATAGTTTTTCTTCAAGAAACACAAATTAAAGCTACAGCAAAGTTTAGCATTAAAGCGCCATGGATGTCTCAAGTTTACCAATCTAATTTCTCTAGTAAAGCTAGAGGAGTAGCAATTATTATTAATAAGTCTGTTCCTTTTATACATAAGCAAACGGTAAAGGATAGGAATGGCAGGTACTTAGTCGTGTGCGGAGAGATAAACACACTACCCATTACATTAGTGAATGTGTATGGTCCCAATTTTGACGATCCCTCGTTTTTTGAGAACATCTTTAGGATCATACCAGATTTTACACATTCACGGGTCATCTTGGCAGGTGATTACAATTGCGTGTTAAATTCCAAATTAGACGCGCGTCCCCATCGAACGTGCGTCCCTCCATGGTAATAAGTAAGTCGGCTGGTGTATTAAACAATTATATGCAAAAGTTAAACTTGGTTGATAGCTGTAGAGCAATACATCCGACTGATCATGATTTTTCATTTTATTCCTCACTCCACAAGACTTATTCAAGGATTGACTTTTTCCTCATAGATTCAAGTTTGTTACAATTTGTAGTTTCAACTCAATACCATAATAGACTGATATCAGATCACGCCCCAGTTTCTCTTAATTTAAAAATAAAATTTAGTAGAGGAAATTACGTGTGGAAATTTGACAATACGTTATTAAATGATGTTAAATTTTGTGATTTCCTATCGGACAAGTTTACATCATTTTTAGAAAATAATGATAAAGGAGATGTGTCCGACTCAGTCCTTTGGGAGACAATGAAGGCAGTTATTAGAGGCGAAATTATAGCATATCAAACCGCTAAGAATAGAGAGAATGTCACATGCCTGTCCTGTCTTGTGTGCACATGTGGGTTTTGTCATGTCTAGCAGTGCTCCTGTCATTGTCTGATCCCTCCCCCTTGTTATCTGATTAGTGTTGATTTCTCCCACCTGTTCCCTCTTGATTTCTTCCCCTTATAAGCTCCTTGTGTTTGTCAGTCTGTGTTGGATCCTTGTTTCATGTATACGTCTTCCGTTCCCCCAGTGACTTCTGTTTGTATGTTTTGAGTTTTAGTTTATGTTCTATTATGTGTTTTGCCCCCTTGTGGGTGTTTGTTTTGTATTTATGTTTTATTTTGTTAATAAATTATCACTTCTTTTGCAAATGAGTCCTCGCACCATTTTCCCTTGTCTGTGATGTGACAGAAGGATCCAACCATACTAGGAGGACTCAGCAGGAGGTGTTTTGTTTATTTATTTATTTTTGTTCTCTGTGGACATGGAATCAGACAGACACTTACAAGTGATGTGGCAGGTAAACTCCAAGTACATCCGTCAACAGGGGGCGGGTGCAAAGGAGTTTGCCTGCCAATTCCTCAAGGAGGTGCATCACCTGTACCTTAACGAGACAGAGAAGGCAGAGGTGTTTAAAGGGGGGGTGAAATGCTGTTTCCTGCACACTGAGCTTTTCCAACTGTTAAAGACTTGGATTCCCATCCTAAACATAGACAAAGTTTCAAAAACTAATGTTGGACGTTTGATGGAGTATTTCTGTGTCAAAAATACTCCTTCCGGTTTCTCACAAGTTTCAGAGAGTTTTTTTTCGAGTATGGGTCGGCTTGACGTTAATAGAGCGGAAGGTCCTTCTATGGGCCGTATGGGCTCTTCTCCCGGTAGGGTGCGCGCGCGACTAGAGCGAGACAGAGGATATGCACGCTGTAAACAGTCTCTCAGGTGCAGATCCAGTCCTCCGTGAAGACTTATGTCACGCGCCACTTTATTCCTATGGGTGACATCGAGCGACTTCAACACTTCAGCACAGCATTCTGGGAAGGCAGCGCTACATTTGAACCGATTTGAATGCAGAAATTACGGGAAGCTTCAAAGCATCGCTTCAGTCACGTCTCAAAGTGGATTTCCACGGTCACTGCTGTCACAGGACTTCAACAAATCATACCAAAGAAGTGTGTTTCTGACGGAGCGGTCCCAGCGATAAAGGTTCGGTCCTGCTTTGGAAGCAGCCGGTGAGTTAAACTGCTTCAAATGTCTGTGCTGTCGGCTATCGTCGCGTGAGTAAACATAAGTAAACGACACGATCGCGTGCTTCATCATTCAAATGCGCTAACGGTTACTCCATTGTTGTTCTGTATAACACTAGTCTGACTCTGACGTGCAAAACCGCTTTGCTTGCTACTTCTAAGGTCTAGTCACATACAATAGTCCATAAACCGAATCATGTCCTCATAAACTGCTTGTAAAGACACAGAAATGTTGACAGGCCCCTAAATACAGTAACGCTACATACCACAGAGACGGACGTCCTGATGTTGCCGTTTCTCCTGTTCAATTTATTTCAGCCTCAGATTTGATTGTGGATCATTATCTGTATTAGCTGAGATAGCGATGGGTTTCTCCACGCTTGAGGACGTCACCGCTTTGCGCGCTCGTCATTCTTTAGCTCCGCCCACACAATACGCTTCCAGGCGCTCGGTTTTTTCCGGAAAGACTCTGTACAGCCTATATTTCTTTTATAAATATGATAAAACTAAAGACTTTTCGGAGATATGAAGGATGCAATACTACTCTATAGGTACTCAAGATTAACATGAGATTGACTGAAACTGAGTGTTTCACCGCCCCTTTAACCTCTGCCTGGACATGCCTCAGTCCCACAGAGGTGGAGAAAATGGGGACTCCGGACTTTTGGGAGTTTGTGGACCGGCTGGACTCCAGTCCCGGCCTCCAGTTTGTTGTAAAATGGATAATTAGTATTAATCACCGTGTAGGCTATATAGCATATCCAGTGCCTCTTATTCATTCAGCTAGTTGATCACTCATTTAGGGCTACTTGTTTTACTTTCACACTTTATTTATTTATTTATTTAATATTATTTAATATTTAGCCTATTTAATCTTATTATGATGGGAAGTGGGAACCGTTGTCCATCTTGACACTGTCATGTCTTTTTTCTTCTTCTTTTTTTCTCCTTTTCCCATTTTAATTCATGAAGGCGAGTCAGTGGATATCACGCAATGTGCAAACGCAGTCTCAAACCCAGTCAATTATTCACTACAGAAAGTGAAAGTAAAATCTGACAAGCTTTCGGTGCATATTCTCAGACAACGAGAGATAAATGTACTGCAACATGCTGATAATGTAGCCTATAATGGTCTTAATTTACTTGTCTTTTGGTCCATTTTAGCCCCGTTTCCACCAAAATTACCCGGAACAATTTGTACCAGGAACTTTTTTACAGGAACTTTTCTCCCCCCCAGACCTGCAGCTGTCTGCGTTTCGACCGCGATAAAGTTCCGAGAAGATTAGGCAAATTAGTCCGGTGATGTAGGACTGCACGCGACTGTTCCTCCAAGTCAGTGACGGACAAGGGCTGTCACTTTTTATTCGATATTCGAATATGCATTCGAAGATGACGTGAAATATCGAACTATAAATAAACTATCCGGTTTTTAAAGTGTCATGTAGCGCAATTTTTTTTTTTTTACTGTCGGTGCGTTTACATGGAGCACTGTAATCAGTTTAAAAGTCCAATCTGAAGGAAAATGCTCCATATAAACACCTCAATCGTAATAAAAATGCCCAAACTGAATGAAATTGTAATCGTTTTGAGATGGGTGGATAAATCTTTTCATGAATCGATCAAACGCAACATTTCACCATGTAAATGACCTGACCGGATTACTTTTGAGTGTGCGTCCTTATGTGACAACAGCGCGCGCCCCACTGAAGAGCACACGTCGCGCTCATGCACCAAGCATGACAAGAGAGGAAAATACATTTTTCTGAGGGATAATCTTTTTATTTCATAAGAAGTTATGAAGATAATGTTGGCATAATGACACTGTCCCTAAGCCTATGTAAGCAAACAATCAACTTCTTCAACTGTGCCTGACATTAGAATTAATTTTTTCTGAGATGATTATTACACTTTACAACAAATGAATAGCTTTAATAAAACCGTAAAGTCCTGGTGGCCGTTGAGAGTTGCTATGGCATCCGTAAACACATTCAGCTGCTGGAGATGACGGCGTTGTAGATAATTTAATATATTCGAATGCCTTGCTTGATATTTGATATCCGTTCGAATTAGATTTTTTTCAAAAATGACAGCCCTAGCGGACAGTAATCATTTTTGTGTGTACCGATTGAAAGATTTGGTGGATTTAGTTATTATAAGCTATTTATTTGTTTAAATAATCATCTCAGAAAAAAATAATAATTCTTCTGTCAGGCGCAGTTAAAGTAAAAAAACTGCCTGGGGCAATATACGCTGTGTCATTACTCCAACATTATCTTCATTATCTTATAACTTACGAAATAAAAAGTTAACCCCTCAGAAAAATTAACTTTCCTCTCTTGTCAACATGAGCGCGGCGTGTAAGACTTTTAAAAATGCCGAGTTGAACCTAAATGCTGCGTCAGCTCAACCAATCAGCATGTTCAGCGCCCGAGTCCCGCCCTCGAAAGTTCCTGAACTTTGAAAAAGTACTACCCCGCGAGCAGGGCCGTTTGGAGGGGGAAATATTTACCCGGAACTTCATTTATACCCTGGTTCCTGCGGTCTAAACACACGAAGTACCACCCAAAGTTCCTAGTTCCTGGGTAAAGTTCCTGTGGTGGAAACGGGGCTATTGTGAGAAAAAACTTTGTGAGGGGGGTCTGCAATTACCAGAGACATGGGAACTTGGTTCAATCCACCTGAACTTGACAAAGTGCTAGAGGAGGGCGACGCTTTGAATGTCAGCAGTAAGATGTAGCTTATTGCTGAAGAAAGATTTCGACATGATCATCTGAACATGGATGAACTACCTCAGCATTACAACCTCCAAAAACCCTTCCAGTGTGCATAAGTCAGAGCTGTTGATGGGATACCTGAGAGCTAGAGGAAGTGCTGAAACAGAAGGGTGGGTGATTCCTCTTAATGAAAGACTCCAACGCTTCTCAACAGATGTTTCCCACGCACTGCTTATTGTCTCTCCAGAGGGCATTGCTTTGTTCAGAGATAGATCTGGTAGATGTGGGTTTTTTGACCCACTTTCCCAAACTGCTGAAGGTTCACCACCTCCAACTGGTGACAGAACTGCAGTTATGTTAACTTTTACTGAACTGAATGACATGACCAACAGAATACTTGAGCAATTCCAGGATTGTGGTGAAGCTTGGTATGAATTCATGCCGGTTTCATTTGAAATGGAGCAGCAGTCTGAGAAACCCGTGCTCATCAGCTTCTCTGTCACGATCAGAAGTAACTGCATATCTGCCACAACCATAAACAAACGCCGTTGTCAAAATCCCAGAAAAATCTTGTTCGGGAAAAACCAGAAAGCAGACTCTACCGCTAATGTTCTGCTGAAAGAATGGTTCCTCAATTATGGTGTGCCGCAGCGTCTCCACTCGGACCAGGTGAGGAAGTTCGAGAGTGCCATTATTGCAGAGCTCTGTAAGCTGTATGTGGTGAGGAAGAACGCTAAACCCAGGGAAATGCACAGTGTGAGAGATTTAACAGAACTCTCCAACCCTACAGCACGACTTCACCATCCAGCAGGTTCATCTTTGATTTCCCCTTAAGGGTCAGTCAGAAATCTTGGAGTAATCTTTGATGACCAGCTGTCCTTCAAAGACCACATCTCAAAGACATGCAGGTTTGCATTGCACAACATCAGGAAAATCAGACCGTTCCTTACGGAGCATGCAACACAGCTTCTTGTCCAAGCCCTGGTCATTTCTAGACTTGACTATTGCAATGCGCTTCTGGCTGGACTCCTTAACTTTTTAACTGGGTTATCAGATCATAACTTAAATCTCATATCTAGGAAATTAAATAAAAATAGGTTTGTTTATCATGAAACTAAACAGAATTGTTCTTTTAGAATACCAAAAAAGGATATGAGTGCGTTCGAAGAAGAGCTTGGACAGATTGATTGGGTACCCCTTTCATCTACTGAAGATTTGGAAACGGTACATACATTTTCATAGAGGAGATAAAAAATAAAAAATATACAACACTTCTTAGAAATAGGCAGAGAAAGAATAACTTGCCATGGATTTCAGAAGAGGTATGGATGCTCATGAAAAAGCGTGATAATGCTTTTAAAAAAGCTATAAAATCTGGTTTACGACAGGATCGACTTATGTTTAATAGCTTACGAAACAAGGTGGTTAAGACATTACGGCAGGCTAAGGCGCTATATTTTATTAATATTTTAAATCAGGCTAAAGGAAATGGCAAAAAATTAATAAATTGATAAAGAAAGAATCAAAATCATGTAATAAATGTTCAGAACTAAATCATGAAGGAAGAATATTAAATAAACCTGATGAAATTATAGATACTGCACTGATGAGTGCAGCAGGTGAAAGTGATGAGTCCTATAATCAGTGGCCACATCTCCAACACAACCTCACAAGACACAGAGAAAAGAGACGATGAATTCATAAACTGTAATAGAAGCCATCGCTACATTACCTACACCAGAGATCCTCCACACCTTCCAGCACAGTTGAGATAGAGAGTATTTAGGCCACACCAATCCAACTCTCTCCATTGACTTTCTAGTCAGAAATGAAAAGGAGGCGCTTCCCACAATAGAAAGTCAATGGAGACGGTTAGTTTGTTTCCCCCCAGTGGGCGTGGGCGTGGCTTTCAGATTATAAGGCGTGTCGCTCTGTCTCTATGCAGACATCTTCAGGGTCTTCTGTTGTAGCTTTACCTCATAGATTCTCATTGCTGTCTTATAATTAAATATGTGAGCCATTGCTTCTTTTTAATGAAATACTTCAAGTACAATAAAACATCATAGGACAAGACACCCTCAAATATGTCATGGCCTAAACAAGGTAGGAGAGCAGGCTGGCAAACGTGAAAAGATTTCAGAGTATTGAAAACAGTTTAGCTTTATGCCTTTGTTGTCTTGCCTGTCTTCCGCTTGTAGATCACCAGATATGTTTACTGTATCTAAAACCCTACAGACGATTGTTGAAGAGATGCAAAATGTACATGAGTTAGGACAAGATTACACTTTCAGTAAACTGCAGTCACTTTTAGAAACTGACATGTCTTACAGATGATGTTGTCAGTTGAGTGTGTGATTGTGTGAATGATTCAGATTTGTTCTCTTTGGCATCAGGGACCCCTGAGAACAACATATTCAAGAGCTCAGACATTCAAACTAATGTTTCATTACTCTAGTGTTTCTATGTGCTCCACTAAGCAGCACAACCCTCAATGTCTCTAGTGTTGTGCTGCAAAAAAAGAGTTAATCATTTTCACAAACTAAAAACATCTTTATCCCACTTACGCTGCATACAAGAAACTGAAAACCCATTGCCTGTTAAACCCTTCATATTAACACAATTTTGCTGTAACCTACTTACATATTTTCATCTGTAATATATAACATGCATTTATAAAATGTAGGCAATGTTTTCTTTCTGTAGGCTATTGAAAAATCAGATGTCTGAAAAATATTTGAACACGGTTATGTTGATATTTTAACAGCATCGTATTGCAGCTTTGTTTGTTTAAACTGCATTAATCTGTAAATTCTACAAATGAATATGATTATTTTAACATATTACATTTTGCATATTATTATGAGATTGTTTATTTCTTTAGTAGTCACTATTTACTAACCATCACCTGAACACAATAAACTAGTAATCTCTTAAAATGGCATTAAACATAATACTATGCAAAAATCAGGTGCCTTAATTAAAGTGACTATTTAAATATGATAATTAATGAAATAATTATTCATCTCATCAATTAAGACAGCTATTTAAATATACCTCAACTGGTTCTGGTTGCCCGTGCCCGGTGGATTCAACACTTATCAGTTCAGAGTATCTTTGGTATTCTTTTTGGTCTTGAAATACATTAATGCTGGTACATAACTGTTTAAAATATAAACCTGTTTAAATTATTTTCTATTTGTTTAATTAGACTTGCAATATAGTTGTATCAACTTTTCTCTTATGTAGGGATGGCAAGTTCTTCAAAAGCTGATCTGAATCCGTGCGTGACTGGCTATATCCATAGCATTACTCCTCTCCGTCAAGGGATGAAAAGACCCTATTTTGAGGGAGTTTTGCAGGAGCGGCATAAAATATCCAAACTTATGGTTTGGATATTTTTGTTTATAATATTTATTACTTATGGCTTGACCTTCACAGTCATTTTCAGAAATGTCTGTTCTTTGTTCGTCAGTAACTTAAATTAGACTTAGCTTTTCAACAAATAAAACCCCTGTAATTTCTGTTCAATATTCTCATATTTCAGATCTCCTGTACAGCTGATTGATGTTGTTTTACAACCAGCAAGACATGCGTATGGTGAAAAGGCTATTCTACACACCCACAAATCAAAGATGTCCTGTTTACCATCAGTCGATTACACCTACAGTTCAAACATCTTCACCTCCCAGCAGAAGCTGACCGTCTTAGGTTCTCTAAATGGATATGGGGTATCAGAAAGTAAGTACTCTTCAACACTAAAAGTTAAGGTTATCGTATTTGTACTTTATGACATTGAGCTCATGTAGAAGTCTTGGTATGTAACTTCTGTACAGTGTCCAGCACTGCTATTTACCTGCTAAGTAGTTCTTCTGACTGAACACTTAATTTTATAAGTGTAATTTGCAACTAAATGCTTTTGCAAGACTTATTTTATTCTCTTCCTACAGGTGAACATACGAGCAAAGGCAGTCGAACTTAACAGCGAGGGGCACAATGTCCTTCAGAATGACACCTTTCTCGAGAAGAGGACATGCCATTGCTGATTCAACTGCGGTGATTGGGCTCACCATGTGGGGATTGGAGCACATCATTGAAATTGGCTCCTGGTATGATTTTACTAATGTGTCTTCCAGAATTTACCATGGTAATACGTTTCTTTCCAGTACAAAAGCTACACAGGTTTCCTCCGTAATCTGCACCGATCCCACCTTTCCAGTACAAGAGACCACATCCGAACAGCTCACTGCAGAGATAATTGGCGCAAAAGTCAATATCATTCACCTTTGCCCCCTAAAGCACCGTGTCAAAGATATGCCACTCACATGCACCAGGGTGCCGTGTGACAGATGTGACGCATATTACAAAGCAACTGTAATATCTGTTCACACATCTGCCAAGTTAACAATTCAAACTACATCCAATATTATTAAACCGGTCAAACATTGAGAACCACATAATCCAGACAGTAGTGCAGATTCCCCACACCAGACACGATCACGGATTCACTCTTAAACCTCCCTCCATTCACCCTTCACCATGACTGTTACCCAGCTCACCTACCCGTCCATAAACCAGGCACCCACCCCAATGATCATGATCTCAACACCCACACCTACCCAAACTTCAGATTTAGAAGACCTTGAGTCTCTTTTAAAAGAGGATTTTCCCTCTGAAAACTCCCTAACTGTCTCCTCTCCTCCTCACCCCATTGATGTTGAGATTATCCCCCACTCCCGTCCTCCGTCTCTGGGATTTGTTTAAGCTGTTAGCAATACCATTTTCATACCAGGAGCCAATTTCAATCATGTTTTAGTGGAAAATATTTCATTTGTTATTGAATCTTTGTAGCAATTTAATTGTTTGTATGCATTATCCCATGAATTGTTTTGCTGTTTATCACTGTAAACTGACTGCTTGCTTTTGTGTAAAGGTTCATATTTGTGTCTGTTACAAATAAAGTTTCCTTTCAGAATTGATGCTTTCGCTTTTATTTAAATGGCCTGCAGCCAAAACATTTCCATTAAAGGTTTTTTTTAAATAATCTTTAAATGCTAAAGTACATTTGTGTACTATTGTGGTACCTTGTCCTCTTGTGAATTAAGTGTGACAACCTAATGCTCACCTTGGGTGGGCTTACAATAGCTATGTTTTGAAGGGTAAGTTAAAAAATCACTTATTTAAAGGGAAATCGATCGTTGAATAATGTAAACTTCAACATAAGCCTTGGTTTAACATGGCATGCATTCACCAAACAGCATTGAGTAACCATGTACAGATATTTTTGTTGAAAGCTGATGGCTGAGAAAGGCAGCTTTTATCCGCAGACTTTATCTTTATCTGAACGGCGGATCTGCATCATATTCTCACGCATGCGCCGCGTTTATGTCAATAACTTGGTGGATGAAGTCGTTATTTTGATTTTTGTGCGCACAATAACTATTTTCGTCTCATTGTAAAATGATTGTAGAGCCACTGTAGTGAAAAGGACTTTGTAAAGATGTCTTTAGGGCCTTTATGGGTCTTGTGAGTGGGAATGGACTGAATGCCAATGGAGGCCGTTCATTTTTCTGTAGGGTTTATGCTTGCTGTGCATTTGCTATGCCGATAGATAGTTTTTTTTTTACTCTACAAGTCAAGTACACTAGAATGATGTTTAGCTGAACCCTTTTGATACCCACATTAAAGAGAATGAGGTCTCTGCAGAACAAAAGTGGGTGTTTTCAAACTGATGTGTTTATAAATCACGCAATGAAAATTATTCCCTTTACCCGACCCCTAAAGGCTGCAACATATCAATCAATCAATCAGTCAACTTTATTTATATAGCGCTTTTACAATCACGATTGTGTCAAAGCAGCTTCACAGTGTCAAACAGGATAATACTGCGACAAAATTAGATTTGGCTGTACAGTCGTTCTGGAGTAAACAGTGATGTTATCAGCTTATTTTAATTTATCATATAGCGACAATGTTGGCAGATCAGGATTATAGTTTATAGAATTAAATAAGAGCTAATTCATTCATTTTATTTGTATAATAAGTTGAGTAACTTAGATCATAATGTTAGTGTCCCCAACTGAGCAAGTCAAGCCAAAGGCGAGAGTGGCAAGGAACCAAAACTCCATCAGGGCAACAACATACTCCGCAAGAACAGAGAAAAGTTCTGGCTCCCAGGGCTGGAGAACCTAATGACGTAATGTTGTTCTCAGCTCTGGTTTGGGAGTTCTCGCAGCTTGTTCTCGACACATCGCCTGAGCAGAACTTTTTTCTTGCGGGTGTCCAAGAACTATTGTGTGATTGGTCAGACATTTAAAGTGGGCGTGGTTAATGCGGAGAAACGCAGATGATCAGCACCTGCTTTTCTCGTGAAGTATGAATGTACTGGTAGAACGAACTTTGTTCTTGTTCTTGCCACCTCAAGAAAACGAACACATTTCTTTGTTCTTGCAGAGTATGTTCCAAGCTTTAACCTTACACACACTGTGATGTGGGCAAATCAGGTAACGGCGTTGAAAACGTCCCTCTGTTTATGGCCACACCCACTGATGTGGGCAAATCAGGTAACGGCGTTGAAAACGTCCCTCTGTTTATGGCCACACCCACTGATGTGGGCAAATCAGGTAACGGCGTTGAAAACGTCCCTCTGTTTATGGCCACACCCACTGATGTGGGCAAATCAGGTAACGGCGTTGAAAACGTCCCTCTGTTTATGGCCACACCCACTGATGTGGGCAAATCAGGTAACAGCGTTGAAAACGTCCCTCTGTTTATGGCCACACCCACTGATGTGGTAATGCCTATTACTAACCTGCAGACACATATAATTGGATAAAAAGGGGACATTTTCATCTCATTTAACTAACAACTAAACAAAAGCGGAAAACATTGCCATAGCCAAGTTACATTTGTGTATTGCGAATTTATTTTCCTTTGTATAATATATTTCTTGATTATTTTACTTTCTTTTCACTATGACTACTGTATATATTGATTTATTTTTTCACCTTTGAAATAAAACACTCTGGACCGTGCATTTTTGTCCGCATTTTTGTATAACGACAGTGTAATATTTTGGGGTTAACTAACTATCAAAGGGAGTTACAATGCAATTTATTGTAACCCCCGTCTTTTTTTTTCTCTCCTTTTGTTAGTTACTGCCCATATCTTAAGCTTTAAAACATCATCCAATCAGAGTGAATTACTGTATATATTTAACTCTCTCTCTCTGTCTTTTTTAGACGGTAAGCCAGAGCAAGAAGCCAGAAAGGCCGTTCAGATTCTCAGATCAGAGCTGCTGTCTCTCATGAGTTTGGGAAGCCATTGATCACGACTCTGGACCTGAGAGAGGAAGCTGAAGATCAGGAAAGACTCCTGATATCTTTAAGAGCGGGCCTGCCCTGTTGAGTGCAAACTTCACGGTACAGTTTAAAGTGTGAGCACATATGCATTCCAGACTTCTTGAAAATAGTTTGTACTGCTTTGCTAAACGTTCTTTGACAGGAGATTCTGCTGTTGGGATCAGATCTTTCTACTCAAAGTGCATATCATTGCTTCAATTTGGATTTCATCTTAATCTTGGTATAGTTATAATGATTTACCTAACTTTTCATTAGTAATACCAACCTATTCGTCTCACATAATCCCGTGATGGGTCCACAGAAGTGATACCTGTGTAAGTCAATGACAGCCAGCATCCGGGGTCCACACACGGATTCCTTATCCCAACACCTGCGCTCCCCCAATTGAAGTTTACTAAAGTACTTCATTTTAATATTTATTTTTAAAATGATATGGCATTGTTCTGTCGTCGTTTAATCGCTAGAATAACCTGTTCTGTGACAGTACCATGTAATATTCACGTTCCCCTTCACTGGACGATAATGCCTATTGAGGATTTTGACACTAAGTAGGCTCAAAACATTTCCATACAATCAGCTTGTTAAAGTGGGGTGCTTGCGCAGTGTGGGTTTGTAAAAGCGAAAGTAAATCTTTCTCGCCTGCCATCTCGTCTCGCATAGGCCTAAGTGCCAGGACCGGACGAATTGATTACTTAGATGGATGAATGACCAAATAAAAGTATGATATGCCCGATAACACTAAAAAAGAGTTAATAAAAGCGTTGTAGCCAATACCACGAACTCAATTCGCTCCTGACACACGGTGACGGACCGATGTCAGACTGGCGGAGGATTGTTTGCCGGCTGTCAGTGCTCGCGAGTATACAGATCTGTTCTAGGCCTATATAGGCTTATGCCCTTGAACAATCATAATCAAATACACCCATTATTATGTCTAAATGTCCGTCTTGGCAGTGTCTTGAGTGAATAGGTTTGGGAAGTGTGACAGTATAGGCTATTGGGTCCGTGTATTAGCCTACTGTAGGCAGTAATCTTTAAAGAGAAAGCAACCGCAGCCTATAGGCTACCTATCAAATAATAACCACTGAACAAAATAATAAAATAACAGTAGCCTGACTTAAACGATAAAAAACAACGACTTAAAAAAGCACTTTTGTATTTATTTATCACTGTATTTATTTGTCCTCATATCATTTGTTTATTAGTTCTTATTTTATTACTGACTGTTTACTTGATTACCGGAAATAATTATTTGAGAACTTTTTATGTAAGGCAATTGCTTATTGCTGTATTTACTTTTCCCAGATATTTCCCACCCTAAGCGCGATCATGTTATTAAAGCAGCTACACCACTGGACTAGCTTTTTTTGTGTAAGATACCAAAATAAACAAGATTTGTGCATTTTGTTTGTTCTATTGTTGTGTATGACTATTGTGCATCTAACATAATACATAATATGGTAAATGTGGTATCTTAATTATTAAAAAGAAAAGAAAAGAAAAACGCAACATTTTTCGCACATTTCTGGAAATTACCTCGCAAAAATCACAAAAAAATATTGTGAAATCCTGGAGGGACTGATGAAGTGAATGCTTGTATCTGTACAGACTTGTACCTTTGCCTTTTTCAAAAGGTTTTTTTACGCCGAATAATCAGATGCTCACTATTCATAATGTAGATGGTTGGCTCAGTTCCCGAATTAAAACTCTTTATATAGACAGCGGAAAAACACTTGCTGTTAAAATAGTGGGTGGGCACTATTGAGCTCCATAAAGCACACTTTAATAACTAATTTACAGTCTACAGAAATTTGAACATGGAGAAAGTCAGGTTAAAATGTCTTATGTTTTCTTGACATCATAGAGCCAATTTCTCTCTTTGCTCTCTTTTGGATCAAATAGGGATGGGCATTTTTGTACATTTTTCATTTCGATAGGTCTCAAAAACAAATAATCAATTAACCGTGTGTGGGGGGCGTCTCCTTCATGGAGATATGAAACTATTTTAAGACTGTTACGAAAATGTATGTTGACAAAAACGTGAAGTGTCTATGCAAATATAAACATATGACAATAAAAAATAACTGCTAGATTATGATACATACATTTCTTTGAAAAAGAAACGAAATAACCGTCTCGAATAACCCAGTCAATGATCGCTCGGTCACTCATTAGCACTCGTCACCGGCCCGCTCTCACGGGCCCTCGCCCCGCTGCTCGCCACAGTAATATTTAATAAAGATTTGTTTATTCACGTTAACATCTCAATCGCTGTTGTTTTATCTCCCTTTAGATGCTGACACAAAAGCAGCCAGGCTGCAGCACACACAGGGCAAACTCCTGTTAACGCCAGAGATCGGGATGGACTGGCGATCAGGCAAACATCTGCTGGTATCTGGCGATGGACTGGCGATCAGGCAAACATCTGCTGGTATCTGGCGATGGACTGGAGATCAGGCAAACATCTGCTGGTATCTGGCGATGGACTGGAGATCAGGCAAACATCTGCTGGTATCTGGCGATGGACTGGAGATCAGGCAAACATCTGCTGGTATCTGGCGATGGACTGGAGATCAGGCAAACATCTGCTGGTATCTGGCGATGGACTGGAGATCAGGCAAACATCTGCTGGTATCTGGCGATGGACTGGAGATCAGGCAAACATCTGCTGGTATCTGGCGATGGACTGGAGATCAGGCAAACATCTGCTGGTATCTGGCGATGGACTGGAGATCAGGCAAACATCTGCTGGTATCTGGCGATGGACTGGAGATCAGGCAAACATCTGCTGGTATCTGGCGATGGACTGGAGATCAGGCAAACATCTGCTGGTATCTGGCGATGGACTGGAGATCAGGCAAACATCTGCTGGTATCTGGCGATGGACTGGAGATCAGGCAAACATCTGCTGGTACCCCAGAGGATTGGTTTATTTTATTAGAGGATCCATAACCCACTGAATGTGCTGTGATGTGTCATAACTGGTCTTTTGTGTTTTATGAAAGGTAAGACTGTTTTGAAATTCTGCCTGTTGATTGGCATTTGTGAAATGTCCTGTATTATTATAAAATAATATCTTTGGATAATTGTGCTTTGTAAATGCATGATTCATCAAACAAGCATCATTCGTAAATGCAGCACATTATTATGAAAATCAGCTTTTTGAAAAAGCACATTTAATAATGAAAAAAAAATATTTTTAAACGGTGTGTGTGGAAAAGGTAATTGTGAAATATTAAACAATAAATGTTGTGTTATGTAATTTTACTAAATAAATAGATACATTATTTCAGAATAAACTGGTTCATCTAATTGTTGTTTTATTGAAATCATTTTGAGTAATTTGGTCCTCCATAAATATGAGACTCTTAACTGCTATTATTCCTCTTCTACTATAAATATGTCTAGAAATGTATCAAACTGATCAGAGATCAGGTAAATCCCACAGAGAGTTGTTCAAACGTTCTCAGTGACTGCTCATGTCATAGCGGTGAACCTTTCAAAGCGCTTCAAACCGTAACCAAGCCTCGTTTCCGGACACACGCTCAGAACCAGTCGAGTCAAAACAGAAGATTCGTAACGCTTTGGCCCTCCTGCCCCGTTGAGTGCAAACGTCATGCTACGGTTTAAAGTTTGATCACATATGCATTCAGACTTCTTGAAAATTGTTCCAACAATTGACGTCGTTTTATAATTTGGAATATTATAGCACTTTAAATATTCTGAGATTTGTTACAACCCTGGCTCTAGAGATGGCTCTCAACGTAAAGGACACAAAGACAGAAATCTGCCAATCAAAATGATTAGATATGAAGAGATAACGGGCCTGTAGAGAGCCCAGTGCCCCTGCTACAGCAGTGCTGAGAGAGGGAGAGCGAGGCCTAGAGCTCTTATAAGGCTCCCTTCAGGTGCCGCCCATTAACCGGTTGATTGCAGGTGAGCTACCAGGGAAACTGCACCGAAACAGAGATTAGACACTCCCACATAACAGATTACTAAAGTGCTTCACTTTAATTTTTCATTTAAACTTTTAATTGAAAGTGATTTTAACTTGATATGGCATGTTCTGACGTCGTTTGATCGCTAGGATAACCTGTAATATTCACATGTTCACCTTCACTTCACTAGCCTGGGAAAACCAAAGACAACTTCCGGCAAATTTAGATTTGCTCTGCAAGTAATCTGGCAAAGAGTGATGACTGACATTGTGAGCAAGTCCAAATACATTAAACCAATATTGAATGGACACTAGTGTGTGGCATGGTCAAAGAAGTCAGAATTATTGTCGTACTGTTCAGTATTAAGTCATTTTTATGAATTGTGCCTTCACTCAATCGAAGGGTTGTTTATCAGTCTTCATTTATCATCAGAAACACTCTTGTCTCAGTTGAGATTAATGTAAACAGCATGGACACAGCGGCAGCTACACGCCGATATGAGGGCAGAAGCAGCAAGGTCAGGGTTTCTCCATGCTAAACCGCTGAAGGAGACGTCAACCGAGTGCCACTGGACATGGAGGCTCACAGAAAGGGTTCATGAGCAAACAGTGACTGCTAGATTAGAGAATCCGTGTATCATCTAGGGAGGTAAGGAGGAGCATTCAAGCGGGAAACACGCATTGTCAGTCTAGTCCCAGACTAAAATGTTTGTTTGAGATGTTTTAACTGAAAGCTTTTTGCACTGACATAAGCAAATGTCTGATATCCTACACGGTGATTTCTAATATGTCAGTGCCATTGTTTTTTCTCAAGATGCACACTAGTAGTTTTTTATACAATTGTAAAACAATTCTATGACAATTATAAAATCTACTTAAGTGCCCTAATTGAGCTAAGGCCTAATCCTGGTTTAGTCTAAAACCTGTCTGTGAAACCAGGCCATAATGTTCAGGCAGAGGATACTATTATCAAATTGTAGAAAAATGATTTTGTTTTTATAATTATTTAGGTTTTCTAAATGATTATTATTGATTATTTATTATCATTTTTTCATTGATATTCTTGATGGCAAGTTGGAGACGAGCAAAACCTTCCGTGTGTCTGAGTTTGAGGCTTCTGTTTGGGGTATTGTGAGTAAAGTTAAAGAAGGCCTTGGACATGAAGACCTGCTGATCCTGACTGATGGCCAAGGAAAGGAAATCCTGGATCCTGAAGGAACTAGAGCTATAATTAACATTTTGCATTGCATATTGTAGCAACTTTTTCACTGCCTCAAGAACACAACATATAAATCCAGCATACTTTGTTTTAAAAGTTTCGTTTTAAAAGTTTCAAAAGGATCAGAATACTGGAAGCAGAATGCACGGAAAGTATTTGCTGTGCGGCAGGAAGAATTCGTTTAATTTCAATGACATTTGATTTGTGCTCGTTAACACCTTCATGTCCTCCTTCACAAAAAAAATCACACAAAAACCATACCGTCAAAGCCGTAGATGTGATATTGTGCCTATAGCGTTATATCTGTATTATAGTTGTGCAAAGATTGTTGTGTTTCACAGTGCCCCCTGCTTTCCTCTATTGCAATGCCACACTACTAAACCAGAAGTTATTCTCTACTTTAGTATAGAATTGCTATTTTGTACAATTGTACCTCTCAATCTTTCTCTGTTGTACTTTCTCCACAAAATATTTTATGTTCAATAAATTGCCAAAACAATTTCCTTCACATTATATTCTTAGTGCATCTGACACCTGTATTCTTCAACTAAAAATAAATAAAAATATTAATATCAAACGTTAACTCAAATCCTATCCTGCAGTGCAAAAGGGTCAATAGAAAACAAAGCAATGTCATTTAATTAAAGTGTTCCTCTAAAATAAATCTGCTATTGTAGCTTCTGGACGCTGTCCTGCGGGTCTTCCAGTGCTTTGGCTAGGGCTTGCAGCTCTTCCTTTTTCTCGGCCACACTTTAGCGATAAGCATTGGATTTGGACAGTAATGTGAAGTCCGGTTTGTTCTGCTTTCATTGCCATTCCGTCTGCCTCTTTCTGCATCATCTCACTGATTTTCATTATTCTCCTCTGTTTTGCATTGACATTTTCTGTCTTGGTGGAGCTCCTTTCTTCTCATTTGCAGTTTGTTCTTTATTCTTTTATTCATCCTCAAGGTATTGCATATACCCAATCTTGCTCCTTTGCAGTGTTAGATTAGGTCTTTTGGCAGGGCTTCATCAACTGCACGTGGACCAGCTGCACTGCTATCAGACTCCTCTCCTTCAAGTTTTCCACCAGCATGTCCTTGTTGACGGAGTACCCTCGCTCCACTGCTGCTAGTCCATGAGACAGAGTTAGGAGACATTTCATCATGGCCCACAGTGCTGCATACTCTGCTCTGCCACTGATAAATCAACTCCCAAAAAATTCTTCAAGCCTGCAACTGTATGAAAAATCTTGGAGTTCTGCCTTGAGGTTTGCACTTGCATGCACTGAGAATATTTTATACTGAGCAAGGATTTTGTCACACTCTGAGGCGGTGCACCGTCCTGCACTGAGGATAACCTGTAGGAGTTTCTCCAACATTGCTATTGCATGCTCAGTCTCTGTCCCCATGATCACAGGCTCGAGGGAGCTCATGTGCCGCTGTGAGACTTTGGGTTGGAGATCCAAACACAGTATTTATTGAGAGGGTAATCCACAATCGTAGTCAGAGAAAAGGCGAAAGGTCACACACAGGTAGGCAGTCCAATCAGGCAAACAAAACAAGGGACAGAGGCAAAAGAGTAATCCAGGACACAGGCAAGAACTCCAACAAAACCAAGAGACATGAAACCTGGGATAACGCTCAGAAATGCAGTGTGAGACAAGTAGGGGTGTGACGGTTAGTATATAACCGTGAGACCGACGGTTATAGTTAAACACCATCATTAGAACTCTATAACCGCCAAAACCGTGTTATTAAAATATTTTTTTAACAAACATAAAAAAAGAAAAACATGCACTCCGGGGGGAAATTGTATCAGCTGACGAGGGAAACGGAGGCGGAGTTAGTGGTGCTTCGGAGCATAGTTGCCAGGGTCGCGGTTTTCCCGCACAATTGGGCTATTTAAAAAAAGGAGTTGCGGGAAAAATTACGGAGCCGCGGGTTGCGGTTTTTTGGGCTACAATTAAAAAGTACCGCGGCCGCGGGAACGGGAACGAAGTCCCCGGGAACGAATTCACTTGACAACAACCGCTGCACGTGAGTAGACACGTCACTTGAGCATTTCACAAATCAAGCATCATCACGTCACACGAGTTATGCCTTTGGTGGTTGAAGCATCGGTTCGGTTGTCCGTGGATGAACAAGCAGCACTATAAAATGTCAGGTAAATGGAGAAAACCATCACCACAGATGCTTTCTCTCTTTACTGCTGAAATCTATTCAGCACCACATGAGAAGGGTGGGGAAGAGACTAGCATATGTCTAAATGAAGACAGCCCTGAGATTGTAAACTGTACACACACACACACACACACACACACACACACACACACACACACACACACACACACACACAATTTTGGAATCGACTATTTTGATTGTTTTTGAAATAAGTATCTTCAACAAAGCTGCATTTATTTTATTAAAAATAAAAAGTAATGTTGACTGTAATATTGTGAAATATTATTAAAATATAAAGAAACTGTTTTCTATTTGAATATAGTAAAGTGTAATTTATTCTGTGATTTAAAGCTGTGTTTTCAGCATCATTACTCCAGTCTTCAGTGCCACATGATCCTTCAGAAATCCTTATAATATAATTATTTCCTCCTCAACAAACATATGGTTATTATCAATGTTAAAACACTTTTAGGATTATTTAATTAATAGAAAGTAAAAAACAAAACAGTATTCATCTGAAATAGAAAACTTTAGTAACATTGTACTACCAGGGGTAGGGGGTGGGTAAACGAAGAAAGGAATACATTTATTCAGCACGGATGCCATAAAAATTAATTAAGTGACGGTATAGACATTTATAAAGTTGAAAAAGCTTTATATTTCAGATAAATGCTGTTCTTTTGAACTTTCTATTAATGAAATAATCCTGAAAAAAAAACTGTTTTCAACATTGATAATAATAAATAATTCTTGAGGAGCAAATCATCATATTACAATAATTTCTGAAGGATCATGTGACACTGAAGACTGGAATAATTCAGCTGAAAATTCAGTTTTGAATCACATAAATAAATTGCATTTTAGATTATATTAAAATAGAAAAGTTATTTTTAATAGTTATTTATTTTATGTACAAATATTTCACAATAATACTGTTTAGCTGTATTTTTGGTCAAATAAATGCAGCCTTGGTGAGCAGAAGAGACTTTTTTTTTAAGCAATACATTTTATATCAATATTATATATGAGTTTATTTGTGGGCCCTTTATGGGAATCCAGTGGTTGTCTAATCTGATTGGACACTGAAAAATTGGGCTAGTTTTCATTCCATTTGGGTGGGTTTTGAGTTGTCATTGGGCTAGAAATATTTCTGGGACCTGGCAACCCTGCTTCGGAGGCTGCTACTGCTGGAGATGATTTGGGAGAGGTCTGTGCACCACCCCATACCAAGAAAAGAGATCTTGGAGATCTGACCCTGACATTAGAATTAATTTTTTTCTAAGATGATTATTACACTTTATAACAAATAAAAAGCTTTTATAAAACCGTGTAAGTCCTGGTGGCCGTTGAGAGTTGCTATGGCATCCGTAAACCAATTCCAGCTGCTGAGAGGACGGCGTCGACATCTGATGCGGTACACAAACTGAAGGCTGTGATGATTGCATATAGTGGCACTTCATATCGATTAAGTTTATAACCTGCTGTTTCAAACATTAAGTTAAAGGACAACTCCGGCGAATTTTTAAGTTTATCTTGATCGTTATATCTTTGTGACTGCAGTCTATAGAAAAAACCCCGATCCGGATTGGTGCTTGCAACACAGAGTTATTACGGTTAATGCCCAGAGCCCCCCTCAGCTAAACGGCAGCTTTGGGGTCATAGACGTAAAGGGTGTCTTTGTGCCTCTTAACAGACACAAAATGCAATTAAAATGTCTGTCCAACATGAACAGGTCCCTCACACGACAACAAGATGAGTTTAGCCACTTAGCCATTGTTTAAATTCACCTGTTTTAGCCGGCTAGCTGTGTCTCGCACTGAAGTCCTGTGGGAACGCAGCGGTAGCCGGAAAATAGGCAGTCCAGTTGGGAAGAGCGTCGTGTGTGTGTAAAGCAAGATTATTTTAAATTACTGCACATCTTTCCTCAAGCCGAGTGTGCACAAATGGAAGGATAAATAAAGTGTACATTACCTCCACTGTGGCTGCACCCGTCTTTAACCACTGAATGGCATTATTCTTCATCCGGCCCGGCTGTGTTGGGTCTGTGTAAGTTAGTCAAGTGTTCGCTGCAAATTTATACAATTCGGAAAGGCACAAACGCAAACCATTTCTTCCAAATCGGACTGAATCGTTCTAAACGGTTCGCGTCTCAAATCAGCGCTGACCGCACACGTTACTTTAGTTACTCCCTTTCTGACGTGAGTAACAGTCCCTCCGAATATAAATAAACTAATGTCTTGAATTATATGCTGTAACTCCAACCGTTCACCGAACTGAGTCATGTTTCGCTGAGAGATCTGATGAACTCCCGAGCCGCTGATACTGAGCACGCGCGAGTAACTGAACGAGAAGTGATCCTCATCAGATCAGCAGGACAGGTTTCTCTCGGACACGTTCAATACTGAGAACCGTCGAGCCGATGAGCAGAGCCTCTTCATACACACAATGCTCTTCTCGACTGGACTTTTTTTCCGGCTACCGCTGCGTTCCCACGGGACTTCAGTGCGAGACACAGCTAGCCGGCTAACACAGGTGAATTTAAACAATGGCTAAGCTAAACGCATCTCGTTTGGGGGGGACTTTGCAGATTGATAAGCATTTGTAGAGCCAAACTATGGTTAATTTCTGGTTACCGGGGTTTAAACTACAATAATCATGTTATTTGGTAGCAAAACCAAGGCTAATTTATGTAATCCTGAAACAAGAAAATTAAGATCCTTGAATATTAATTAGTATTTATTAAACATTGTAACATGACTTTTAAATAACTACACATGTACATTTATAACAATTCCATCCCAAAAAATGTTTAATCTTTGTACAAACATCAACACATTATTTACAATAACTGTAGTTTTTGATACCAGAATATGGAAACTGGTGTTATTTTTGATGCATCAATATAAAATTGACAAGTGTAAGACAACGATATTACCTCAGAACATCCAAAAATGCACTGAGATTTCAAGAAGAAGAAGATTTCAATTTGCATTATGTACATATGTAAAACATACAGCACTTTACACAAATGTTATTGACAAGTAATCCCATTTTCCCCAGGCATCTAGAAAATGAATAAAGTCTGGACTATGTACATGTTTAACATAGCAGGGAAACACTTGGCATTCAAACTTTTGACACTTAAGTTCCAGCTACAGAACTGACATTATTACTTCACAAAACAATACCATAAAACCAAATGGACACGGACACAACACTAGCAGACCAGGCAGTAATCAGATTCATTTAACACCTCAACAACGAACAGCAGTGTCACCTGTAAAACACAATGATTGGCTTTTCCATAGCAATTATTGGCATATTAGACATAAATCAGCAGTGACTATTCTTATTGCCCTTATTTTACTGACAGAGACCCTTAAACAAGATAAATTAAGGAAGAGGGGAGAAACATACGTAAATCAAAATCAACATATGATTTAAAACAAATGTAATAAATACTTAAATAATCATGTTCACCAATTGATCATACATACATTAACTCCACACACTTTGATGGCATCCTGCTAGTTCATTGCCTCAGTTGTCAGCAGTACTTTTCATTCACACTTCAGAACTTTGAACACTATCTTCCAATCTGAAGCATTGAAGGATCAAATATGTAAGTGTATCCCTCAGCGCATCCCTCTAAAAGAGCGCTGTATGCCCCACGAGAGCAGAAGCGGATACAAAGGAACACATTAGAAGGGTGCGCGAAGAAAAGTAATACAAGAAATAATCAATAACCCTTTGTGTGAAATACTAAAGTTTGATGTAATCAAACCCCACTTAGGTCTGTCTCATGGTTTCAAGTTTGTTTATTCAGTTAGATGCACAAATAGTATTTATAAATATTAAATTACATAAAGTGTACAGTTTCACATATATTCCTTCCAAAATGCACCTTTCAATCTCGATTTAAATGCATTTTTTGATTTTAGCACCTACAAACCTTTTTTAAATGTTTCAAGTTTCTTCTTCCGGCAGACCGTGTCCCAACTCAGATCATTTTTTTAGGGTGCGTTCACACTTGTAGTTCGGTTCGTTTGGTTCGTTTGGTCCGGACCAAAAAACAAAAACAAACATAATAGTCCTGGTCCGCTTAGCGTTCACACGGGCATTTTTAACAGCGAACCTAAAGTTACCGAACCAAAGGCACAGGGAGACGCTCACAACCTGATTGGTCGGCTTATATGACGTAGGAGCTCGCTTACCGAACATTCAGAACAATGATGTGTGCGGATTACACGCGCGGGCATTTTATGCGTGTACATGTGGCATTATTTTTACCCGCTGAGAACTCATGAAGAGCTCATAAAATGTTCAAAACAGCAGCAGGATTCCCTCCGTTGTGCAGAACAGAGACGGCCGTTCTGTCGTCTGCACCTGCTAATAATGGGCAACACAGGAACTTTGATGAGAAGAGCCAGGTATGCTTTTTGTGTGTTTTAGCATTTTCGAAACATGCTCGTCTGACCAAATATTGATGATCGAGGCTCTTCCTCGTTGCTCCACGTTTGCCCTCTAATGTTAAAGTTACTCATTTTGGATACACCGATCTTTCCGCGTCGTCAAATCAGCTGCATTATGCGTCGCATCTTGTGACATTACGTCCGGTTTTTGGTCCGTTTACATGTCTTTGGTCCGTGTTGCGTTCATATATCAATCGAACCGCACCAGAGTTCGTTTGGAAGCGGACCGAGACCCATCTTTTTAGCGGTCTCGGTCCGCTTGTTTGGTGCGCACCAGGGTTCGGATGGCAGCGTTCACATATGTTCAAATGAACCGCACTAACCGAGCAACCGCACCAGGGTTCGTTTTAATCGAACCAAACATGACAAGTGTGAACGCACCCTTAGTGCAGTATAGATGTGTGCTTATTAAAGCTGGCTGTTTTTGGACACCGCTTTGAGATCCTATGCCAGCGAGCAGCACAAGTGCTGGTGACAACAGGGTATACACAGCAATCCTTCAGTTAAATTTACTACTTTTTAATACCTTTTTATTACCTTCAGAATATTTTTTTAAAACCATCACGACACAGAGTTGCAAGAGTTAATCAGCGACCTTTCTATTATTTACACAGATTTGGACATATATAACATACAAAAAAGAACAGATTTAGAATCGACAGCAGGAGGAAATCTGTTATAAGTTATCATTCAGACACAGTAAAATACATCTCAACATTCACAAAGGTTGGTTGAGGAGAAGCATGACTGCATACACATCTGATTTACATTAATAAATGGTAATTCAGCAATTAAATGATTTAGTGGGGGTTTTTCTAACAACAAAGCGCTCAACATTCTTCAGGCTGAAATCGATGTTCAGATGGGATGGCTTCTGCCTACTCTGAACCTCCTCATCTCAAAACTTGAGCGAATTGGCATTACCTGCAGGTACTGCAAACCTCTGGTGGAGGCCATCCAAGAAGGTCTGCAGCAGCGCTTTGGAGACATGCTGGTAGAGCCTGAATTTACTGCAGCTGCAATCCTTGTCCCGAAATTTAAAACACCCTGGACTTTGGATGAACACCGTGTCAAACTGGGTAAGATTATTTTAGTTTTGTTTTTGAAAAGTGTTGCTAGTTAAAGATTCAAATAAACTGAGCTCAGTATTTTTTTTTTTAAAGATATGCAACTTAATTTATCTTGACATTCTCAATTTGTTTAGAATAGTTTTAAATACACTTTGTAAATACAGGCAATACAGTTCTATTCATATTTTAATCTGTAGAAATGTGTGAATAAAGTGAAGTTTGATTCTTAGCCTCTGTGTCCATTAAGGCCTGGACTTTATCAAGGACCATCTGGAGGAAGAGCCTTCGAATCAACCAACAGCTGATGGTTCCAGTGCCTCTGAGGAAGAAGAGGACTGAAGCCGACTCATCATGGTCAGGAAAGTATCAAGCAATTAGAAGGCTACCTGGCAAGCAAAGCTGATAACAAAGAAATTCTCAAGTCCTTCCCAGCTGTCTGTAAGCTGTCTTTGCAAGTCAACACTGCTTTACCCGCTTCTGCAGCTTGTGGACGTCCTTTTAGCACAGCGGGGCTTATTTTCAGTCCTTGGAGGGCAAGAATGGACTCAAAAAACTTTGAGAATCAGCTCCTTCTCAAGCTGAATACAAAATACTGCCACTTTAGTTAGCTCATCAGTGCCATACTGTACTAACACGCGCACCAGAAATGTAATTTGACATGTTGTGTAATTTGTTTTGATATTTACACACACACACACTATATATGTGTATATATATATATATATATATATATATATATATATATATATATATATATATATATATATATATCAGTTTAAGATTAATGCACAAACACATGAACACATTATAAAATTGATTAATCCACGTTTTTATAAACTAAAAACTGTTTCAATAAACCTTAAATTGAATCTGTCTGCTCTTGAATCCTCTTATTTCATTAGGTTCCAAAGGAAATTGTTTATCTTCAAGTTTTTGGGCTCATGATAATTTTAACATATATCAGTCTGAATAGTTAATATAATTCTATTAATAGATCAGTGTGCTAAGAGTAACAGAGTCTTTCAACATAAACTGAGATGATTAAGCAAGAGACTGACAAAAAATTATAAGGGCATTATAGCCATAATAAATGATAGTACTTGGATACTTAAGTACATTGTAAGGTAAATACTTTTGTACTTTGGATTTTACTGAAGTAATATTTTACCTAGTGTATCTGTACTTTATCTCAAGTACTGGGTTTGTGTACTTCGTCCACCACTGCATCTGACTAAAAATGGTTGAGATATCAGAGCTGGAGTTGAATGAGTAGTGTGACATTACCATCTTAATTACCCAGCCAATCTCTGCTTCTAACACGGCTTGAAAACAATGGTCATATTCTTCCATATTCTATGTATTGTACTTACTGTACACAACACATTACTGCTTATTTTACACAGTTAGATGCTAAACTGCATTTTGTTTTTCCAGTATAGGTCATTTTAAATTAGTCCAGTCATCCGGAAACGAGATTATGACACTAGACACCTCTCTCTCTCTCTCTCTCTCTCTCTCTCTCTCTCTCTCTCTCTCTCTGAGAGAAATTGTTTATCCTGTTAGGTTGAGGTAAGTTACTGTCTTTATGAGTGAGTGAGTCATCGAGTCATTCATTCAGTAACGAAGCAAGTGAATTTATGTATTTATGAACGGATCATTGAATCTCACGATTGTTTAAACTAAGGCACGGATTCGTTCACGAATCACCGCTGTGTGCTGCAGTTCTGGCTTTTGTTGCAAAATAGAGCAATGGTCAACGTCACATTTGAAATCGTGTGGATATTCGGGAAACATTGCATTCTTGCTAGTATAACTCAGTGTTTCCCAACCTTTCTTTAGTCATGGCATGCTTTGAAAATGTTCTAGATTTTGTGGCACCCCCTCGCATATCTTACCCTATCGAGATAACGGTGCGGATTGCTCACGGTTCGGTTCGTATCACAGTTTTAGGTTCACGGTTTCGGTACAGTTCGGTATTTACTATGTTCAGGGGAAAAAGGACTACTGTCAAATAAGAATAAAGAAAATAAGAACAAATAACAAATACAAGCAGCAGCAAATACTATCGAGCAAAGATACTAATAGAATAGACAATGCTTTTCAGGTAGGTCTAACATTTTCAGGTACAGAAACTGAATAAAGTATGTAAAATAACTGTTTATTTAACTCTTTAAATTAAAGATTAATCCTTATTAAACTTACAAAAGCTATTCAATCAAGAGCAGTGAGTGATTCCTTATCTTTAGTTTGACATTAAACAGACAGCAGTAAAGGCTACGGCCCCTTTAAGAGCTAATACAGGGATATGCTCGTCTTTCTCGACTGGATAAAAGGCATACTCAGACTATATCTGCTTGATACTCATCATGATGGACATGCTGACATACTTCTTGTGTGAGTTTGTCTATTCAAGCGCAAGACTTGTAAGAGAACTCAATATTTGCGCGCTGTGAGACGTGTGCGCTTTCGGATGATGCACAGAGACAGATCTTCTCATTCGTGTCTTCTGGCTCTACACGCGGGTGATGATGATGGAGAAAATGACTGGTCATACGGCAGCTCTTGCATGCACTGAACACAGTTTACAAAGAGAGACCGTTTTGCCCACGTTTTTCTTGAAGCCAGCTCTTGTATCTTTCGACAGAAACATACATAAAGCATTATTTTCCAGTTATAACCTGTATTAAAGATGCGTCGTCATCAGATGTGAGATGAAGTGCGTGCCGACCCCTTTTACACAGCACTCCTGCTCTCGTCAGACGGCACCCCGGGTGGGAAACGCTAGTGTAATATGATCAACATTAAAAACACTGCTGTGTCAGCCTGCATTTTAATCGCAGATTTAATCGCACAAACGGCGCAAGCGGCTCGTGACAGAACACAGACCGACTGAATGATACTTTAATTTAAGTAGAAAATCTCAAATGAAGATTTATCAGCTTACTTGTCTGTGCTTTCTGATCATCCGCACTTTTTCAACAGTGTAGTGTGTGTGTGTGTGTGTGTTTGTGCGCGTATGGTTGCCAGATACTATTGAAAAGACAGTAGAAACGTGTTCTTTTAATAGAAGAGCTCTGCCTGGGGGATACATTACCGTATTTTCCGGACTATAAGTCAAACTTTTTTCATAGTTTGGCTGGTCCTGCGACTTAGTCAGGTGCGACTTATATATCGAATTTAATTCATACTGACTGACAAGAATAAACATATAGCCGCGAGAGGGCGCTCTATGCTGCTCCTGTAGCCTACCCCTGAAAAAAACAACTGAAAACAGAAAAAAACCTCTGAACTGAAATATTAACTTAAAGACAACAACTTAGAAAGACTGAACACAAACAAAATGCCCCAATAAAGAAAATCTTCTTCTGCAAATTACAAACTGCATGTAGTAAAATATGCAGCGGAGAACGAATCACACAGCGTTCGCCTCTCCCGGCAGAGAGTTCAAGCGTCTGTGGACTCGTTCCTTCAGCGCTGGCCATCTTGCTTACAGTCCGCCATTAGCTTTCTTTGTTTTCTTCATTACAGTTAAAGTAACCTCTGCTTTTCGCCTGCCCCTTACAAGTTTCTCACTCACTTCAAACGTTCTTTCTTCTGCTCGGTTATTTACAGTGAGCGAGTGCTCGCATGCGCGCGCGGCTCCCGGTCTGGTTCTGCCCTAATGCGACTTATAGTCCAGTGCGACTTATATATGTTTTTTTCCTCTTCATGACGCATTTTTTGACTGATGCGACTTATAGTCCGGAAAATACGGTATTTAAATCTGGCAACCGTAAGCATGAACACACAGAATGTAATGAGTTGTCTCTTATTTCGTCAACGATATTGCATGTTAGTCACAGTTATCGTTTAATGACGTGGGTGTCGTTTCTCATCGTCTTGTCTTAGTCAGGGGAAAAAGGTTGTCAACAAACATTATCATCATAGTTTTCGTTAATGAAATGAACACTGGTTAACACAGACAGGAGTACCGCACGTGCACATTTGCCGCAGAACTCAAGTCCGTAGTTTAGATGGGCAAGGCCTACAAGCGGACAGTGAATTTACTTTAAAACAGACAAATGTTTCACCCATTTGTGTTTATCCACAAGGACGGAAAAATATTTTCCAGGACAACACAAACATTTCCAGGACATTTACATTTTTTCCCATTTTCCATGTGTTTTCTAGGACTGGAATTTTTTTTTTTAGTGGTCCAGGACGCGTGGGAACCCTGCATGTGCCGGATCAAAAAGATCATGCCTTCATAAATACATTGCAGTATGGCACCTTTTCCAGCCTGAGCGTCAGCAGGACAGTCCAAAGCACAGATCAGACCAGTCCAGTTCATGAGCGTGTAGATGGCGTAGGCCTTCTGTACCTCGACACACGAGCTGGAGTCTAGGATTCAGAACGTCATGAACATGAAGACTATCCCTGCAGCTCTTCCTGAGCACCTCCATCTGCCTTCATTGTCAAGCACATTCACAACCAGCCCTATTCCTGATGGGATGTTCTGCCAGATAATGTCCCATTATCAGACCCTCTGCTCATCACATCAAAGGCCACAATTCTTACAAATACAAGAATTATCCATGGCAAGTATTGTTAAAATACACATTGACACCAGTTGTGAATATTTCCTAAATGGCATTGTAATATGGCTTACTTTTCTAACACTGTATTTTTCAGACATTGCCACCAACTCAGAGTCCACGACAGGTTTTAAGAGTGGAAAGATGGCCTGCACAACTTTACTGAGTGGCACTCTTGACCTCCCCTTATGCCTACATATTCAAAACATGCTACAGGTCAGGTTATCTTCAATAATTTACCATTACCTCTAGTCATTTTTAAAGCACTACTGTTTTTATTTATTTATCAACAAGTGGATAGTTATTATAGTTTGTGTAATCTTAAATCATATGTCCACAGCAGTGATGCCAGTAACGCGTTACTCTAATCTGACTACTTTTTTCCAGTAACGTGTAATCTAACGCGTTACTATTTCCAAACCAGTAATCAGATTAAAGTTACTTATCCAAGTCACTGTGAGTTACTATTTTAGTCATTTTCCTTAGTAAAACCCACAGCTTATCAACATTCTCAGCCCGAGGGCTGGAGCCGTGTTTTTTATTTATTTATTTTACTTTTTACATTGTTGCAGCCATTAAAATAGTTCAGTTTTGTTTTTAATGTCAAAGTAGTTATTTTTCGTTTCGTTTTTTTATTATCCTAATTTAGAAAAATGTTTGTTTGTTAAATTAAAGTTTATATAGGCAAGACAATTCAAGAGTTGGATTGAGAGACTAGGCTATTAAACATGCGGTTAACTCACTGGGTCGTCACATAAAAAAATTAAAACTTTAATTTAACAAACAAAAATTGGTTTAAACATTTTTCTAAATGAACTTAATAAAGAAACGAAACGAAATATAACCACTTTGACATTAAAAACAAAGTAGGCTAGTTATTATACCACCACAAAGGCATTTTTGACGAGCTGAGGCAGGCTGATAGATTAGCCCACTGCTCGCAACGGCGCTCAAAAAAACGAAACGGGTTACACAATCTAAAGAAGAAAAAAAAGTACATGCAGGTTGTCTTATAGCCTACCTTAGACTTCAGCAAAATTAATATAAATCCGATCTTCAATTCCCGCGGTATATGCTCATTTAACGGAGTTCACATCAAAGCAAAAGATTTCAGCATTTTATTCAGCAGCTCATTTCAAATTCAAAGATCGCAATATGAGAGAGAGCGACCTAAGCACTGGTAAGATCATTAGTCTCATTAATTTATACTGAAGATGATTGTGTTTTGTGTGACTTATTTTAAAGTTTCATTTACGGCCATATGCGTTGGCTTGCTTTACTCATTTGCAGCGATGTTGCAGTAGCACCGTCATATCTATCTGACTACAACATAACACACTCTCACACATTTATTTTTTAATTATTTGCCAGGAGTACAATTTACACATGTGGTTTAAACAACCAGATACATTTACATTTGTCCGGTTTCGTCTGAAATGCTTTCATGCACCTTCTGAATTGGTTTGTTTGAGTGATCGGAATTAAATACGTCTCGAAAGACTCTCGGAAGGCATTTAGGCCTACTCTTGGTCATTTCGCATTCAGATAGATACCTGGTCAGAGAAAACGAATGAAGGAACCAGTTGTAAAAAGGCCATAACTCTAGCAGCTGCACTGAAGAAACGGACTCTTTAACCCTGCGCGAGCCATATCTTGACAGTGGCGTAAGCTATCATGGTCTCATGTTGTTTCCACCAGCACATCTCATTGTTCATTTTAATTATTAAAATAAATATAGAACGAAGGAGAAGCCTGAAAAAAGGGGCGTAAAAAAGTTGGGGCCGTCAGGCTCGGGCATAAATGCAATAAAGTGTGTTGCCAAAAACGGTTGTCATTTCTGTGTTGAGGCGGCAGGTGTTGTCGGCAACTGCTGAATGTAACTAATAAAGTAACTTGTAATCTAACTTAGTTACTTTTAAAATCAAGTAATCTGTAAAGTAACTAACTAACTAAGTTACTTTTTAAAGGAGTAATCAGTAATCAGATTACTTTTTCAAAGTAACTGTGGCAACACTGGTCCACAGTGCGGTTGGGAGAGTGGTTCAGTGTGTCTGGAGCTCAGCATAGGGGAAGAGTTTCCTCTTGCCAAAACAGTGCTCCACGCCCATCTCCATTTTGAGGCACTCACAAGTCACGAGTATGAATAGATTCATCCAGCTATTGTCATCATGGATCTCCACAGAAACATGCCATCTAAGCATATGTTAGCATGGACCATATTGATGTTCTGTGCACTGGGCAGATAACACATTCTGGGTGATTTGACACTGCTTGTGTACATTTAGCCACAGCAGGCTTATATCCAATGTTCTCCATTATACAGGTCATCTTATTAATATGTTTGCTTTCTGTATGTTATTAGTGAGTGACTTCAAACCACCACCAAAGGATTTCAATGAACACATGGATATGAATGACTTTTGGGAGAAACTGGCCCTGCAAATCATTGGTCATTTTTTTACATTTAGATTTTCTTGTGGTAATTTAAGAACAGAGCGACAATACTTTCACTGTCCACCCAAATGACCATCTTTGGGCTCCATGGATTGGGAGAAATGCACGCATGTCCAGTCAGTGCCTCGACACAGAAAATCCACCAACCCAAGGAAGCTGAGCTTAGCGAAATAACATCTCGGAAGATCGGCTTACATGTGAGCTTTACAAGAAAATAGGTAACATTTATTTAATTTCTAATTTCTGCATCTAGCATCAAGTATGTCTTTGACTACTCAAATATTTTTGTGTAAATCTATTTTTTTTAGGTATCGTCGATAAGGAAACTGCGAGGAATGTGGTGTTTATTCCATTGGCTAAAAAATGACCTCCTAGAGAGGCTTTCCTCTGAGATGAAATGTAGACAGACCTAAGACAAGGTATCTGAAAAGATTCAGGGTGCCTCAGGTGAGAAACTAATGTGTGAAGTATTTAATGCAGTTTGCACACAGAGTCTGAGAGACTTTGCAGATGTCCTCCTCTCATGGAAACACATACCCAATGTAGTCATCTATGATTGATAAACTAGATTAGAGGATAATTCAGCAGCAAAGGTTACTTTAGGAAAATCACGAGTGCACAATCATTGTATAAAATTGTCAGAATCACATGTAATAAAAATAAAACTTTATCAGTATGAATATAAACACATAAGATGTTGTTTAGTACTCACTATCAAGCTAGAATACCGATACTGGTAAAGTTTAAAATATATTTGTGTTTGATTTGGTAACGAGCTAGTTATATTTATAAGGCAAAGAAAATGGGTAGCATCATGTTTTTCCCCAATAACATCAGTTATACTGTGATGAAGATGAATTTCGTGTAAGATTCATAACATATACTGTGTTTAGCATGTAAGCGTGTCCATGATTAAAGCATTGTTGATTAGCAGTAGCTAAAGCTAACTTAGCTCTAAAAAAAAGTTCCTGTATGCGGTGTACTAGCTTACACATACATTTTGTTATGTAAAGTTAAATTTTGAGAAATTCAACACGACAGCGATCAACTTGAGCTAAGCATATTGAGTATTTATCATCTACTAATGGCTAAGTGTATAATATTGTAACTTTATGCTAAGTAATGTTATGTTAGCTATATTAGGCAGCTTCATGTGCTCTTGATACACGCTTCATGAAAACATAAACCAAAAAAATGTATAATCAAAATGAAAGATGACCTGTCCAGCAGAAATACAGCCAGCAATGAGTCGTTTTTCAGCCGCTTGAGGTCCCTCAGTTCTCACCATCTTTGGAAAGCCACGCCCATATTTATTCATTTACGTTTGATTTCTTTGTTTAGCCGAAGACTTTCTGTGCATTGCCTTTTCTCGTACTGTCTTCCTTTTTGTGCATTGTTTGCCTTTGCTGACGGCAAAACCCGGCACCGTTCATTATGAATGCTTTTGCTATTCCTAGGGGTGGGCGCATGTGGGCGGGTCCTGTAGCGAAAGCGGTGGTCGCCATGGTAGCGAGAGAGAGTGACAGTCGCCCCAGCCAATCATTTGTTTCGTCCCAAACGAAAATAATGAGCGGTGTTTATTGCAGATTAAACAGTCTAGAGTTACTCGATTTTTATACTCTCTTTTTCAGAGTACTTACATTTTAATTATGTATTGACATATAAAGAAAGTTTAAACAAACTTGGACAAAAGTGTTTTAGATCAGTCTTACCTACCCTACCTTTCAATATTAATCTGTACTCACATAAAAATACAGAATGGCTTCAGAACACTTATAATATAGTGCACGAATCGTTGATGATGCTTTATAATGTTTTTGTGCCTTTTGTGGGGCACTGGGGCTTAACAATGACACAGAATATTAAACGCACAGTATCGAATGTGGGTCGGTCCTGTCTGTCCGATACCCGATCCGGCAAATAATGGCGGATCGGAACCGATACTGAGAACCAGATCTAGCATCCCTACCCGAGACATTAACCCACACATCCTTTTAAGCTTTTCTTTGACTAACAAGGAAGTTTTCAGCTCTGAAACTTACAGGATATTCTTATATTGATCTGTTTATATATCAAAAGCTCAAGGGCAAGGGAAAGGTCCATGCCCTAACATCCCACTGTGACACAGCCACACACACACAGAAAGTGTTTAGCATTTTGACAAACACTCAGACCCATGGCCCAGAAGCAATGGGAGAGCGGGAGAGAAGGAAATCGCCTGTGTCCAACATGAACAGGTCAAAACACACCGTTTAAAAGAGGACCTGAAGTACGGCCAGTGGACCAAAGGATGTGCCACAAGGGTTTGGGTTTCAGCTGATTCATCTTTTTATTCTTTACATTTAATAATTTATTAAAAGTTTAAATTATACTTAAAAATATAAATAAAGATGAACAGATACAAAACAAATTCACAGTAAAAGTTAAGCCACCTAACCCAACTACAACAGGCCTAATTTAAGTTAACTAATTTATAACATCAGTCATCTGTACTCTTGGTATCCCACATACCATCTTCAAGGTTCAGCTTTATCATGTATATTCTCTGGCTAAATATATTTAAGAACTTTATTTCTTTTTTATTCAAAATATAGCATGTTAACTATATCATGAGCGATCTGATTCTGATTTTCAAATATGTGTAAGTGAATGTGTTTGGTCATAATGATCATGTTAGTTGATCTATATTGCTCAATGTTAGTTTGCATCACGTAAATTCATCCTCGTCTCACGAAAAACACGAAGGTAAGTGACCGGTGAAGTGAGAGAAGAATAGAGTAAACTATAGAGTTACTTATAAAATGTGTCACTGATATGAATAAGATGTGTAGTCAAATATAACCGTGTGGAAGGATTGTTATTGCCGCTTCTATAGACATCAGTGTGTGTTGTGTGTGTTTGCTAGTGTTTATGAGCATTTAAATGTCTGGAACCTAAATAAGCATGATGTGGTTGAAAACACTGAATAGTTGTGAAATGTGACGAGGCTCAGTGCCAGTCCAAGCGCAGAAGAGGGTTTGAATTTAAGTGGGTGGCAATGAAAGGAGGAACCGAAATCTGCCTTCTGATTCGGTCTGGTACATATTGGCACTGGGTTTGGTACCCAACCCTACCTAACCACATTCAGATTTTGTTGGAAAAACTAAGCATGAAAAATGACACTGTGCTTATGTGGGGTGTGATCGATCTCAGTTCTTTCTCTAGTAGTCCATCATCTGTCCCTGTGCTTTTGTGGGAAATCTGTGTATGCTGGAGGCAGAGGATGCATTTCTGCAATGGTTAAACCACATCCTGACATTATAATAAACATTTCAAGTGCTTCTTCTTTTATCAGCGAGCGGGAACACTTTGACAGGAAGATTGAACAATAAATCAAGTGGAGTGGCAACAAAAAATATTGTTCACAATGTTGCCTCTTTCTTTGATGATGGCTAAATGGGCAGTTTTAGAAAAGATGAATTGAGGTGTTGTGTAGCTGTATGAACCAATAATAAACACTACAGCAGATATTTCACTGATGGTCCTTATGATTACACTGTACAATATCTAAATTTATGATTTCACAAAAACCTATCACTCAATCTTGTAAGGCTGGGAAAACTAGCAAACGGCAGACGGTCTGATTGAGGACATTAGCCTCTGAACTCACTCTTGTGCATCTAGCGGCCCCATCCGAGACGAACTCACACTGAGTGGATCCTCTAAGAGTGGCTGTCATTTACAGTCTTTCCTCTCACTGCCTCCTCCAGAATTCACCCAAAATATAAATGGTTTAATGTGAACAAGTATCATACAGTATTATATGTTTGATATCGCTTGAAATGTCTCAGTGCGACTGGTGCAAAGATCTCATCCCCACAGAAGTTAACCAAAAGATAATCAATGTTTTAAGAGTTTAGAGATTATTTTGCTTAATGTGTGATGGTGTGGTGTGTCTCTGGCCAAATGTTTTCTGCCTCCGGTCCTCAATACAGGTCTATAGGACTTGATTAAGGCCAATTCCCATTGTGAACTCGTGTTAACATTTGAAAGAGGTTTCTGTCTTGCTCTGTGTATTTTAGGAGATATTGCAGAAACTTAAGGGCTCGGTGCGAGATGCTCTTTATTATGTAATTTTCATAAGTCAGGTAACCAGAGATTAAATTGGGCCGGAGCTCAGCTCCGTCTCCTTCAGCACCAAATATTGTTATTCCACTTGAATTATTTTTTTTATCTCCTAGCAAATACATGGCATATGACTGAGACTGAATAATTAGCCAGGCTATCAGAATCAGACGTCACAGTGCATTAATCGCTGCAATTTACGTCCTCTGTTCAAGTCTTGAAGCTTTGATTTTCTTTGCATAACGTTACCGATTTCATTTTCAGTGATGATTTTTGGGTGCCGATTCGTTCTTCTTTGAAATCTGCCTATTCTGGACTGACGGCACCTCTCCATTGCGCTCCGGTAAGTGATAGAAGAACAATAAAACTAGATTCAAATCTCTAAAGCTTCGCAAGGACGTGGATGTGCTGAAGCTCTCTTTGCTCAAAATTACTATCAGATGTAAGTAATTACCTTGACAAACTATACATCCCCTTACGAAAGGAAAATATATTTACCAATATATTACTTGAAATATATTATAATATATTATTAAATACATGGAATAATATATTGATGGTATTATACAATATTTTATATATATCTGTAATATATTGCAAAATATACAAATGATTGCCGCTTTCATATATTGCAATATATTGGAGAATATAAATATTAAATCCTGTGTATATTGCCTAATGTATTGCATGATATTTTCCAATATACTGCAATATATTTTTGTTTCGTAAGGGTCATTAAAAAGATCTAAGACATCTATTACTTTAGTACTAAAGTTAAAAACATGTTTACCTCTGTTTTATTCTCAAAGTCTTATAGTGACCGTAATGTGTTAATATGTGCCAGGAGTTATGAATATGATCTTGGGCGTCGCTACCTTTTGATTGTAATATGCGCGTCATTTGCTCCCATTCATAAAAAACTCCTCTGTGGTCGTCATGAAGACACTCGACAAAACAACTTCCCTCAGGGCTTTTACTTCAAAAGTGTGCAGATGTGGAGAAATATTGATAGATTCTCACATGTTTGAGTCAAATTTCTATACACAGAAGTATTATTTATTAAACCTTTATCCAAAATCCGCGGATGTATGATTATGAGCGCAGTAGACTGTGATATGCTGTGTTTTCAATTCATTCTGGCAGCCGGAGGGCGCTGGAAAGCTGTACTACTGACAATCCACCCCATGTGGAACACATGAAGAACAGACACACCATGTGACATTCAGGAAGTATCTGACATGACCAAAACAGCTTCCAGAGATCATCAGATCGCTATTTCATGCAGATAGACACGTTTTAAGACAACCCAGCAAACAGGGGACGTCCCCCGGACGTTGCGAACGTCCGTTTAGGTCCGCAGTAGGTCCGAGTTGTAAAGTTCGGTCCGCTTTGTAACGTTCGCTCGCGGACTTTCGGCGGACATCTGCATTTGGAACATTCGCTGGCAGACGTTCCGAGGACATTTTGTTAAGCCAGTTCGCGAACGTCCCTATTTCATCCCTCAATGGCATGCCATTTTCATAACAACACTTGCAAAATCCAGCCGCCCAAACTCTGCCTTTTATCAACAATAACCTGACACTTTGTAAATCAGACAAACGGAAAATTGTACTAAAATAAACCCATATTGTATTTTAAATACAATTTAATTGTAATAAATTTAGTGGGATTTAGGGATTTAGTTATTCCTTAAAATGTGATAATGGAAAGTGTTTGCAAAAAATGTTTTTTTGTTTTGTAAATTGACAATAAACAAGTAAACAAGGCCTAAAATAAGATCTGAATAGCTATTGCAAATAACTTTCGTGTTACTAACTTATCAATATCACTAATGAAAGACGTCTTCAAATCACGAGTTTGTTTTATAATTTAAACATATAAATATGATACCCTTCAATAATATTAATAGGACATAGGCTACAATTTATTATAGGCCCTGTTTCACATGCATAAAAAATTAAGGTTGAATCTCCGGATCTGAATCGACTTCAGCTAATGAATGCAGTCAATGAAAATGTGAAGAATGAAAAATCACATTCCTGGAAAGATGGTGGAAATAGCACAGGTAAGAAAAATAACATTTTCCTACCCATTTACTTGTCAATTTGTTGGTCAGATGAAGGCGATTGGCTTTATTCAAAGAAAAGCTATTTTAAGAAAAATATTTTAATAACTGCCTTTAAGAATTTTTAATTCAGCTTAAATAACAACACACACACACACACACACACACACACACACACGAAGAAAAAAAGTGAAATATAGCTTGCAATGGGAGATACAAGCAAGAGTCGATCAAATGCATTTGATGTTTCTCGCCGCGGCTGCTCACTGGTGGTCTCCCTTGGGCTTAAGCTGCATGGTGGCTGAAGTTTGCACCGGGCTAGCGTCATCCGGGCCAGCGTCATCCGGCATGATGTTGGGATGTTCCGCTTCTCTGCGCCGCTGTTCCGTCCTGCATTGCGGCCGTGGAGCGGCTTGGACTTCTGCGCCGACCCCGGTGTGTCCACAGAAGTACCTGGAAAAATGTTCTGCCTCCTGCATGGTGCTGCGGCGATCCCCATCGTTTGAATCGTCATGAAGACCCATCATCTGGTCTTCAGCTGTAGTGCCTCGACGATGTCATCGGGACACTGCCGCTGGGAGAAATCTGAAACATGGAGTGGACCACAGTGTGCTGCGGAGCTAACAGAGACTTCCACCATCAGCTGTTTTCTGTTCACCATCAGCTCTGCTTCTGTTCACCATCAGCTCTGCTTCTGTTCACCATCAGCTCTGCTTCTGTTGACCATCAGCTCTGTTTCTGTTCACCATCAGCTCTGTTTCTGTTCACCATCAGCTCTGTTTCTGTCCACCATCAGCTGTTTTCTGTTCACCATCAGCTCTGTTTCTGTCCACCATCAGCTCTGTTTCTGTTCACCATCAGCTCTGTTTCTGTCCACCAGCTCTGTTTCTGTTCACCATCAGCTCTGTTTCTGTTCACCATCAGCTCTGTTTCTGTTCTCCATCAGCTCTGTTTCTGTTCACCATCAGCTCTGTTTCTGTTCACCATCAGCTCTGTTTCTGTTCACCATCAGCTCTGTTTCTGTTCACCATCAGCTCTGTTTCTGTTCACCATCAGCTCTGTTTCTGTTCACCATCAACTCTGTTTCTGTTCACCATCAGCTCTGTTTCTGTTCACCATCAGCTCTGCTTCTGTTCACCATCAGCTCTGTTTCTGTTCACCATCAGCTCTGTTTCTGTTCACCATCAGCTCTGTTTCTGTTCACCATCAACTCTGTTTCTGTTCACCATCAGCTCTGTTTCTGTTCACCATCAGCTCTGTTTCTGTTCACCATCAGCTCTGTTTCTGTCCACCATCAGCTCTGTTTCTGTTCACCGTCAGCTCTGTTTCTGTTCACCGTCAGCTCTGCTTCTGTTCACCGTCAGCTCTGCTTCTGTTCACCATCAGCTCTGTTTCTGTTCACCATCAGCTCTGTTTCTGTTCACCATCAGCTCTGTTTCTGTTCACCATCAGCTCTGTTTCTGTTCACCATCAGCTCTGTTTCTGTCCACCATCAGCTCTGTTTCTGTCCACCAGCTCTGTTTCTGTTCACCATCAGCTCTGTTTCTGTTCACCATCAGCTCTGTTTCTGTTCACCGTCAGCTCTGTTTCTGTTCTCCATCAGCTCTGTTTCTGTTCACCATCAGCTCTGTTTCTGTTCACCATCAGCTCTGTTTCTGTTCACCATCAGCTCTGTTTCTGTTCACCATCAGCTCTGTTTCTGTTCACCATCAGCTCTGTTTCTGTTCACCATCAGCTCTGTTTCTGTTCACCATCAGCTCTGTTTCTGTTCACCATCGGCTCTGTTTCTGTTCACCGTCAGCTCTGTTTCTGTCCACCAGCTCTGTTTCTGTTCACCATCAGCTCTGTTTCTGTTCACCATCAGCTCTGTTTCTGTTCACCTTCAGCTCTGTTTCTGTTCACCGTCAGCTCTGTTTCTGTTCACCGTCAGCTCTGTTTCTGTTCACCATCAGCTCTGTTTCTGTTCACCATCAGCTCTGTTTCTGTTCACGGTCAGCTCTGTTTCTGTTCACCGTCAGCTCTGTTTCTGTTCACCATCAGCTCTGTTTCTGTTCACCATCAGCTCTGTTTCTGTTCACCATCAGCTCACCATCAGCTCTGTTTCTGTTCACCATCAGCTCTGTTTCTGTTCACCATCAGCTCTGTTTCTGTTCACCATCAGCTCTGTTTCTGTTCACCGTCAGCTCTGTTTCTGTTCACCGTCAGCTCTGTTTCTGTTCACCGTCAGCTCTGTTTCTGTTCACCGTCAGCTCTGTTTCTGTTCACCGTCAGCTCTGTTTCTGTACACCGTCAGCTCTGTTTCTGTTCACCATCAGCTCTGTTTCTGTTCACCGTCAGCTCTGTTTCTGTTCACCGTCAGCTCTGTTTCTGTTCACCGTCAGCTCTGTTTCTGTTCACCGTCAGCTCTGTTTCTGTTCACCATCAGCTCTGTTTCTGTTCACCATCAGCTCTGCTTCTGTTCACCATCAGCTCTGTTTCTGTTCACCATCAGCTCTGTTTCTGTTCACCATCAGCTCTGTTTTCTGTTCACCATCAGCTGTTTTCTGTTCACCATCAGCTGTTTTCTGTTCACCATCAGCTCTGTTTCTGTCCACCATCAGCTGTTTTCTGTTCACCACCAGCTCTGTTTCTGTTCACCATCAGCTCTGTTTCTGTTCACCATCAGCTCTGTTTCTGTCCACCATCAGCTCTGTTTCTGTTCACCGTCAGCTCTGTTTCTGTTCACCGTCAGCTCTGCTTCTGTTCACCATCAGCTCTGCTTCTGTTCACCATCAGCTCTGTTTCTGTTCACCATCAGCTCTGTTTCTGTTCACCATCAGCTCTGTTTCTGTTCACCATCAGCTCTGTTTCTGTTCACCGTCAGCTCTGTTTCTGTTCACCATCAGCTCTGTTTCTGTTCACCATCAGCTCTGTTTCTGTTCACCATCAGCTCTGTTTCTGTTCACCATCAGCTCTGTTTTCTGTTCACCATCAGCTCTGTTTCTGTCCACCATCAGCTCTGTTTCTGTTCACCGTCAGCTCTGTTTCTGTTCACCATCAGCTCTGTTTCTGTTCACCATCAGCTCTGTTTCTGTTCACCATCAGCTCTGTTTCTGTTCACCGTCAGCTCTGATTCTGTCCACCAGCTCTGTTTCTGTTCACCATCAGCTCTGTTTCTGTCCACCATCAGCTCTGTTTCTGTTCACCGTCAGCTCTGTTTCTGTTCACCGTCAGCTCTGTTTCTGTTCACCATCAGCTCTAATTCTGTTCACCATCAGCTCTGTTTCTGTTCACCGTCAGCTCTGTTTCTGTTCACCGTCAGCTCTGTTTCTGTCCACCATCAGCTCTGTTTCTGTTCACCATCAGCTCTGTTTCTGTTCACCATCAGCTCACCATCAGCTCTGTTTCTGTTCACCATCAGCTCTGTTTCTGTTCACCATCAGCTCACCATCAGCTCTGTTTCTGTTCACCATCAGCTCTGTTTCTGTTCACCATCAGCTTTGTTTCTGTTCACCATCAGCTCTGTTTTCTGTTCACCGTCAGCTCTGTTTCTGTTCACCGTCAGCTCTGTTTCTGTTCACCATCAGCTCTGTTTCTGTTCACCATCAGCTCTGTTTCTGTTCACCGTCAGCTCTGTTTCTGTTCACCATCAGCTCTGTTTCTGTCCACCATCAGCTCTGTTTCTGTTCACCATCAGCTCTGTTTCTGTTCACCATCAGCTCTGTTTCTGTTCACCATCAGCTCTGTTTCTGTTCACCATCAGCTCTGTTTCTGTTCACCGTCAGCTCTGTTTCTGTCCACCAGCTCTGTTTCTGTTCACCATCAGCTCTGTTTCTGTTCACCATCAGCTCTGTTTCTGTCCACCATCAGCTCTGTTTCTGTTCACCGTCAGCTGTTTCTGTTCACCGTCAGCTCTGTTTCTGTCCACCATCAGCTCTGTTTCTGTTCACCATCAGCTCTGTTTCTGTTCACCGTCAGCTCTGTTTCTGTTCACCGTCAGCTCTGTTTCTGTTCACCATCAGCTCTGTTTCTGTTCACCATCAGCTCTGTTTCTGTTCACCGTCAGCTCTGTTTCTGTTCACCATCAGCTCTGTTTCTGTCCACCATCAGCTCTGTTTCTGTTCACCATCAGCTCTGTTTCTGTTCACCATCAGCTCTGTTTCTGTTCACCATCAGCTCTGTTTCTGTTCACCATCAGCTCTGTTTCTGTTCACCATCAGCTCTGTTTCTGTTCACCGTCAGCTCTGTTTCTGTCCACCAGCTCTGTTTCTGTTCACCATCAGCTCTGTTTCTGTTCACCATCAGCTCTGTTTCTGTCCACCATCAGCTCTGTTTCTGTTCACCGTCAGCTGTTTCTGTTCACCGTCAGCTCTGTTTCTGTCCACCATCAGCTCTGTTTCTGTTCACCATCAGCTCTGTTTCTGTTCACCATCAGCTCTGTTTCTGTTCACCATCAGCTCACCATCAGCTCTGTTTCTGTTCACCATCAGCTCTGTTTCTGTTCACCGTCAGCTCTGTTTCTGTTCACCGTCAGCTCTGTTTCTGTTCACCGTCAGCTCTGTTTCTGTTCACCATCAGCTCTGTTTCTGTTCACCGTCAGCTCTGTTTCTGTTCACCGTCAGCTCTGTTTCTGTTCACCGTCAGCTCTGTTTCTGTACACCGTCAGCTCTGTTTCTGTTCACCATCAGCTCTGTTTCTGTTCTCCATCAGCTCTGTTTCTGTTCACCATCAGCACTGTTTCTGTTCACCATCAGCTCTGCTTCTGTTCACCATCAGCTCTGTTTCTGTCCACCATCAGCTCTGTTTCTGTTTACCATCAGCTCTGTTTCTGTTCACCATCAGCTCTGTTTCTGTTCTCCATCAGCTCTGTTTCTGTTCACCATCAGCTCTGTTTCTGTTCACCATCAGCTCTGTTTCTGTTCACCATCAGCTCTGTTTCTGTTCACCATCAGCTCTGTTTCTGTCCACCAGCTCTGTTTCTGTTCACCATCAGCTCTGTTTCTGTTCACCATCAGCTCTGTTTCTGTCCACCATCAGCTCTGTTTCTGTTCACCATCAGCTCTGTTTCTGTCCACCATCAGCTCTGTTTCTGTTCACCACCAGCTCTGTTTCTGTTCACCATCAGCTCTGTTTCTGTCCACCATCAGCTCTGTTTCTGTTCACCATCAGCTCTGTTTCTGTCCATCAGCTCTGTTTCTGTTCACCATCAGCTCTGTTTCTGTTCACCATCAGCTCTGCTTCTGTTCACCATCAGCTCTGTTTCTGTCCACCATCAGCTCTGTTTCTGTTTACCATCAGCTCTGTTTCTGTTCACCATCAGCTCTGTTTCTGTTCACCATCAGCTCTGTTTCTGTTCTCCATCAGCTCTGTTTCTGTTCACCATCAGCTCTGTTTCTGTTCACCATCAGCTCTGTTTCTGTTCACCATCAGCTCTGTTTCTGTTCACCATCAGCTCTGTTTCTGTTCACCATCAGCTCTGTTTCTGTTCACCATCAGCTCCGTTTCTGTTCACCATCAGCTCCGTTTCTGTTCACCATCAGCTCCGTTTCTGTTCACCATCAGCTCTGTTTCTGTTCACCATCAGCTCTGTTTCTGTGTTGGTTGATTGTTTGTAGTATTCTATATTTTTACTTGTTATTCATTTTTTTGTTACCCCCCCCCCCTTTGTTGCACTTTGAGATTCTTCAGAATGAAAAAGTGCATTATAAATAAAATCTATTATTATTATTATTATTATTATTATTATTATTAAATGCGCCTAACCGTGTGACGTCATTCTTTGAGGTACGCGCAGCACGTATCCATGGCAACGCTTAGCTGCGTAGAGAGAGAGACCTTAACGGTCCTGCCGGATTTCCTCAGCTCAGAAGCGGCTTTTAGTTTTCTCTTTCGTCGTCGAAAAAGGTATTTATAATTTTAGATTAGTAGACATTAGCTATCATAACAATTGTTAATCTTGTAAAGTTTAAAATATGACAATTTCACATATTATAAGGTTTCCTTTGTGTAGTAAGTTAACGTTACAGCTGCAAAACGTTAACGTTAAGTTATGCTAACACTTTTTAAAATTGAAATGAGACAACTTTATCTGATATTGACAAATATAGGGCTTAAATATCGAACTTTCCAAAGTAAATACACACTGAGGCAAAAGACAAAAGCCTGGGACGGCCTGATGTTATCTTGGACCATGGTCTAACGAAATCAAGTTTTTTTTCAATGGACAAACGATGACACGTCTAGTATTAGACATATAAGATAATAACACTACTGAATGTGTTCATTTTGTTGTTTTAGGTTAGAAGCCAACGAGAAGAATTGCCATCGGACTAACGTTACCCCACAGCTGACGACCAGAGACGCGCGTGTGCGCGCACACACAGCTGCCTGCGCGTACACCATGGTTTACACACACGAACACCCATGGAAAGAGCCATAGACAGTAAAAGAAATGGACCGAGCGTTCCCATTGACGTCAACGGCGAAAGAATGAAGTCAACCTAGGGGCTCTCACTTCCTGATGGCTGAGCGAACTGCGCAGGCTCAGACTGAGCTTGAGGACGTAGATGTGACGTGAGCCTCCTGTCTGACAGCTGTGAGTCTTCTAGTAGATGTGGAAAGGGAAAGCTGAATCACGTTGTTTAAATATTTTCTCTCATTGCTTTTGGCTCACTATAGGCTTCTCCCCATTCTTCCCCCTTGACTTTATCAGACTAGTCTCCAGGACATGTCTCCACGTCCCCCCGACTGTCTCATAGACAGTAAAAGATTGCCTGCGAGCGTCTCCTCAGGTCTATACGGTAATTTCTCAACTGTGCGACAGGGTCGCGTTGGTTATGACACAATCGTTAGCCTACTTTTACAAAAACAGCTTCTGCAGGGCGATAGTGTAAGATACAAGGTAATGGAGCCTTTTATACATTGTCGTGTTTCTTTAGAAATAAACAATGGACAAATGGAGTCTTTAAACGCCTCTGATGTAAAGTTATTCACTGTCAAAGTGACTCAAAAATGAATGGGAGTCAAGGGGATGCTAACAGCAGGTGATGGCTTGGTTAGCAATGGCAGCCCCTAGGGGTGGAACGCTTTCCGAGCGCTAGATTACCCCCTTGGAAAGAGCACATCACCTTTACAGTTGTTCAAATAAAATAAATATATTTTGTTTGTTACAATTCCTACGTGTCTGTTTACTTTGGTTTCCCGAAATGCAAAATAAAATCGAATAAAACGCTGGTAAATTGAAAGTCCCATAAACGTCCTGTGAACGTCCCCGTGAATGTCCGGAGGACGTCTTTGAGGACGTCCGCGGGACGTCAAGAGGACCCTACACATGGACGTCCGGGGGACGTTCGCGGAGGCCATTTAGGGGACGTTCTTTAAAGGGTCGGAGGACATTATTTTGCGGACCTTCACAAAACATTCAGGACGTTATGTGAACGTTTTCAGAACGTCCCCACTGGTCTCCAGGTCCTGTAGGGAACCAAACTAAAATGTTACTGCAAAAAACACTTGTTCTTTCAGAACTTTAATCAGGAATAAGCATGCACGTTTAACACTTTCAAAGATAAAATCAGTTATTTATTTTGTGTGAACAAAAACAGACTACAAATAAATCATATATTAGGCTACATATATATGTGTGTGTGTATAGGCCTATATATACACACAAATATTAGAAAACAGTAATAACAAGAACACATTTCATTTTATGTTACGTAAATGATGAACAACTAACAAAAACAATTATTTATATTAAATATATACTGTGTGTGCGTGTGTGTGCGTGTGCGTGTGTGTGTGTGTCAGTCTTCATCCGCAGGAGGTGCCCGAAGTTCTTCTTCTGCTGCCTGAAAAAATTAAACATTATATTTACCAATCACTTCAACGACTTTTGAATTACTTTGAACTCCACTTTGTTTATAAGTACCTGTACTAAAGTAAATTAAAGTAGCTAATGTTAACATGAAAGACCCTAAACAATTAATGGGCTTATCTGAAAAGGAGAAGCTACTTCTTTAGACCAAATGACGTCGCGTAAACATAACGGTATTTATATATATTTATATAATTTAGTATTATTTACTAATAAATAATTCATATTATAATAATTGTAATTTAGTATTATTTTTACAATTTATTTGAAAATGTTGAAGTGCAAATAAATCCAATAGGTCATATTTTCCAGTTGTAAAATTGTCGTGTTTTATTCGTCTTTATAGATAGGCGAACATTTCTCATGAAAAATCGTTCATTATTGTAATGTATAAGATAAAGATGTATGTCTTACCTGTTTCTTCTTCTCAGATGTGCAGAACCTGTCTCATCCGATTGATTTTTTTCTTCATGGTAAAAAATAAATAAATAAGTCTCCTCCCAGAATGAGGTACAAGCAGCTGCTTTCCTGAATCGCTCACGCAGTTTTTGTTTTTGTGTTTTTGTTTATATATCATCTTTATTTGACCTTCTAACTTTAACACTCACTATTCTAATTCTATTCTTAAAAAAATCTAACTACCTTTCTAATCTTTTTGTATTTTATTTTACCAACAGAGGACCATGTGAGAACGTTCTGTTAACATCCCAAATGTCCCCTTCGTAATGTTGTTGTGTGACCATATAATAACTGTAACAGTCAAACCGTTACTTGTTTTTTCTTCTCATAATTGGTTTAGCTGATGCCTTAGAGTGATTTATATAAGTCCCATGTAGATAGGAGCAACTAGGGGGCACTTGCCTGGAGGTAACAGGATATATAAGCTCAGCTACCATAGAGGAAGTCAGTTCGTTTGGTAGAAAATCACATTATGAACTCTCACTGCCTTCGTCCTCTTCTAAAGTCCTTTGTTGAGAGCTCCTTTGTTGAGTTTCTGCTCAACTGTGCTCAACTTGAAATTCTATCTGCTTTCGGTTTAGTTCGTTTAAATATGGGCTTTAGCATATCTGGGCACATAATCAACGATCTTTCGTCTCTGTCTCAACGTACGTTTGATGCTTACGTCATATTCAGCGGTCGTTCGGCATCATCTCAGAACACTGCGCGCTCAACAGAAGGGGCTGGCTTACGTTTTATTTTAGACTTGCTTCAAGGCATATCTTCAACGACTGGACAACCATCGTCGTCTTCATGGGCAAATGCAAGTTTTCTAATAGCTGGGTTAACGACCCAGCGTTTAAGGACTGGCTCAGGCCTGTAGTAGGGAATAACAGGCAGGCTTATTGTTCGGTGTGTAACAAAAACATCAATGTCTACTGGATGGGAGCTAACGCACTTCGGTCGCAAATGCAATCCACTAAACATAAAAATGAAATGCGTGCTCTGAGAGAGCAGTTAATTCTACCAATCTCAGCTGTCTACACGGCTGCACCTCCACCACCACCGCCGCAAATTAGTGCCATTGTAGGCCTACTGGCCAACGCTACGGCTCCAGCAACGTCTGAGCTCCGGGTGGTCATGGGCGCCACACCAACACTGCGCGCGGAGGCTCTGTGGTGTCTGAACACTGCAGTTAATCACCACTCAACTCCAATGAAGGAATTTCGGAGCTGTTTAAAGAAATGTTTCCCGACTCTGACATCGAAGTCATCAACTTTGTTATGTAATGCAATATTTTATGTAGTTTGTTTTATTTTTATTTACTAAGTGAAATAAATGTGCAATATGCTGTCAACATCAGACTCTAAATCTATTCTTTTTTGTATGTTATATAGGGCGGCAGTGGCTCAGTGGTTCATGTAGGTTGTCTACAAACCGAAAGGTTGGTGGTTCGATCCCCGGTTCCACCTGACCAAGTGTCCACGAGCTGGATGGCGCCTTACATGGCTGACACCCCTGTCGGCATATGAATGAGAGGGTGAATGGGTGAATGCGAGGCAAGATGTAAAGCGCTTTGGATGGCCATAGGGTCTGTTAAAAGCGCTATATAAATGCAGTCTATTTACTATTTTTACCATTTATATGTCAAAAATCTGTGTAAATAATAGAAAGGTCGCTGATTAACAATTCAGTGTCGTGATGGTTTTAAAAAATATTCTGAAGGTATTAAAAAGTAGTAAATTTAACTTACTGATTGCTGTATATACCCTGATACCTTATTATTATGAAAATGTTTGAAATGTAAAACTACTGAAATGCTTATTTGGACGAAATGCATTCGATAGAGTCTCAGTGAGGGTAAAGTGAGAGGTTTGATTTAGAAATGAGGTTTGAATAGAACAGTTTGAATAGAGAATCGTTAGTAATTATAATGCAGACAAAAGAATAATAATTAGAGCCATAACCAGTCCGCAGAAGTGTGAATGTGTGTTGGGGAGACTAACTGAATGGGGCAGTTTGCACCTCTAAACAATAGAGGCAATATAGAGAATGAAAGCTGAGAAGATGTGGCAATAAACATCAGTTGATATTTTAGAGATATCTCAAAATAAAATCACATGAAACGATCTTGTAAAACGTTTAATAAAATTCAGAGTTTTAGACTGATCATCTTCAGATCTGAAATATAACATGGTCAGACTTGTGGCTTTAGCTGTAGTGCATTTCTAGATTTCTCCAAGGCCCACTTCAATTTTATTTTCATAAAGATATTTCATACAAATACATTTCTAATAACTTTACAAAACTTTGAAGCTTATTATAGCTATTTTTATAATTTTATATATATTATAAAAAATATTATATAATAAAATATTTTGACTTTACAGTAAACTGCCAGGTGTCTGCTTTCAAATGAGACCATAATTATGCTTTTAGTGCAAAGGATTCACAAACTGTATTTGTTTTAGTCTGAGTATACATTTCTTAGGATTTTTTCAAAAGTGGGGGTGCAGCCTAACAGGGAAAAAAAAAGTTTGAGCTGAAAGAAATGTTAGCGGCTGTCTGTACAGTAATTTCAGCGAGCTCAGTAAAATGAGCTAATGTTAGCTACATTAGGTGACATTGATGTATAACCGCCATCATCCGCGGAAAACTCTGAGTCTGAAGTCTTTTAGACCACTGGTCTTTATAATCAGGCTTTCAATCTGTCTCACTCTCATTCTCTGCCCATGTCAAACTGCACGCCAAAATGCCAAACCTGCTTTTGATATTAAACAAAGTCCAAGCTTTAACATTCTGTAAAGTTTTAATATGAAATTCAAACAATAAATACCGTTTGGCGCACTTATAAAGCCAGAGACATTGAAAAAACCGAGTTGCGACAAGCTTTCAGCTCGAGGCGGCACGCGTGGTCAAGTGGGTCATGAAGTTTTAAACAAACCAGCGCTGTCAATACATTTGAATAGATAGACAACAGCTGTACATAACAGGTATTTGCAGCAATGTTTTGGTGAACAGTACAGCATAATGTTCTTTGATTATTACGTCAAACACATTTACAGTATTGATTTATTATGGAGAGTTAATGTTTGTCTCGTTTTTAGCCCTAAAGTATTCCTCACTAATTGGTCACACTCATAGGTGGTCAAATGAGAACATACACCTTAACTATTTTTACATTAAATAAATGGACCATTTAAAGTATTTTTATTCTAATATTTTTTATTATTTAGCTATATAACACGTAGTGTAGTAATTATGGTTGAAATAGAGAATTCCAATGCTAAGAGGCAAATTAGAGTCATTTTGTGGCTGGAAAAATAATATTTTTTATTTGTAATGCTTCCTATTAGGTGTCTGTATGGCTCTTTAATAATTATACATGTGTCTAGTCTAGTTGCTCAAATAAGTATTGCAGATCATAACTGCTTAGTGGTTTTTTGCAGTGGAATACATATCCAGACACGATCAAACACTAGATTTCTTTAAAGCTGCGGTCCGTAACTTTTTGCGCTGTATCGGTTAATAACGTGTCTTGCAGAAGAACATTGCAGCCGGATCTACTTCTCTCTGTTTATGTCTATGGCGGATCACGCAGGGACTGTGCTCCTCCGCAGCGGCTCCTACAGACCGCTCTGAAATAGTCCCAATATAAACACTTATTATGAGTGGACCATAATGATTCAGGGTAAGACTAAAACACGGTTTGGAAAATGGATTCATGTTGTACATTCTCATTATATAATTGTTGTAAATCTTGAACACAAAAAAGTTACAGACAGCTCTTAAATTAACTACATTTTCTTGTTTAAAAGAGGTTTACATATTTGCCATCCAATTTTTAAACATGTTCAATTTCATATATTTTCTGAGGGTGAAATGCGTTGCCTGCCTGTTATTAAAGGTAAAGAATAATAATAAAGTGAATTGTAAAGTATTTCTCTTTGTTTGAATAACTACTCAACCCCACCTTACACATTAATCCTGGAAAAAGAGCCCCTTTAGTGTAAAAACACATGAAGTAATCTCACGGTGTGATTTTGAATGATGACCATTCACCGTAAATAAGGGCTCCCCCTCTCTACAAAAGCCAATTCAACCACTGCAGGTCTCCATATTTACATTCTTTACTCAAGAGCATTTGATGTTATGTACGGATTATCTTTAAACTGATTATGTAGTTGGCGTTATACATTTACCTGACTAATAATACATTGTTACACTAATTTATTCTGAATTACTCTGGAATTATTAACTATCTCTAGTACATTATGAACAGGTACAATTTCAACAAACAGAATAATTAAATGTGTAGATAAACAATTAAATAACCAATTGGCATTCTAACCTAAAATCGAGGTCATAATAAAATGCAGTTAGATAAAGATAAATTAAATCCTGTGTGCCCAACTGTGCAGGAGACCTTCAGCCACCAATCGTAAGCCTCCATTGGGACGATTGGGCAGGCTTACAATCTCCTGTCAATACAAATCTACAGTGAATATAACCATTCTACAGTAGATCAAATATCATTACATTGTTCATCTGATCCAATATGTTTATTATTGTTCAAATAAGCAGGATTTATCCTGTGGGATTTCCTTCCCTAATAATGCCCATCGTCAATACCAGCGCATTATAACACACCAGCCACATATCACAGACACACGCCTTTCACCTTAAACAATGCTGACTGCTTGTTAACCCCACCCTCATTGCTTTTGGCTTTGTTTTTTTTAAAGGAAATACCAGAAATATGAGTTCGTGAATCAGGCAGCATTTTCATTAAAGGGGGGGTGAAATGCTGTTTCCTGCATACTGAGCTTTCCACTGTTAAAGACTTGGATTCCCATCCTAAACATAGACAAAGTTTCAAAAACTAATGTTGGACGTTTGATGGAGTATTTCTGTGTTAAAAATACTCCTTCCGGTTTCTCACAAGTTTCTGAGAGTTTTTTTCGAGAATGGGTCGGCTTGACGTTAATAGAGCGGAAGGTCCTTGTATGGGCCGTACGGGCTCTTCTCCCGGTAGGGTGCGCGCGCGAGACTAGAGCGAGAGAGAGGAAACGCACGCCCATAAACACTCTCTCAGCTGCAGATCCAGTCGATCCATGCGCCGCGCTCCACTTTATTCCTATGGGTGACGTCGAGCGACTTCAGCGCTTCAGCACAGCATTCTGGGAAGGCAGCGCTGCATTTGAACCGATTTGAACGCAGAAATGACGGGAAGCTTCACAACATCGCTTCAGTCGCGTCGCAAAGTGGATCTCCACGGTCACTGCTGTCACAGGACTTCACCAAATCATACCAAAGAAGTGTGTTTCTGCCGGAGCGGTCGCAGCGATAAAGGTTCGGTCCTGCTTTGGAAGCAGCCGGTGAGTTAAACGGCTTCAGATGTCTGTGCTGTCGGCTATCGTCGCGTGAGTAAACATCAGTAAACGTCACCATCGCGTGCTTCATCATTCAAATGCGCTAACGGACTCCATTGCTGTTCTCTGTATAACGTTACACTAGTCTGACGTGCAAAACCATTGCAATACTACTCTACAGGTACTCAAGATTGACAGGAGATTGACTGAAACTGAGTGCTTCACCCCCCCTTTAAACAGTACAATTCTAATTCTACTTCAGCTAGTAATTTTGTATTTAATCTCTATTTCTGACGAAATGTTTAGTCTTTTTAAAGTTAATGTCTGAAACTGAGATTTAATGTTATGTCATAATGTACTTAATTTAACAGTTTATATATATATATATATATATATATATAAACTGTTAGACAATACTGCTCTGTTATATTAACTTATTACAGTCAACAACAATTTAATATACTGAACATGTAATACAATTAACAGTCACGACCTTTTAGAAAATCCCAAACGTCTAGTGCGAAGCCATGTTGAAGCGTCAGAGGGGTCCAGACAACGAATATATGGCACCGATTATTAAGAGTTGTGAAACTATGGACATGGGTGTTGCCTAAATAGGCTATATCATACTCAACTTACCTACAAATAGCGAGATAATCCAGCTGTGAAACACCTTTCTGCATGAAATCAGGAAAAATCTCTCCAATACTTCAGGTCAAATGTCGGATATTGATGTAAAACATTCTGTTGGCCTCAAAACTCCTGTTTTAAGGTCAAGAGCGACTTTCTGAAGAAGAAAAATATATTTTATATCTGTATTCATAACAAACAGAAAACTGGAGCCCTGGTTATCAAGACATTGACACAAAACAACTTCCTTTGAGATTAAGCCATGTACATTTTGTCCGTTAAACCTTTTTTTATTATCATAAATGATAGTTTTTGGAGTTATTTCAGTAACTAATTCGTCAAGAGGTGTTTCATTGAAATCCACCTCAACATCAGCAAACACAGGCCGATTGTGTGTTTTAGTCTGCACAGTCTTCAGGCAATCAAGGCTGGACAAGCATCTCTTTGGGGAAAACTGTGCAAATGTCCTGCAATAAAGATTGAAACTCAGCCAGTGTGGTGGCATTCTGCATAAGAGCAAATGAATGCAGGAACGAGGCCTTTGTTTCCTTGGTGCACTTAGCCTTTCCAATTTTACTGCCCAGATATTTCATCACAAACGTGCACAGCAGTGATCGAACAGGGCCTTTCAGACACACCTCAAGACACTGCTGCAGAACGTCATGAATGATTGCCCAGCTGAAAGCGGCTTCCACTTTTTGTGGTTGATGCTCTGTTTCTACATGTACACAATCTGGGGAAAGGCAGATCAAGCAGAGCACTCTGATCTGATCTGACGAGAGCATCTCTGCTAAAGCAACTGTTGGAGACAGAGCTGGGCAGCAAAGACCACAGGATAATACACCTTTGCATCTTTGTGGTTTTGTCACAACACTTCCTGTGGCATCTAGATACAAAGAAAGGTTTTGATCCTTTAGAAGCTCTTGTAAGAGCTGGAGCTGTGTAAGAGCGTACGTGTGTAGTGTAAATAGTGAAATTGCCACACACTGGCGTATTGGTGTATCTTCAAGGGTGTACTGTTGATTTAAGTCCCGTGCTTCTTGTAATTTTAGAATATCCAAAAATTTAATTTTTTTGGGCTTGAAATCTTTTGTAAGACCTCATTGGAAGTTTTTTGAATGCACATGCATAGGCATGAATTCTCCAAGCATATTTTTGATTCTTCCAGAAACTGTCACATTCGGTGCGTTAACATGCATACCAGCGAGCTGATAACTCACAAATAAAGGGGAAAATAAAGGAAAGCTTTGTCTTTTTAAGTCTTGGTTTTTGTCTGTCTTGTTTTTGGTCTGTCTTGTTGAGCCAGCCGGATCTTACGAAAAATGCGTATAAATAGTACGAGTGTGCAATGTTGTGGAATGTATACGCCAAAACTAATTTTGGCGTGCATGATACGCATTTTATCATGAGGTGCCCCTAGGGACATTATTCAGAGTTGCCATGCATATACCAGTGCTTTTCCTCTCACATACACACACGAAACGAAATTCATTCACATTCTATAATGAAATGCTCACACACATACAAGTGAAATGCTTTACAAACAACTGAAACGCCATTATACATACAACTGAAAATGTTACGCTCAAACACACACACACACAACTGAAACGCCATTATACATACAACTGAAAATGTTACGCTCAAACACACACACACACAACTGAAACGCCATTATACATACAACTGAAAATGTTACGCTCAAACACACACACACACAACTGAAACGCCATTATACATACAACTGAAAATGTTACGCTCACACACACACAACTGAAACGCTCACACACACACACACAACTGAAACGGCATTATACATACAACTGAAAATGTTACGCTCACACACAACTGAAATGCGCTCATACACACAACTGAAAATGTTACGCTATCACACACACAACTGAAACGCTCACACACACACAACTGAAAATGTTACGCCCACACACACACAACTGAAACGCTCACACACATACAAGTGAAATGCTTTTACACACACAACTGAAACGCTCACACGCATAGGCTACAAGTGAAATGCGTTTACAAACACAACTGATGCGCTCTCACACACACTACTGAAACGCGCTCACACACATACTGAAAATGTTACACTCGCTCACACACATACAAGTGAAATGCTTTTACAAACACAACTGAAACGCGCTCACTCACACAACTGAAACGCATTTCAGTTGAAACGGACGGTGGTTAAATAAATCGAAGATAAAGAAGAAGTAAAAAAGCAAAGAAAAAAATCGCTCTGAAGCAAATAAGCCTAACTGAAGTAGTGAACTAACATATTGACCTCAGCGGACCATCCGGGCAGCCTACTGAGCATAGCGTCCAGTAAGCAGTTGCAGTTACAGTACAAAAGGGAGGCTTCCCTTTCATCCGAAAGATAATCCACTACAGGCATACTTTTGCTGACTTTGAATCAGCCTACTTCAACTACAATGTATGTTTATCTGATCCTCTTTGTTTTTCAAGTCCAAACTCAATTTTTCGAAGTGAGAAGTAATGAAGAAGATGTTGTACGTTTTTTTACTAGTGCTCAGCAGTGCATTTCGTCACTAATACAAAGCGAAGAGTCCGACGTTTTTGGTCAGGAGAGGCTTTATAGAGTGCTAGATGATCATACGCGAACTCTATCTACATTTCTTGCCGTGTCCAGATGTGATCATGATAATAGGAATGTCAGTAACCTATTAGGATCATTGTATAGATGTTTTCAAAACTTGATCCATGAGCATGAGGCCAGGCAGAGATCCACTGATGGGACCAACAATTTGACACCCCCCACAACCTTGACCGGCCATCCAGGTCGACCCCGATACAGCATAGCTGTCGAACAGATTTCTCACTGTGTGTCCATGGGTATGGCATGGCAGAGAATTGCATCATGCTTTGGAATCAGTCGAAGAACACTATACAGACACAGACAGATTCTGGGAGTTGGGCCATTAACATATGCAGTATTGTCAAATCAAGACTTAGACAGTATAGTTAGTGCTATACTACAGAACACACCAACTGCAGGTGAAACATATGTCCTTGGTAGTCTGAGATCGCGGGGCTTAAGGGTTCAACGTTGGCGGGTCAGACAGAGCCTGCATCAAGTGGATCCCATTGGGCGGTGGTTTAGGCGTCGTAATACTATTCGCCGAAGGGTTTATAGTGTTCAGGCCCCCATGGTAGGTTGACATGTAAATGTTTTGTAATATCTGCAAGTTTCAAGTAGTCTATATTTTTTGTAATGTAGTGTATATCTCTCAACAGGCATTTTGACGGCAACCACAAGCTGGTTAGGTGGCGGATGGTCCTGCATGGCTGTGTTGATGGTATCAGCCGGACTATTATATATTTAAAGTGCTTATCTAACAACAGGGCCTCAAGTGTCTTGTCATTGTTTTTAGGAGGGATAGAGAACTTTGGTTTGCCTTTGCCTTTAAAGGTCAGATGTGATCACGGTATGGAAAATATACATGTTGCACGTTTTATGTTGGAAAGAAGGGGTTTAAACAGTCGTAGTGTTATTACTGGTGTTTCGCTACACAACCAAAGGATTGAGAGACTATGGGCAGAAGTGAATAGAGTTTTATCTAGACACTTCATTAACATTTTTAACTTTATGGAGGAACGGGTATACTGAATTCACTGAATGAGGTACATTTATTTTGTTTGCATTATGTTTTTTTTACCAAGAATTGAAAGGTCAGTACACAGTAAAATCCCCAGTGTTAAATCAACACTGCTCAGAGTGTATTTGGTCCCACTCCACAGAGAGTTAAAATAACACTGAAGCGGTGTTAAAGTTAATGAGATAATTAAGAGATGAATTAAGTGGTGATTGAACAATTAGTGATGAACACCTGATGATAACGAGCATAATCACTGAAGGAAAGAGAATCACAAGATCTACAACTGACTTCAGCCACAGCTTTAGATGAAATCAACTGAAGATAAAAGAAGACATTAAATCTCTGAAGATCTCAGCAGAGGATTAAACAACTGCACAGTTATTCCTGTCATACTGTTCGTCTACATAAGCTCTTATTGAGAATTAACAGGTTTAGATGTTGATGTTTTATGGAAAATGTTTGGTCACCATTATGCTGATCACTGTTTCCTTTAGTTGGGCAGTTTGACTTGGCTTTTGAAGAGCAGTGTTGCTAACAGTGTTTTGTACACTTACTTAGTTACAATGGAATCCAGAAGCAAATCAGTTCATATGGTTTTCATAATGAAATGGAATGATTTACTAATCTCATCAGTGACCAAATGTGTGAGTGTATATATATATATTTGCCACGGGTCAGATTTTGAATTTAGATTTTTTTTTTTTTTTTCAAAAGTTACAGAACCAATTATTTTAGCAAGACATCAAGAATCAACATATGATTCTCAACAATGGTGATATGCTTCATGCTGCAATGCATGCTGGGAGCCATGAGTTTTATAATTGGTCGGCTCCCAGAACGCATTGTGGCATAAAAACATGTCACCATTGTTGAGATTCATATGCTGATTCTTGATGTCTGTGTCCAAATACCCCCCCCCCCCCCCCCCCAATTAAGATATCTAAATTCTGTTTAATTCTTGCCAAGATTTTCACATTGATGATTAATTTACTTAAAAACAAACAACTGCTTTTGTTCAGTATAAGATTGGTGAGCTTGATATTTAAAACTTGAAAACAAACTGTATGATGCATGTAACAAGATCACATTTCTTTGCAAAAAAATGTGTTTTGGCAAAACACTGTTACAAAGAGTGTTAATTTAAAGTCAAACTGCTCAACTAAATGAAACACTAATCACCACAATGGTGACCAAATGATTTCCATAAAACATCAGTATCTAAACCTCTGTTCATTCTCAATAAAAACATATGTAGAAGTACAGTATGACAAAAGTAATTGTGGAGTTGTTTAATCCTCCTTCAGAGATTTGATGTCTTCTTTTATCTTCAGTTGATTTCATCTAAGGCTGTGGCTGAAGTCAGTTGTAGATCTTGTGTTTCTCTGTCCTTGAGTGACTCTGCTCGTTACCATCAGGTGTTCATCACTAATGGTTCAATCATTACTTAATTAATCTCTTAATTGTCTTATTAACTTTATCACCGCTTCAGTGTTATTTTAACTCTCTGGGGAGTGGGACCAAATACACTCTGAGCAGTGTTGATTTAACACTGGGGATTTTACTGTGTAACAGAATTTGTCCACCAGTGGAACAACCATGGCCTCTCCACACAAGGGGGGCAGACACCTCTTCAGCTGTGGCATGCAGGTGTCATAAGCAACATAGGCATTCACCCGGTTATAAGTCACATCTTTGACGTTGACAACTATTATGGCATTGACGAAGAAGGGCCATTACCTGAACTTCAGACCAATAATAACATTATAATTCCAGATATTGATGTAACCTTTAATGACACAACAATGAACATTATTCAACAAGTAAATCCTCTTGAAAATGATGGGAACCATGGAATAGATGTATTTCCTTCTCTTTTGCTATTGCCTCTGTGAATAACATGTGATTTCAGTTAAGGTTCTGGGACACTGGAAATTACAAATAAATGAACAATTAACATTTGTAACATTTGGGAGACATGTAAACATAAAAAATAAAAACGGTTCCGTATTCTCTAATACGTATGTATAATCGCGTTTCAGTTGTCAGTGTGAGAGCGTAACATTTTCAGTTGTATGTATAATGGCGTTTCAGTTGTGTGTGTGTGAGCGAGTTTCAGTTGTGTGTGTGTGAGCGTTTCAGTTGTCAGTGTTTGAGCGTAACATTTTCAGTTGTATGTATAATGGCGTTTCAGTTGTGTGTGTGTGAGCGTTTCAGTTGTCAGTGTTTGAGCGTAACATTTCCAGTTGTATGTATAATGGCGTTTCAGTTGTGTGTGTGTGAGCGTTTCAGTTGTGTGTGAGCGTAACATTTTCAGTTGTGTGTGTGTGAGCGTTTCAGTTGTGTGTGTGTGAGCGTTTCAGTTGTGTGTGAGCGTAACATTTTCAGTTGTATGTATAATGGCGTTTCAGTTGTGTGTGTGTGAGCGAGTTTCAGTTGTGTGTGTGTGAGCGTTTCAGTTGTGTGTGAGAGCGTAACATTTTCAGTTGTATGTATAATGGCATTTCAGTTGTGTGTGTGTGAGCGAGTTTCAGTTGTGTGTGTGTGAGCGTTTCAGTTGTGTGTGAGCGTAACATTTTCAGTTGTATGTATAATGGCGTTTCAGTTGTTTGTAAAGCATTTCACTTGTATGTGTGTGAGCATTTCAGTATAGAATGTGAATGAATTTCATTTCATGTGTGTATGTGAGAGGAAAAGCACATGTATATGCATGGCAACTCTGAATAATGTCCCTAGGGGCACCTCATATTTTATGGCGTAATATACATACGAACCCCCCACCACCCTAAACCTACCCAAGCGCGTGTCATATATACGCCATAAAGTGCGTATCATATGCACGCCAAAATGAGTTTTGGCGTATACATTCCACGACATTGCACACTCGTACTATTTTTATACTCATTTATGTGTGATCGGGTTGGTTGAGCAATTGGGACAGAACCAGGGTGAAATCCCAGCAATCTCCACAATACCCTTATATCTGAGGCATGGCGGATGAACCAGTCCTCACACTGACTGCACTGTGCCATTGGGTCGGCAGGACTATTTGGCCATCTGCACACACAATAGCTCTTCATGTTCCTCATTAACACAGCTGCTGGATGACAGACTGTGTTTTAATAAACAGCATGTCATCAACATCATTTTGACATGTAATCATGATATGATTAATTCAGTTTTATTTTATTTTTTACTTATACTCAGTTTCCACCCTTAGCTGTTGTTGTGGTGTGCCAAAATCATTTGTTACACTTTTAACTTCTTCTATAGGCTTATCCCTGAAAAACAGTAATGCCATTGATGAGAACGTTGTTTTAGTAGTTGAATATTGCATTTTACTGAGATATTTATTACAATTATTATTTAAAACAAAATCTTCTACAGTCCATAAAGGACACACAGTTCATGGACTTTATCATGACAAAGTGTCTGAGGACCCAAATCAAATGTGTTGAATGAATGCTGAATAAGTGTAATAATTTAATAAAAAATAAATAAATACAACAAAGGTATTCAACAAAGATAATTGTTATTAAAATATGTGTAAACCTATATTTTGATGTACATGGAACCAATAGGAAAAATGATGGTGTATCTGTATTCGACGGAGTTTACCTGAATATGTTTCTAAATTATCAGGTGAAGTTTGGCACAAACACTGAAGCACATCACAGTCCCCAGAATGAGCAATGTTTGTAATATGACTGGTTTTTGCATTTTCCCTGAGACTGTAATTTTGAAACCTTACTAATTATTGTCTCTAAATTTAGAGATTGAACTGTCTGTAAAAAAATTACAAATACAGTTAAGAAAATCACACTATTATCATTAAAGGGTTCGTTCACCCCAAAATGAAGATGATTTCATGAATGACTCTCCCTCATGTGGTTGGACACCCGTCAGACCTTCGCTCATCTTCAGAACACAAATGAAGATATTTTAGTGTAAAGCTGAGAAAGGCTTCAGATAGGCCTCCATTGGCATTCAGTCCATTCCCACTCACAAGACCCATAAAGGCCCTAAACACATCGACACACAGCCCATCTCACTACAGCGGCTGGACAATCATTTTACAATGAGACGAGAATAGTTATTATTCCTGTTATTTGGCGGTTTGCTACACCGAGGGAATACAGGACTGGGGCTGAATTGTTCGCCACCGGCGAGGCGACATTATGTAAACTGATGCTTCGAAAACACATGCACTTCCATATGACCCTTAACGTGAACACACATGATCTGGGTTTGCCAATCGCGGACTGCCATGTGGGTGCTACTGACGGTACACATATCCCCATCATATCACCAAGAGAAAACACCACAGACTCATAATCACACAGGCTGGCTTTCAATGCTACGAGGTGTAGTAGAGCACAACACGTGGCAAATAACTATAGAGCAGCTTTCTTTCCTTGTGATTTTAGTAACAGAACAATAAATAATACAGGAAGATAATTGCAACATGCTGTATATATATTAAATACACTATAAATAAAACATTTATTATTTCTAACATCCATTTGTTGATGAACAGTACTCATTTTTATGCTTTAATATTTCAGGCTTCAGTTATACTGGATTAAAAGATTATACAAACATCTAGTCACCCAAATCTGACGTCATGTATTTACCCTCGTGTTGTTTCAAACTCTGTCTAAAGTCTTTCAGCTTTGTACATGAGGCTGAGTAATTGATGACAGAGGTTTATCGCACGTTCATCAGCAGGTCATATCGCCCTCTCCTAAGGCTCCTCATCACTGTACCTGAGGATGCTGCAGCATCTGCTGAGGATGTGCCAGACCTCCATTGGTGAGTAAAGGGCTGGCGAACCGGTGACTGGGCACCATCTGGAGGAAATATACTAGCTAAGATGTTGCCAGACTGGCTAATAGGCTGGAGTTGCATGGCCCTGGTCATGTTTCTCTTTGCTGGAGCTCTGCCTCCTCCTCGTTCTCCCTCTGCTTTTGCAGCAGATGCTCCTCTCTGGTGAAGAACGTTTCTCTGCCTCGCTGAGGTGATTTAACTCATCGCCTGAACATGGGTCTGCCTTAGACGTTTGTCTTTTTTCCGCAGGGCGATGGATGGTCATTTCTGCTGTGCCTGCAGAGTTAAGACAGTGGTTGTGCTAAAGTTAGCTTTTGACTAAACGTCACATGCCTAATAAATGATCTTTAGGATCGAAACACATTCAGAAGCAATGCTGTTTATATAATCAATAATGGGTCAATCAAAAGAAAGCACATGGAATTTATGCAGCATTAGCCTAATATATTACATTAATTAAGCTAATGTAATTTAGTGGAAATAACTGGGAATTTATATTGCCCACAATGTGTGTTTATTTGGACAGCTGTAAATAAATACAGTAAAGATGTAAAGGCTGAGTAAAGATAGGCTTTCCATCGAGCGTGCCTAGGCAGAGGGAAATGCCACTTCATGCTAAAATCTTCTCGTTTCCTCCTTCAGAAGGTGGTGTCTGTGCACGTTACCCGATTACCAACACACAGCTAGTTTGAGATGCTAGTTGAAAATGGCATAATCAGGATGATCCCTGAAGAACATCCTGCTAAATATAACACCAATAAAAACAGCAATCATTCCTCTAACGGTCTGTTAGCATTGGGTAATTCTATAGCTGAACATGAACTAACACTGAACAATACACTTTTACACCGCTTATTAATGTTTGTTAACGTAAGTAAACATTAAATAGGTATTAACTCTGGATTTTATTAATGTCTTTAGTAAATGTTAAAGGGGGGGTGAAACACTCAGTTTCAGTCAGTGTCATGTCAATCTTGAGTACCTATAGAGTAGCATTGCATCCTGCATATCTCAGAAAAGTCTTTATTTTTTTAATAATTATATAAGAAAGATGCGCTGTTCCGAGTCTTTCCGAAAAAAGCCGAGCGGGTGGGGGCGTGTCGTGTGAGCGGAGCTAAATAATGACGTGTGCAGCAGCGCGCTGCTATTGTGTTGAGTCGAGTGCGTCGTAAAGCTGTGTCATCCCTAACAGCGGGAAAAAAACTTTATTCAAAATAAAAATATGGCTTTTAATCAGATACAGCCATACATCTATGATCCGGAATCAGACCCAGAGGCTGCAGTTGAACAGGAGCAGCAGCAAAAACGACTAGAGCAGGACGTCTCTATGTGGTACAAGTTATACACTAACTATATAATATGCTTAGCGGCTTGTGTTATTTACATATTTATACTTGAATTATATCGTCGTATTTTTGTCTTTGAAGGTGTACATGTGGGAAGTGCAGTTGTGCACGTGTGTTTGTGTGTTTACGCGTGGTTTGTGTAGACAGTAAGCGGACTAAAAAAAACACAGACATTTGAAGCAGTCTCACTCACCCTTCTAACGTTGGGACTGCTCCATCATTCAGCATTAGGCGATTGGGAAAATCCGGCGTCGAGCTGGGCCTTGTTTATGAAACAGTCGGCACCGAAATGCAGCGAACAGATATAAACATTCGCGCAACTCAGTTGCTGATCCGGAAAAGCAAATTACATCCACTGTTGCCTTAACGCGGGGTTTTTGGGGAATCTGTGCAGGACTGTCTTGGTCTGGCAACCAAAAACGCACTTTTTTGATGTCATTGTTATGTGCACATCACCTGTTTAGCAGCCTACGAGCCAGCGCTTTGATGGGCATAGCCTGTTGCTTTCGCTCTCTCCCTCGCTCTCTCTCACGCGCTTCCGGTAGAATTGTCCGTAAGGCCCATACAAGGAAATTCCGCCCCCATTAACGTCAAAGGGGACGCATGATCGCAAAAAACTTGCCGAAACTTATGACTAACCGGAAGTAGTATTTTTGACAAAGAAATACTCCATCAAACGTCCACCTTAATTTTTGAAACTTTGTCCATGTTTAGTATGGGATTCCAAGTCTTTAACAGTGTAAAAAGATCAGTATGCATGAAACAGCATTTCACCCCCCCCTTTAAAACACAATAACGAAAATCAATAAAAGTTTTAGAAGTATTTTTCAGTGTTAGTTCCTGTCCAGTGTAAAGTAATGCCATTAAAGGAAGTGTTCTTTTATTTCAGAAAGTGAAGATAATCTGGCAATACTTAAGTCAAGTTTGCAGTTATGAATATTATTTGTTGCGTAAGATTGCAAACCTTCAAATAATCCTTCTTCACAGTGCGGTGCAGAGCTCCACGATTCTGCCAATGGTTGTGCATCCCATCCGAAACTGAAAGCCAAGGCTCACCTGCAATGAATAAACACGAGTAAAGAACATTTATTTTATATGGGCAAAGGTTTATACTATTTTCCCACAACAATACAATAGGTATTACTCATATAAATCTAAAACATCGGCACGTATACAATAATACACAGACTATCCAACAACTCAATCGGTTCAAATATAAAATTAATGTTACAACTTGCAGGAAACCCTATGTTTGTACTTTCTCATATCCGACCACATCAGTGAGTATGTAACCATGCACACACACACACACACACACACACAGACACACACACACGCACGCACACACACACACACACAGAGAGAGAGAGAAATACCCTCGCCTCAAGGTGTTTTTGAAGAACAAGGTGTTTTTGAAGAACTAGCCGAAATCTCTTTTTCTGTGCATTAATCTAAAATAAACAAAAAAGTATAAAGGGGTTGTTTGATCTTTTCTCTTCATTCCATTACAAATAGTAAATGAAATGATCAGATATGGTGCTCCGTTGGATTTTTCTGACATCCTTTACTCTTCCCTGATGACCTCTGGCCTACTTTCTGTAAGATCTGAATTTCTGCGATCTGAATTTTAGAATATTGAATTTGATGATCTGAATTTTAGAATATTGAATTTGATGATCTGAATTTTAGAATATTGAATTTGATGATCTGAATTTTAGAATATTGAATTTGATGATCTGAATTTTAGAACATTGAATTTGATGATCTGAATTTTAGAATATTGAATTTGATGATCTGAATTTTAGAATATTGAATTTGATGATCTGAATTTTAGAACATTGAATTTGATGATCTGAATTTTAGAATATTGAATTTGATGATCT